>NC_139606.1:16627205-17260629 GCF_964270895.1 Podarcis filfolensis | reverse complement strand
AGTGCCCCTCCCCCCATTCTCCAGTAGCTGCAAGAAGCGACAGAGACAGGACTGATTTATGACAGGACCCAGAACTGCCAAGTTTCAAGGTATTGAGAGAAGGAGGGGCAATTGGATAGCTGACACATCCTTAGAGAGCCTGGAACGCCTCCCTTAAGGACACATTGTCCTTGACCAAGGACACATTGGGTCAATCAGGATTTGAGAGCAAAGAATGCAGAGACGTGTGACTCCTGAGGACTTTAGGTAAGGACACAGGATATTGTTGGGGAAGGAAGAGGAGGGTCTCAGAATGAGCAACGTCATAATGGTGTCGGGCACTAGATTCTTTGTTCTGATCCACAGTTGCTAAATAAAACCATAAATATGAACTTCCTTGTTCCTTCTTTGATCCTGGAGGCTGCTGGGGGGGGTTGAGAATATCCCTTGAGACTGACACTTTGTCATCATGGTACAGGGCCCAGGATGCAGCTGAGATGCCCTGACAACATCATTTCAGCAAATGAGCTTCGCCAAGAGTGAGGAAGTTCTAGCACACAGTCTAATTATTAAGATGTGGGGACTCCTAGTCTTAAAATCAATAGATTGGCAAAAGCGAATCAGGTTAATTAACGATGGCAAGATTCTAACTGATGGTGTGCCACTCCAATTATTTTTTTCATACGTACCTTCTTAATGGGCCAGTGCTCCAGGGGTTGGAGGCAGCTCCATTCCATCTCTAAGCCCTAAATGAAGGAAACATTTTAGAGAATCCTATGTACATGCCAAAAATAACCTGCAAGCTGGTTGCTAGGTGCTCCGCTCCTTGACATTTGTATGGTGAAGCAAAGTGTTATCTGCCAATTAGCAAAAGACCATAACAAATGCCCTTTTCAGAACTCTCCCTGCTCCAGAACGGAATGGCCCCTATATAGGGAAAGTGCCCATTGTTACCCTTCATTGAAGAACAGTGTTAAAAAGAAGAAGTGTTGTTTCAGGAATTCTGGTTGCTGTCATTAGAATTTGCCAGGTAGATGCCGTGATGCTCCAACTTCCAAACCATCATCTCTTCACATCTCTGCTTGTCAACAGATTCCTCCTCTTTGGGGCACCCACCTGTTATTCTGTTTACACAAAAGTGTCCAGGCATACTTGCTCTCCTGGAGGAGAGTGAGGTTCTGCATAAAAAACTCAGAAGGCTCGAGGCTGGCAAGGTGATAAGATTGGATAAGAAATGAAAAGTGTTATCTATTCTCCTCGATGTACAGGAATTGTGTCTGTTCAGACCCAGGCATGGCCATGGGCAGAATGCAATCAGATTGTAGCATTTTAATTACAGTGGTACCTTGGGTTAAGTACTTAATTCGTTCCGGAGGTCTGTTCTTAACCTGAAACTGTTCTTAACCTGAAGCACCACTTTAGCTAATGGGGCCTCCTGCTGCCGCCGTGCCGCCGGAGCACAATTTCTGCTCTCATCCTGAAGCAAAGTTCTTTACCTGAAGCACTATTTCTGGGTTAGCGGAGTCTGTAACCTGAAGTGTATGTAACCTGAAGCGTATGTAACCCGAGGTACCACTGTATGTATCCAATAGATAAAGTGGCTCATTTGGACCAATATCAGTCTTCCAGAAGTATTATAACATTTTAAGCAACCCATCAGGGGGGCGGGGGGGAGGAATAATTAATAATAATAATAATAATAATAATAATAATAATAATAATAATAATAAATTATTATTTGTATCCCGCCCATCTGGCTGGGTTTCTCCAGCCACTCTGGGCGGCTTCCAACAAAGATTAAAAATACATTAAAATGTCACACATTAAAAACTTCCCTGAACAGGGCTGCCTTCAAATGGGTCGGTCCACATCTAGCTACTGCAGCACTACTAAGCAATTATATGCAGAAAAGCATGATTAGCAAAGGCTGGAGTAATAACTCCACTTACCAAGAAGTAAGCCCCAATGAGTTATGAGGAGGCAGCATTAGGACTACAAGAAATGCTGTATTTAATAAATCTGCACATGAATATGTGCATGCAACACACTCGGAGATCTGCCAGGAAGTTGGTATTCATCATGATATGTGTTTAACATCTTGGGGAAGAAATAAACACTTCAGCTCTAAGGTGCCTTTAGAAACAGTGCAATCCCGGGCCTACTCAAAAGTGATTTCAGTGGAGGTTGCTTCCAGGTGCCTTAGAATGACAGCTTGCGTTTCTCATTCATTTTGGGGGTTTTGTTTCGCAAGAGTTCACTCTGTTGCACCACAAAAATTCACTCTGTGAGTTCACTCCACTGTCAGAGGCAGTGTGCTTCAGAATACCAGTTGCTAGAAACTGCAGAAGGGGGAGAGTTGCTGTTCTACTCAGGTCTTGCTTGTGTGCTTTCCGTGAGAATTTGGTTAGCCACTGTGAGAACTGGATACCAGGCTAGATCCAGCAGGCTATTTTTCAATACAGCGGTACCTCGGGTTAAGAACTTAATTGGTTCTGGAGGTCCGTTCTTAACCTGAAACTGTTCTTTACCTGAAGCACCACTTTAGCTAATGGGGCCTCCCGCTGCTGCCATGCCGCCGCCGCACGATTTCTGTTCTCATCCTGAAGCAAAGGTCTCAACCTGGGGTACTATTTCTGGGTTAGCGGAGCCTGTAACCTGAAGCGTCTGTAACCTGAAGTGTCTGCAACCCGAGGTACCACTGTAATGACTGCTTAAACCAGCCTTTCTCAACCTTAGGACCCCAGATGTTCTTGAACTACAACTCCCATCATCCCTGACCACTGGCCATTTCTGGCTAGGAGTGGTGGGAGTTGTAGTTCAACAACATCTGGGGACCCAAGGTAGAGAAAGGCTGACTTGGACGATACTGATGCCTCTGTGTTTCTCCTCAGTTAATCATGATTCATATAGGAAACTGAAATAGCTACCCAGATGTATGCAAAATCTGTTCATGCCAAACCAGAGAGCTGTCACAGTGGTTTCACTTGCAGTGAATAGCTATTTCATTGCATTGCATGCCAGGACTGCATGGGACCCTTGTCAAGTTGAAAGACCTCTAGGCTGGTTACTGATAATTGTATACAGTGGTACCTCGGGTTAAGTACTTAATTCATTCCAGAGGTCTGTTCTTAACCTGAAACTGTTCTTAACCTGAAGCACCACTTCAGAGTCGGAGCACGATTTCTGTTCTCATCCTGAAGCAAAGTTCTTAACCTGAGGTGCTATTTCTGGGTTAGCAGAGACTGTAACCTGAAGCGTATGTAACCCGAGGTACCACTGTACAGGCATTCGCACAAGTCTGTGTTGGTGTCCAGAGTAATTCATACAGAGGTGGAAGGAGAGATGTTTTCCTCACCATTGTGATAAAAACAAATGTACGAAATAGTATTATTAGGACTATTAGATGCAGATGGTGACACAGGGGAGAGATGAAGCAGAGATCTAAAGTATCAGATAAGCAGGCAGGAGAGCTGTAAACAAAGAGGGATTTCAAATAACTCAGACTGGATGCCCATTAAAACAAAGCGGTAATCCATATGGGAACAGCTATGTTTCATTTTCCTTATGCAACTCCAGTGAGAAATAATCTATAGATTTTGTTATGAATATAACAACAAGTAGAATGGAAGTGAATACATCATTTATCGGTAGTCATTCAGAATCTGAAAGCACCTTCATCCCTGCTCATGCATTCTGCTCATTTCAATGGGAATTTGAACTCTAAGCAGTACAAAGCATTGAAAACTTTCAAAATGTATCATATTCTGAAAAAAAGACAAAAACAGTAGGGGCACACAAAAAAAGGCCCTTGTATTGTGGGTAAGAATCTATTGCTATTCCAAGAGGAGGGAGAAGCCAGATTGTATGCCTCAGTAGAGATTTGGTCAGCCAACACAAAAACCTAATAAAAAATGCGAATGTTATAAATTACATAGTTCTTCTCTATCAAACCATGAACAGAGTTTAATTTTTGAATATTCTACTTTCAAGCTAGTGATAAGCATATTAATTAAACACATCAAAGTGTCTCATCATAGTGAAAAGATAATTACAACAAACCACCTAGACCCATGTAGTTCAGAAGAAGCCTGATAAAAATAACTCATTTTACATAACACGCCAGGAAAGAGAACTTAGATTTTAGAAGAAGATAGAAAGTTCCCATGCCATTTTCTCACCAAACCTATAATGAATTATAAAGCAAGCCCCTGATCTCAGAGATTTCTTTTTTGTTCAGTCAGAAGATGGAATACATTTTTAATGCAGTCAGAAACAGATTAAAGGTACAGTGCTGGGATACTTTGAGAATTGAACTTTCCTAGAGGTCTTGCCTCAACCATCTTTTATGAGAGCACATATATTTTACCTATATCAGACAGGCTTTCCAAACTTCCAGCAGTTCACTAACAAAGGCCTTCCTTTTACACTTACTTTAATGTGTGATGAAGTTCTTTGTTTTTTGGGGGTGTTCCTTTCACCCAAAGAGAATGGTAGAGTTAAGAACCTGGCCAACTGACTAGTCAAATTATTCACAATCTGACTGGGCAAATATTTTGAGCTTTACTTTTCAGAAGCTTTAATTTATATTTATTGGGGGGGGTCAATTCTTCTCCCGTTCACAACTTGAATATGAATAAAGACAATATTTGTGGAGCAAAAAAAAAGTGCATATTTTTTTGCTTTTAGATGATGAACACAAGAAACACCATCTTAGAATAGGTGTTGCTGCTATATATGAGAACCTGAACCCTTTAGCACTCTAGTGTATAGCATAGTGAGATTATATTTCAGAAGGGCAGGAAAGAAAGAAAAAGTATAGTTGACTTTCTTTTTTTCTTGAAATCTCCCCCAATTTCCATGAGTCTTGAACATGCACACTAGAATCAACTATTGTAGACCAGGCAGAAAGTCTTGCTATGTGGTTCTGGAGGGCAAAGATACCACCAACAGAGTGCCACAAGATGGAGAACATTTTAGTCCAGTTGCCTAAGCAACAGGGATGTCTTCTTTGGCGATCACTCGTAGCTGAGTAAGATTGTCTTCCATGAACATGGTTTTAACAGTGAGTCCGTAAGTGACTGTGTAGGCCAATTCTGGATCCACACGTCCTTCCACAGTGGGGACATGGGTTTCTGGGCAGGAGTTGATCACAGTATGGGTTTGCCAAGCATGCCTTCCTCTTAGCACATTTCTCCCTTGCATCCTGAGTTTGAGCATCTTCAGAGCCCATGACACCTTTGGTAAAGGCTGTTCTCTAACTGGAGCGCTCACAGACCAGTGTTTCCCAGTTGTCGGTGTTTGTACTACATTTTTTTTAGATTTACCTTGAGAGAGTATTTTGTTTTCCACCGGCATTTCGCTTTCCATTCTTAAGTTTGGAATAGAGTAGTTGCTTTGGAAGACAATAATCAGTCATCCGAGCAACATGACCAGTCCAACAAAGTTTGATTTTTGAAGAATCATTGCTTTGACACTGGTGATCTTTGCTTCTTCCAGTACACTGGCATTAACCTAAGCAACAGGGATGTATTCTCTATTCACTGTGAGGTCATAAGACCTCATTTATTCTCAATGGCATCAAAACATAGCCATATTTGATTGGTTGCATATTACTATGATATCATCATGTATACTTAACACTAAGGGTGTGTTGGCAAATTACAAGCTCTATCACTACAGAGGATTTTACACAAATGCTTTACCCAGCACTATCCTGAAACGGGAAGTTTCACGGTGAAAATTGCAGAGCAGCAGTAATTTCGCACTCAAAGTTCAAGATGATTTATTTTTACATGCCGGCTTGGCACACAACAGCTACTACTGATTCATTTATCTTCTCATTTAGCACCTTAATTATAAATGTTCCTCTAAAAGTTATTTTATAGTTTATCTATCATCGTACCTAAACAAATGAGTACAGAGAATAATTGGTCTTCAGCGACACACTTTACAAAGCATGAGAAGCTAATTTTTTGGAGAGGGAGAAAATATTGTGCTAGCAATTTACTTTATTAAGGAAGATGGCATTTATTAAGAATTGTTTTTTAGGTACCGTGTGTGAAAAGCGGAGCCCTTCTAATAAAATGGTACTTGGTGACTGAGTAACTGCCTTATTAGTAATAGTGTTTTTGTTTGTTTTCTGAAAGCTATTCAAACTCTTCTGCAGCAACAATAACTAAAAAAGGTACATTCTATAAACTTTAATATCTCCAGATACAGTGGTACCTCGGGTTACAGACGCTTCAGGTTACAGACGCTTCAGGTTACAGACTCCACTAACCCAGAAATAGTACCTTGGGTTAAGAACTTTGCTTTAGGATGAGAACAGAAATAGCGGTGTGGCGATGCGGCAGGAGCGGGAGGCCCCGTTAGCTAAAGTGGTACCTCAGGTTAAGAACAGTTTCAGGTTAAGAACGGACCTCTGGAATGAATTAAGTACTTAACCCGAGGTACCACTGTACTAAACTCTGGCCAATATGGAGATGATGGTAACTTTCAGACAAAAAAAAAAATTGACTACACTAACCAGCCTACATCCGTATTTGTGATCACATAGATGATTGGCAATGCTATAAAACGGGTGGCGCTGTGGTCTAAACCACTGAGCCTCTTCGGCTTGCCGATCAGAAGGTTGGCTGTTCAAATCTGTGCAATGGGGTGAGCTCCCGTTGCTCTGTCCCAGCTCCTGCCAACCTAGCAGTTCAAAAGCACGCCAGTGCAAGTAGATAAATACGTACTGCTTCGGCGGAAAGATAAACGGCATTTCCGTGCGCTCTGGCTTCCGGCATTGTGTTCCGTTGCGCCAGTAGCTGGCTACATGACCTGAAAAGCTGTCTATGGACAAAAGCCGGCTCCCTCAGCCTGAAAGTGAGATGAGCGCCACAACCCCATAGTCGCCTTTGACTGGACTTGAGAGCCAGTGTGGTGTAGTGGTTAAGAGCGATAGACTCGTAATCTGGTGAACCGGGTTCGCTTCCCTGCTCCTCCACATGCAGCTGCTGGGTGACATTGGGCCAGTCACACTTCTTTGAAGTATCTCAGCCCCACTCACCTCACAGAGTGTTTGTTGTGGGGGAGGAAGGGAAAGGAGAATATGAGCCATTTTGAGACTCCTTCGGGTAGTGATAAAGCAGAATATCAAATCCAAACTCTTCTTAATATTCAGATATACTATTAACAGTAGACCTGCTCCTTGATGCTTGTTATATTTGTTTAGAATATTCCACTTCTCACCCCAGAAAAAGTCCTGCCAAACCCCATTGGGACTGAGGTTGACAAACAGATTATCCTCACCCTCTCTTGCTTGTCAAACTTGCTGCGCCTTTAGGCCCTTTGTGAAAAACGTCACAGATAACAGGACCAATTTGCGCGATCGGCTAGCCTTCATTCCTCATGCTCTTGGGATTTTCCGTGCCTCAAAATGTTCTAATGACTAGGTTTGTCACACATCTCAATGCACGTTAATTAACTGGGTCCAGCAGTATAGAAACAAATAGCTGGAAGACAATGAGAAAACGGCTGCTGGCACATTTGCATGGAAAATATGTATGATGCAGTTGATTAATTAAAGACATATCTTACACTGCCTCCAATGCGTCAGATAGTTGCTAATTATTGGTCCACACCACAGCAACAGGGAAAGTAATACAGAAGGGAAATCCGAGGATCATAATCCACAGCATCTTTCTGAAAGTATGCTGCAAAACAATCTCTGTTAGCATGATATTTTGATCGACTTTCTAATTCTTCCTGGTGCCTCTTTCCGCCCTGCACAAACATCTCTGATATGAGCTGCACTATGAGAGGTGCAGTCTAACATTCTGCATTCTGCACACAAGGAAAAGAGGTGGTTACCATGGCAACAATCTTCATGAAGATGCTCTCAAAATATATGTGGAACCATCCTGCATATATATTTTAGATTCCCCATTAAGTGCGGGAAAATGAAAAGGGGGAGAGTGGTTCCTTTACCTTGAATGGTTGTTTAGAACAGGGACACCTATCAAGGGGCCCAGAAGTTTGCCTTGTTGGGCCGAGGCAAGAAAAGCTGGACTTCCTGGTGTCCTCTCCTGTATAAAGTAGAGGGGCCATTATTATTATTATTATTATTATTATTATTATTATTATTATTATTATTATTTGTATACCGCCCTATACCTGGAGGTCTCACGGAGGTTCACAGAACAAAATTGAAATATAAAACCACAAAATATATAATCAAAATAAAAACACCAACCCAATAAACCCCCCCCAAAAAAATCACATTTTAAAAGAGCATAGGATGTCAATCAGATCAACCAGAGCCCTGGTTAAAAAGGAAGCTTTTTGCCTGGCACCTAAAGGTGTATAATGAGGGTGCCAGGCAAACTTCCCTGGGGAGAGTATTCCACAGACGGGGAGCCACTGCAGAGAAGGCCGTTCTCATGTTGCCACCCTCTGGACCTCTCAAGGAGGAGGCACACAAAGAAGGGCCTCAGAAGATGATCTCAGAGTCTGGGTAGGTTCAGATGAAGAGAGGACGTCCTTGAGGTTTTGCGGTCCTGAGTTGTTAAAGGCTTTATAGGTCAAAACCAGCACTTTGAATTGGGCCGCAAAACTAATTGGTAGCCAGTCCAGTTGGACCGGGATCAGTGTAGTATGCTCAAACCGTCTTGCTCCGGTGAGCAACCTGGCCACTGAACTCTGCAACCAATGAGCCAGCAGAGGGAAGTGTCACAATGAAGGGTGTGTCAAAAGGAACTCCGCAACCTAGCAACCACCAGCACTCAACTGACACTACCCTCAACTGACACTCCTAAGTTTGCTCAAGCCACTTCCGAGCTTGGGAGGAGGTGGGGTTGCGGGCTTCACGCCCACCCCACGTGCGGGGGGGGGGCTGACCCCAGCCCCCGCGAGAACTAGGGAATCCTCGGCCGCATCATCCGCCCAGCCAGCCAATCGGCTGGCTAGGCTGGGAGGCGTGGCCTCCCCTATTTAGGGCCGGCGCAGCTGAGGCTCCCCCCTTTTTTCGCCGTGCCAGCCAGCTGATTGGTTTCCCACCCTCCCTCCCTTTAGGCAGGCTCCTTGACTTTGGTTTATCGCCTACCTCGTAGCAACTCGTCACAACTCCTCAGCATTGGCGGTTAGGCATTGGTAAGGGAGGGTTAAGTGCGCGCGAAGGGGGGAGGAAGCGCCATCGCCTCCCCCCACAGGAAAGGGTAGTTCGATAAAGGACTCCGGGGGGCGTTGCCCTGTCCGAAACCTATGGAGGTGTGGGCCTAAGGCACGCCCTCGCGCGGTGACCCCGGGGGAGCTCCTAGTTGACGTGCCTCAGCAGGACTTCCTCTACTGGTGGTTAACCCTTGCCGGTCTTCATGCAATCGGGCTGAAGCCGGCTAGTCGATAAGACCAATGCCTAAGCCAATACCGCTCATTCCCGTAATCAATAATGTTGTGGCCTATTTCACCCATTAACCTTAATACTCGTTGTCCTGTGTCTTTATTTGTTACTGGAGGAAGCAGGAATTTGCCACGCAATATGGCTTTTAGTCCATGTTTAGCCCCAACACATTTTGAAAGGACATTGGAAGTCAATTAGATCAACCAAAGTCCTGGTTAAAAAGGAACCTTTTTGCCAGGCACCTAAATACTGAAGGTGCTAGGTGAACCTTTCTGGGAAGAGAATTCCACAGATGGGGAGCCACTGCAGAGAAGGCCCTCTGGACCTCTCAAGGAAAGAAGGTCCTCAGAAGATGATCTCAGAGTCTGGGTAGGTTCATATGGAGAGAGGATGTCTTTGAGGTTTTGCGGTCCTGAGCTGTTAAAGGCTTTACAGGTCAAACCCAACACTTTGAATTGGGCCCAGAAACTAATTGGTAACCAGTGCAGTCGGACCAGGATCAGTGTAATATGCTCAAACTGTATTGCTCCGGCCACTGAATTCTGCAGTAGTTGACACTTCCAAACCGTTTTCAGAGGCAGCCAAACGTATAACGCATTGCAGTAATCTAACCTTGAGGTTACCAGTGCATAGACAACAGTAGTTAGGCTATCCCTGTCCAGATAGGGGTGTAAGCTGATGGAAGGCAGTCTGAGCAACTGAGACCACCTGAGCCTCGAGCAACAGCAAAGGATCCAGGAGTACCCCCAAGCTATGAAACTGCTCCTTCAGAGGAATTGTTACCCCATCAAGAGCAGGCGATCTCCCACCCATCCGGTCTAGGGAACAAGCCACTAACAGTGCCCCCATCTTATCTGGATTGAGCTTCAGTTTGTTAGCTCTCATTCAGTCCATTACCTAGGCAAGACACTGGTCCAGCGCTTCCACTGCCTCTCCTGCAGATGTAAAGGAGAAACAGAGCTAAGTGTCATCAGCATACTGCCTTGGCTTCCTTTGCATCTGCATCCAGCTGTTTAATACTCCCTGGTCCTGAATGGGGTAACTGTGCCCCTGAAGGACCAGGTGCGCAGCCCAGGAGTCATTCTGGACTCACAGCTGTCCATGGAGGCACAGGTCAATTCTGTGTCCAGGGCAGCTGTTTATCAGCTCCATCTGGTACGCAGGCTGAGACCCTACCTGCCCACAGACTGTCTCACCAGAGGGGTACATGCACTAGTTATCTCTTGCTTGGACTACTGCAATGCACTCTATGTGGGGCTACCTTTGAAGGTGACCGAGAAACTATAACTAATCCAAAATGCAGCAGCTAGACTGGTGACTGGGAGTGGCTGTTGAAACCATATAACACCAGTCCTGAAAGACCTACATTGGCTCCCAGTATGTTTCCGAGCACAATTCAAAGTGTTGGTGCTGACCTTTAAAACCCTAAACAGCCTCGGCCCGTTATACCTGAAGGAGCATCTCCACTACCATTGTTCAGCCTGGACACTGAGGTCCAGCTCCAAGGGCCTTCTGGCGGTTCCCTCCCTGTGAGAAATGAAGTTACAGAGAACCAGGCAGAGGGCCTTGTCAGTAGTGGAACACCCTCCCATCAGGTGTCAAGGAAATAAACAACTATCTGACTTTTAGAAGACATCTGAAGGTAGCTCGGTTTAGGGAAGTTTTCAATGTTTGATCTTTTATTGTGTTTTTAATATTCTGTTGGAAGCTGCCCAGAATGGCTGGGGAGGCCCGGCCAGATGGGCGAGGTATAAGTAATAAATTATTAGTAATAGTAGTAGTATTACACAAAGGTCACATCCACACCATACCCTGAGAGCACCCTCCAACATTTCTGTGATGAAAATAAGGACGTCCTAAGGAAAAGCAGGACATTCCAGGATCAAATCAGAAACCGGGAAGGCTTCTGTAAATCTGAGACTGTCCCTGGAAAAAAAGGGACACTTGAAGGGTCTGTACATAGTGGAAGCAGACATGTTTTTAGGGCTTTCCCACACTTACCTTTCCTCAGAGTAAATGGCTATCCACGAAAAACCCAAATTGTCTTTGGTGTGCTTTAGCTGTAAAGAGTGGGTTTTCACGGGGAAAGCTACAAAGCAAAAAAAGGGAATCATAGAATCATAGAGTCGGAAGAGACCACAAGGGCCATCGAGTCCAACCCCCTGCCAAGCAGGAAACACCATCAGAGCACTCCTGACATATGGTTGTCAAGCCTCTGCTTAAAGACCTCCAAAGAAGGAGACTCCACCACACTCCTTGGCAGCAAATTCCACTGTTGAACAGCTCTTACTGTCAGGAAGTTCTTCCTAATGTTTAGGTGGAATCTTTTTTCTTGTAGTTTGGAACCATTGCTCCGTGTCCGCTTCTCTGGAGCAGCAGAAAACAACCTTTCTCCTTCCTCTATGTGACATCCTTTTATATCTTTGAACATGGCTATCATATCACCCCTTAACCTCCTCTTCTCCAGGCTAAACATGGCCAGCTCCCTTAGCCGTTCCTCATAAGGCATCGTTTCCAGGCCTTTGACCATTTTGGTTGCCCTCCTCTGGACACGTTCCAGTTTGTCAGTGTCCTTCTTGAACTGTGGTGAGGCACTTTGATACGGAAAGCTTTGCCTGGAAAGAGAGAGGCAAAAGTTAAGAGCTTTTACTTTTCACTTGCAAAAGGCTGTGAGAAATAGGAGTCTACACAGGCACCGACATAAATAGCTGTTGCCTAACATTTTTATACTACGTACATTTCTGTAATGGTTTTCCCCGCCATTATAAACAACAGAGGACAAAATACATTACGAAGCAATCTAACCCTATCAGTGTGTGTGTCTGCTTTCCCCTTTTGCTTGATGCCACAATTGGCAATGATAGTTAAATGTGTATCAGCATTTTTCTTAAAAGCCTTTTCAGTAGGTATGGAAAACACAGAATCCAGCAGCCAGCTACCGACACCTGACACATTTTCCGTAGTGAAAGCAAATAGACTTTTTTTCTTTAAGCGCTGACAAAAGTCACAAGTTCTATCGCCTAGCAGCCAAACATGATCAATTAGCAAATTAGACCCATTCCAGCATTTGTTTGTTTTATCAAGATAATGCATTTCAACCTTGGGACACAAAGGTAAATCTTACTCTGTTAACTCCTTGTTAGCCAATATTGAAATCGAAAGGGGGGGAGAGAGAGAGAGAGAGAGATGTTAAAAGGACAGAATGAACCCTCTCAGACAGATCATATCCAGGATCACATTGAGGAGCAATTTATGTTCCTGTGGTCAGAAGGAAAAGCTGCCCATGCACACCAATGGAGCTGAGCACAAATTTGTATATAATTTTTATTAAATTTTCTGTTTTACAATTTAAAATACTCATTTTTACATCAGTGACCACCCTTCTTCTCTTTCCATGGCTCGTTTTACATATCATAAATCCCTTCATATTTTATAAAAAACTATACCATTCGGTATTCCATTATTGCATCCATCAAAGCTTGTTTACACTGTGGAATTCATCTTATTGTTGCCAGTGTTTTCAGCTGTACACAATTATTTCCCATATATTCAGTAAACGTTTTCCAATCTTCTCTAAACTCATGTTCTTCTTGTTCGCTTATCTTATATGTTAAGTCTGCAAGTTGTGCCTATTCTATCAACTTAAGTTGCCATTCTTCTTTGGTTGGGACATCGCTCATTTTCCATTTTTGGGCTAATGAAACACAGGCCGCAGTAGTAGCATACATAAATAACCTTTTTTGAAACCTGGGAATTTTAGTCTGAGTTATCCCCAACTCTGGGTTTTTTGGGAAAGTACTTTTAAACATTTTTTTACCAATTCTTTATGGATTATTTCCCAATACTCTTTTACCCTTTTACAGGTCTACCACATATGAAAGAATGTTCCCTCAACCTCTTTGCATCTCCAGCACTTATCTGATTCAGTCCTGTACATCTTAGCAAGCCTACTTGGAGTTAAATACCATCTATAAATCATTTCCAAGTAGTTCTTCAAAGAATAACATGCTGTAAACTCCAAGTCACTTTTCCAGAATTTCCCCCATAGGTTAAAACCTATATTGTGTCCCATATCTATTGCCCTAGCTGGGCACAAAATTGTGTCCACCCCACCGTCCTAAACATAAACAACTTGTAATAGAACCGGAAACTCCAGAACAGCCTAACAAGGATTAATGCCTAATGGGAACTGAGCATGCTCAGTGGGCACAGAATGCTAATTGGCTGTAGGGGAAAGGTGGAGAGCCATGGAGGAGGGGAATGGAGGGTCTTGGGAGGAAAGTATGCCTGAATCAGAGCACTCCACACTGCAATGATTTGCTGTGGCTTCCACTTCAGGAGTCCTGATCAAGGCCTCTACAGTGGACTTCAACACATGACATGGGTGTTAGGAACTCAGCTTACAGTCGAGTAGGACCCTGGCAGAGCCACATGCCCTACTGGCATGTTCTCTCCCTCCTGGTCGATCGTTCGGGAGCTTCAAAGCTTTCTTCTGCCCGAACATCACAGCAACCGATGCCAACTGACACCGGCACACTTAGGGATCTGCAGAGTCTTCGCAGCTTTGCTCAGCAACTCAGCATTTTGGCTAATCTACTTTATTTACATATAAACACACACAGAGCACTGCAACATGGCTCCCTCTCTCTCTCTAGCATCAGACAGCAAAGAGAAAAAGGACAATAGTCCCACTTCACGGAACACGGTAACACAAACATCCTGTCTTTGTCACTTCCCACTCTGTGGAGTCAAAACATACACCCCATGACTGCAATCATGGAGCAGGAATTCTAACAATGGGGGGCCAGGTATCACAAAAAGATATTCACATTTATCATTCATTATTACGCTTTTTCAAGATAACTGAATTCATTTAGTTGCCAGGCCACTGCATACTATGCTGGCGAACTTGTTTGGTTTGCATCCTACTTATGCCTCATTATCACGCAAGTGCATGTTGTCAACTACACGGATTCTGATGACCTTCACTATGAAACAAAGACACAGTGTCGGGGAGCGTCGCTTTAAGCGAGAAAGATTTATTGTGTGGCATATCATGGTAAACACGAGAGCAAGATGAATGATAGCTGCAGCCTCCAGAAGATTGAAGAATTTCTTTCTCTCCTTCTCCCCATCTGCTGTTGTTTGCTTATTCATGCCTAATGTTCATTCTGGTTCCATGGTCCTATAGACAGGTTTGCTCGTTCCGTCGTAACATGGAAAAAAATTAAAACCATCCTCTATTGATCTCTTGTCTTAGAAAGTGGATGTTTGGTTCTCCTGCTACCTCACAGTCAATTGATTAATTGATTGTGTTTATTTATATGCTGCCTTTCCACAGTGGGCCTTACATAGGGTTTCAAACAGTGAAAATCCGGACAGAAAGGTTGTTGCACAACACGAAATGCCAAAGTGCTATTTTTATGGAAAATTGGCAAAAACAGCACTGCCGACGTGGGCTGACATACGTCTGGATTTTCCCGGATATCTTTCTGCCCAGATACTGCTGCCAACTGTGGTATTCTGAATACTGTATGTCCAGGAAATTCAGGAATTCTAAGGTTGCCACGGTGGCATTTGCCCTCCTAGGTGTGTGACATCATACTGGATTCATAAGGAAAGGGTTAACTAATTGTAAAATGACTAACCAATGGGAACCCAAGGGGAGGAGTTAGAGTTAGAGTTAGGGGGGTTGAGAAGTCAGTCTGGAGTTAGAGAAGAGAGAGAGGATAAGACTGTGGGTTGGGCTAGTCTGATGTGTGAGAGTGAGAGAATCTGTTAAGAGGAGTCAGTCAAACAGTTGAGATAATCAGTCAGAAGGTATTAGGAAGGTATAGGCCGGTTAAAGAAACTAAAGTTAAGAAACTGACAGGAGTATTATCTGAGAAACCATAAACTTGTTAATGCTTATAAAATAAACTTGTTTATTTGGTTCAGTTTTAACAACTGTCTGGACTCAGTGTTTTACTCAAGAGTAATGGGTTGGTGGCAGCGGGGAAGCGAGCACAGTGGTGGCACAGGGATCAATAGACCATTAAACGTTCGGGGACCCTGTGTGATCGCCACAGCCATCTTTCCTGAATTTCCTGGATTCAAGAATACAAAACATGGGGTGGAGGAGAGAAATCAATTTACAAAACATATCCAAAAAATAAAATAAAATAATGTTATGCTCTTTAGTGGGATTCTATCTTATATACAACAAACACAGAAACACAGGTCTCCCTTTCCGTGGTACAATGCAGAATGTGGCTTTTCTAATGGTCTTAAGTACTCAACTTTCCTGATTTAAGTCTCTTCTGGATATACTGCTCGCTCTTTCTTTCTTTCTTTCTTTCTTTCTTTCTTTCTTTCTCTTTTTGTATCTCTGCTATTTTTGTTGTTGTATTGATTTGTTTAATGGTTTAAACAAATCCTTTGACTGCACCAAAGGGTTCCAAGTCCCTTTGCCGTTGTGCTAGAAAAGATGTGTTAACAACACCCTGCTCCCCTGCTCCACACTTTTTAACGGAAGCACCAGACTTATTGGAATCATTAATCTTCATTCTCCCTGTTTGACCTTGAAGAGCCATCACGAACATCTTCAAAAGCGTTAACATGCTGAAATCAGCCACCTGAGTTTATAGATGAAGTGCTTAGATAAGAAGCTGCTGTTAATTTATCACGCCTTTCTGCAGCATAACGTTTGTATAACATCAACCCTCCCCACAGTTTAAAAGACGCCATCATATTAGGAACAAAACTAGTCTATATCCAGAGAATCTATGGCTAAAACAAGTACTGTCATCCCACCAATGGGTGCTGCCATTAATAATAATAATAATAATAATAATAATAATAATAATAATAATAATAATTTATTTATACCCCGCCCATATTGCTGGGTTTCCCCAGCCACTCTGGGTGGCTTCCAACAGAACACTAAAATACAATATCCTTTTAAACATTAAAAGCTTACCTAAACAGGGCTGCCTTCAGGTGTCTTCTAAAAGTTTGGTAGTTATTTTTCTCTTTGACATCTGGTGGCAGGGCGTTCCACAGGGCAGGTGCCACTACCGAGAAGGCCCTCTGCCTGGTTCCCTGTAACTTGGCTTCTCGCAGCGAGGGAACCACCAGAAGGCTCTCGGCGCTGGATGTCAGTGTCCGGGCAGAACGATGGAGGTGAAGACGCTCCTTCAGGTATACTGGACCGAGGCTGATTAGGGCTTTAAAGGTCAGCACCAACACTGAATTGTGCTCGGAAATGTACTGGGAGCCAGTGTAGGTCTTTCAAGACTGGTGTTATGTGGTCTCGGCGGCCGCTCCCAGTCATCAGTCTAGCTACCGCATTTTGGATTAGTTGTAGTTTCCGGGTCACCTTCAAAGGTAGCCCCACATAGAGCGCATTGCAGTAGTCCAAGAGAGAGATAACTAGAGCATGCACCACTCTGGTGAGACAGTCTGTGGGCAGGTAGGCTCTCAGCCTGCATACCAGATGGAGCAGATAAACAGCTCCCCTGGACACAGAATTGACCTGCGCCTCCTTGGCTTTCATATTTGAAACGTGAACAAGTTTCTATCCCTCAAGGTACGGTGTGAAAAGTGTGTCTGGTTTCAACTGCAGATTGGGTCCGAAAGGAGGAAGAAAAATATTGCCGGTGGGCTGGGTGGTGGCACTTTTCTGCTCTTCTATTAATCCTCTAAAGCCCTAAAGTAGGGGCGAGGAACCTGTGACCCTCCAGGTATTATTGGACTCAAACTTCCTTAAGCCCCAGCCTACATAACGAATGGTCAGGGGTGATGAGAGCTGCACTCCAGCAACATTCAGAAGACCCCAGGTTCCCCACTCCTGCCCTAAAATGATCTTGGCCCCAGTTTTCTCGAGGACCATCTGACAGTTTGCTTGAGCTTTAAGATCCACCTCAGATATTTATGGCTGCATCAGAAATGGTCAAGCAAGTGAGAAGGATAGAACCTGTTTGGTGTCAACTCTATGGATTGCCCTTCCAGTAGAGATTAGCTTGGCTTCCACCCTGTTATTTTCTGGGGGGCACAAACTGAAAACCATTTTTTTTTCAAACAAACTTTTAAAACATAGCCATGCTGCTGTTTTAATCATTCTCATTGCAATTCTTAGTCCTTGTTTTTCATTCTGTAGGATGATATCCAATGTTAGACATTTTCAGAGTAAACCCATAAAAACCCATGATTTTAAGCAACTTACTAACCTTAGCTGTCACCCCATGATTTATAACATTGTGTTATTATTCTTTAATGTATTGCTGTTTTCGTAAGTCATGTTAATAGAAGAGAATGATAAAAATATTTATTAAACATCATCAAATGCAAGCCTTAATCCTTCGATGTCCCTTTCCCTGTAGCACCTTGGTATTTAACAAAGAGCAAAAAATATCTGATTTCCAATTAGGTCCTGGTATGCACAGTCGTCTGATGGTGGCTTTTTATTCAAGCATTTAGATTTCCCAGTAGCAGCTTTTTTTTGCTTTAAAAACTTGCAGTTCTAAGGCACCATGATCTTACAAAACAACATACTTTTCTTGCTCCAGATTTGCTTCTTCTTCTTCTTCTTCTTTCTCCCCCCTCCCCCCACAAAGTTTCTAAATGTTCTACACTTAGGCAGGAATAACAAGTTGCACAAACATAAGATCTGCAGAAACTGATCTTCGATGAACCGCAAGCTCTGGGATTAAGCACCTAGTGACTTTGTGGAGTGGAGTCTCACATCAGTAATAGAAATGTATTTTCAGGAGACAAAGCGAAATTCACACTGCAGGCAAGCTGCAACCATGTAAGGGAGTTTGTGTGATCATCTTTTCACAGAAATCTCATAAGTTTGTGGACGTTCTCTACAGGCATCCATCTCTTTCTGACTAAACACAGGGGCTGGCAAACAGATGCCCTGTCAGGAAAAAACCACTGACCTTTTCAAAGTTTATTCAGGATGACTAATGCTTCTTGCTGTCAAACCTTCTTAATGATCTCTGCGCCAACCTTGTGCTACAATCAAGTTCAAGTCAACATCACTGGAACGCATCTTCAAGACAATAGCGACTACTTCAAATGGTCACTATTTTGCAGATACGTGAAATTTAAGTGGATTTGGCACTCTTGCACAACAAAGCCATTTCCTCCCCCCCCCCAAAAAAAGCCTGAGAATTTGGGGTAAGAAAAGTGATGGGGAAATACACTGAGAAGTTTAGGGTGACAGTGATGCTGGACAACATTGTATAATCTTGATGCAAGCAAATCCAAAAGGATGTCCAACAAACAGAGATGTTGTAGAGCTCCGTGCATGTTTGGCGCAAGCAAATCAAGATGAATGCTCAATAACAAGTCATCTGGAACAGCCCTTACGCTCAGCCCATTAACATCAGATATTATTAAGCAGAATCGCTGAACACGTATTTGCCTCACATACTGTGTTAGCTTTCTCAAATGGAGCCTTATAAAGAGGAAGCTGGAATGTGCGACTGGGGGGAGGTCAGAGGTCAGCCATATCATTCTCTGTCCTTTCCAATTGCCAACTCGCTTCACTTCTTGGACATCTTTTATATATATATATAAAAATATTTATTAAAGTTTTACAAAAAACAGAGGTTTACAGAATAAAAAGAAAGCATAAAAAAGAAAAAAATAAGAAAAAATACAAAAATACATAAAAAAGAAAAAAGAAAGAAAATACAAGATACAAAAAGCGAATAGGTAAGAAAAAATTAAAAACAAATCCATTTTTTGATATCTTTAAGCTCATTTGCTTGTTTCCTTGACCTCCTCACACCTCCCCTTTTTGTATTCCCATTTACATAATCAATTCAGCAAATCCTTACCCTCTTTCATTTATCTTAACTCTATATCTTAACATATTATAGCTATATATTTTCATCCATTATCTATCCATTTTTGCATATTCTTATTAACTTTGTTGCTAATGCCACTTATTTTCAATCCAGCATCATTTTAACATTCATTAATTTTACAGTGTTTCTGCAGATAGTCTTTAAATTTCTTCCAATCTTCTTCCACCAACTCTTCTCCCAGGTCTCGGATTCTGCCAGTCATTTCCGCCAATTCCATATAGTCCATCACCTTCATCTGCCACTCTTCCAGGGTGGGTAAATCTTGTGTCTTCCAATACTTTGCAATAAGTATTCTTGCTGCTGTTGTTGCATACATAAAGAAAGTTCTATCCTTCTTTGGCACCAATTGGCCGACTATGGCCAGGAGAAAGGCCTCTGGTTTCTTCAGGAAGGTATATTTAAATACCTTTTTCATTTCATTATAGATCATCTCCCAGAAAGCCTTAATCTTTGGGCACGTCCACCAAAGGTGAAAGAATGTACCTTCATTTTCTTTACATTTCCAACATTTATTATCGGGCAGATGATATATTTTTGCAAGCTTGACTGGTGTCATGTACCACCTGTATATCATTTTCATAATATTCTCTCTTAAGGCATTACATGCCGTAAATTTCATACCAGTGGTCCACAACTGTTCCCAGTCAGCAAACATAATGTTATGTCCAACATCCTGTGCCCATTTAATCATAGCAGATTTAACCGTTTCATCCTGCGTATTCCATTTTAACAGCAAGTTATACATTCTTGAAAGTATCTTAGTTTTGGGATCTAACAGTTCTGTTTCCAATTTTGATTTTTCCACCTGGAAGCCAATTTTTTTGTCCAAATTATAGGCCTCTCTTATTTGATAATAATGAAGCCAGTCTCGCACTTTATCTTTTAATTTCTCAAAACTCTGCAATTTCAATTTGTCTCCTTCCTGCTCCAAAATTTCCCAATATTTCGGCCACTTGGCCTCCATATTGAGCTTTTTCTGAGCCTTTGCTTCCATTGGTGATAGCCACCTTGGGGTTTTATTTTCAAGTAAGTCTTTATATCTTATCCAGACATTAAACAATGCTTTCCTGACAATATGGTTTTTAAATGCTTTATGTGCTTTAACCTTGTCGTACCACAAATATGCATGCCACCCAAAAACATTATTAAAACTTTCTAAATCCAAAATGTCTGTGTTCTCAAGAAGCAGCCATTCTTTCAACCAGCAGAATGCTGCTGATTCATAGTAAAGTTTAAGGTCTGGCAGGGCAAATCCACCTCTTTCCTTTGCATCAGTTAATATTTTAAATTTTATTCTGGGCTTCTTGCCCTGCCAGACAAATCTAGAAATGTCTCTCTGCCACTTCTTGAAACAATCCATTTTGTCCAAAATTTGCAATGATTGAAACAAAAATTACATTCTTGGCAATACATTCATCTTTATAACAGCAATTCGACCCAACAAGGAAAGCTTCAAATTTGACCAAATTTCTAAGTCCTTTTTCTCTTCTGACCAACATTTCTCATAGTTATCTTTAAATAAGTTTAAGTTCTTAGCAGTCATATTAACCCCCAGGTATTTTACTTTCTTAACCAATGTTAAACCTGTCTCCTTCTGAAACCTCTCTTTCTCAATCGGTGTTAAATTTTTCTCAAGCACTTTAGTTTTTAACTTCTTCAACTTAAATCGTGCCACATGACCAAATTCTTGAATTAGTTTTAATACTCTTTTAGTACTAGATTCTGGCTCCTGTAACGTCAATACTAAGTCATCTGCGAAAGCTTTCAGTTTGTATTGTTTGGCTCCGACCTGTATACCTTTAATCAGACGGTCCCTTCTAATCATATTTAGCAGAACCTCCAGGACCGAAATAAAAAGCAATGGGGAAATTGGGCAGCCTTGCCGTGTCCCTTTCTCTATTTTGAATTCCTCTGTCACTACATTGTTAACTATTAGTTTAGCCTTTTGTTCTGAGTAAATTGCACTTATACCATTTTCAAACCCTTGACCAACCCCCATCCCCTGGAGATTTTTCTTCATAAAATTCCAAGAAATATTATCAAAGGCTTTCTCCACATCTATAAAAATTAAAACTGCTTTAGTATTGATGTTCACTTGCAACTTCTCCAAAATGTTAATTATATTCCCCGTGTTGTCAGACAAGTGCCTACCTGGGAGAAAGCCGGCTTGGTCCTTATGTATCTCTTCCACTAATACTTTTTTTAATCTATTGGCCAAAATATCAGCAAATATTTTATAATCCACACTGAGCAGGGATATGGGGCGGTAGTTCTTAAGTTGTGTCTTTTCAGACTCAGTTTTCGGTATAAGCATAATATAAGCTTCCTTCCACGACTCTGGCGCTTTTTTCCCCTCCAAAATTTCATTACAGACCTCCTTTAGTGGTTGAATTATCCAGTCTTTCAAAGATCTATAATATTTTGAGGTTAGGCCATCCGGCCCTGGAGATTTGCCCAACTGCATATTCTGAATGGCACCTTCTACCTCCTGTTCTGTAATTTTATGGTTCAGCATTATCTTGTTTTCTTGAGAGATTTTTTGTAATCCATTTGTTTTTAAAAATTGGTCTATATCAAACTCTTTCTGTGGCCCTTGTGTATATAACTGTTAAAAATACCTCTGGAAGCATTTTCTAATTTCCACTGGATTCTGAATGTTCTTTCCTTCCACTTCCAAGTTAGTAATAGTATTAAACTTTTGTCTTTTTTTCATTTGCCAAGCTAGCAATTTTCCACATTTATTAGCCGATTCAAATGTCCTTTGTCTCATTTGTTTGATTTTCCATTCAATTTCCTGATTCGTCATCTTCATATATTGCACTTGATATAACTTTATATCTCTCAGAATCTCTTGTGACTTTGGTTTCGCTCTCAGTTTCTTCTCACCCTCTTTTATTTTTTCCAAAATTTTATCTTTTTTCTCATTTTGGGCTCTCTTCTTTATTGCATTCTGTTGAATCAGAAACCCCCTCATAACTGCTTTGTTTGCGTCCCAGATTATTCTTTTTTCAGTAATGGTGTTCAAATTTGTCTCAAAGTAGTCTCTCAAGGTTTTCTGGGCCTTCTTGATAACCTCTTGATCTCTAAACAAGGTGTCATTCATCCTCCATCTGAAGGAACCGGTTGGTGTTAGTTTCATCTCCATTTTCACAGCATTATGGTCGGAGCAAGTTTTGGGGCAAATTTCCACTTTTCGAGTCTTAGGTGCCAGTCCTCTAGTTATCCATATTTGGTCAATTCTTGTCCATGTCATTTTGGCTTCAGAAAAGAAGGTTCCCTCTCTACCCAAGGGGTTCTTAGTTCTCCAAATGTCAATCAAGTCCATATTGTCAGTCAATTCAAAAAAGGTTTTTGGTAGTCTGCCATCTTTGGTTACAACCTGTCTCTGTGACTTGTCCATATTTGTAGATACCACTCCATTCATATCTCCCATCATAATAATGTTGTGATCCATATAGTCTAACAATGTCTCATGCAACTTCTTAAAAAATTCAGATTTCCCCTCATTTGGTGCATAAACTCCTACTATTAAAATTTTTTCTCCTTGTGATTGAATTTTGATTGCCACAAATCTTCCTTGATCATCTTTAAAAACAAATTTCGGTGATAGGCTCTCTTTTGCATAAATAACTACTCCTCTCTTTTTAACCTTGTCCGATGAAATAAACTCTTGACCCAATCTTTTATTAATCAGTACTTTCCTGTGTAGCCTTATCACATGTGTTTCCTGTAAACAAATCAAGTCCAATTGTTCCTTTTTCAATAAATGAAAGACTTTCCTCCTTTCCTCCGGGGAGTTAAATCCATGAATGTTCCAACTTAATAGTTGCAGAGACATGGTGTATTTATTTTGCTTTTCCTCCAACTGCTCCCAATAATTCCTCTTGTTCTGACAGTGGTATCACTTTCTCTAGCTTGTCCAATCCCAAAGGTGGTGGTACTATGTCTAGTACTCCTGGTTTTAAAGCTCTTAGCTCTTCTACAGCTTCTTTTTGCAGGTCTTCTCCGTATTCTCTCAAAAAAAATTCTTTGTCTTCCACTGATCTTATTTTAAACTTTTTCCCTTTAAAGGTAAAAGATAGGCCTTGGGGGAATTCCCACCTAAAAATGGTTCTATTTCCTCTCAACAGGGCCACCAAATCTCTGTAATTAGACCTAAGGTCCAAAAGATGTTTCGGAATGTCCTTAAATATCTCCACTCTTGATTCGTTTATTTCCAAGGTCTTCTGGAAGTGCAGACTCAGTATTTTGTCTCTCTCCTCTTTTGATCGGAGGGTAATCAGACAGTCTCTCGACCTGTTCTTTCTCCCTCCTCTTCCAAGTCTAAAAGCACTTACTATCTTAAAGTCTTGCTTATCATCCAAGTTCCAAAAGTCTGCAAATTCCTGTGTAAGAAAATCACTTAGGCTGTCTTTTTCAAGTTCAGGTACCGCCCTGATCCTCAGATTGGTCTGTTTCTCCTTCAGTTCAATCATAGACAAAAGCGACTGATGGTCCCCAAGCTGTTTGCATATCGGTGTTATCTTTTCCTCTACAGCCGCTGCTTTTTCCCTTGCTTCCTCAGCTGTCTTTCAATTAGAAGTAGATTCTTGCAGCAGTTTTTCAATGGATTCTGTATTTGAATTCACCTTCTGCCCCAGGTTGTTAATGCTAGTAGTATTTTGGTCAATTTTAGTTGTTGCTTCAGTAACTTGTTTGCTTAGTTTTTCCAATGTTTCATAAATTTTACTTAATACTGAAGTAAATCCCTCTTCAGAGGCCATTCCTTTTGACCCAGCTTGTACAGGATCTTCCCCCTGTGGTGCAGGAGGGCCGGATGCAGATGCTCTACGCTGCTGCGATGCTGCACTGGTCTGCTGCAATCTAACCTTGCCCGATCTTGTTATTTTTTCATCCATCACACTTTGTCTGAGAATCAAGGTCAGTCCCACGGCCAAAGCTTGTTTTGCAGTGGAAATTCCCAAGCTAGTTGAGAATGGAAAATTCCCCAACTAGTTGTAACAATTTCAGTGTTCCTCTAGGGGGACACAGTAGCAGTCAATAGTATTGCAATAGAGTATCTTTTCCAACTTTTCCAAAGTCCCCCTTCAACAAAATAGGCAACAGTTTCAAGTCCAAAGAAGCCCTTCAAAAAGTATCTCCCTTGCAGAGTTAACTGTCAAAAAGTTACATTGTCCATAAATAGTGCGACTCTCAGTACAGCAGTTCTAATAATCCTGGCAATCCGTTCCCAAGGATTAAGTGGTGGTCTTTATTCCCTTTTCTCTCCTTCTTTTCTTTTTTTCTTTTTTTCTTTTTTGCAGGCAAAAAAAAACTTTCCCCTCTTCCCTCCCCTCTTCTGCAATTCAGGGAGGGAATTCTTTTGCTTTGACATTAGGATTTGAAACTTTTAAACGCAACTCTCCAGGTCTTAGCTTAAACAGTCTTTGCTTTGATCTGTATACAGAAAGCGGAAGGCGGACTTCCTGTTTACACCTTCCCGCTTCAGTGCCAAATTAGTCCCTTTTTTTCTTTGATCCCCAATCTTTAAGCTTCACCTACTCACGGGTAGTTGTTTAGAAGCCGAATTGTCACAGGAAAAAGGTCAGCGCTCTCCGGCAACAGCTGCGCGGCTTCACTACACGGAAGAAGCAATTGACTCTCAGCACCGCGCCAAACTCCCCTTTACGCTCCGGAGCCCCTCGCAGGGTTCCCTCGCGAATTGGGGGGGCGCTAAAGGTGCCCGCCGAGTCCCACGGTCACAGGCTCACTTCTTGGACATCTTACTTCACTTCCTGGTGCCTCAGAGAAGCTTTGGGCAGCTGGCTACTTTTTCATACCTGTACGGTAAATTACCTGAGCACAGCAGGGCCCTGCTCCCAAGGCAGTGACTCCTAAACTGTATGCTGGGGGGTATGGGATGGAATTAAGCCATTGTATTAAGCCAAATGTCTGTTTTCCCTCCATTTTATGTATTTTATTTTATACTTTTCAAGGTTATACATTTCACTAATTTTACAATCATTTTAATATTTCTAAACTTGACTTCCTTCTCCCTCTTTCTGTAGTTCTTTAAATTTATTTTTAATATCTTCTGCATATCCACATTAACTCAATTTGCTCATGTATTCATCTTCTTTAAATATATACTCATAAAACTGCAGGTTATTACAATAATCCCACCAATGTGTTTATCTGTTTATAATTTATCTGTAAATATTCAATAAACCATTTCCATTCTTTTATAAAAAGTTTGTTATCTTGATTTCTTACTCTTCTGGCAAGTTTTGCCATTTCTGCATATTCCATAAGTTTTTGTATCCATTCTTCCTTTGCTGGGACTTCTGCTTCTTTCCATTTGGGGGCAAGTAAGTTTCTTGCCACTGCAGTAGCATACATGAATAAGTTTCTATACATTTTTAGTAGTTCTGTCCCTATAATTCCCAAAAATCTGGGTGTTTTTTTTTATAAAGGTTATTTTAAAATGTTAAGCTGAAAGTTAAAACTAATAGGCTTAAATTAAGTTAACATCAAATTGGCTGAGTTATGCAAGGGTTGGTTTCAACTGAGCTTTTGAATAAACTTATTGAAGGCAACAGCAGTTTGACAATCGAACCAATTGTCTCGGATTGTGTGCGCACTGCCCTTTTAGCCAGCTCCATTGTGATCCCACAACTGGTGTTTGAAGCCATGTATCCCTGACATGGGACGTGGGTGGCGCTGTGGGTTAAACCACAGAGCCTAGGACTTGCCAGTCAGAAGGTTGGCGGTTCAAATCCCTGCGATGGGGTGAGCTCCTGTTGCTCAGTCCCTGCTCCTGCCAACCTAGCAGTTCGAAAGCATGTCAAAGTGCAAGTAGATAAATAGGTACCGCTCCAGCGGGAAGGTAAACGGCGTTTCCGTGCGCTGCTCTGGTTCTCCAGAAGCGGCTTAGTCATGTTGGCCACATGACCCGGAAGCTGTACGCCGGCTCCCTCGGCCAATAAAGCGAGATGAGCACTGCAACCCCAGAGTCGGCCACAACTGGACCAAATGGTCAGGGGTCCCTTTACCTTTACCTTTATCCCTGACATTAGCCACCATCTCTATCTATCCAATTTGAAAGCATTCACTTTGAAGTGAAGCTAAGATATGCACATTTATTTGAGGCAGCCGGACATAAGGGGAGTTCTGTCCACCCCTAATGGGCTGGCAGATAACATTAAAGGCTCTTTTTCACAGCTTAAGATCTTTGGCTATGAAGCAGTTTCAGGATCTAAGCAATAAATAATCCATCTTGGCTCCAAATGGTCAAAAGTGGCAGTTACAAACCAGGTCACAATTGCGGAGGCCAGAAAAAGGCTTGAATACTATGCATGATTATTTGGGAGTAACTCCCATGGATATTGGTGGGGTTTACTTTTCAGTAAACTTATAGAGGATTGGGTCACGAGAATTTCCATCCCTCCTTCATAGAAATAACCTGTTATGTCAGCTTTGGTAATAAAGCAAAGATATACCTGTGGTTACCAGACCATGGTTTCGTTTCCTTCCATCCAGAACATACATACAAAAATCATTTGATATGTCTGCTGTTCTTTCTGACCCAATTCTGCCCGCTGACCAATATCGGAAATTAATTGATGCTTTCTCAACAACTTTCACAACCACCACCTCGCCTATCCACCAACGCCTCTTCTCTGAATCACCTTGGTTTGTCAAGGAATGTAAAGCCCTCAGAAGGCGAATTAGGAAAATGGTCAGAATCATCAAATTTTCCAACGACCCCCAAACCCGTGTAAAGCTCATAGATATTAAAAGGACATACAGAAACATGATCCATTGCAAGAAACAGCAGCACATCTTAGAGGCTTGGTCCACTCTTCGTTCGGCTGTAGAGAGGCATGACTCCCGCTCCTTTTGGCGCTTAGTTAGACCTTCAGCACCACTCAATTCAGCTACCCAGATCTCCGCTGACGAATGGATTGCCTATTATTCAACCAGTTTCGCCTCTCCAAATCATCTCGTAGATCTCCTTCACCCCCCGTCGGACTTCTGTTCCAGTTCTCTTAGTCCCACTTCTTCAATAAACTTTACCTCAACTCGCATCTTCAACATCATAATGTCCATGCGAAGGAATAAGGCCCCCGGCCCAGACATGGTCCCGTTGGACCTTTTCCTGACTGATCCTATTTGGTGGAGCGAACAGCTGACTCCTGTATTCTCCGCTATCTCCTCCGCCCTAGACATCCCCGACTCCTGGAGAGAAGCTATAATAGTTCCGATCTTCAAAGGCGGCCAGCCAAACATCCCTAGGAACTATCGCCCCATTAGTTTATTATCTATTCCGGGAAAAATATTTGCCGCTGTTTTACTGGAAGAACTTCTTTCATGGGTCCAGGAGAGGAATATTCTACCGTTAGAACAGATTGGCTTCCGAAAGTCAGCATCAACCATGGACCACTGTCTAACTCTTTATCACCTTGCCAGTAAATACACTGCACCAAGGCAAGGCCACTTATTTGCCGCTTTGATGGACCTGGAGGCCGCCTTTGATTCCATTCCTAGGCAGAGATTATGGTCCAAACTTGCCCGTCTGGGAATTGATCCACACCTCCTCTCCCTAATTATTTCCCTTTATTCAAACACCACAGCTTGCGTCCGAAGTGGTCCCAACGGCTCCCTTACCACCCCATTCCCAACGGCCAAGGGCGTCCGACAAGGTTGTCTCTTGGCCCCTTTACTGTTTAATCTCTATCTTCATGATGCAATTTCCCCTTTGAAGCTAGCAACTAAGTATCCACCTCACTTAGCAGGTCACCCCGTTGCTTCCCTTTTCTATGCAGATGATGCTGTCATCTTATCCAGAACAGCTGCGGACCTAGCAAATGCAGTTAATGCATTTATCGCCTATTGTAAGGCGGAAGCTCTTAATATTAATTATAAAAAATCAAAAGTCCTTCATTTCACTCGCTCTCGCAAACTCAAGCTGGAGCCGCTTAAGATCACAGGTGGCTACTTAGAAAAGGTAAAAGCCTTTAAATATCTAGGCTTAATATTCACTTATAATCTCTCCTGGACTACCCATCTACAATCTGCCTTTTTCGCCGCAACCACGACCTCCAATGCCATTGTCCGATTTTACCACCAGAAGGGCGGCAAACACCTTCCAGCAGCAATTCAAATATTTAATGCTAAAGTTGTTCCTAAACTACTATATGGCTGTGAAGTATGGACTACAGCAATATCAGGTAATTTGGATCGCCCACTTCATATGTTTCTGAGATCTCTTTCCGGTGTCCCGAGATGCGTCTCAGGTGCAGCCCTACGACTTGAGTTCGCCCAGCCCTCAATTGTAAAACGAGCATGGTGTCGAGCCATTTCCTATAGCTCCCACCTACTAGCATCGGATGCTCGAATTAGAGGTGGTTTTTCCAACCTGATCCTAAGAGATATTCATAATTCCCCTTGGAAAACTACAATCAACCTCAAACTCCGCTCTCTTTCTAATCTGAATTGCAAAACTGTTCTTAAATTAGAGTGTATCAGCCCGGCGGCCCTACCTTCAATTAAAAAGAAGTTACAGCTACTTGACTTCTCTAACACAGCTGCCGATGCAAGAGGGCCGTGTTCAGGCCTAGCCCTAGCTATTCCTCCCCCTGAAGGAATCCCTCTATACTGCTTCACAATTTCTTCGGAGGCTAAGCGAAGGGCCTTTACCTGTGCCCGTCTCAACTGTTTTCCTACAGCAGTTCTGTCGGGTCGTTATTCCAGAGTCCCCATCGCAAACAGAACATGCAACTGTAATGACTCGGCCCTGGAGACTATGGAACATGTAATGCTCTTCTGTCCCAACTGGACAGATGAAAGATCTCGGTTTTTAACTCCTCTCATGAACAAGCTTCATCTCCCAATCCAGCCCTGGATAGTGTCCCTCTTTTTGCAAGATTCTGATTGTTGGATCACCGAGATGACAGCTAACTTCCTGCTCAGTGTGATGAGGAGGAAGGCTGCACTGGCTTCTTTTTCGGCACCACAGCTGTAGTCGATACTCTGCACAGTCGGATGAGGTTCCAGGTAGCTTTGTAGTGCAAGGACGGTGGAGCTGGGACGGATCCGGGGAGCTGAAGGACCCCTTTGATGATCCTCCTCCAGCCTCGGCAGTTTTTTGTCTTTTTGTTCTTGAACTATCGGTCATTCGGTGTTTTGGATCCCCTGTTGTTTCTGTTATCTCCTTTCCCCCCCCTTTGGGTATTTGCCCAGGACGATGTCTGCCTTTGCCTCCCCACCCCCATTTTATGTTATGCTGTTATTTCTATGTATGTTGTGCTATGGCCACACGGCTAATGCAATAAAAAATCTAAGTATATACAGTGGTACCTCGGGTTAAGCACTTAATTCGTTCCGAAGGTCCATTCTTAACCTGAAATTGTTCTTAACCTGAAGCACCACTTTAGCTAATGGGGCCTCCTGCTGCCACCACGCCGCCGGAGCATGATTTCTGTTCTTATCCTGAAGCAAAGTTCTTAACCTGAAGCACTATTTCTGGGTTAGCGGAGTCTGTAACCTGAAGCGTATGTAACCTGAAGTGTATGTAACCCGAGGTACCACTGTATTTGCAATTTTTTGGTATTAAAAATATGTTACCAGCTGCTTTGACATTTTGCAGAAGCCCGGCAAGCCAGTATCTCTGAGCAACAACTATTAAGGTAGGTCATTGAGAGCTTACAAGGTAGATCCACCATCAGGCATAACATGCGACTTTACTTAGTAGGACGCACTGACTGCCAACGTAAATGAAAACTTGTTATGCACAGGAACATTTCTGTATACCTCTCTTCTTGATTCAGCAATGCAGAATTATGGGTTGTCATGGAAAAACCGCCACCATGACAAGGCTCATGACGTCAAGTTCATTCAATGAGGTACTTTATTTCCAAAAGGAAAAAGATGTACAAAGCAAAATTGACCGGATTCAAGGAATGAAGAGTGCTTTTTATAGTCAATGGAATGGAAAAATACCACCTGCTTTACCTTCATTTGGTCACAGAGCAGATGAGACTATTTTAAACATCTGGCCATTTCTTCCAACCTTTATGTTCAGAACAACTGAAACTAATTGAGAACCAGATCCTCAGTCTGGGATGCAATCTGAGATGCCCACTTACATGGGAACAAGTCCCATTGAGCCCACTGGGACTTAATTCTGAGTAAGCATGCATAATTGCAAGAAGCTTCTGGCCAGTCTGAATCCAAGCTTATACATTATCTGTGAACTTGAGGAGCTCTTCCACGTTGGTATGAAAAAGGTGTTTGTAAGAAATAAAAATGACTCAACCTGACAATGCTTGTGATGCAGAGCCTCTCATCAAAATTCTTTACTTCAATTTTACTCCAGTCATAATTTCTAAAAAATAATAATCATCATCAGTTTTTGTCTCTTCATCAGAGCAGAAGTTTTCAGCTGCTTTGTAATCTAACGAGTGACCTTTCAGTTAAAATTGTGAATTATAGGCATAGATTGCATGGTGGGTATTGGTTTTTAACTAATATTGGGATTTTGCTTGCTAGCTTTGCCTTTTGGGATGGAGCAATACAATACTGTCTGTATGAGAAGGAGAGAACGAATGGTTTTGTGTTTTTTTTAAGGAATATGAATTTTGGAGCTGTTGGTGAGCAGCTGTTCCAAGCAGTGGCATAGCGTGGGAGGGGGGCTTAATTTGTTTAATGGTTAATCCAGTCCTGGGTGGAGGTGATATGTACAGGGTCGGGGACATCCTTCTAACTTAAAGCCTAGGTTTAGCTCTTGGGGAACGGTGTTCTGTTGCGCCAGAAGTGGTTTAGTCATGCTGGCCACATGCTGTGGACAAACGCCGGCTCCCTCGGCCTGAAAGCAAAATGAGTGCCACAACCCCATTGTCACCTTTGACTGGACTTAACCATCCAGGGGTCCTTTACCTTTACCTTTATCTTTTTTTTCTTTTATTAAAGATTTTCTTGGTTTACAAAAGTATGTGCATTGTCTCTCTCTCTCTTTTTTTCAAGTAAGATTTTTTACAGATCAGTTTCATTTGTTGAGACATTGTGAAGAAAAGGGGGAAAGAGGTGGAGGGGGGAAAGGTGAGTGGCGGTGGGGTCGGGTGGCGATGTTTCTATTTTACTTAATATATGTGGGGTTTTGTGTCAACATCGCTTGTGCAGGTTCTCTGCTATTAACTTGTGTTTCTTTGGTGGTGAGAGAGGTTGGGGTTGGCCTAGGGTGTGGTTGCTTGTTTGTGATTGGCTGTGGCTGTGTTTTCATGTGTGAGTGGGGTGGGTGGGTGTTTTGGATCAGGTTAGCCATATTGATTTGTATGTTGTTGGTGGATTTTTGTCATTGTCTTGTTGGGCTGTGTAGACAATAATGCCCATTTACACCACAAAGAACACCACCTACTTTTTTTTACTTTTTTTTTCAAAATTAAAACAAAACTTATTATCCAAAAACATATCACCGTTGTCCCCCCCCCCCATTTTTCCTCCCTCCCCCCACCCTCCCACACAAAACCCATCCACCCCACCCCCCAACTTCTCTCAGTTCCAGTCTTTGGTTTCTCTGAGACTGCTGTTTTCTGCATGTTACAAAGTTGTATAGATCCTCAAACTATTTAGCTGATTATTATCAATAAAAAGTTTGTGAATGTTTATTCAAAACCTGCCAAGGAGTCCAGTTCACTTTGTTGCGTCTTCAGATACTTTATAAAGGGTTCCCATTCATCTTTAAAGTTACAGTTATCTTTGTCCCATAGCTTATATGTCAGTTTTGCCAGTTCTGCATAGTCCTTCAATTTTTCTTGCCCTGATTCTTTAGTTGGGATTTCTTCAGTCTTCCATCCTTGTGCTATTAGAACTCTCGCGGCCGTTGTCGCATACATGAAGATATTTTTCAGCTTTTTTGGCAGGTCTTTCCCTACAATCCTGTGATGGGATGTTGAGCTGCTTGTGCGTAAAGTTCCTAATCCCTCAGTGTTTGGCTAAGTCCACAAACCACTGTCTGTAACGGAGCGCCATAAGCATGGCTCCGTCAGTCGCTGGCAGAATCCGACAGTGGGCGTTTACGGAATTTCTTCCAGCATAACAGCTCCTTAACGGAAACACGTCTTCTGGACTCTCTACGTGACAATTTCCGGCGAGGAGTGGGTGTCCCTAATGGAGGTCCTGAAACCTCCTCGCTGTTCTCGCTGGAATTGTCTCTGAGCCAATCTTCTGACTCGCCTTCCCTTGGAGCTCTTTCTCGCCCCCTGCTGGTTCCCTCCTCCGCTGATAAGTCTCTCTCAACCTCTGGGAGCCCCTCCACCACCTGTTCTTCCGATGACAGTTCCCTGACATCCACCTCCCCTCCAGGGCCCCCTCCACCCCCTCCCCTCCCTTCCTCTGCTGGAGGCGAGGGAGCAAAACCCCTGAAAGAACTTCCCTCATCTTCCGAAGTCTCGAACATTTTCCTCCACCGGTTGCTGTTTTGGGTTTCTAAGTACTCATCCTCCTCGGAATCTATCCCTTCTTCCCACTCTGACCCCGTGACTCCTTCCAATTCCTCCTCCTCGTCGGTGGTGCCAAAGTACTCTCTCCGGAACCTCGCTACTGACTGAGGTTTCCTGGGGAACCTTTGATGGAACGCTTCGATCAAGACCTCATCATTGACTTCCTCTGCCGTCACCCAGGTGTTTTCTGACTCCGGTTCCCCTTCCCACGCTACCAAATACTCCACCTGATTACCCTTCCACCTGGAGTCGAGGATTTCCGCCACATGGTTGCTGCTTTCCCTCTCTTCTAAGACAGGTCCCTGTGGGAAAACCCCTTCTTTTCCCCCCCTATACGGTGACAGTAATGACCTGTGGAACACTGGATGCAGTTTCATGTGGTTCGGTAACCGGAGTCTGAAAGCTACGGGGTTAACCTGTTGAATGACCTCAAATGGTCCCAATCTTTTGGGTCTTAATTTCTTGCAACCCCCCTTGAACGGCAGTCCTTGGGTGGACAGCCACACCTGATCCCCCACCCTTATGGTTTCACCTTCCCTTCTGTTCTTGTCTGCCTGCTTCTTATATTGTTCTTTGGCCCTTTCTAAGTTGAGTTGGAGTTGACGATGGATCGCTTCCATTTCTTCTACAAAAAGTTCTGCGGCTGGGACGCTCCATCTCTCCCCTCCTCCCCCTGGAAATGCCCTGGGGTGGCACCCATAATTAGCCAAAAAGGGGCTCATCCCGGTGGACACATTCTCCGCATTATTGTAGGCAAATTCCGCCAGCGCCAACTTTTCCACCCAATCGTTCTCTCTGTCATTGACATAACACCTCAGATATTGTTGGAGGATACCATTTGCTCTTTCCGCCTGCCCGTTGGTTTCTGGGTGCCGGGCAGTCGAAAAATTGACCTCCACGTGCAGTAAGCTCATGAGCTTCCTCCAGAACCTGGACGTGAATTGTTTGCCCCGGTCTGAGACCACCCTCAAGGGGCGCCATGCAGTCTAAAAATATGTTCTACAAACAATTTAGCTGTCTCTTCCGCCGTGACTGCATGTGAGCAAGCTACAAAGTGGCCCATCTTAGTTAACAGGTCTACTACTACCAGTATGGCGGTTTTCCCCTTGGATTTCGGCAGATCAGTCATAAAATCTATCGATACCGCCTCCCATGGCCTCTCTGGTGTGGGCAACGGTTCTAACAACCCTGCCGGTGCCCGCCTTTCTCCCTTGGCTCGCTGGCATTGGTCACACCCTCTTACATACTCCCTTACATCTTCCCTCACTCTGGGCCACCAAAATTCCCTGGTAACCAACCACATGGTTTTGTGTTGCCCAAAATGCCCTGCTGTAGGGCTGTCGTGCATCTGTTTGAGTACTCTCCCTCTCAATTCCCCTTCGGGTATATATAGTGCCCCTTTGTAATACAATGCCCCGTTTCTTTCTTCAAAACCTCCGGAGTTTTCTCCCTCCCTCCTTAGACCTTGGAGCTTATTCTGGGCGTATTCATCATTCTGCGTCTCCTCTACCAGTTCCCTTTGCCCCACCAACGCCGCCCCACACACCCAGTGGTCCTCTGGGATGATATGTCTCTCTTCGGGTGCTCCCTCCCCCTCCAAATACTCTGGTTTGCGTGAGAGAGCGTCCGCCCTGACGTTTTCCGGGCCTGGCACATAGCAAATTTCAAAATAAAATTTGGAGAACTCCTGTGCCCATCTCACTTGCCGTTGGTTGAGCACTCGTGCCGTTCTCCAGTACTCTAAATTCTTGTGGTCCGTGCATACTTGCACCTTGTGTTGTGCACCAATTAGTAAGTGTCTCCATTTCCGGAACGCTTCGTGAATGGCGAGTAGTTCTTGGTCATATACCGTGTAGTTCTTCTCGGATTTGTTTAACTTCCGCGAGAAGAAGGCACACGGTCTCCACTCCGACTTATCCTTCCCCGGCTGAAGAAGCACCGCCCCCACCACCCGGTCTGATGCGTCAGTTTCCACTCTCATGGGTTTTTGTAAATCCACATGCAGGAGCTGTTCTTCCGAAGCGAAGGCCTTTTTCAATTCTTCGAATGCTTGCTCCGCTTCTGCCGTCCAAACAAATTTCTTCTTGCTGCTGAGACAGTCCGTGATGGGAGCCGTTAAATGGGCAAAGTTCTTGATGAACTTCCGATAAAAGTTCCCAAACCCTAAGAATCTTCGCACATCCTTTTTCGTTTTCGGTCTCTTCCATTCCAGTACCGCCTGGACCTTGCCTGGATCCATGGCTAACCCCTTGTCTGACAAGCGGTACCCCAGGAATTCCACCTCCTTGGTGTGGAACTGACACTTCTCTAATTTCACCCACAGTTGGTTTGCTTGCAGTCGGCTCAACACTTCTCTGACGTCCTTTACATGCTGCTCCTCATTCTCTGAATAGACTAATACGTCATCTAGGAAGGCCACACAATTCTTGTAGAGCAGAGGCCCCAGCACGTGGTTCATGAACGATTGAAAACATGCTGAGCCTGCTTGTAATCCAAAGGGCATAACGAGATATTCGAAAGCCCCTAGGGGGGTGAACATCGTTGTCTTCCATTCATCCCCCTCCCTTATCCGTATCAGGTTGTATGCCCCCCTTAAGTCCAGTTTAGTGAAAATTTTTCCCTTCCTCACCCGGGTCAAAATGTCATCAATCCTGGGCATGGGAAAGGCCACTGGTTCCGACACTGCATTTATGCTCCGGAAGTCCACTACAAGTCTAGGTTTATCCGTGTTTTTTTTGTCCACAAAAAACACTGGGCTGCCCCCCACCGCTCTGGACTCTCTGATGAAACCTCTCTTCAGGTTTTTGTCAATAAACTCCCTCAACTCCTGCATTTCCCTGTCTGACATGGCATACAGCTTGCCCACAGGGAGCTGGGCTCCAGGGACTAGATTGATCTGGCAGTCAAAGGGTCTATGCGGTGGTAGTTTGTCTGCTTCCCTTTCGCTGAAGACATTGCTCAGGTCAGCGTATTGTTTGGGCACCTTTCCTTTGTCCGTTACTTCTGTTCCTGCTAGAAAGGCCTTTGCCCCTTCTGGAGCCTTGCCCTCTTTGCAATGTTCTAGGCAATGTGCTGACCCAAAGGAGACCACTCTCTGATGCCAACCCACTAGCGGATCATGCAACGCTAGCCAGCTCATCCCCAAAATAATGGGAGCCCCTCCCAAGGTGGCCACATGGAACGCTATTCTTTCGGTGTGCCTGGCTACCCTCATTACCATTGGGACGGTCTGTAAGCTGACTCCTCCTCCCAACAGCTCTCTCCCATCGATCGTGGTCACCTGCAAGGGGTTGCTTAAAGGGATAGTCTGTATCTGGTGTTCTGCTGCAAACTCCTTGCTCATAAAATTACAGGAGCTGCCTGAGTCCAATAGCGCCCTTATCTTTAAGGGATGTCCGTTTGGCAGCTCTAGCAACACCTCTATCACTAGGGCTGGTCTCAGAGGTTCTGGCGTGGGCACTTTTACTGCTCCTTGGCCTGACTGCTGTGCCCTGATGGTGGCAGTCAGGCGCTGGCTTTTACTTGGTCCTGTCCTTCCTCCTCCTTCCCCCCAACAGCTCCTGCCATCCCTTGCCATTCCTTTCTTTGTGGACAGACTCTGGCAAAATGACCTGGCTGCTGGCAGAGATAACATTTCTTGGGGCTCTTCCCCTCCTTCTTCCGCCCTTCACTGGGATTTGAAACTGCCCGCGCGCGCGCTGTTCCAACTTCCATCGGCTCTGCGGGCGGGAAAGCTGGCTCCGGAATCTCTGGAATGCGGAAATCTCTCCAACGCTCCCCTTTCCCTTCCCGCTTCTCCAAGGCTCTGGCCTCCTGGCGTGCTCCAATGGTCAGCGCTGATTTGGTCAGCTGGTCCATAGACTCCGCCCTGGGCGCCCAGGAAAGTTCATCTTTCACAGCCGAGGAAAGTTCCTCTTCGAAAAGCATTTGAATGGGTTCCGCTGACAGATCCCACCCCAATTTGTGTATCAACATAGTAAACTCAGTCCAGTACTCACGGACAGATCGGCTCCCCTGTTTACAAGCCATCAACTGTCTGCGCACCACTCCCTGTTCAATGTCGCTGGAAAACATCAGGTCCATGGCGCGAAAAAACTTCCGTGCGTCTTTCAAGACTTCATTATGCCCTGCCATCAGGGGTTTAACCCAGTCTCTCGCCCCTCCTTCGAGATGGCTAATCACAAACGCCACTCGCGATTCCTCATCGGGAAAGTCATCAAACTGCACATTAAGAGCATACTGCATCTCTGTCCTAAAGGCTTGATAGTTCCTGGGATCCCCCCCAAACTTCTGCACCAATCCTGGCATCTTTCTTGTTTGTGGGGGGGCCTTTGCCTTTTCTGCATCCTGAGCCCTCCTCTCATCGAGCCTCGCCGTTTGCAGCGCTAGCTGGACCTCCAACACCCGGTACCTTTCTTCCAGGCTTGGACCGGCTCCAGCTCCTCCTGCCTCTCCGGTTCCGGCTGGGTTGCTCATGATGCCTTCTCTGCACAAGCTGCTTTCAGGGACTGTCGGATTGCTGTGATGGGATGTTGAGCTGCTTGTGCGTAAAGTTCCTAATCCCTCAGTGTTTGGCTAAGTCCACAAACCACTGTCTGTAACGGAGCGCCATAAGCATGGCTCCGTCAGTCGCTGGCAGAATCGGACAGTGGGCGTTTACGGAATTTCTTCCAGCATAACAGCTCCTTAACGGAAACACGTCTTCTGGACTCTCTACGTGACAATTTCCGGCGAGGAGTGGGTGTCCCTAATGGAGGTCCTGAAACCTCCTCGCTGTTCTCGCTGGAATTGTCTCTGAGCCAATCTTCTGACTCGCCTTCCCTTGGAGCTCTTTCTCGCCCCCTGCTGGTTCCCTCCTCCGCTGATAAGTCTCTCTCAACCTCTGGGAGCCCCTCCACCACCTGTTCTTCTGATGACAATTCCCTGACAAATCCCTAACAAAAATGCTTCAGGTTTTTTAACAAATGTTAGATGGAACATTTTCTTCAATTCATTATATATCATTTCCCATTTTTTTAATTACATTACAATCCCACCACATATGATAAAATGTCCCCTCCTTTCCCTTACACTTCCAACATCATAACCCACCTACTTTCAGCAGCCAGAAACATCATAACCAGACACTGGGGAGAGCTGTCAGGAGTAAGCAAGGACCAATGGTACCAAATAGTATGGGAAACAGCATTACTAGAAAAATTAACCAATAAACTGAAACTGACACGGGGACAAATAGAAGAAGACGCCTTCACCCCGGTATGGCTCCCCTTTATCATATTTAAAAAGGTAAAGGGACCCCTGGCCATTAGGTCCAGTCATGGCCGACTTTGGGGTGCGCCGCTCATCTTGGGTTATTGGCCGAGGGAGCTGGCGTACAGCTTCCGGGTCATGTGGCCAGCATGACTAAGCCGCTTCTGCCAAACAGAGTAGCGCACGGAAACGCCGTTTACCTTCCTACCAGAGCGGTACCTATTTATCTACTTGCACTTTGATATGCTTTTGAACTGCTAGGTTGGCAGGAGCAGGGACCGAGCAATGGGAGCTCACCCCGTCACGGGGATTCGAACCGCCGACCTTCTGATTGGCAAGCCCTAGGCTCTGTGGTTTAACCCACAGCGCCACCCGCATTACCTTTTTACCTTTTACATGTCCAATGAAGCTGAATGCTGGAAGGTTCAGGATAGACAAAAGAAAGTGCTTCATGTGGTGCATAGTTAAACTACACTCACCTCTCATTTGAAGCTGGCATCAGGAGCACCAAACCTCTTTGCCAAGACCGCCATGGAAGAACCTTTCTTCTTTAATTTTAAGACAAAGCCTCAAGAAGTTCATCCATATGCACTTATAAATAAGAAATCTTTGGTTCTTTGAATGTAAAACAAATGTCAATGGCATAGTTTGAGTGAACAGTTCTATATTCAGAGCATCAGTGGCGTATGTATCCTTTGGGGGGGGGAATCCCCTGAGAGAAGGAAGCAACTGTGTTATTTGTTCATCTATAAAGTTGCACACTCAATGCCCTTTTACAGGGTTGACAAGGTCTTGGGAGAATTATTTTCCCAAGAAAAGTGTGAAATGCACCTACATGGCAGATTGCTCATTTTGACTAATGTGACACCTCTGTCTTGAAGAAGCTCAGCCTGACCGTTCCCCCCCCCCCTTCTTTAAAGCATAACACTCCTTGGGAATTTAATATGGGAGAGTCAGATCAAAGTGCCCTTAGCAGGGCTGTTAATTTTAACACCTTTATGATGAGTAGCAGGACTCACCTGTTGTAAAGCGCAGGTTGTGAAATTTATGACACTTATCTGCAACACCTACGCAGAGCATTAATGAGATGGCGATGGGTATTTTTGCACTGTGGCAATTTTTCATGATCTGCTATGTGGAAAGAGGACACCTTCACCAGCTAGCTGCCTGTCGAGGCCTCAGAGAGATGTAACTGCCATGATTGGATTAGACGCCATAGAACTATATTTGGGAAATACGATAAGGAACAAGATCAGGAAGGCTGTGAAATCCCAGGGCAGATAGGCAGAGAGCCCACTATCAGGCAAGAAAAAGAAGAGGCTAGCAAAAGGTTGCAAGATACCCATGCAAAGGAGAAGAGGAGGAGGGGGAGGGGGAGGAGGAGGAGGAGGAGGAGGAGGAGGAGGAGGAGGAGGAGGAGGAGGAGGAACAAAACAAGCAGGTCAAGGAGTAGCTATTGAACCCATTGCCAGAAAAGAGTGCACAAATTTGCATTTATATTGCATCATGTTATATTCATGCCTATACACTAACTGATTTATTATTTCTTTCTAACCTTGGTTTCTCACATCCTAGTCCAACACTAGGAATCAAACAGAAACTCACCATAGCAGGGAAGACTGTGACCTGTGTGCCTGCTCACTCCAGTTACTCTGTCCAGGTACTCAGTCCAGCAAAGGTACTCACTGCAGATGGGCAACTTCAAGACCCCTGCTCTCCCCTCTTAGGATCTTTAAACTGGGCTCAGACCAGATACCCCTTAACTGAGGCAAGAGCTGCTTTCCATTCCTCTGTTCCTTTCAAAATTGCTTGAGGATGTGTGTGATTGGCTCCCAGTCTTCTTCAGAGAGATATGCTAATTATTGCACCATTGTTGGACCCGAGCTGGGATCCCCTTGATTGTTCCTTCTCCTAGATGGGCTACCTTCCCAGGTTGATGAACCCCATCTGCCCCTCATTTCCTTCTACAACACATGCAGTTAACCACCTTCTTGATGTTTGGATGCACTATTAGTCTTGTACAGTATGTTCAATCCACCACAGACTGTCTTCACATGCAGGGGAAGTCCCTAATTCATGGAGAGTTTGATACCCATTGGCTACTCTCACCTGGTGTCAGGATGCTGTCAGCGGCTCCCGGCTGGTTGCCCAGGAAAGTATAAAGACGAGGAAAAGTTTCTTACAGTCCTTTTTTATTTCAGTCTTCACGGAGAGAGGCTATAGAACCCAGCCTCTTGGATAATGGCGTTGTCTGGAGTGAATCTTCACCCCCAGTCTCTCTCACTTCCTCATTCGTCATCATCATCATCATCACCTCCTCTACGGGTGCCACTAAGTGCCCTCTATCTTTGAGCTCTTTGCTCTCCTACTTTTAAGGCATGCTGGGTTCTGGGAGATGGAGGATCCGGGATGCTTTCTAATGACAACGTGTCAGCCCTGTGTTGTTCTGGCTCTCCCATGACTTCCCAACATTTCCCCTCATCTGCCTCTGAGCTGCAACCTCCCTCAAACCCCTGCTGTAAATGTATACTGTCTTCTCTTCCTCCTCCCTGGAAGGGTCAGGGTAGGGAGACGGTCTCCACCATTCCACCTCTGCCCAGTTCCTGACACCTGGTTTAGCCAGCCACTTTAGCCTACTGACAAGTGGACAAACTACCCCAGAAAGAGCATGATGTGCCCCCCCACCAGAGGTACAACCCTTCTCCTAACACCCCATACCCCCCCAGTGCTAGTAGGGCTATTTTATAATAAGCGTTGCCTCCCTGCACCCACATATACGTCTTGTTTTCACATTCAATTTATCTCGACAGGAAGAAATCTGCAGCCACAAACTATATTTTAGCCTTGGAGAGCATCTATAGGCTTAATAAATAATTAAGCATTGCGAGGAACTCGGTGACTCATTCACAAAGCTTGTGCTCTCTACTACCAAATTATTAATGTAGAGAGAGAAATTCACAGAATCTCCTCCAGACATTTTTCTGGCCGCCTTGTCGTTGTCATCGTAATCCTCAGTTTTATTTATGAAGCAGCTCTCACAAGAAGAGTAAACAAACCATCAATTTTGGGGTGCAGCAAAAAACGTAAACATATTAATCGCATTTCATAAAGATGGTATTTTGTATCTCCGCTGGCAAGCTTAAAAAGAAATAAATAATCATGTTCAAATGTTCCCTAACCATACTGGGGAGGATTCTATGCATCTTGAGTGACAGAAGCAGTCTTTGCCTTTGGAACTGTCCAGGGTCCTGACTTCCCAGAACAGAAAGAATTGGGCTGGGCAGAGAAGCAGGGATGATGTCACACACCTAAATGGTCTCTAGGAACCTTCATCTCAGCCAAGGTTCTCTCACTTTCCCCCCATCAAGTCATTGCGCTGGAGTGATAGCATTTCTCATTTGAATTCCAAAATGTCTTTGTTACCCAGAGATATGCGCACGCACTACGAAGCATAATTTTGTACAGACTCCTTATGTTTCAATGCAGTGAAGAACACTTCTTTAAAATAAAAATGGTAATGACAAATGGGTGCTGTAACAAAATTTATTTATTTATTGAATTTATATACCGCCCTATACCCGGAGGTCTCAGGGCAGCTCACATAACAAAATCAAAATATAAAATGACAATATGTACAGTGGTACCTTGGTTCTCGAACTTAATCCATTCTGGGAGTCCATTCGACTTCCGAAACTGCTCAAAAACCAAGGTGTGGCTTCCAATTAGCTGCAGGAGCTTCCTACATTCAAGTGGAAGCTGCGTCGGAAATTCGGTTTCCAAAAAACGTTTGCAAACCGGAACACTTACTTCCAGGTTTGCGGCGTTCAGGAGCCAAGCTGTTTGGGAGCCAAGCTGTTTGAGTACCAAGGTACCACTGTATAATCAAAACAAAAACAACAACCCAATAACAACCCCCCCTCAAAAAAAAAAGAAACACATTTCAAATGGGCATAGGATGTCAATCAAATCAACCAAAGGCCTAGTTAAAAAGGAACATTTTTTGCCGGGCGTCTAAAGGTGTATAATGAAGGCGCCAAAATGTAATTGCATGGATTACACCTGCGGAAGACTCCAGTTAGTTGCCTATGTCCACTCCATTTCTCCTTCTCCAACATGTATCAGGTTTTTTCCTAAAGGTACTGGAAGGACAGATCGTGAAGCTGAGGCTCCACTACTTTGGCCACCTCATGAGAAGAGAAGACTCCCTGGAAAAGACCCTGATGTTGGGAAAGATTGAGAGCACAAGGAGAAGGGGACAACAGAGGACGAGATGGCTGGACAGTGTTCTCGAAGCTACCAACATGAGTTTGACCAAACTGCGGGAGGCAGTGGAAGACAGGAGTGCCTGGCGTGCTCTGGTCCATGGAGTCACGAAGAGTCGGACACGACTAAACAACTAAACAACAACAACAAAAATTTATATTTCCACAAACAGTTCTGTTCCCCAAAGCCTGCTGGTCTCTCTCTCTCTCTCTCTCTCTCTCTCTCTCTCTCTCTCTCATGAAAGGTGCCATTATGGCTAAATAAGTATCACTGCTCAGAGAATGAGCCAGAGATGTCTATGTGGGAAAAGGACAATAGGATTACACCAAGCACATTAAGAAGACACCAAAGCCCAGATATTAATTCATCAAACATAATAGATGGAAGAGATTAGGACTGCTTCCTTGCAAAGAAGCAAAATGCAGATTTCTATTCACTTCGGTAGTAATCATTGTTGCCCGTGTCTTGGGTCTGCGTTTTTAATTTCATAGCGCAAGTAAGATCCACGTAACACAGATGCATACTGATATGCCATCACAGAATGAATTGACAGAATGAATTCCTACAAAAGGCTTCAATATTTAAAAAGCATTATTAAGACTCAAGTCACATCCCCATGAACTAAACCATAGCATATACATATAAATAGGGCTTCGACTACAGAATTATTTATATAATAAACTATCCAAATGCGTGCCTTTTTTTTTTAGGCAGGCCCCCCCAGAGCTTCAGATTTAAGGATTTCAATCTAAAATACTACAATTGCTCTCTGGATCTGGTACTGCAACAGTCCTCTACAGTGGTAAAGGTAAAGGTAAAGATACCCCTGCCTGTACGGGCCAGTCGTGACCGACTCTAGGGTTGCGCGCTCATCTCGCTCAAGAGGCCAGGAGCCGGTGCCGTCCGAAGACACTTCCAGGTCACGTGGCCAGCGTGACGAAGCTGCAACTGGCGAGCCAGCACCAGTGCCACACACGGAAACGCCATTTACCTTCCTGCTATAAAGTGGTACCTATTTATCTACTTGCACTTAGGGGTGCTTTCAAACTGCTAGGTGGGCAGGAGCTGGGACCGAACGATGGGAGCTCACCCCACCGCGGGGATTCAAACCGCCGACCTTACAATCAGCAAGTCCTAGGCACTGAGGTTTTACCCACAGCGCCACCCGTGTCCCATCAATTGCTCTCTGGATCTGGTAGCTGCAACAGTCCTCTACAGTGGTACCTCGGGTTAAGTACTTAATTTGTTCCGGAGGTCCATTCTTAACCTGAAACTGTTCTTAACCTGAAGCACCACTTTAGCTAATGGGGCCTCCCACTGCTGCCGTGCTACCGGAGCATGATTTCTGTTCTCATCCTGAAGCAAATTTCTTAACCCAAGGTACTATTTCGGGGTTAGCGGAGTCTGTAACCTGAAGCGTATGTAACCTGAAGCATATGTAACCCGAGGTACCACTGTACAACTAACTAAAAAGCTACAGAAGCATTTCTGTCCACTGTTCCTTGTTAAATGCTTTTTAAAACAGGCTTTGATTTTCATTTCCTTGTAGAAAAGTAAGAATGTGTTCAAAAGCCTCAGGAACCAAAGGTGGCTTGAAAATTCTTGCCTAATTCATCTTATTAGATGACATGATTTTCATACACATTTCCATGGGCAGGGACTGTTGATGCACCAGAGCTAAGCTAGACCTGCACTTTCCATACAGCATTCAGAGAAAGTAGCACAAACAGTAAAACATGGCTTCGTTACAGTGGTGAAAGTTCCTAAATTACTGCTCTAGGAACTCAAGAGATGCTTGTAAGACCCATGTGGTCTCAAACCTCTTCACAGCTTGAGTTTTTTGGATAGACTGGAAGGCGAACAAAGGCTTGATGACCTAATCCAGGCTTCCTCAACCTCGGCCCTCCAGATGTTTTGAGACTACAATTCCCATCATCCCTGACCACTGGTCCTGCTAGCTAGGGATCATGGGAGTTGTAGGCAAAAAACATCTGGAGGGCCAAGGTTGAGGAAGCCTGACCTAGTCCCTCCCAAGATGAGCTAAGCCTGGCAGGACAGCTTACTCTATGGTTTTAACCCCTTCATGCATTAATTAAACTTCAGCATATTGGTTATTTGAGACTGGTTATCCCACAAATATGACAAAGAGCATTCATCCTGAATACATTTTGATTTGCTTGCAAGTTTATATGTCCTCCTGCTGATCATTCATTCATCCCACAGTTTTCATATCATGCATTTCCCCATCACATTTATTTATTTATTTATTTATTTATTTATGAATGAATGAATGAATGAATGAATGAATTTGTTAGTCACTTTATCTAGCCCAGGGCAACCCAAACTGGCAGACAGACAGACCAAAAACCCAACATAGAAATATCAAAACCAAGAGAAAAAAGAAATACTTTTAAAACATCCCGTCACAGTTAAATGTTTTTGCCAGCATGCTTTTATTGTGCGTCTCCTTTGCCTGCGGATCCTGCTTTCTGCTACTGAAAATGACTGCACCAGCAGAAAACGACTGCACCAGCAGAATGGCAACACTAGATGCTGCCCATGGACAGGCCCTTGCTTAAATCCCAGTAATATTCCACAATATTTCATTATCAATGGCGAAGTTCCCCCCAAAAGCAGGCAAGGATTCTGGCAAGGGATTGCTTTGTAGTGCTTCTAAACCAGGGGTAGGCAACCTAAGGCCCATGGGCTGGATGCGGCCCAATCGCCTTCTCAATCCGGCCGCAGACAGTTCAGGAATCAGCATGTTTTTACATGAGTAGAATGTGTCCTTTTATTTGAAATGCATCTCTGGGTTATTTGTGGGGGCTGCCTGGTGTTTTTACATGAGTAGAGTGTGTGCTTTTATTTAAAATGCATCTCTGGGTTATTTGTGGGGCATAGGAATTCGTTCACTTTTTTCTTCAAAATATAATCCAGCCCACCACATGGGCTGAGGGATGGTGAACCGGCCCACGGCTGAAAAAGGTTGCTGTTGCCTATTCTAAACCCTAGAAGAGAATGGAGAACCAGAACTTGCTCAGCTAGAAGTCCCATCATCCCTGATTCTTGGTCATGGTGGCTGGAGCTGATGGGAACTGGAGTCTGGCAACTTCTTAAAGAGCCAGAGGTTCAATTACTGTATCCTTGCCTTGTGGGGTCTTATAGTATAGTTTCTACAGCACACAACACTTTAATTTAGCTACTCTTTGAAGGTGCTTTGCCATTTCCCAATATCCTTAGAACACTTTTCAACTTTGCCTCACATTGGGAAATGACTATTATTTAGAAGGACCAGGAATGTACCACGATGCTGAATGCCTTCAAATTGCTGCTCTTATCTTCTTCCTAGAGCCAGATAACAGAACTCAAGGTAGAAGGTTGAAGAGATACGGCAAATTGCCTCATTTAAGTGGTGTAAGTGGGCCGTGTGGTTTCAAAGAAATCTCAGATTGAACAAGAAACAGCATATCATGGGTCTGAGCAGCACCCTGGTGTATAAATGCCTTATCTTCAGCTGCAGAATAACAAAGCAAAGCTACACGGCGGTGTGATAAGCTTATACTTTATGCTGCTTTGAAGACATGTTCACACACGATCCTATCAATGTTTACTCAGAGAAAGGTCCCAATGAATACAATAGAAAACGCTCCCAAGAACACACATTTAGGATCACAATCCACACAAATCCTTATATGACACTTTTTTGAGTTTCTGGCTATCTATATAATTAGTGATCCTGCCAAGACTCATATTTCTGAGTTTTCATATATAAGCCTCAGGGACTCGTAACATTTACCTCAAATACGAAGCCCAGAAATAGATGACAAACTATTTTCCAATGTTAGGGAGAGTGAATAGCTTGGCTTGCTTTGCTGACACAGTCTAGGGGAATAATTATCTGTAGAATCACAGAAGAGGAGCCTTTCCAGGGAGCCTTACTTAGAAGTAAACTCCACTGAAATTGGTGGGGATCAAGCGCAATTCAGAAATCGCAATTCCATGCAAACCTACTTTGAGGTGATCTCGTGGAAAACTTTCAAGTAAGGGTGCAACCCTGTGCACATTCTCTGATAGACTCAACACTTCTGAGTTAAATATGCCCAGGGTCAGACTACATACCTGCTGGAGAGACAGTGCCCTAAATTCCAGCAATGCCAACGAGTTCTTAACCTGAGTACCACTGTAAATATAAATCAAATAAGTGTTGGAAATGTAAAGAGAAAGAAGGTTCTTTTTATCATGTGTGGTGGTCTTGTAGTAAGGCTGAAGCTTACTGGGAAATGATATATAACGAAATGAAAAAGATGTTTAAAATAATGTTTGCAAAGAAACCAGAAGCTTTTCTTTTGGGAATTATAGGGACAGAACTATCTAAACTGTATAGAAATTTATTGATGTATGTGATTGCAGCGGCAAGAATGTTACTTGGCCCAAAATGGAAAGAAGCAGAAGTTCCAGCAAAGGAAGAATGGATACAAAAACTTATGGAATATGCAGAAATGGTGAAACTTACCGGAAGGATAAGAAATCAAAATAACAAACTTTTTATAAAAGAATGGAAATGGTTTATTAAATATTTACAAAAAAACTGCAAACAGATTAAACACATTGGCAGGATTATTGTAATAACCTGCAGTTTCATAAGAGCATATATTTAAAGAAGATGAATAAATGAGCAAATTAAGTTAATTTGTATATGCAGAAGATATTTAAAATAAATTGAAGGAACTGCAGAAAGAGGGAGAAGGAAGTCAAGTTTAGAAATGTTAAAATGATTGTAAAATCCATGAAATGTATAAATATGAAAAGTATAAATAAATAAAAATAAATAAATCTGGGCCTGTGGTGCAGGTAATCTGGACTTTCCCCAAGTTTACGAAAAGTTCCTCTCCACGTAAAGAAAATGGGCTCTGTGCGATGCAAGTCAGCAGTCTGGGCTTTTGCTACTTTGCTACGAGGACACTTTGGGCCCAGGGCTGGTCCTAGTGGATCAGGCCAAAGGTCCATCTATTCCAGCATCCTGGTCCCACAGTGGCCAACCAGATACCCATGGGAAGTGCAGAACCTAGTCATTTTGACACTTTGGCACCCTATTTGCAAAATTTAACCATTCCAAAATACAGGTGCGCTTTCACTTTCTCAAGATTGAATCTACTGCCTTTGGCTGTGCTCGAGGGTCGATTAAAAGAAATTCCACTGGAAAAATGGTTATGTGCCTGTGGAGACGGCAGTGTTCATTCAGAGCCTCATGTGATTCTGGCTTGCACTCTTTATAAAGATTTGAGGAGTGAGGCTATTACCCCTCTGTTATTGTCCATGCCTGGTCTCTCAACCATCGCTAGAATGTCCTTTCTTTTGGCAGATCAAGATGAACAGGTGACAGCAAAAATGGCAAGGTTTTTAGCGAGGGCAATTAGAATAAGATCTATTATTTGATTATTGATGCAAACCCCCCAAATGTATTTTCTATTGTTGTTTTTACCTCTATCTTCAGTACATTTTATTTTGTTTTATTGCTATGGCTAGTGGCTGGTGCAAATAATGATTCTTCTGGTTCTCAGAAGCAGGACATGAGCGCAACAGCACTCTCTCTACTTGCAAATCAGGTCGGGATCGCACTTTTAGGCCTTCAGGCCAGTAACTATGGTGAATAGTTTGCATCTTGTGTGAGACTACTGGGCCGTAACTTTGGTTCCCATAGGATTTCTGTTGGGATGTCACTTGGACAGGAAGAATGATGAGAAAAGGCCACTCTTCAGGAACAAAAGCAAGTTATTTCAAAGGGAATTGAAACCTGGAGAAGAAGTCACATGGCGATTATGTATTAAATACAAAATGCTTCCAGAAAATTAAACCTGTATCTATAAGTAGTGTGTGATTGTGTTATCAAGTGAAAAGAGGAAATGAAGAAATATATGGGCACTTTTCAGCCAGTTAAAGTGCAGTCCTGAAGGACTATCACTGTGTATGAACAAGCTTGTATCCTGCTCTCAGGCACACTTCCACTAGCCATACAATTTTGGTAGATACCAGATACGGGCCCTTTTTGGTGATGATGCTGCAATTGTGGAATTCCTTCTTTCATTCCTTTAAAATAAAAAATGACTTAATATCCCACTTAAAGAAACGAAAAATCTCAGCAACGTGTATTCCGGGTCACCCCACAGATGCTTTACCACTGAGCTACAAGCCCATCAAGGATTTCTTTGCTGCAATGGAACAACTCTTGTGCTGTCCAGTAGGATGACACCAACACAAGGCCATTCTGTTCTGTTTCGTTTCAGCACTAGATGTTCTTTGCTATATGTTATTCTCAGAGCAGAGAAGTAGAAACTGGCTTTTTTACTTGTGTGTTTTGCACTTTATGGACAAGATGGGTGCACAAAGCCCACTGTTCTCGCTAACCCATAATTTATACAAGGGCCTATTCTGCATTTCACAAAGCATATAGACAGAACCTATTCATCTGAGGCTTGAACACTTTACCATGTGATTCCTTTCATGCCTAAAGGAAAGCTTATCAGTGGTTTGCTAACTCTTCTCGCCATGCAGCAAATTAAAACAATTAGCAAACAAAAGGCCGGGTACTTTCTGCAGAAGCTTCTGAAGTACAAACAGAGAAAGCCAAGGCTAGGGTGTTTTTCTGTCTCTTATAAAAGGCATTTATCATGTGACAGAATATAATTTGGGAGGCAAGAGAGAGATCTAATAGCAGCTCACTTGCCAGGACTATGCATGAAAAGCCATTAAGGGAGAAGGTTAACCCCTCTTCCTATCAGACACTCAAGCAAGCAAATGTTGATTCACCCAGTAATGAAGAATATTTGTTTAGCAGAGAGAAATGAACTGCACACAGCATGGCAAACAGACTGAAGAGGCCATAACTCATCCTCATGGTCAAATTACCCCTGGGTCTTCTCCTCTGAGGTTGAGCACTCTGGGGCAGTTCCCTGGAGAACTTGCAGGTCTCCACAGGATCTGAGGTAGGCTGATGTTGTTGGCCTCCCAATTCTCACCAGCCCCAGCTAGTACGGCCAATGGAAACTTTCTCAAAACAAGGACCGTGTTTTCCCCTGGGCAATCTTCTGAGGGCCAAAAGGCAATGGGGAAGGGATAGGGCTAGAGTCAAGTGTGCAGGGCACCAAGGGTATTTCTCCTCCTCCTCCTCCTTCTCCTCCTCCTCCTCCTTTGGTGATCACTCGTAGCTGAGTAAAATTGTCTTCTATGAACACAGTTTTAACAGTGAGTCTGAAAGTGACTGTGGAGGCCAATTCTGGATCCACACGTCCTCCCATAAAAAACAGAGGTATCACCTTGCCGACAAAGGTCTGTATAGTTAAAGCTATGGTTTTCCCAGTAGTGATGTATGGAAGTGAGAGCTGGACCATAAAGAAGGCTGATTGCCAAAGAATTGATGCTTTTGAATTATGGTGCTGGAGGAGACTCTTGAGAGTCCCATGGATTGCAAGAAGATCAAACCTATCCATTCTGAAGGAAATAAGCCCTGAGTGCTCACTGGAAGGACAGAACCTGAAGCTGAGACTCCAATACTTTGGCCATCTCATGAGAAGAGAAGACTCCCTGGAAAAGACCCTGATGTTGGGAAAGATTGAGGGCACAAGGAGAAGGGGACGACAGAGGATGAGATGGTTGGACAGAGTTCTCAAAGCTACCAGCATGAGTATGACTAAACTGCAGGAGGCAGTGGAAGACAGGAGTGCCTGGCGTGCTCTTGTCCATGAGGTCACGAAGAAGAGGAGTTTGGATTTGATATCCCGCTTTATCACTACCCGAAGGAGTCTCAAAGTGGCTAACATTCTCCTTTCCCTTCCTCCCCCACAACAAACACTCTGTGAGGTGGGTGGGTCTGAGAGTTCAAAGAAGTGCGACTGCCCAAGGTCACCCAGTAGCTGCATGTGGAGGAGCGGAGACGCGAACCTAGTTCCCCAGATTACAAGTCTATCGCTCTTAACCACTACACCACACTGGCTCCCAGAAGAGTCGGACACGACTAAACAACTAAACAACAACAGGTTTCCGGGCAGGAGTTAATCACGGTGAGGGTTTACCAAGTGTGCTTTCCTCTTAGCACATTTCTCCCTTTCGTCCTGAGTTCAAGCTTCTTCAAAGCCCATGACACCTTTGGTAAAGGCCCGGCTATGTAAAATTTTGTCCAAAATGTATAAATTGCTGCACAATTTATACATATGAGCACAATTTCTGTTCTCATCCTGAAGCAAAGTTCTTAACCCGAGGTACTATTTCTGGGTTAGCGGAGTCTGTAACCTGAAGCGTATGTAACCTGAAGCGTATGTACACACAAACCTCACTCACACTCCTGGCATGTGCTTTCCTAGCAACTACTCAAGCTTATCTGTTGTTCTTGAGAAGTAATTAAAACCTAAAAGGCAGAAGATCTTCTTGCTATCCTTCAAAATAGATTACAAACACATACCCTCCAACATTTCTCCAATGAAAATGGGGTGTTTTATTACATACCCACCAACATTTTTCCAAAGGAAAAGCGGGGCATTCCGGGATCAAATCTGAAACCAAGACGGCTTCTGTAAATCTGGGGCAATCCCTGGAAAACAGAGATACTTGGAGGGTCCGCCAACACATCTTTGCCAATTATGAATAGATTAGAACAAAGAGATTTTTTATATATATAAATTTATTTATTTGGTTTTTCAAATGAAAGTTTTACAATCACATGTCCAGCATACATCATAAAAACAAAATTCCAAAGAATCTCCTGGACTTCCATCCTCCCCTTTGTGAGTCCTATTGTTAGTCATTTCCTCCTGCATCTTTTATAATACAGTGGTACCTCAGGCTAAGTACTTAATTCGTTCCAGAGGTCCGTTCTTAACCTGAAACTGTTCTTAACCTGAAGCACCACTTTAGCTAATGGGGCCTCCTGTTGCTGCTGTGCCGCCGGAGCCCGATTTCTGTTCTTATCCTGAAGCAAAGTTCTTAACCTGAAGCACTATTTCTGGGTTAGCGGAGTGTGTCACCTGAAGCATATGTAACCTGAAGCATATGTAACCCGAGGTACCACTGTAATCCATATCTTCTACATCTCCATTATATCCAAATTTCACCATTAAACTTTAAGTGTTATTCCAATCCTACAACGGTTTTAACGATTTACAGTGATTTTTAAGATAAATCATAAATTTTCCCCATAGAACAGAGAGATTTGATCCATGTTTACAAAAACATCATACATGACTATGCCATAAGTGTAATGTCTCCAAGAACCATTAATATTCAAGGTGGCCAAATATACAGATTGACCCTGGTGCTTCTGCATATTAGGGTTGCCAGCTTACTAAAATCATGTTCATAGATTCGAAATGAATTTTAATCATGACAAAGCCATGTGTAGCAGCCGAAGGCCCAGTTTTAGTACAGCACTGGGCACATTCAATGCCACATGGCTAAGTTCTTGCTTGCTGGCATCAGGTATAAATGAGGCCTGATTTGTCTCCATTCCCAGTCGCATCACACCCCGCTGCTGCATTAGCTGCGTATAATGAAGTTATACCCCTTCTCTCCGTGAACTTTGTAGCTAATGGGACTGAACAATATGTAAATTCCTCTGGATTGCACCCAACATCTGGATCCACATTGTTACAAATTCAAAAGCAAGTATTTCAGTTCACATACCCCTGCTTTGAATTTAGATAAAATGGTCAGATTTGCAAATCTCTGAAAAGAAAGAGAAGGGGGGGGGCTGAACTATGCTAACTGGTGAATGTATTACCATTTCAAAGCCCCTTTTATCTTTCTAGGGCTTTGAAATTATAATCATCATAACACGCAGTACAGTTTCAATACTCTCTTAATGTTTCTTATTCCTGTTTTCATTTAAAGTCTCATAATTTGGGGCACTGAACTCATGAGGTCTGAATGCATGCAATACTGAACCGAAGAATTGGGGGGAATGGAAAAATAACCTACCCCCCCACCCCTACCCCACAAAAATCACAATTTTGAAATTGAAGAATGATTGGAAGAGAAAAGGTATTGTTTATGTAAGTTCCTGAACCCATAATGACTCTTGCTAACACCAGGCTCAGTCTAACAGGTATGTTTTATTTGGAATCGCAACAGTGAAGGGTTGTGCCATTTCAAGGAAAGATCCAATAAAAGGATTTAACTTTTAAATAAAACCTTTGAAATTTTCACATGAAGTTTCAATAAAAAGAAGCAAAATTTCTCCGGGACACTTTTATATCCTCAGGCAGGATGAAAATGGATTAAAATTCTTGAATGAAATAATCATCATCATCAAACCTTTTATTGGCATCACATACAAACATCCAAAACAAATCAATGCAGAATTACCACTTCCCCAGTGGCACAAAACATTTGCTAAAAGAAAGGAGGCAGAGCAATCTATCGTCACATCTCTAGGTCTCCAGGGAGATCAGACGTCTGCAGTGTATCTCAACGACAAAAAACCAAATAGAGATATTTAGCCACTAACTTGGTGAGCTCCTGATCATTCCCCAGGAATAGAAAATGTATGACCTCCAACTCTGGTTTCCATTTGGGGATACAGAGTTGATCTAGAAATTGCTGATGGAGATCAGCATATAGTTTACAATTAAGAACCATATGTGTAAGTGTTAAGTTGTGGGTGAACATATCAGACGACACAGCAATTCTTCAAACAGCTCTTGTTTATTCACAGGCCAGAACAGAACTGAACTGAAGGGTTCAGCCAGTCTGCTTATATAGAGCTCCACTACAGTGCAACAGTAACCACTTTCTGTAACGATCCAATCACTGAACGTCACTTTCAATCCCCTATTTGCATATGTGGACCTGAGTGAAAACTATCTACAGTATACCCCTGCTGGCCCAGGGTGAGTACTTCAGTACATAACAGTAAGGGTTTCCACCAGGTGGTCTTCACATTGGCAAGTTCTTTCTCCTTCCATCCTGACTGAGAACCTTCCCCAAAGGAGGTTTTATGGATTTGAATTAAACCTGGCCAGCAAAAATGCCCTTCTTTCTTGAGGGTTAAGCAGAAATTCAAGGTAATTGTGGTTAGTTTCATGTGCCCAAGAAAGTTGAAAATAAAGATGAAATTATGTAGAGTATGCTAACTAGCTATCTCATGTATACTGAAAGTCAAAGATTGCTTTTAAATAATGTTTTAAGAATATTCTAGAATATATATCACGGCAGAGAAAAGGGTGTGTTTCTTTTTCATCTTACGATTCATTTTTCCAGATGAAGTTTCAGTTTCTCCTAGAGTAGGTTGCATGTGCCAAGGTGTTGTTTTATTGTGGAATCCTGTAGAAATTTCCAGTGAAACCCAGATGCCTTTGTTGCCGTGGTTGACCTAGCTGCTCTAGAACAGAACTTCATATCCTTCAGGTGTCCTGATTTTTCCAGAACATCCCGGAATTACAGTAGCCATCCCAGCGTCTGAATTTATCCTGAGACATCGCATTTCTTCACTCCAAAGCCACCACTGCCGGCACTGCCATTTGCAGTAGTACTGTACTCTTGCACAAGTCAACATCAAAAGATGTGCACCCCAAATTTCATTAGAGGAACAGCTCAAAGATGTTTTGAACTCTGAGGAAAGGACTTTTGTATATGCCACAGAACTTCCTCTTTTGCCCTGCCCCCCATGCCTCAAAATCAGTTCTGGAGTGTTGGGGGTAGAAGAGTTTGGATTTGATATCCCACCTTTCACTCCCCTTCAGGAGTCTCAAAGCAGCTAACATTCTCCTTTCCCTTCCTCCCCCACAACAAACACTCTGTGAGGTGAGTGGGGCTGAGAGACTTCAAAGAAGTGTGACTGGCCCAAGGTCACCCAGCAGCTGCATGTGGAGGAGCAGAGACGCGAACCCGGTTCCCCAGATTACGAGACGACCGCTCTTAACTACTACACCACACTGGGTACTCTGTGTAGGAGCAATTGGAGGCGCAGAAATCCTGCTGCCCAAGCAGAACTCGACCGGTGCATCACTAGATACAAAGTACTTTATTTACATTGAAATGGCCATAGATAAAGATGTAAGTTTCCTAAAAAGCACCAGCATTTGATGCCGTATTCCAAACCTTCTTAATAGAGGGTACAACAAATAGCAGGTGCCCCCAATTTAATCTATCCCTCAGTGCCGTATTTGCAGAATCTTTTGCAGAATATCTTTTTAAATAAAGGATGAAGATTTTTGCCCCCATCCCAGTAATTTGTACCATTCCCAGTTGCAACATACCTACTTTCCCACCTTAATGGTACGTTTTCAATGCATGAAGTTTACACATGCACAGCGCAGTCCTACGCATGTCTACTGAGTTCAATGGGGCTTACTCCAAGGTAAGTGGGTAGAGGATTGCAGCCTCAGACAAGGAAGAAACTAACATCGTAGCAATAGCTGCAGGAAAACAGGAAACACCATCAATTCTCCAAACACTGAGATCATCTCAATACTGTAGCTGGCAGTGTTGTAATTTAAAAGTGTTCTGTTATACGTATAAGCAAACTCAGAGGTCTCGTAATTTCCAACTTGGCAAGCAAGCAAAGCCAAAATCGTTAGGGTGGTTTTTGCTTTTTTTAAACTAGAGATGTGAGCTTTGAGAGTGGTTTTATAAATGCTACAATGACAAACAGGAGCATTCTAACATGCCAGCAGATATTTATTTAACCAAAGAAATAGCAGTGTTATGGTCCAAAATGATTAATAAGTAATGCCAAAATTCCCAGACTGCTCTTCAAATCAAGCACATTCAATGTAGAGGCAGCCACTGATGCCTGTTGCTTTGTGAGGTACAGCAAGGCTCAGGTTCACACAATGCCACTTCCCGTCCCTCCTGATGGGAGGGATCAGGCCCACTGGCAACACTTCCCATATGCCCACTGGCCAGGCAGACCTGCAGCCATGCTTTCACTGTTCTCTGATTGGCCAGAAAGGAGGTAGAGGATCCATCTCTTAGGAAATCCAAGGAACCATTGATCACCAGATAGAGAAAATGCTTGTGTTGAGTGTCTGGAGGCAGTTGGAGGATGGATGGCGGCTAATCAAATCAGACTGAAGTTGAATCCAGACAAGACAGAAGTACTGTTTTCGGGGGACAGGGGGAGGGCGGGTGTGGAGGACTCCCTGGTCCAGAATGGGGTAATTGTGCCCCTGAACGACCAGGTGTTCAAACTGGGAGACATTTTGGACTCACAGCTGTCCATGGAGGCCCAGATCAATTCTGTGTCCAGGGCAGCTGTCTACCAGCTCCATCTCATACGCAGGCTGAGACCCTACCTGCCCGCAGACTGTCTCGCCAGAGCGGTGCATGCTCTGGCTATCTCCCGCTTGGACTACTGCAATGTGCTCTACGTGGGGCTACCTTTGAAGGTGATCCGGAAACTACAGTTAATCCAGAATGCAGCAGCTAGACTGGTGACTGGGATCACATAACACCAAGATCACATAACACTGGTCCTGAAAGACCTACATTGGCTTCCAGTACGTTTCCGAGTACAATTCCAAGTGTTGGTGCTGACCTTTAAAGCCCTAAATGGCATCAGCCCAGTATACCTGAAGGAGCATCTCCACCCCCATCGTTCAGCCTGGACACTGAGGTCCAGCTCCGAGGGCCTTCTGGTGGTTCCCTCCCTGTGAGAAGTGAGGTTACAGGGAACCAGGCAGAGGGCCTTCTCAGTAGTGGTGGGTGCCCTGTGGAACACCCTCCCACCAGATGTCAAGGAAATGAACAACTATCTGACTTTTAGAAGACATCTGAAGGCAGCCCTGTTCAGGGAAGTTTTTAATGTTTGATGTTTTATCATGTTTTTAATATTTTGTTGTGAGCCTTCCCAGAGGGGAATCCCAATCAGATGGGCGGTGTATAAATAAATGATGATGATGATGATAATGTTAGAAATAGAGTTGCATGCCTATGCTGGCTGTGTGCAAGGGAATAAGGCATTTGCACCCATCGAGGAGCTCTTGCTCCTCCCCAGACAAGGAGAGTGAATTCAACTCCTCTCAGGAATGGCAACAAGGGTACACCAGGATATGTTTCTTCTGCCATCCTTGCAAATGCCCTGTGCTTTACACAGCCACTTGTGGAGTCCGAGACAGTTTTAGGGTAGCACAATCAGTGTGACCGCACCAGGCACCAGTCTGCAGGGGGCGCCACAACAATGCTGTGGAACAGGGTGTGAGAGGCAGGGGGCACCAATTTTTAGCATCACATGGGGCGCCACTGAAATTTGAGAGTCCCAAATCTGCCATTGGTGAAGAAGAAGAAGAGTTTGGATTTGATATCCCGCTTTATCACTACCAGAAGGAGTCTCAAAGCAGCTAACATTCTCCTTTCCCTTCCTCCCCCACAACAAACACTCTGTGAAGTGAGCGGGGCTGAGAGACTTCAGAGAAGTGTGACTAGCCCAAGGTCACCCAGCGGCTGCATGTGGAGGAGCGGAGACGCGAACCCGGTTCCCCAGATTATGAAACTACTGCTCTTAACCACTACACCACACTGGCTCTCAATGGTGCAATGAAGTGCAAGGAGTTAAAGGGACTTCAGAACTTGTTGACAGAAAACAGCCTTGGGTTAAATAGACACATGTATGACAAGGAACGCAGGACACGGGTGGTGCTGTGGGTTAAACCACAGAGCCTAGGAGTTGCCGATCAGAAGGTCGGCGGTTCGAATCCCCGTGACGGGGTGAGCTCCCGTTGCTCGGTCCCTGCTCCTGCCAACCTAGCAGTTTGAAAGCATGTCAAAAGTGCAAGTAGATAAATAGGTACCGCTCCAGCGGGAAGGTAAACGGTGTTTCTGTGCACTGCTCTGGCTCGCCAGGAGCTGCTTAGTCATGCTGGCCACATGACTGTACACCGGCTCCCTTGGCCAATAAAGCGAGATGAGTGCCGCAATCCCAGAGTCGGCCACAATTGGACCTAATTGTCAGGGGACCCTTTACCTTTACCTTTATGACAAGGAAAGGGTTAAATGTCCTCCCACGGAGGACCTTATGGTCATCAAACAAAAACATCTTGGAGGTCCCAGGCCACAGAGAGGTTAGGCTGGCCTCAACCAGAGCCAGGGCTTTTTCGGCTGCAGCTCCGATCTGGTGGAACGCTCTGTCACAAGAGACTAGGGCCCTGCGGGACTTGACATCTTTCCACAGGGCCTGCAAGACAGAGCTGTTCCACCAGGCTTTTGACAATTCTTCACAGAACTCTAGCCCAATGGTTGCCATTAATTTGATTTGAACTGATTTTATAATGAAATGATTTTAGAATGTTGTATTATTTTACTGTTGTTAGCCACTCTGAGCCCGGCTTTGGCTGGGGAGGGCGGGATATAAATAAAATATTATTATTATTATTATTTATTATTATTAAATACATGCATGTGTGTGCACACACATGGCCATCTTCACCATTGCTATTCTTTGCTATAGCATCTGCAACAAAGCCCTTCGAACCATTATGGGAAAGAAAGATAATGCAACTGCTTGCAATATGTGTACCTTAAGTTCCATCTTGCCCCCGAGGCCTGAAGGTGATGCAGAGCATCTTTCTCCAAGCACGTCAAAGAAGCACATTTTAATTGTCAAGCCTGTTTGCTCAACAGTGCGCAGTCTGTCAGCACGTATCAGTACTCGGTGGAAAGTATCCCTCTGCCCACACAGATTCAGAAGTCAGATACATCCATTGTGAATTGTCTTAAATGAATCTTGACAATACTGGAGCCTGTAGCACCCTCCCCCACGTTTTATAGGCAAGCTGCAAACAATACCAGCCAGGCATTAGTAAACCAATTCCTGGAAGCAAAGTTCAGTTTTGTGGACACATCTACACCAGCACTTTTCCAGGGACACCCCGAGTGTGTTGGCTTTGCACCAAAGTAAGTAGCTAATCAGCATCTTAAAAAGCAGAGACATCACCTTGCCAACAAAGGTCCGTATAGTTAAAGCCATGGTTTTCCCAGTAGTGATGTATGGAAGTGAGAGCTGGACCATAAAGAAGGCTGACCGCCGAAGAATTGATGCTTTTGAATTATGGTGCTGGAGGAGACTCTTGAGAGTCCCATGGACTGCAGGAAGATCAAACGCATCCATTCTTAAGGAAATTAGCCCTGAGTGCTCACTGGAAGGACAGATCCTGAAGCTAAGGCTCCAGTACTTTGGCCACCTCATGAGAAGAGAAGACTCCCTGGAAAAGACCCTGATGTTGAGAAAGATGGAGGGCGCAAGGAGAAGGGGACGACAGAGGACGAGATGGTTGGACAGTGTTCTCGAAGCTACAAACATGAGTCTGACCAAACTGCGGGAGGCAGTGGAAGACGGAAGTGCCTGGCGTGCTCTGGTCCATGGGGTCACGAAGAGTTGGACACGACTAAACAACTAAACAACAACAGCAACAAAGTAGCTAATAAACTCATTGGTAGCCAGTGCAATCGGACCAGGATCGATGTAATATGCTCAAACCGTCTTGCTCCGGTGAGCAACCTGGCCGCTGAATTCTGTACTAGCTGGGTATGTCTCAGTATCTGCTTTAGATACAGAAGGTCACAGGTTCAATCCTGATCATCTGCAGGTAGGGCTGAGAGACACCAGCGGGAAACCCTGGAGAACTGCTGTTTGCCAGTGTAGACAATTCTGAGCTGGATGGATCAGGGGTCTGATTCAATATAAGGTAGTTTCCTTTGTTCCTATCTATTGCTTTGCAAGTTTGAGAATACCAGTTGCCCCAACTCCCTTGTACCAAGACGAATCTGGAAAGAGCCAGTCCTGTGTGTTTATCCTCAAATGGAACACATTCCCAATAAGGACTATACAAAGAAAGTTGTGCCAGGTTTACTCATCTCATCCTATCACACAGGGTCCTGCAACAGTTCTTTCCTTTATGAGTAATTGGATCTGATGGGCCTGTGTCAAAGGATTGCTTATTTTGAACAGACCAGATGGAATAAGCTGCCCTGAGTTACCTCTAATGAAATATCTCAAGGGAATCCAAAAGATTAAGTTAGCCTTAATAAGATGACAGTGGGCACATGGCAAGTGAGAACTGAATGCCAGGAGGCATTTCCAAAAAGTAAAGCAACCAGTCTTGCCAGAGGAAGCAGCCGAGGCCAGCAGAGGAAGTCTAGCAGAAAGTGGAAGAAACCAGGTCAGCGGTAAAAAGAGCTGAACATAAAGAAACTCTCTCCAACATCTGAACTATTAGTATGTAGCTGAAAAGACTGTGATCCTCACTACTATCAGTGCCAAATCTTTATTTTGGAACTGCTATCTCTTTAGTAGGGACGCAGGTGGCACTGTGGGTTAAAACCACAGAGCCTAGGACTTGCCGATCAGAAGGTCAGCGGTTCGAATCCCCGCGACGGGGTGAGCTCCCATTACTTGGTCCCTGCTCCTGCCAACCTAGCAGTTCGAAAGCACGTCAAAGTGCAAGTAAATAAATAGGTACCGCTCCAGCAGGAAGGTAAACGGCATTTTCGTGCGCTGCTCTGGTTCGCCAGAAGCGGCTTAGTCATGCTGGCCACATGAACCGGAAGCTCCCTCGGCCAATAAAGCAAGATGAGCACCGCAACCCCAGAGTCAGCCACGACTGGACCTAATGGTCAGGGGTCCCTTTACCTTTACTATCTCTTTAGTAAGGTTGAATATACATCAGGAGTTCTGAAACTGTGGTCCATGCACACCCTTCATTCACGTGGTCTGTAGCATTCCCATGTTAAATGGACAAGTTGATTTTTAATTGCATTTCTATAGCTTCTTTTGTTTCTTGTATTGTATGTTATCATATTACGATTTGAATTGTATGGATCCAAAACAAAAAAAAACCATGGCCTGTGTTGCTTGGACCTCAGCTTTGCCGTAGGGGAATAACCTTACATTTCTAACAAATCTTAGGTGGCCATGTGTTCTACTTTACAAAACACAGTCCTCTCTTTGAAGGGCTGTCTGATTAAAGATGAAGAACACTAAGAAGGAAAGTCTGGGGCTTTGAACACACTCATGAAAAGTCAGCAGTTAGAAAGTAGCCTGATCAGGTGCATGGCTCATCTGGTCAGCGTTTTCCCCACCATAATGAGAGCTGCGTGGCATGTCTGCTTAGATTATACCTATATGTCAGAGCTGCCCAAGGTCCCAGCTCACAAAGAACCAACGCTGCTTCGTTGTTAGGTACAAAGTCTTTATTGAAGTTCAGTTTCACTTCCAGAGCCGCAGCGTGCAGCTCTACGTTTCAACTGTCAGACCGCTGATGCTCCATCTGAGTCTCCTCCCCCCTGACACCAATTTAAGATTCTAGCCTTACTCCACCTCTTCCTCTGTTCCTTCCGCCTCTGATTACGCCTGGCCGTTGGGGTCTCGCCCTTTCTAGACTCTTCTGACGCTGAGTCCCCTGAGCCTTCCCCCTCCCTCCGGCGGGCTTTAGGAGCTGGTTCCCCATCCGGGTCTCCTGCTGTTCCCCGCGCCTGTACATTTGAACTTGGCGCGCGCGCCCAGCCGGTAACTTTTCTCCTGACCGTTTCACTGCTGCTGCTGCCACTGCTTCCCCCTCTGGGGGGGCTAGCTGCAACTGACCTCCCCTCCATTGGAGGTGTGGTCAGCCCTGACTCACTCTCTCTCCCCGCTGGAGGAGACGCTGGCCCTGACACATGTGACTCTTCCCCCCCACTACGCTCTGGTGGGGAAACTGGTCCCAATCCCCCACTGCTGCTTTGGGGTTCCCCTCTGGCTCCTTGTTTCTGGTGCGTCCCCCCTGGGACCCCCCTTGCCCTGACCATAGGCGCCCCCTTCTGGGAATCTTCTGATTCGCTGGAGAAGCTCATGGAATCTCTCGGGCCACTGTCATACTCCCCTACGCTGCCCTCGGATTCTTCCCCTTCGCTCTCCATTTCCTCTCTCCCCAGTGCTCCTGCTCCTGAGTCCCTGACACTATACTTTCTGTTTTTTCTTCTACACATGCAAATCAGCACATGCAAATTGTACACAAACCTCTTTCTGACAGCGTGTTTCCACTTCTTCTTCTTTAGCTGCATATAAGCGGCCACTGACTTGAAGGCTAGCCAAACTCACCAGGAACATTGGAACATGTCGACTAAGTTTTAGAACAATAGGTCCTTGGGGAGTTATTTGCTTGCTTTGGTTTTGCCCATTTTACCATGAACTTGGGACGCGGGTGGCGCTGTGGGACGCGGGTGGTGCTGTGGGTTAAACCACTGAGCCTAGGACTTGCCAATCAGAAGGTTGGCGGTTTGAATCTCTGCGATGGGGTGAGCTCCCGTTGCTCGGTCCCTGCTTCTGCCAACCTAGCAGTTCGAAAGCACATCAAAGTGCAAGTAGATAAATAGGTACCGCTCCAGCGGGAAGGTAAACGGCGTTTCCGTGCGCTGCTCTGGTTCGCCAGAAGCGGTTTAGTCATGCTGTACGCCGGCTCCCTTGGCCAATAAAGCGAGATGAGCGCCGCAACCCCAGAGTCGGCCACGACTGGACCTAATGGTCAGGGATCCCTTTAACTTTACCTTTACGTTTAGGGTTGCCATATTCCAAAGAGCTAAAACCCAGACACATTCAGAGGCACCCACTCCCGCATCTCCATTGCTCTCCACACTCCCCTGCCGCTGACCCCTTCCTCGCCCACCTGCTTGCCCCCCCCTTCCCTCTCCTCTCTTTGCTGTCTTTGGCTCCCTGCTCAAGAGATACTGCATCTCTCCAGACGATGTGAGAATGAGCAGCCCCGGGAAGATCACGCCAGGTCACACCAGAAACTGTGCAAGGCCTAGCGTGCGCTCCAAAATAAATAAATAAAATTAAAAACCCCAACCCAAGACACTTCACATCAAATGCAAAAATCCACCTGGATGGGCATGTTGGCCCTAAGAAAGAGAGCATGCCTGGGGAAACCCAGACGTACGGCAACCCTAAACTAAATAGGACAAATATCATCAAAGGTAAAAAAAAAAGGGTAAAGGACCCCTGGACGGATTACTCCAGTCAAACTTGACTATGGGGTGCAGCGTTCATCTCGCTTACAGGACGAGGGAGCCGGCATTTGTCCACAGACAGCTTTCCAGGTCATGTGGCCAGCATGATTAAACCACTTCTGGCGAACAGAACGCCGTGAGGGAAACCAGAGCGCATGGAAATGCTGTTCACCTTCCCGCCGCAGCAGTACCTGTTTATCTACTTGCACTGCTTTTGAAATGCTAGGTTGGCAGGAGCTGGGACAGAGCAACGGGATCTCACCCCACCACTCAGATTCGAATTACTGACTTTCCTATAGGCAAGCCCAAGAGGCTCAGTGGTTTAAACCACAGCGCCATCCGCTCCCTTAAATATCATCAAGCACTCTGTTCCCACTGACCACGTTCTTCTGTCCTTTGGTGTTGCTCCTCAGCTAAAGGATGGTTTTAGGTTGAAACAAAAGCACCTAGTGACAGCATCCTTTGTGGCATCTTGGTCTTATTTTCCATACGAAACGTAACCACCATGGCAGCATGAGGTGTGTGGCAGAATTGCTGGGGGAAGGAGAATGTGCCTTACTGGAAAGACGGAGAAACCACAGCATTAAGACGCCCAGAAACCCTCACCAGGCCTCATATTTGTTTCTTTTTCTTTAAAAACCCTGCTGTTCTGTTTTGTAGCTTTTTGACTAAAATAAAGCTAGGAGGACCTCTAGAGGTGAAAGGATGCATGAAGCCAACCTAAGCCCCAAACGGTGGTTGTTTTCCAAAATCATTATCACACGTGACAGGGCTGTACCCAGTCCTGCTGGTAACCAAGTAGGTGTGAATGTAACATGACAGCCTATCTGGAAACCCTGGCAGTTTTTAGTGCTGCATTAATCTCTGCCTTACTGGATCACATATCCCTGCACAACGCAGGGGAAAGCAAATGATAAGATTGCAGCCGACCAGCAAGCCTCTGGGCAGCTCTAAGGGGCTTTTGTGACAGCTGTTGGGTTACTGGGTTTCTTGCAAAGAACTCTGGAATAGTTGGAGAATAATCTGATCCAGAAAGAGGCCTATGGTATGCTTACTTGAAGAGATTGTATTACTCTTTCTTTTCTCTATCTGCATATTTTTCTCTGTTAGCATAGAAAACCAATAAAAATATTCTTTAGAAAAATTAAGGAGAACATGAGCATGCTCTCTTTCTCTTAAAAACGTGGACTAAATGGAAAGCACATGTTACATCAGCCTTGTGAAGTAGTCTGGTGTTCCTATACTAGTATTGCTCAGATGGATGGGGGAGACGTAGAAGGAGAGAATGAGATTTGGGCTCATGTTGCTATCGGGATACAGTCATACCTCGAGTTGAATGCGCTTTGGGTTGAGCGTGTTCGAGTTGCGCTCCGCGGCAACCCGGAAGTAGCAGAGTGTGTTACTTCCGGGTTTCGCCGCTTGCGCATGCGCAGACGCTCAAAATGACGTCACGTGCATGTGCGGTAGCGGCAAAACGCGACCCGCACAGACGTGCCGTCGCGTCTTGCGTTCCATTTGGGATGCGAACAGGGCTCCGGAACAGATCCTGTTCGCATCCCGAGGTACCACTGTAGTCATATGCACAATCCTGCTTTCAATATTATTTGCCCCTGTAAAAGTTTGGGGGAGGTCACACAGCTTCATTACCAATCAGTGCCTGTCCCATAACATCCTACTGAAATCCCACGTTCAGACGATGTTTTCTGTCTACAATCTCGAGCCGTTCAGTTTGACAGGGCGACCCTGGGATCTAATATTATAAGTGGGAGGGAAAAACTCCTGTACCACACCATGCATATATTTTGCAAACCTCAAAAATGACCCCCACGCCTTAAAAAGGTAAAGGTAAAGGAACCCCTGACCATTAGGTCCAGTCGTGGCCGACTCTGAGGCTGCAGCGCTCATCTACTTTACCAGCCAAGGGAGCCGGCGTACAGCTTCCGGGTCATGTGGCCAGCATGACTAAGCCGCTTCTGACAAACCAGAGCAGCACACGGAAATACCGTTTACCTTCCTGCCAGAGCGGTACCTATTTATCTACTTGCACTTTGACGTGCTTTCGAACTGCTAAGTTGGCAGGAGCAGGGACCGAGCAACGGGAGCTCAACCCCTCATGGGGATTCGAACCGACGACCTTCTGATCAGCAAGTCCTAGGCTCTGTGGTTTAACCAACAGCACCACCTGCATCCCTCGACCCCCATTTCTTAGTTACCTTTATATTCATACTGAAGTTCAATGAAATTGGTGAGCATGAAAGACTTATTCATTATGATTCTTTGATACTCAGGGATCTAAAAAGCCTACGGCTGCTGACCAAAGCAGAGTTATTTGGGAATAAGCACCACTGAACATAGTGGGGATTTGCTTTGGGGGGGGGACATGGGTAGGATTGTGGTTTATCTTTTCTGGAGGGTTTTAATTTGAAAAATCTACTCTCTGGCACATGAGCAACGAAACAATATAGACCCCGTGGCTTTTATTAAAGCAGCTTGCCATGCCATCTGCTTGAGAGTAACCCGCAGAGAGGAATAGCAAGAGCTGCTTTTGGAACCAAAATGCACCACTGATTCCATATTACCTGCCCCTTTATAATGCCTCCGGTGGCACCTAAATTGACAGGGCTTTGGCAGGGAGTTGGATGACTCCCTGTTTGAAATTGAAAGTGGAATTTTACAGCTGCATCAGAAAAGCTGAAAACAAAGAGAGAGACTTCTCCAGAGTAACTCTGAGTCAACAAAGGAGATCAGGAATAATTAATATGGACATAATATTTGATAAAGGAATAAAGGAGCAATGGATGGAAATTAAAACCTCACACAGGAAGAAGAAAGGAGAACTTCATTTAAGAATTTACAAATTACTATATGTGTTAATGCGAACTGAAGTTAATCACTGTAGCTGTGGTATAAGGGATTTTATCCAGAATAGATTGTATTTGGTTTGAGCAATAGTCAGGACGCAGAATTAAAGGGAATCAGACCCTGAAGTACAGCACGTGGGAAGCCATACAAAATTTATAATTAGCTGTGTAACTTGATTTGTATCTGAATTGGTATTGTTATTTGGTAATAATATAATTTGGTGCATATTGGATTTTTGTAATTGAAAATTAATAAAAATTATTTAACCCCCCAAAAATAAAAAATGGCAGCTCATTGGTTTGCCTTACTCTACCAAAGGGCCATGTCCTCAGCACACAGGAGCAGAAAAGAGGCCTAGGTTGAGAATACAGCAGTGAATTATATACATAGACATTTAAAACCTAAAGCGTAATACAACCACAGGAGGTCAGCATAAACCTACTGAAGACCCGTGTATGAAATCTACAAACCTCACCTGCCTTGGTCAAAGACTCATCAGGATGCAACAGAAAAAAATGAAGAATGCTGGGTCAGTTGGTCAACCGAAGCATGCACATGGTGAAAGGGAGGAATGAGTTTTCCAACAGAAGAGAAGTAGAGGCTGCTGCAGATCTTTTGGAAGGAGTACAAGAACTAGAGACGCTTTCATTTAAACCATTCTGCTTCCACAGTTGGAGGCTTTATACTTCTGAATATATATATGGACGCAGGTGGCTCTGTGGTCTAAACCACTGAGCCCCTTGGTCTTGCAGATCAGAAGGTCGGTGGTTCGAATCCCCATGATGGGATGAGGTCCCTTTGCTCTGTCCCAGCTCCTGCCAACCTAGCTGTTCAAAAGCATGCAAGTAGATAAATAGGTACCATTGCAGCGGGAAGGTAAACAGCATTTCTGTGCGCTCTGGTTTCTGTCACAGTGTCACGTTGCACCAGAAGCGGTTTAGTCATGCTGGCCACTTGACCCAGAAAACTGTCTGTGAATGAACGCCAGTTCCCTCAGCCTGAAAAGCAAGATGAGCGCTAAAACCCCATAGTCGCCTTTGACTGGACTTAACCATCCAGGGGTCCTTTACCTGTTGTTGTTCTTTTACCTTTACTTCTGAATACTTACATGTTGCTGCCCTGCTATCGAGACTCTAGACATCTGTGTATGGGGAGCACAGCCTAGGCATGTATGATGCAGCTTGAATAGATCAGAACTGCACCAATCATATAACAAAATCCAAGACTCACACGACACAATCTGGGCCTACGCATGCATGAGCTCGCTTGCCCATCAAACTGACAGGTAAAGCAATCCAATGCAACCCATAGCCGTCGTCAGCACAAGACAGAAGCATATGCGGGAATGAAAAATGAAGAGATGTTATGAATGTTATGTACTGAAGTTCTCACCCTATCCAATCACTGAACGTCACTTTCGATCCCTTATTTGCATATGTGGACCTGAACTATCTACAGTATCCCCCTGCTGGCCCAGGGTGAGAACTTCAGTACATAACAATGAATATCCTGCTGCCTTCTAAATGGCAAAAACCTCCCTTAAATGATGTATCCTTGATTACCTCAAATTGTGACATAGCAAAATAAAATGTTTCCGTTTTGACTTTTATTTAGCAACACAAAACACATTAGTGCAGTGGTTCACAACCTTTTTGGGGCCACGCCCCACTTAAAATCCTGATATCCCCCCTCCCCTATGACATATAATTCTTATTATTCAAAAAGTGAACTCCTATTCATGTGGAGGAAGCCTAAAAGGCCATCAACTGTTAATAACTCATTCGCGAATTGCCCCCCTCAAAAATCAAATTGCCCGCCCCCCCCCCCCCCGTGGGGCATGTGCCCTGCACTGGGAACCACAGCGTTAGAGGAAACAACAGGCTCAGGCAAATGGACGAAGCACAGATGGTAGGCACCTGCCTATAATATTTAACATTTATTGCTCTGAAAAGTAACAAAGAGAATAGTGACATTTAAAAGGCAACAGCAGTTTGGGGCATTGGTTAAAATCACTTGCAAAGTAAATCAAAATTACATATTAGTCCTATTTATGTGTTTTTCTTCCCTTTCTATTGGAAAAAAGGTGTTTAGGAAAAAGAGACTTTCTGTTTTTCCCTAGAGTCTACAATAGGAAAGGCGGAAGATCTTCTTTTGCTCAGCGCTTCTGTACTTCCTTTCTTTAACTGTCCTGGTTGACCACTTTACAGACTTCTATTCACAGAAGAAATCGATGGCCTGAGAAAGAGAACATGTTGTTGTTGTTTGGGTTCACTATTATAGTTTTTAAACACAGTAAGCAATTAGAGCCAATTCTGAACAAAGGGAGTTGTGGAAAACCAGTTGCTTTGAAAACATAATGAGTTGGATCCAGACAGCCACGCTCCTTGTTGAGGCCCAGCTGAACTCAAGAGTTCTTAAGTTACCCATGACTTCAGTGGCTCAGCTCCAGGCATGACTTACTAGATTCAATCCAGAGTGGATCTACACAGATATAAATAAACACTGTGGAAATGCTTCTTTTAAAAACGTAAAATATATATGGAATTTGCCGTTAGCTCATCAGCCCCATCTAGTGTCATATTTCATGCTACGCATCTAGGTAAAGGTAAAGGTACCCCTGCCCGTACGGGCCAGTCGTGTCCGACTCTAGGGTTGCGCGCTCATCTCGCTTAAGAGGCCGGGAGCCGGCACCGTCCGAAGACACTTCCGGGTCACGTGGCCAGCGTGACGAAGCTGCAGCTGGCGAGCCAGCACCAGCGCCGCACACGGAAATGCCGTTTACCTTCCCGCTATAAAGCGGTACCTATTTATCTACTTGCACTTAGGGGTGCTTTCGAACTGCTAGGTGGGCAGGAGCTGGGACCGAACGACGGGAGCTCACCCCGCCGTGGGGATTCGAACTGCCGACCTTACAATCAGCAAGTCCTAGGCACTGAGGTTTTACCCACAGTGCCACCCGCGTCCCTTCTAGACATCTAGAGACACACTTAAATTGCACTTAAAACATTATATTTGTAGCTGTATATCTGAGTCCCCGGTGTCTTCTAGGACCACCTCTGACTTGGCTTTTTGAAAAGCAAATGTCCCATGTTTCTTGCAAAGTTGCATACAAGAGCAATGTTGCATTTCAGGAAATACTAAGACCCCGTCTCGCTTCTGTATTTGGTTAGCACAAGCTGCAGTAGCCTCAGGGTTGGAGGCTGTTCTGGCAGCTTTTAGGATTTTATTGCGTTTCCTGCCTCTTCGCCCCACAAAAAGCCTCTGATGCTGTATTCTCCATGACAGGAGCTGGGTTCCCCTTTAAAACCTGAAGAGAAGGTAATTGGAGAGCATCTCCATCTTCACCTTCCCCAATGAGAAGGCCTCTAGAATAGTGCCTGCGTAGACCCCAGGTGGCTGGTTTGCCAACTCAGTGAGAACTAAGCCAAAGTTACGTTTAGGAAAGAAACTTGTAGTGCTTTCAGAACTCAAAGAAGGAGAAAAACAAACAAGCAAAGTCAATGTCCCTCTGTCAAGGAAACCAATAACTCAGAAGGTGAGACTGTAACACACAGCGCAGTCAGGAAAAAGCAACTGGAAGCAGTCTCACCAAAGAAGCACAGAGCATACCTTGTGCCCAGAGGAATGTTGTTCTCAGTGTACACGAGGCCAGAACCAAATCAATAAGAAACATCTTGCAGAGGCTTATTCAGTAATTTCAAGGATGCAAAATTTTCACTCAAGTTACCTTAGCAGAAGGTATGAGGTCACCAATTATGGGGTCACCAATATTCAGCCACTGCGGAAACTTCGGCCACAAACCATCAAAGCATTTGTGTAGCAACATTTGCATAGCTCGCTCATTTCTTACCTTCGTGGAAACTGTCTCGTTTGCTTCCTGATAGATGTGCTGCTCTGTGACTAAATTCCTGGGGAAATATCCAACAGTGCCCATCTGGTCCTCGTACTGTTCTGCATAAACCTTACGGGTTAGATCAAACAAGCCTGGAGTTAAGCGCAGCCATTCTTCAGAGTAAATGAATTCGCTGCTCTGTTGGAAGCATGGGCTGCCCCAGTCGCCCTGTACACTCTTTGAGATTATTTCGGTCAGCATAAGGTACTAACAAAACACATTTGTTGTTGTTGTTGTTTACCAAAAGGCACATATAAACAATTGCATTTCCAAGAATGAGACCAAGAAAAATGTGAGCTCATACAGATTTTAATTCCTCTTATATAGACTTGACTATATTCTTAAAATCCTTATTTCCTTAAACTGGGATTTCTTGAAAAGGTTTGCCCTGGACAATACCCAACTCCATTTCAAAGGGTTTCTGGGCAAGAGGTGCTCTGGTGGGTCCCATTCTGTTGACAATGGAGCCTGGTGGCTTAACTGGTGCTGAGGCATTTTGAAGTAGTGCTCCGTAGCTGGGTCTGGCCATGAGTTAAATTTCCCACAATGCTCCAGAATGACAATACATCAAGACAGTGCTATTTTTCTGGGGGGGAGGGGGAGAGATGCCAGAGCTCACCAAGAACACCTCCTTTGATCTCTTATAATGGCAATGGCACCCACCTGAGAGGTGCCAGAATTCAGTTCCAGAGAGTTCAGACTAAAAATAAAAAAAGCCCAGCAGCAGAGGCCATTTTTTTTGGACTCATCAAACTGGTCTCACTTTGAATGCCAAACCAGTTTTTTTGAGGGAGGCTCAGCTGTCATGGTATTGCGCACTGACACTGGCCGTGCCCTGGACATTTCAATAAAAACTGGAAATATTCCAGTGTTTCACTAGAACCTAGTGGCTTTGTGCAAAAGCAGGTCTAACATATGTAGCACAGGCCCAGAGAATAGCTTGAAGGCATGAGGGGGTGGGCAAATTTGCTGAAGACAAAGTCCAGGCTTGGCTAATATCCTAGTGCTTGAAAACTGCCCCCCAAGCAGCACTGCCAAACACTGTTCCTGCAAAGTTTTCCCTACTCTCTCCCCTCCTCGCTACAGTCTCCCTAGAAAACACACACACTGCACCTGAGGATTAAGGAAAGCCTTTGGAATGGGGCAAGGGATAATATGGGCAGGGGGCTGAGCAAGAGGGGGTATTCCCAAAAGTGCCATCTTGCGAGAGTGAAAATGTCTTTCCTCTCATGCCAGGCAGCTGTGAATCCAATCCCCCTTTGTATGCTTGCTTTGAATTCCAAAACAAAGAAGAAAAAGAGTTTGGATTTGATATCCTGCTTTATCGCTACCCGAAGGAGTCTCAAAGCGGCTAACATTCTCCTTTCCCTTCCTCCCCCACAACAAACACTCTGTGAGGTGAGTGGGGCTGAGAGACTTCAGAGAAGTGTGACTAGCCCAAGGTCACCCAGCAACTACATGTGGAGGAGCGGAGACGCGAACCTGGTTCACCAGATTACGAGTCTACCACTCTTAACCACTACACCACACTGGCTCTCACGAAAGAAAGGTGAGGCATACATGTAACATATAAATGTATTTTTAAAGTTTTCATAAGGTAAGTATTTATTCAGTCCACTTTAGAGACGTTCCCCACCCCTTCTTATTTTTACTTTGGCACAAAACTCATTCTCTCTCTCTCTCTCCCTCCTTCTCTCTCTCCCTTCTTTTTTAAGAAGGCTGAGTGTTTTTTAACCTCTCTGCTTCCCCCATGAAGTGCTGAGCGAGGGAAGGCAACAGATGCTTCTGGACATACAGGTGAGCTTGTGAGAATATCGCCTTGCCCTGTCCAAGGAGAGGTGGGGCAGGGGTTTCTCTAAAAACTGTGGATACTGGGGGGTAAATAGCCATGCAGACAAAGGATAAGATTTAACATAGGAAAGCTCCTTACACTCCCAGCCCAGAATTCTCCAGATCCTCTTTCTTGCACTAGTTTTGAGTAAACGTAGATCAGTTGCCCCTTTCTGACGTTAATGAATCGGCAGTCTGGCGCATTGTAATCGTCTTCTGCCCTTGCCAGGGAGATGGCATCTGGGGGTGGAAAAAAAACCAGTAAGACTTTATATAGAATTAAAGGGCTGGGTGGTAAGAAGAGGAAATTCTTGCTAAGTTTGCAAAGGCAATCATACTTCATAGAAGCATCCCTTTCCACATTCACAGTTCATCTCCTGGGAAGTCTGCAAAAGCTATCTACATTTTGTTTTGTTTTGACATTTATATACCACTCTTTTCCACCAGGGAGCTCAAGGTGGTGTACAGTGGTACCTCAGGTTAAGAACTTAATTCGTTCTGGAGGTCCGTTCTTAAACTGAAACTGTTCTTAACCTGAAGCACCACTTTAGCTAATGGGGCCTCCCGCTGCCGCCGCGCCGCGTGATTTTTGTTCTCATCCTGAAGCAAAGTTCTTAACCCAAGGTACTATTTCTGGGTTAGCGGAGTCTGTAACCTGAAGCGTCTGTAATCCGAGGTACCACTGTACATGTTTTTGCCCATTCCCATTTTATCATCACAACAACACTGCAAAGCAGGTAAGGTTATGCCAGCCCAAGATCACACAGTGGACATGGGGGCTTAGTGGTAATTTGAACTCTGGTCTTCAAATCCCAATCCTACCCTCTAACTACTACACCATGATGTCTCCAATATATATTTATGAAAAATATATCCATAAATTTAAAGTTATGCCTGGGATATGGCAAATCATTCATGCAAGAGTTCACGTTTTCATTCATGCAAGAGCACACAGTTTCACAAACGGGTGACTTACATAAGCACTCCTGATCGGCACACAGCTTCTTGCTTGCCAGCTTGTCCATAAAAATTCCCTTCGCGATCATCGGGAAAGTGAATCCAAGAAACAGCAGAAACATCAGCATGCTAACAATGTGGGGCATTTTCTTCTCTTCCAGGCACCTCGCTCTCTCTGCCTTACATAAAAGGAACAAGTTAAGGAACGGCTCTCTATTATATATGTATTAAAAAACATTAAGATGCAATTTTGGAGGGTGGGGATGAGAAGCTCTCTGACCAATAGGAAGTCGTGAGGGCAACATTCCATTGCTTTTAAAGCGCTGGGAAAACTTCAGAGGGACCCTTTTGCTTTACGTATTTGCCAAGCGTTTTTAAATGCCTGTCTCTTGCTGCAGTTAAGTCAAGCTCAACATCGCATTCAGCAGATTTTGTGCAAGGATGAAAAACAACAGATCCCCATTAACTATACAGGTTTCCAATCTTATGGGTTGGTTGAAAGTGCAGCAGAAACACAAAGAATCCTATGTTGGCCATGGGCTGGGGAGGAAGTGCCAGAGGAACTTTGCCAACAAAAACTAGACCGATTCCAGTGCAAAGAGACAAGCCATCTTCCCCCATCAGAAGCTTATGAGCCACAGCGGCAGTAATGCAGCTCATAGGAGTGGGATGCAATTTCAGTCATCAAGTTGTGGGTTTATATGTATGCTTGCTTTTGATCCCCCTCCCATGAGCCAGTTGCTATCTCAAAGGATTATATTTGAAGTGTGCAGCAATGTAAAGGTAAAGGGACCCCTGACCATTAGGTCCAGTCATGGCCAACTCTGGGGTTGCGGCACTCATCTCACTTTATTGGCCGAGGGAGCCGGCATACAGCTTTCGGGTCATGTGGCCAGCATGACTAAGCCACTTCTGGTGAACCAGAGCAGCACACGGAAACACCGTTTACCTTCCCGCTGGAGCGGTACCTATTTATCTACTTGCACTTTGACGTGCTTCCGAACTGCTAGGTTGGCAGGAGCAGGGACCGAGCAACGGGAGCTCACCCTGTTGCGGGGATTCGAACCACTGACCTTCTGATCGGCAAGTCCTAGGCTCTGTGGTTTAACCCACAGCACCACCCGCGTCCCGTGCAGCAGTGTATGGCCTCACAAAGCACCTGCAGAATACAGATGACTGAGCTACTATATGGTACGTGAGTGTCAAATGTAAGGCCATCACAAATTATCACATCCTATTGTGGCTGGTTTCATGACCCTCCAGAACAGCAAGGAAGGCAGCACATAAGGGCTGAAAGGAGAAGCAAGGGGAATTTATTCCCCTTCTTCTGACAAGACAACAGAGCCTAGGGCTTGCCAATCAGAAGGTCGGCGGTTCAAATCCCTGCAACGGGGGTGAGCTCCCGTTGTTCAGTCCCAGCTCCTGCCCACCTAGCAGTTCGAAAGCACGTCAAAAGTGCAAGTAGATAAATAGGTACCGCTCCGGCGGGAAGGTAAACGGTGTTTCCGTACGCTGCTCTGGTTCGCCAGAAGTGGCTTAGTCATGCTTGCCACATGACCCGGAAGCTGTCTGCGGACAAACGCTGGCTCCCTCGGCCTATAGAGTGAGATGAGTGCCGCAACCCCAGAGTCATCCACGACTGGACCTAACCATCAGTGGTACCTTTACCTCCACCTCCATTTAGAAACTGAGACATTCAGTGGGGTATGAATTATGAAAACAAACAAAATGAATCAAAATACTTTCCAGAAAGTCTCATATCTCTTTTCAGCCCCCAACATTGGCCCCCAAATCAGTTTGTAATGAATCTGCAAAAAGGTGTAATGTATTGAATGGTCCCGGAAGACCCTTACTGTCGTGTTGCATCAAGCCTCCTCTCCTTTCAACAGTATCTGAAAGTATATCTTCTTTCTATAGGCTTTTAATGTTTAAATCTGCTGTTGCCTCTGGCTTGACCTTAACTGCATCACATGTCATGAACTGCTGCCTTCTATTTGTTTGGTTCAAGTGTGTTTTGTTTCTGTTTTGTGTTGTCATCTGCTCAGATTACAAATGTAGAAGAGTGGGATACAGGTATGTGATTATTTCTTTACGAGTTTATGGCAAACTTCTGGTCTTTGGTAGTAAATGTTATTGTACAAAGGGCTTTCCAGGGACATCTGAAGTCGCAGGTGGACTTGGCTAAGAAGTAGGTGGCAGAACAGAAAAGCAGCCCTTCCCTGAATTTAGGGGAGCGTGTGATGACCAACACCCATTCTACACAAGTTATTTAACTATATTCAAGGCTAAGAACCAGATGTGCTTAGTATAAGTCTAGAGTTTCCACTGACCCCAACCACCCAGGGTCACACTAAATTAAAAGCTGGGTATCCAAGAACACAACATCAAGCAGAGAAGAATACAAGCACAATGCTTTGGAGCATCAATGGTGCTGAATTCAAACGGAATCAATATTTCAGTGACCGTATTATTGAGTAGGGAGTTCAGCACTCAAACCTGTTTGACACCCCCCTGCAGACTGTAGACTTCTTAAATTACATTCTGCAGATAATGAGTTCATTTAAAATGAAACTTCCATGCTCACATTTGGCTCAGCCATGTGGCTTGTTCAGATTCCGGGAAAACGTCTGGATAGCAGCTCCCTATTACTGCAGGGGCTTAGTGATACCTACTGCATATTTCAGGTGGACACTGTATACATATGGACACCGGCAAATCACCTGGGAGATACCCCCCCTCAATAGTGATGAGAAGACTACTGAAGTCAGTGACTACTTATGAATGTATTTCCTTATTTACATCCTTTATGGTAAAATACCAGTTCAATTTTGGAGGCAGTCATACCTTGGTTGTTGAACGCCCTGGAACTCGGACGTTTTGGCTCCCAAACGCCACAAACCCAGAAGTGATTGTTCCAGTTTGCGAATGTTCTTTTGGAAACCGAACGTCCGACGGGGCTTCCGCAGCTTCCGATTGGCTACAGGTGCTTCCTGTAGCTAATCAGAAGCTGCTATTTGGTTTTGGAAGGTTTTGGAAGTTGAACGGACTTCTGGAACGGATTCCGTTCCAACTTCCAAGGTACGACTGTATTTATCCAATACATCTTTCCAAATAATCTATACTGCATTATCTACTCTAGACAGTTCCCATCCCTGACAGTATTATTTTCACAAGCACCCCATCCAAAATTGTTGACATCTCTTTCAAAATATAGAACAGCCTCTCAGTTATCTGTATCTTCAGCAGGACATCTGGAGTTGTATCTAAGGAAGATATCCCATTGGCACAAGGAAGCACCCCTCACTCTCCTCCCTTGTGCCCCTCCTCCCAAATCTGTTTTTAGGGTCCCCCCAGCCCTCCAGAGCAGGTTTTGGGGTAGTGAAAGAACTTCTCATGGAATGAGCATGTATTTCAAATCATTAGCATTTCCAAGTACACCCAGTCCCTAGTAAGTTGGCAAAAACTATTGCTTTTGATGAAACACAAGTACACCTTAGATTACTGTTTCAAGAGAGAAAATGCACCTTTATTTCTAAACAGGTAACTTTACTGTGAAGAAGCCCCTCCAGTCACAGAATACAAAATGGACTTATGTACAACAACCAAATTTTACAGCTGCCAGCTTTTCAGCTGGCATTCCTTGAATGTGTTTAGAATCCTTACATACTTGTACTGACTAACTCCCAACAATGCCATACCAGACATTTCCCTTCAATTCAAGGAACCACACTTCAGTCAATCCAAATTACCCTACAGCATGTAGGGGGAAAGAAAAACCAAACTGAGCAAGTCCTTCAGGGATCCTAGTTTCCTTCCATCACTTCTTGGCATAAGTGATTTTCATTGCATGCGAAGGGGTAATTTTAAATCCTTGGAGGGCATCGCGAGCCGCTCCAGCCTGCCCATCATTTTCAAACTCCACAAATGCGATGTCGTGTCTCCCGGGCACCAGGCGCACTTCTTTGAAACCAGGGAACCTTAAGAGATAAAAATTTAAGCAAGATGACATGCTTTGATTTTGCAGGTTACAGGCTGTTCTTATTCTCCAACCAAAAAAAACTTTATAAAATTGAAATTCGCAATTGAAAATAAAGCTGAAAGCCATAGGCTGAATTTGCCAAGTAAAACATACCAAAGATGCCAGGAACATATTTGTAACACAATGAAAAACCGAGCAGCTGAAATGCAGGAATTACAGACTTCAGACAATTTTTTTCATTTTATGAAGCCCATGTTGTGCCAAACTATTTTTCAGTTAATTTCCATTCAACAGATACGATTCCCAGTATGGATTTGTTCTTGTTTCCAAACCTTCTCCTACAGAGCTAATTCAACACTATTTCTATCCAGCCTTGACAAAGCATAAATTACCATATTTTTTGCTCTATAAGACTCACTTTTTCCCTCCTAAAAAGTAAGGGGAAATGTGTGTGCGTCTTATGGAGCGAATGCAGGCTGCACAGGTATCCCAAAAGCCAGAACAGCAAGAGGGATTGCTGCTTTCACTGCGTAGTGATCCCTCTTGCTGTTCTGGCTTCTGAGATTCAGAATATTTTTTTTCTTGTTTTCCTCCTCCAAAAACTAGGTGCATCTTGTGGTCTGGTGTGTCTTATAGAACGAAAAATACGGTACTAGAATGACTAACTTAGAAGTCACATGATGTACACTTACCCAAGTATACAATGTATGGGTATTTATGTTTTGCCAAATATTTCTATACCTTAAATGCAACATATTTCACATTAAACTGTAAAAATCGCAGTCTGCATGGCTACTGTTTCTAAAACTTATGTTGAGTCAGACTATAAACACAGACATCCTGCACTTAATCCTAGACAGGTTAAAATCCATGTTTGATATTGTCTTTCCTTGTCCCTCAAACATGGCTCATTACCAGCACCCCAGTTTTATTTTTAGAAATCCATTGACTGTTCTGCCTTTCTTACTCATAAATGTAAATTTAAATCAGCAGCTAATCCAAGAGGCAGCATGAAATGTTTAGGAAGGCGAAAGTTGCATGAACAGCCACTTCTTTGTTATTTGAAATGTCTTTGCCACCAGAGGCCAAAAAACTGAATTCATTCAGCTTGAACATAACCAAAGAGGCAAATTCTTAAGTCACATCTCACAATAACAATGAGTTTTTGTTCTGAGCGCATATAAATGGCAGCTTGAAAGAAGGAGGTGTGTTTCTAAAGAGTCTTGGATCTCCATAGCCCTCCATAGCATGCACTGAAGGCTCCATTATCTCAACCCATCCAAACTGCAAAAACATAGTTGCATAGAACCAGGCATCATACTTTGAGTTCTAATGGTGGAATCTATTGCAAATGACAGAAGGTTAGAAGACCACGTATCTCACCACTGGGTTCTTGAAAGTTTCTACAGAAGATGAAACTCTTAACAGCCCAATCCTGTGCAGTTTACTACAAAAATTCCCACTAATTTTGCTGAGTCTCAAATGCAGGTGTAAAGGATTGTAGAACTATATATATCTATGTATCTAGATGAACTTACTGATTGAACAGCATTGACAACATCATTTCATTGGTCTCTTCTGGCAAGTTGTTGAGGAAAAGTATATAGTTCGGTGGATTATCAGGCACCTGTAAAGGAAGCAGCAAATAATGTGCTATTGTACGCCAAAACCACATTTGCTTTAATATTTATAAATGTTAACAGTAGCTATTTTGGCATAACTCATTGACGTTAACCCAAGAAGCTGCCAATTCTTCATTTGACATAAGAAGAGAATTGGGCTGGACGTAAACAGCTTCAAGTTGTTTGTTTGTTTCTGCACTTCACAGGTTTTAAGGTTAGCTAAGGAGTCTAATACAATCAGGCAGCTATTCTGAGCATTTTCAGTTAAGAATACAGCTAGATAGTATACTCCACAACATCTCTCCTGCAAAAGGTCCAGGTAGTTGGCACTTCAGGCATTCAACAGCTGTCAGCCCAGTAGTACCTTTAAAAACAAAACCCTCACATACCAAGTATTCAGTTTGTGGTGTGCTATCATCTCTGTTATCCTAATAAGGACTTGGCACAATTAGAATGATAGGATTAAATTACACATTTTGGACACTGTTTGCTTTTTCTACAACAATAAATGGAGGTACAGTTATATATTTACAGTCCCTCTAAGCAAATACTAGTGGATAACACTTACCGACTGCTAATTAATCATTTACAGAAGCTGGTCATATATGAATAAAGCATGTTGCTTCCAAAATGCATGTATCTGTATACAAAATATGTAGCTCTAAAAAGACCAACGTGGTGATCTGAAATTGGTGTACTTCCAGTGCAAAGGATGTTAAGGATTACCTGTTGATTCTGCGAGTTTGCTTGGGAATTTGCTGAATTCTGGTTTGCTCCCTATTGAGAAATAAAAAGATTTTTTGTTTTTAAATTATGCTTCAAGACCTGAAGTCAGTATTAAAAACCCACATATATTATAATTTACCCTACAGAGTTGCTAGAGGCTCATTTTTTAAATAGAAAAAAATACTTACACGGGCTTATGTTTTTAAGAGTTAAAGGTAAAGGGACCCCTGACTGTTAAGTCCAGTCACGGATGACTCTGGGATTGCAGCGCACATCTCGCTTTACTGGACGAGGGAGCCTTGCCACTTGTGGTTTTGCCAACAGTTGCTAGTAGCAAACACACACACACACACACACACACACACACACAGCTGCCTCCTTATTCACCAGCACATACAAGTGACTTTGCCCTCCTATTCCCTCCCAACAACTCCACAGTCTTGTTTTTTTGCAAAAAAAAAAGATGGACAGGATAGCTGGAAGGAAATATAAAATGCTCAAAGACAAACAAATCCAAACAGCTCTGCAAAGTAAACAAAAGTCCTGGATTCCTCAAATAATTTTCTTCTCACAATAACAGCGCCCATGATACCCAAGCAGAACAAATCTGGGAGATTTTTTATTCTACATGTGGCAGCAATATCACCTGGTAGGTAAAATATTCTTAGCTCAAAGGGGATCAGTCATTTTGCTAGGGAAAAGTACATTTTTTGTTAACTGCTAACCGCATAAAGCTAGTAAAAAAACCAACAACTGTCAGGCTCAATTTCACAATCATATTCCTGTTTCCTCAGCAGCAAGTCCAGCTGATCTTACTCTCAGGTTAAGCAACTGTTGGCTTTTACGTGTATTGTTTTGAAACCGAGGCCTAACTCAGCTTACATAACGCATAGTTCTGTTCTACATGTCTCTCAACACATGTACCCTACCATTTGTTAATGTTATAGGCAAATGTTAAAGAAAGAGGCTTATTCTTTGACCAACGGCAATGAGATCTGGACAAACTCACTTACCTGATTTGGCTTCTTTGCAGCATTAGCAGACTGTTCCAAGGACTTGATCTTCTTCTTCTCTTTCCTCTTCTCTTTATCAGCAAACGTACCACGCATTTTAGAAATCACATCGGAATCTGTTTTTGCATACTGGATGCGCTGTTGAAATCAGAATGCTGCATTAAGCATCAAAGCTGTGAATTTGAGCCTGATATTTTGGAACAGACAAGGAATAAAGGGGAGTGGGTTGAAGGTCACAGAGTATCCAGCCAATGAACTGTTTGAAAAGCTAAGGCAGTGTTATGTATTGGCACCTGGAGTCCAACCCAGAGCATGAGTTACATACAGTGCTGCAAGCCTGTTGGGCACACTGCCAGAGATGGCACCACCATGCCATTACATGCCACCCTAGCCAGAAACAAGGTGCATCTCCAAAGAAAACATTATATATTGTCCAGGGTAGGGAAGAACAGCCACAAAATACTTGGTTTTCACAATGAATTTGTATCAACGTGGAATGCATAAAGATTTTAAAAATACACATTAAAAAAATAGGATTTTCTTACAGAAGATTCAGGTCTTTAGCCATGTTTTTAGAACAGTCCCCTTAAGACATTTACTTCTGTTCAATTCTTGGACATTTTCCAAAGTTGATTAGAAGCTATCCATAAATATATTTCGAATGAGTTGATCAAGGTGTTCCTAACACACTTCACTGGCTATATTTTAATCAAAAGAGAGCTTTTGACAGTTACATTAAATTAGCAGTCTTATAACGAGGAGCTGAAACTTATTTACAGAAGAAACCTGAACATGCTTACTTAGAAGTCTTACTGATTTTACTCCCTAGTAAGTGCTTTTAGAATTGTAGCATTGATCTGATCTGCACTGGAAAGACAACAGGTTTCTCCCAAGAGAAAGCTTAAAATTATTTGTTTGCCTATGGTTGGTATGGCGAGTTTCCAATGAAGGGCCTTGTTATGAACTGACAGGATAGAATTTCATCATCATCATCATCATCATCATAGCTTGTTATTTATACCCCGCCCTCCCCGGCCAAAACGGGGCTCAGAGAGGCTAACACCAGATGTATAACACATTAACATAAAATCAAAAAATCAATTAAAATACACCCTAAAATCAGATCAGGATCAGAATAAAATCCAATCAGATGGCAACCCGCAGATTAGGGTTGGGGACCTTAAATGCTCACTGTTTGTGCTGAACTTATATGGGCCTGTGAGAAAAATTGGGAGGCCACTTTCATGCAAGTCCTTATGAAACAGGAGGGGGAGTCAGACTGAACCCCGACCAAAGGCCTGGCGGAACAGCTCCGTCTTGCAGGCCCTGCGGAAAGATGTCAAATCCCGCAGGGCCCTGGTCTCTTGTGACAAAGTGTTCCACCAGGCTAGGGCCACGGCCAAAAAGGCCTTGGCCCTGGTCGAGGCCAGTGTAATCTCATTGAGGCTCAGGACCTCCAAAATATTATTTGCGGGCCGTAAGGTCTTCCGTGGGGCATACCAGGAGAGGCAGTCCCGCAGGTGCGAGGGTCCGGTAGGTACGAGAGTCCTGCCAGCAGAAGCCCTGAAGAAGGACGTACACTTGTGCAATGCAGCTTCCCCTCTCTCCGCCCCCTTAAATAGGCTCAGGAACAGTGCAGAGAGGCGAAAGAGAGAGGAACATCCCATCTGACAAGCCAAATCACTTGCCCTGAGAGAATGATCACCATAGTGGGGTGCTGAATTCCTCCCTTTAGTGTTTGAAGAGCCTAGTGAACAGTCCAAAAGCTTTAAATATACTACCTATTGCTCTAGGCAGAGAAACCACAAGATCCCCAGCCACATTGTTCTCTTATGTTTTGCAGTAAAATATAAAGCTCACCATTGGTTTACCATAAAATGGAAAGCCTTGCAATTGTCTCAGGGCATTGGTGGAGGAGCCAAGTTCTTTAAATATAACAAAGGCCTGTCCTCTCATCTTCATCGTCTTTAGTGCCACAATGTCCACTACGTGCCCAAACTGAGAAAACAGTGCATACAGAGATCTTTTCAGTTCTGTTAAGGGAAGGAAGAAAAGGAGACTTATACTTGTATCTGCTTCTAAGACACCACAGCATCTTCAAGGTTACGGCAATCACTCCAAGAGACAGCACATGACTTGGGCAGTGAAGCCAGCCAAGTTTCTCACTCTAAAATCAGAAAAGTCTGACAATGCAACATGCCAGACATATGATACTTTCAATCATCACCTCTTACCCATTGTTTGCTGAAATGTTAACTGCTCCCAGCCAATTCCCTTCATGGGAAATTTCTGTGCCATCATTAGGTATTTCAAGACATCAATAACAATTTACCACTCTGGAGAAAATGACTAACAAATCATTTATATTTGAATGCTCTTCCCCCCTCTCTGTGTATTATCAATATTCTTCAGAAAAGCTGAGTTACAAAAATTTACCAAAGACCAATCCTCTCTCATGGTGGTGAAGAGATGGCATGAAGCAGCATACTTCCTACAAAAACTTTCTGTTTCTTGACTAAGCATTCAGAATAAGGAATAATTTATTTTCATACCTTCCTTTTTAATTTTGTCATTAACATTATTGATATACAGTGTGTGGTTTGGTCGGATATCCATATTTTAATTTCTGGCAAGCTGACCTGGAAAAAAACAAAACCAAGAATTTATTTAGCGTACTTTCTATAAAAACAAAACCCCTGAAAGCAGCTTACATTGAGTTATCTGATTTTATCCTTGCAATCACAATGTGAGACAGGTGTACCTGAGATATAGTGACTGGCCCAAGCCTACCCAGCCTGCTTTGTGGCTGAGCAGGTTTTGGAAGACAGCTCTCCTCAGTCCAAGTCCCAACACTATAGCCACTAAATGATGAGGGCTCTGTACAACAAAATACAGCATATTTAAAATTAAAGATCATAGCTGACTTATCAGACTACAACATTTAATTTTAAAAAGAATTAGTGGACAACGCTAGCTATTTCTACTCAACACTATCCTAGTTTACAGGGTTGGCAAAAACACCACAAATTGTATCCTACTAATTTACATTACTTCTGGTAGCCAAATTGAGCACCATTTGGTGGAAAGGCAGGATGGAAAGTTAACAAAACAAACATGCATTAACTGGCTGCGGCTGCTCCTCAAAAGCTTGTACATAACTTTATTTTTATTGGCAGCATGTGCGCCCACACGAGTTTTTAGCTCAGATACCAAATCCTTCCTGGCCTAGCTCCCTCTGCATAAAATAAAATACCAGCAAGGGGGTAAAAGAAAACTGGGCTGGGGCACTGCTTTCGGGTGTTATTGTGTTGTTGTTTTTATTTTAATTATATATATTGTGGTTTTTATGTTGATCTTTGCTGTGAACTGCCCTGAGATGTCTGGGTATAGGGCGGTACAGTGGTACCTCGGGTTAAGTACTTAATTCGTTCCAGAGGTCCATACTTAACCTGAAACTGTTCTTAACCTAAAGCACCACTTTAGCTAATGGGGCCTCGTGCTGCTGCAGCGCCGCCGGAGCACGATTTCTGTTCTCATCCTGAAGCAAAGTTCTTAACTTGAAGCACTATTTCTGGGTTAGCGGAGTCTGTAACCTGAAGCGTATGCAGCCTGAGGTACCACTGTATATAAATTCAATAAATAATAATGATGCTTTAGGAGGCTACAAGGGCAGGATTTGGCTACACCGACTAGGCTCGGCGAGAAGGGTATGTAGACGTGTGTGTGTGTGGATACCTTGTAAAATTTCACTAAGTCGCCCTATTTACCTCTCTTCCAACCCCACCCCCCGAAAACACTGAGCCCAAAGCTGAAGCGGGACTCACAAAGGCCTCCCTCTCCCTTGGAGCTGGATAATATTACGAAGAGGAGCCAAGTAGATGGGGGGGAAAGGCGTGGGAAGAGCATGTATGTGGGTGGATGCAAGTAGGGGACACCCCACTGCCACCCCCTTTTGTGCTTCTCGCACAAAACCTCTCTTGGAGGTTTCTAAGCAGAGGCCGGGTCGGCCACCTGCGGCCTAGCCGAGATTCCTGCATTGCAGCGGGTTGGACTAGATGGCTCTGGGGGGGTCCCTTCTATGAGGAGGTTAAAGAACCCGACGGTGCCGCCGCTAACCACCCCCGGAAGGCGTAGGGAGCCCAATGACTCCCGCACCCCTCCCCTCTTTCGCTCTGCCTGTACCGTCTCAACGCCTCAAACCGCCGCCTCCAGCGCGCCACCACCCGACATGCCTCCTTCTCTCCTTCCCTTCCGTTTCCGACCAGCGGTGAGGTGCACTTCCTCTCTTCCCTCTCGGCTCTCGGCGAGGTTTTCCCTTATAGCGGGCAACCGCCACTGAGGTGGAACGTTTTTCCAGAGAGGTGAGCGGGGATGGGGGGGAAGAAAACCTGTAGCACATGCAGCGTGAACTTCCGGTTGAAAAAAAACCCCAACAACCGGAAAACCGTCATTGGCCGTTGGTCCGTACGGGCTCCGTTGTAGGGCCGCTCTGCGGCGCCTCGTGTCTATGGTAAATATTGGGAAGTTCCATCCTAGACCGCGAAGCGCTGTTAAAAAGGAAGTTGGAGACGCTCTAGCTATCCCCCTCTATAGAATTTGCGTTCTCCGCTCGAGGCCACTCAATCAATGCCAGGCCGATTCAATCAATGCGGCCGATTCGCGACGAGTTCTTCGGCTATCGATTGGTTCATTTCCGCTTTGCGAGCCCAGCTGATACAACGATACAGACACGTGTGGTTCACGGGGGTGTTTTTTACTGCTGCAGTGTAGCCCTACGTCTTGGGGTGGTTTTTTTGTAAGAAAGGTGCCTCTGAGCACGTGCAGAGAGCCCCTCTGAATTGCTACCAGCAGCCATTCAAATTTAAAGAGGCAAAGCACTTCCTTTTAGAAATAATTCCTTGCATGTGGAAGAGAAAATGAAATCATCATCATCATCATCATCATCATTATTATTATTATTATTATTATTTCCCAGCCCATCTGACTGGATTTCCCCAGCCACTCTGAGCGGCTTCCAACAGAATATTAAAAACAATACAGCATCATACATTAAAAACTTCCCTAAACAGGGCTGCCTTCAGTTGCCTTTTAAAAGTAAAATAGTTGCTTACTGCCTTGACATCTGCTGGGAGGGTGTTCCACAGGGCAGGCGCCACTATCGATGGTACTGAACACCGAGTAAATGGGCAAAAAATTAGTTTTTGTAAAATATGCTGGGATTTATAATATGCAAAATGAACCATGGAAAGAGAAGAACAGAATTCATTTATATTTTAATGATGTTTAAATGAGTAGTTTAAATTGTAAAACAGAAAATGTAATAAAAATTATATACATCAGGGCAAAAAATGAAAAGACAAGTTGCAAAAATGTCTAAATCCAAATCAAAGAAGTGTTGGAAATTTAAAGAGAAAGAAGGTTCTTTTTATCATATGTGGTGGTTTTATAGCAAGGTTAAAGCTTACTGGGAAATTATATATAATGAATGAGAAAAGATGTTTAAAATAACGTTTGTAAAAAACAACAACCCAGAAGCTTTCCTTTTGGGAATTATAGGGACAGACCTACCCAAACTGTATAGAAATTTATTCATGTATGCGACTACAGCGGCAAGAATGTTACTCACCCCAAAATGGAAAGAAGTAGTTGTCCTGCCAAAAGAAGAATGGATACAAAAACTTACGGAATATGGAGGAAAAAGGTGTGATATAAATGCAATAAATCATCATCATCCTTGGAAAGAAGCTTGAGGAGACAATAGTAAATTATTGGGCAGCAATTCTTACTCCAAAACACGAGGAGCAAACTGTTGACAGGCCATTTAAGGAACCCATCAATTTTATCATCATCATCATCCTTGTTTCAGGTTTTGGTGTGGTTACATTCTGTATAGTTTCTCAGTTACTGGACAAAGCCATCGTGGCAGCATGCAAAATACACATTCAAAGTGCATAGCTAATATACGAAGAGCCCTTCTGGTTCAGGCCAATTTATTATTTTTATTATTTGTTACTTAAAAGTTTGTATGCCACCCTTCATCCAAAGATTCCAGGGAGGTTCGCAACAGAAAAATACAAAATGAGAATACATAATACCCACCCAGTGAAGGCTCGTATAGAAACACTAACAAGCCATGTGCTCATGGTTCCCTGTACTCCTGCCAACAATCAAGCTGCAGCAACTGAAACTTCTGAACTCTTTCCCAAGGGCAGCCCAACGTGGGGCATTCAATCATCCCAACAGCAGATTACCAATATGCAAAGGACAGACACAAGACTGATTATACCAGGAAGGTAGGTCAACGTGTTTGGTCATTCTGAACAGCCCTGTTTTCATAAGTCGCTGAAAAAAGGTTGAACTCATTTGTGCTCTTACAATTTAGTAATTAAATTGTGCCCTGCCATCTCAATGAACGCCATGAAGTCAGGGTTGTGAGTTGCCGATTCTTGTAGCAAACCTGGGAATTTTGTGTTAAATGGTGTGTTATAAATACAGTAAATAATAGCAATATTAATAGCTGCTGTGCAAGCTGAAATGGCAACATTGAGCATTCTTCCTGATCTGTTTGTGAGGAGGTTATCCAATTGTTATCTCTCTGTTTCCAGTGCATTTTCCCATCACTTTCCTTAATGCATAAAGTCCAACTGGGCCAGGGGGGCCCAGTTTTAACTGTGCAACCTGTATTTGCTATAGCGTGTGTGATTGAATCCCACCTGAAAATGGTGGCAGTCCAGAAGCATGCATTTAAGCTGAAAAGCGACTGGCCTTTTCAGCAGCACAAGTGATCAAAGAAAGCTGAGCAGCAAACGCTCCCATGAATGCGTACAGCTTCTCTCACCGATGGCTACAAGCAACAAATTAAGCAGCTGAATTTTAATTTAGAAGATTTCAAGCATAAGGTAAGAAAAAAGAATGTGCAAACCAGAATCGTTTTTCTCAGCAGTCAAGGGACAAAGATATGTTACAGACGTTTGCCCTTCCAGAATGCTATTGTGCAATGCAGTCCTGCACAGTTTACTCAGAAGTAAGTCCTACAGTGTTCAACAGAGGTTACTCCCCAAATTTCAGCCTTGTATGATAAATGGAGTTGTTATGCAAGGGAGTGCATGTTAAGTTTTTATTACTGTTCTCCCGACAGGATTAGTATGTGACTCAGCAAATATGAAGAACCAGTGATGTCAGCAGTTTAGTAATGCCTATAGACAAAGAATGTTTATTCAATACAATATTGCTTTGAATTATTGAAATACAAAGACTACCAAAATATTTGTTTTAATTTCTCTTGAGTTGCCCAGAGGAATAAACAAACATTCCTTAAAGTATGATGGATGAATGCTTGGAATTAGTTTGCTAACAAAATGTCATGGTTTCTATGAATGAGAAATTATATTTTCCCCAAAAAAAGGAGTTTCAACAGGAGGGCTAAGACTACAATCCAATATTCACTCCCCAATATTCAAGGGGAGTCCAGTCCCCTTGAACTCAACAGGGCTTACTTCTGAGCAGGTGTGTATCAGGTTGTTCTTTTAACTTGGTAATATTTAAATGCTAATATATATGTAAAACAAATGAATAAGGCATCTGGTGTTTAGGTTATGTATTTAGTTCACACTGAAACATTTTTCTGCAGAGCATAATGCAAGTCATAAATCCCTCTACAGTGGTACCACGGTTTAAGTCCTTAATTTGTTCCAGAGGTCCGTTCTTAACCTGAAACTGTTCTTAACCTGAAGCACCACTTTAGCTAATGGGGCCTCCTGCTGCCGCTGCGCCGCCGGAGCACGATTTCTGTTCTTATCCTGAAGCAAAGTTCTTAACCTGAAACACTATTTCTGGGTTAGCGGAGTGTGTAACCTGAAGCGTATGTAACCCGAGGTACCACTGTATTTCCAAAGTTCAGTAATGAGTGCAGAATTTTTTTTTAATGTAGCTTTTAGTTGGAAAAGGAAATGGGCAAGATGGGAAAGGGAACCAACTGGGTAGAGGTGACAGGTGAGGATGTTGTGGCCACAGCAACCCAGGCGGCTTCCAAATGATGCTGAACTGCTGACAGGTGGGGCTAGCTGAGGTCAAATGCACAGTGTAATCCCTTTTATCCCTGCACTGCAGGTTGAGCTGTGAGAGTGGCATGCAGCAACCCTGCAGTGTTGTTCACAGGTTGTTTTCCTATTGCAGACTGGGGAGTTGTGCTGAGAGAGAGAGAGAGACTTGCTTATGACAGCCCTGCAATGTAGCTGACTGTGAATATTACAGGTCAGAGGTGGGGCTGAGTCTGGTTTGGATTCCCAGTCAGAAACCTCCCTTACCTCTCAGGTTGCAGCAAACGCCAAGTTACTTACCGTATTTTTCGCTCTATAAGATGCACCAGACCATAAGGTGCACCTAGTTTTTGGAAGAGGAAAACAAGGGGAAAAAATTCTGAATCCCATAAGCCAGGACAGCTGTGCAGCGATCCCGCTTGCTGTCCTGGTTTATGGGATAGCCGCGCGCAGCCTCACCCAGGCAAGGGGAGCCTTCATCCCCTTGCCTGGGTGAGGCCCCCCCAAGAGCCACGCTCCCTTTAAAGAGCGTGTGGAGTGTGTGCTTTTCCCCGAGGAGGGAGAAGGGCAGCGCTGAGCAGAGCCTTTAAAGGGAGTGCTGAGCAGAGCCTCCCATCTGCATTCGCTCCATAAGACGCACACACATTTCCCCTTATTTTTAGGAGGGGAAAAGTGCGTCTTACAGAGCGAAAAATACGGTAAGTTGTCCCTTCCTCCCGAGACAAGACCAGCACTCTGTTGAATACAAAAGCCTTATGCTGCACTGAATTGCATGCAAACAGGTTGCTCTTATTAATCTTCGAGAACTATTTTTTGCACATGAAGCTAAGACCCAAGTTAGAGCAGGAACTCGAGTCTTTGATTTCAGCGTGTGTGTGTTCTTCCAGCCATGTGCCCATATAACCTTTTGCAACACATTGCAATATTTTGTTGCAGGGCCCTGCGTGGTGTCCCTGTTTCCTTTCCTGTGCTGAAAGGGGTCATTCAGCAGTTCAGAACAGTCAACACCCACCCCAGCATTTAGCAGAGTAGAAAACAGTTGACTTAGATAGATAAATCAATCAATCAATTCTAGATGTAAAGGTACATTGATATCCATCTTGTGAGGCCAGGAAGTGAATCACATTAAGGTCTGACACATTTATTTATTTATTCATAGATTGCATCCTGCCTTTCCAATTGCTGATTATAAATCAGGGTGGGGGAAATACATTGCGTAGCATCCAATGACATCATTCGGATTAAGCAAAGGATTTTGCTTATTCGACTGGCCTTTCGGCTTCTCACCTCCTCCCTGTTGTCACAAAAATCTCTCTGGAGGCTTTCTAGAACAGATTTTGGGGGTTCAGGAGGAAGCTAAGGTATGGGGCATCCCAGCTCACAAGGGAAAGCCTTTTGCACAGTGGGATCCTGATCCAGAGATTGTCATGCACAAGAAGGTGTTTCATGCAAATAGTCTCTCGAGACAGAGCATGGGTGTGCATATTTCCATTAAATTATCCCGGAGGTAAATCATTCCCTCCAGATGGCGAGATTCATTTCACTTGCCACATCACATTTTCATCTATCCACTTCTATTATGGCATTTCGTGCCACTTTTGACACAGATACTTGCAGTCCTTAAAACTTCTAATTACTTTCATTAAATGAACCGGGATGAATAAAGTTGTACTATCTTCTTGACATTTGTAGCTAATTGCATCTCACGCAAACCGTGAAATCGTGCCCCCATCTTTGTATTTTATCAGCCATGCAGAAATAAAATATCATTTAGAGGAGGAATAGAAAAGAGGCAAGCAATGAGCGCTACTCATTAAAGCACAACCCAAGAACAATGAGGTCCTTGTGATTATCAGGCGTGTGATATGAAAGTTGCCCGTGTGCCCTCGGAGTTTTCTCATTCCTTCATTTGCTGGGAATGTGTGGATCCAGTGCACTTGTCATTTTCTGATTTTAAATAAAGTATGTATCAGCCTCAGGAGTGTGGGCCACCTCTTCAAAAGAACCATACCTCAGTGTTAGAGCATCTATGTTACATGCCAATGGGTTGACTTCGGATAAGGGAACTTCCTATGTTCCTAAAACAAAATACAGCATCAACTACATCCATGACTTGGTTTCCTTAGGGTGGGGGAAGCCTTCAGCAACAGTACAGCAGTTATAACCGCAAGGTTCTGGGATCCATTTTTATGGCTTCCATACAATTCGCTAGCAAATTATCCTAATTGTACCTTGACATGGATCTGAGAGAAGAGGCGACAGTGTCCCCAGAAATTAATAACTTCCATATTTATTCTCTCTCTCTCTCATATAAACCCCACCTTTCCTCCAAGCAAAGCAAGGCAGTGCATATGGTTCTTCCTCCCCTTGTTTTAGCCTCAAAACAACTCAGTAAAGATCACCCAGTCAGCTTTTCAGCTGCGAGGAGATTCCATAGGATCATAGAATTGTAGATTTGGAAAGGACTACAAGGATTGTCTAGTCCCACCCCCTGCGATTCAGGAATCTCATGCTCTACCGTAGACTTTCTTACTTTTCTAACTACTACAACGTACTGACTTTCTTACTTTTCTAACTACTACAACTACTACAACGTACTGACTATCTGGAATTGCATATCTTTTGTACTGTTATAACAGTTACACATTATTTTTTAAAAGAAACTTATTTTTTAAAAAAATGCATGCGGAGCTCAAGACAGCATGTATATTGGGTTCTTGGCTAATCCAGGCAATCCAGATTGCTGCATCATGACTCTCCAGACTATAATCCTACCCCTAAGGTTCTGATCCTGATAACCCAAACTCTGTGTCTCAACACATCTGCCAGGAGTTGTTTGCCTATCACCACCACACTTCCATTGCTCTTATAAAATGCATGTACACTACATGACTCTCTCCCAGTGGTTCATGGGTGGTGAAAAACATTGTTGATCTGGTCAACATTTGGTTATTGAGTTCACAAAAAGTTCTGCTTGCACCTCTGATCATTCTCTGATTTCACTAAAACCATCTCATCCCCGCCAAATTTAAACATACACTTATTGCTCCAATTCCAATCATGTGGAATCTATGACTTTTACCAAAAACAAATGCTACCTTATCAGCCCATTCATGTTTGCATTTTTTCCTGTTTGCTTATTTTATCATTTTCCCCATGCTAGCACACTGAAGATGAAACCTGTGGGTGGTTTTAATTTCATTCAGATGGTTTAAAAATGCATTCTAATTTGTTTAAGTTTCTTTAGAGGGTCACTTGATTAGACACAGCGCCATCTGGCTCCATTATAACTTTTTTTGTTGGAAATAGGAGCAAAATGTTTCATTCCTTAATTGCATCTAATATTGTACTTATTGGCGTTCTACAGTTTTGTTGTTGCTAGTAAATGTCTACTTATGAATGAACTGTGCCACAGTGGGTGACATTTTGTAAAGGACAGCATGGTTTGGAATTAAACCAATGCAGTGAATTTAATTGCATCAGATTTTTAAAAGTGTCAATTTTAATTCTTGATTATTCCTTTATATAGCTATTTCTACTGGATCCCGTTCCATTCAATATTTCAATGATACTTAATGAAGATAATAGTTTTCTTTAACTCAGTAATGAAGACAAATAATTCATTGTTCACAAATTAACCTATCAAGATATACAGCTGTCTATCAATTTCAGTGGGTTTTCTCCAAGTGTGATTTAGTTGTAAATCCCCCATGCACATCTACCAGGTAATAACACTAGTTAAAATCTGAGCAAACATAATCTACAATGAATAGGAGTGACTCACTGATTCATTAATTGCATATATCTTTCAGTTCTAGTATTGATCTTTCTATCCTCGTATATTAATATAATTAAATGTCTGCCTGTAGGTTAAAGAACAGATTTGCTCCACACAATATGTGTAAAAATAGGAGGAACATTATAATTTATTTCCTTGGGAAACTGAAAGAAAAGTCTCTACTAAGTCACACCGAGAATTATGATTTTCACCCAAGGGAAACAGGTATGAAAGCAGGAAATCTGGAGGGCTGAGAGAAGGGTTATTACAATGGATAAGCATTGTTAACATTCCTTAGGCTTAGAGCTTCTTAGTTCTGTGTTGCCAGGGAACGGTGATGAGTCTTCAACCTTTTGCCAGGGCTGACATGAGGCTGGTGCATTAATCCTGAATGCTACAGATATGGGGATCTATTTCATTTGAAATCACAGCAGCATCTACTGTCTAATGGAAACTTGGGAAGGTCATTTCACTAATAAATCTGTAGAAGAATGGAACATCTTCTTTAGAAATTACACGAAACTAAACCACAAGGAAGCTCTACTGAAGATGCTGTCTAGTTTAAAAATAGGTGAGTTTTAAGTGCCCCAGCTGCCTTATAATTATTATAGGTGTATCTAATATTAATATCAGGCTACATAGTTTCAAAGCAAATTAGTACTAAGCAAGTTGCTGGGATGGTAATTCATCTGTTTGAATTACAAATATGAAGTATTGTTTCAGTGAGTTACATTTATTGCCACACTGCCACTTCTGTTTGTTCCTCACCTGAGCACAGAATAGCCATTTCATTTCAGACATCTTAAACAGTACCAATCTATTTCCACCAATTGCCAACTGCTGAAGGCACACCCAAAATTTGAAGGACCCTGTTTGGAGCAATTGTCTCCACACCATGCATGTGAGAAACTACCTCACAGACTGTAACCACCTGGCTTTTCTTCCTTCTTCTTGCACAGCCCTCATACAAGTCAGGTAAATAAGGCTACTGGTGACTACTACTGATGGGAATGTTCAACTTGTGCTTTCAGAGTCAGGGTGCCTTTGAACATATTGCTGGCATGCTGCCCTCGGTTTCTGTGTGTGGGCTTCCTATAGGCAACTAGTTGGCCAATGTGAGAATCAGATGCTGGACTAGACGGGACACAGGCCTGATGCAGCAAAGTTCTTCTTATGTCCATTGGGGCTTATTTCTGAGTTGGCATATATAGAGATAGCATCATTAACTGCAGACTTTACCCCTTTCTTCAGCAAGGCAAGGGTCAAGTCCTGGGGGAAGTGAATTATCTCCTGACACAGCCATATGGATCCTCAAGGTCTGTTTGACTCTTGCAGATGCTTGATATTTATTAGCTGTTCTGTAAATCTTCCAGCTTCTGTACACAATGCTTCTCCGTGGCCAGCTGCCAATTGCCAGCCGGAACATATCCTGCAAGCATCTGCCAAGGGTCTCTGAGTCTTTATGGGAGTAAGCACTCGTTTAAACACCATTAATAAGAACGCATCTCTTTATCTATTCCTGTCAGGTGTTTCCCTGAGCAATGAGAACGTGTCTTGACTTGACACAAGTGTTTGAGGGAAGATCTCGATCCAGGGCTGAGTTGAAGGATGAGATGAGTTTCCCTGCCTCCTCATTCTGTGGCTGAATCTTACTTCACCAGTTATGACACTGTGGTTTAGTGGGTGAAGGCCAGGCTCAGAACTTCCCTTTTTAATGCTGTTTCTAAAGCAGAACTGTATGCTGAAACCACATTGTAGAATTTCCCAAATCAGAAATCTGTGTACAGAGTTGCTGAGCACACCCTCTATTCTCTGCTTCATTCACCCTCCCCAAACCCAACAGCGAAACAGAGGATAATAATACCCACCTGCCTTACACAGTTGTTGTAAGGATTGCGACAACTAGATAATGCACGTGAAATGCTTCGAACACTTGAAACCACTGTACAAAGTCTGTATATTATGTTTGTCTGGTCCCATGCAAATTATATCAAAAATGTAAAAGGCATTTGACATCTATATCCATGCTAATTGTCTGGTGCCTAGGGAACAGCTCCTTGTTGTTGTTGTCTTTACAAATCATAGCCAGGGGTGGGGAACCTTTTTTCCGTTGAGGGCTGCATTCTCCCAGGAGTAATCTGTCAGGGACCTGCCAGTGGTGGGCAGGACCAGTGGCAAAATTCAGTGAGACCACCCCACCCATCTTTGCCACTTCACTCCCTCCGTGGCAGGCTGCTAGCATAAGGACAAGTCACTCCTGATCAGAACTGGTTGGCTGCAGAGGGCTCCCTCTCATTCATCTTTCCATCATCACTTCATCCATTGTAGTGTTTCCCTCTCACCCTCCCTCTGGGCTCCCCTGCCTTCCAGGTGAATATAGGGTCAGGGTACAACCCCCCACCCCAGCCATGTACCTTCTTCTTTCTTTGGTGATCACTCATGGCAGAGTAAAATTGTTTTCCATAAACACAGTTTTAAAAGCGAATCCGTAAGTGACTATGGAGGCCAATTCTGGATCCACGCACCCTTCCACAGTGGGGGCATAAGTTTCCAGGTGGGCGTTGATCATGGTGAGGATTTGCGAAGCATGCCTTCTACTTAGCGCGTTTCTCCCTTTCATCCTGAGTTTGAGCATCTCCAAAGCCCAGGACACCTTTGGTAAAGGCTGTTCTCCAATTAGAGCGCTCACCGGCAAGTGCTTCCCAGTTGTCGGTGTTTATACTACATTTTTTTTTAGATTTGCCACGGGAGAGTCTTTGAACCTCTTTTATTGACCACCAGCATTACACTTACCATTTTTAAGTTTGGAATAGAGTACAGTTGTACCTCGGGTTACATACGCTTCAGGTTACAGACTCCGCTAACCTAGAAATAGTACCTCGGGTTAAGAACTTTGCTTCAGGATGAGAACAGAAATCATGCTCTGGTGGGACGGCAGCAGCAGGAGGCCCCATTATCTAAAGTGGTGCTTCAGGTTAAGAACAGTTTCAGGTTAAGAATGGACCTCCGGAACAAATTAAGTACTTAACCCGAGGTACCACTGTAGTTGCTTTGGAAGACGATAATCAGGCATCCAAACAACATGACCAGTCCAACGAAGCTGATGTTGAAGAATCATTGCTTCGACACTGGTGATCTTTCCTGCTTCCAGTACACTGGCATTAGTTCGCCTGTCTTCCCAAGTGATGTGCATAAAATTTCAGAGACACTGTTAATGGAATCTTTTGAGGAGTTGGAGATGGCGTTTATAAGTGGACCACATTTCACAAGCATACAGTGAGGTTGGTAGTGCAATAGCTTTGTAAACAAGCATTTTGGTTTCCCTGTGAAAGTCCGCAAACACTCTGCACTTCAACAGGGAGAAAGCTGTACTCGCAGAGCTCAGGCAATGCTGGATTTCGGCATCAGTGTCTGACCTTGTGCAAAGATCACTGCCCAGGTAGGAGAGGGGACTGGCATTTTCCAATGATGGATATGTGGCGCTGCAGAGGGGTTGTTTTGTGCTTGTTGGTGCAGCTTGTTGGGCTCCCCTGCCTTCCAGGTGAAACTAGGCTCAGGGTACAATCCCTCACCCCAGCCATGTAAAAGACTACCAACTCAATCCAGTGTGTAGTTCTAAATATAGAGGACAGGATAAGAACACAGAACCCACCCAGTAACCACCAGAGGCTTGCCTTATTTATTTCAATGAAGGATGTTGCTCTGCCATTAAAATGACTAGGGTACAACATCTCCTCTATGCCACTGGAAAAGCGATGTAGGATTCCAAAGAGGGGTGTTTGATTCTATACATCTTCAGGGTTCCATGATTTGTGGACGGGAAAATTAATCAGGGAGGAACAGTAAAGATGCTACAGTTGCACTTGTTTCGAAATTAGATGTCTTCAATCTTCCACTGTAGTCTACACAATTAATTCATCCAATTAATCCACTCAGAGTCTTTCTGATAGTTAAATCAGAATAATATGCTCATTTCCAAAGAGCTGCCTGAGGTGCAAAAATTTGCACACATTATAAGCTTTAGTGGCATATTAAGAGTGGAAAGCTTCATGGATGGGTCTGCTTTAAAAATGTCTGAAAAGGAGTCATTAACAGATTCAGAATTATAGCAACAGCCTGAAAATATATCTGCATATATCTGAAAAGCCCCAGGCTTCTATTGTGGAATTTAAGCAAAAATGGGATTTCTTCTAATTATAATGATCATCTACTCTGAAATAATTCTTGCCTGGATCTAAATCCACCACCCCCACCACCCCTAAAGAGAGGTGTTATAAAAAATATCCATTGTCTTCAGTGGTATTTTGACTGAGGATTTTCATTATCTTCAAATATTTCTGTATCAGCTTCGTGCACTCTGCAGCCCTTTGCTGTGCAGATACTAAAAATGCATGTGCATTTCTACCCATGAAGTTGTGGATTTTATGTATTTGTGTTTATTGCAAAATAATGTTCCATTTGTGTGCTGTTAAATTTCTTTGAAATTTAAATTACTGAAAGTCTTTAGATTTGCCAGTGCACCAGGTAGACCACTAGAGGGAGGGAAAGTTGCTTGTTTTGAAATGCATAATTATTACAGTGAGATGCTTGGCAGAGTGATAGGGCAATAAAACTTTGGGTGCTGAATAATTACATAATACCTGAAATTCTTGTAGGGTTTTTTTTGCCTTTAAAGCTTTTTTTAAAAAATGCAAGTCCCCTCTGCAGGAAAGAGAAAATTGCACCACATGCCCTCTTGCACTCCACAAGAACAAAATAGTTACTGCAGCATGTTCACATGCATAGCCGTTTGAGGGCCATGCACATGCAAGCTCTACAGGTGTTTTAGGAAGATGAATGTTTCAAGGCTAGCACACAAATGTGCGGTTCCTATGGAATCAATGCCATCTTCCCTGGGAAGCTGACTGAGGGAAACATGACTGCTGACTCTTAACACACTATTGAGTATGTACGGTAATACAAGGGCTGGATGAGAGGAGGACAAAATGTAAACACTGGGCAGTAAAATCCTTAGAGTGGAGGCATTTTTTTTTTTAAAAAAAAAGGCTATCCGCGATAGCTAATAACAGCATGAGGCTCAGCAAGAAATGAAGAATGCTGTGGCATCCCTGGTGCTCCACATAAAGAGAGTTTTAAAGAGTGACAGAATGGATCAGCTGATGGGTTGATCAGCAGTTTCCTCCCCCCCCCTCCAAGTGCTCAGGAGCGGGATCAAAGGAAAGGATAGTTCTGGAGATGAGCTGATCTACAGCTGTGACGAGATGACATTGCCTTCAAAGCTTTCCCTGAATAAGAGCATCTTGCTGATATTTCATGAGCCGCAGATCAATCTTGGAGAGGGAGGAAATTGGGGGGGGGGGGAGAGATGGCAGTTTCGCAGCTTGGAGCAAATTGAGCAGCACACCCTCAAGCTGCTTGCTCAGAATGCTGCTTTCTGTGATCCATGACAACTTTGGGAAGGCCTCGATGATGGCTGCTAGTTTGGGAAATCAATTTTGGCACGGCTTTCTTTGTCAAGTGTAAAAATGAATTCTGCGCACAGACCGTTCCTTGTGCTCATTCCCACCAGCACCGTACCTCAGAAAGAAACATCAAAATGGGCCAAGGAAGGAGGGGGGATTGTCTAAATCAACCCAACATAAAAGTTCTGATTTACATTTCCTGGGTACTGTATTACATTAGAGCTAGCCGTGAGGGAAGTTCCCACCTGCCCAAGCCCCTTTCATATACAGTGGTACCTCGGGTTAAGTACTTCATTCGTTCCGGAGGTCCGTTCTTAACCTGAAGCACCACCTTAGCTAATGCGGCCTCCTGCTGCTGCCGGAGCACAATTTCTGTTCTCATCCTGAAGCAAAGTTCTTAACCCGAGGTACTATTTCTGGGTTAGCGGAGTCTGTAACCTGAAGTGTATGTAACCCAAGGTACCACTGTAATACCAAGGAAGCTGTTGACACTTTGAACTGATCTCATGCAGTTATGGGCTGCATGAGGGCTAACAAACTGAAGTTTAATCAGAACAAGACAGAGGCGCTCCTGGTTAGGCAAGAAATGGACTCTGAAATTGCCATCCAGCCTGCTTTGGATGGTGTAGTAGTCCTCAGGTTGACAGCCTGGGTGCTCCTTCGCTTGGCTTTTACCTGGGTTGGTGTTCTTAAAACTTGGGTCCCATATGTTGCCAGACTACAACTCCCATCATCCCTGACCATTGGCTAAGCTGGTGGTGGATGATGGGAGTTGTAGTCCAACAACATCTGAGGGCCCAAGGTTGAAGAACAGTGACCTGAATGACTACCTAAATGTGGCCCAACCTTTGAAAAGATTACAGAAGTTTCAGCTAGTCCAGGATGCGGCTGCAAAGATGTTGCTGTGCACATGCCCATGGGATCACGTTGCAGGAATCCTGCAACTTCTTCATCTTTCCATATCCCCTGACCCTTTCAGTAAGATCCAAAGGAAAAGCCATTCTCTGGATCCAACCTTGGACGGAATAACATATGAGCAGGATTTGGAGCAGAGGTCGCTCCCAGCCCTGCCTTGAGATGCAGCTACTGCCTCATCCCCAAAGAGAAGGAGAGATCGCCCAGTTATGGAACGCCTTGTCCCTAGCTGGCCCTCACCCTCACAGTTTTTCATCAGTGATTCAAGTCTATTTTATTCCTATGTGGCAGATACTGTTTTCATTGGTGGTTTGAACTGCTGTTCCCGCCTCCTGGGCTGGTTATTTTTAGATATTGTTGTTTTTATAACGTTTCCATTGCAAATGTTGTAAACAGCCCCCAGTGGAGCTTTTGCATCAGAAGGGAGGGAAATGAATAAATATTCTTAAGAACATAAGAAGAGGCTGGCCAAAGGCCCGTCTAGACCAGCATCTGTGCGGGAAGATATTGGGGGCTGAGCAGTAGAACTCTCTGCACTTGCAAATCCCAGCATTTGACAGCAGAGACAGAACTTAACAATGATGGCTACTAATTACTGATAGCCTTATCTTCCATGAATGTGTTTAATCCTCTTTTAGAGCTATGCACTTAAAATCCTCTTTTAGAGCTATGCACTTAGCATTGAAGAGAGTGCCTCACCTTCATCCAACTCTGAGCTCTGCCTCTCACTCAATTTAAACTGTGAACTTGCTCTGAATTTTGTTCAGCTGCCCCCTCCCATTAGATGTGTAGTAAGATTCGAAAAGCCAGAGTTAGATGCCCAAGTATCCAGAGAGCTTCTTCTGCCATTAATTCCGACTATCAGAAAGTTATTCCTGAGGTTTAGTCAGAATCTCCTTTCCTGTAACTTGCATTGGTTCAAGTCCTACCCTCCAGAACAGGAGAAAACAAGCTTGCTCCATCTTCCATGTGACAGCCCTTGAGATATTTGAAGATGGCTATCATATCTCCTCTGTTTCCGCTTTTCTAGGCTAACTATACCCAGCTCCTTCATCAGGCTGTTTCCAGACCCTTGATCATCTTGGCTGTCCTTCTCTGCACACGTTCCAGCTTGTCAACATCCTTCTTAAATTATGGTGCCCAGAATTGGACACAGTATTCCAGGTGTCATCTGACTAAGAAGACTAGAGTGGTACTATTACTTCCCTTGATCTGGACACTATACTTCTGTTGATGCAGCCTAGAAGAACATTATACTTCTGTTGATGCAGCCTAGAAGAACATTATACTTCTGTTGATGCAGCCTAGAACATTAGCTTTTTTTGCTGCTGCATCACACTGTTGACTCATGTTAAGCTTGTGGTATACTAAGACCCCTAGATCTTTTTCATATGTACTACCGGCAAGCCAGGCATCCCCCTTCTTACATTTGTGCAGCTGGTTCTTCCTCCCTAAGTGCTGAAAACTTTAGAAGCCAGCACCTTGCCCAGGTTTTTCTAGATTTTTTTTTAAGCTAAGATGAAACCTGACCTTTGACAGCTTCTGCACCACTCACATCCTGGTGTTTCCTTCCATCCGTGGACTAGGTGCGCCACTGGCCTGATTTGGATCATGGGTCTGAGCCCCACATTGGGCAAAACAACTTCCTTGCCTCACAGGGGGTTGGGCTAGAGGACCCCCAGGGTCCCTTCCAGCTCCTGCTGTTAGCATTTTACCCTGGTCACCCAGACCTGCAGCACCTGCTGATATTGCTAAATTTGCAGGTTCAATCCCTGTGTGGTCGTGCATATTTCTACATTGCAGGGGGGCTGGACTTGATGACGCCTGGGGGGTCCCTTCCAACTCCTGCTGCTGGCATTTTACCACAGTTGCCCAGACCTGTGGCGCTTGCTGATAATGCCCAGCTTGCAGATTCAATCCCCATGGGTGGGTGTGCATATTCCTGCCTTGCCTGGGGTGTGTGTGTGCAGGACTCGATGACACCCAGAGGTTCCACTTCCAACTCCTGCTGCTGTTGATGTTTTACCAGAACTGTGGCACTTGCTGTTAATGCCCAGGTTGCAGGTAATAATAATAATAATAATATCTTTATTGTCAATGTACAACCTGTGTAAAGGTAAAGGGACCCCTGGCCATTAGGTCCAGTCGTGGCCAACTCTGGGGTTGCGGTGCTCATCTCGCTTTATTGGCCGAGGGTGCCAGCGTACAGCTTTCGGGTCATGTGGCCAGCATGACTAAGCCACTTCTGGTGAACCAGAGCAGCGCACGGAAACGCCATTTACCTTCCCGCTGATGCGGTACCTATTTATCTACTTGCACTTTGACGTGTTTTCGAACTGCTAGGTTGGCAGGAGCAGGGACCGAGCAACGGGAGCTGACCCCATCGCGGGGATTCGAACCGCCAACCTTCTGATCAGCAAGTCCTAGGCTCTGTGGTTTAACCCACAGCGCCACCTGTGTACAATGAAATTAACCGAGCCTCCCTCGCCCCCCAACACTCAATCTCATTGCACTCGGTCAATCTGTGTGTGTGTGTGTGTGTGTGTGTGCATATTCCTGCCTTGTAGGGTGTTGGCCTAGATGACCCCAGGAGGTCCCTTCCAACTCCTGCTGTTGGCATTTTACCTCGGTCGCCCAGACCTGTGGCGCTTGCTGATAATGCCAAGGTTGCAGATTCGATCGCCATGTGCGTGTGTGCATATTCCTACCTTGCAGGGGGGCTGGGCTGTACTCGACGACGCTGGGGGGTGGGGTCCCCCTTCCAAGCCTACGATTCTATCATCCCCCCCCCTCCCGCCGCTTTAACCTGGGCCTGACCCACCCCCTACCCCGCTTCTCTCGCGCGCCTCCGAGAGCCGCTGGGTCCTCCCCAGGGTCCGGGCTAGGCGGGTGATCGCGCAACGCGTTCGGCGGTGTTTGTCCGCCGGCGGCACCCTTACACCATCGGCGCCCGGCGCTGCAGGGCGGCGCTGCGGGAGTCGAAAGCGGCGCGCGGGGCGGCTGGAGGGCGGGGCGAGGCGGAGGGCGGCCTTTGGCAGCGCGCGGGGAGCCGCCGGGCGGAGCGGGCCGCGTCCGGGAGAGCGACGAGGAGTAGGCAGGCCGGCGGCGGGGAGGAGGGGGGGTCTCGGCGCCATGGCGTCGGTGAAGGTGGCTGTCCGAGTCCGGCCCATAAACCGCAGGTGAGGCAGCCAGAGCCGAGCGAGCGGAGCTCGTGCCCTCCGCCCTCTCCCCTCACGCACGCCGCCCCCCCCCCGCGCTCGCTTGCTTCCCACGTTCTCCCCTCGCGGGTCTTCCCTCCCCCGCCCGGCTGCGACTGCAACGCGCACGCGCAGTACTTGTTCCCTCACCTGCCAGCTCCCGGGTGCGTGTCGTGGCGCAATGATGGGCTGTGGGCGGGGGGGGGGGCTGGGGGGACAAAACAAAAAAACCGAAAAAAGTGTCTTTGGTATAATAAGATTTGAGATTGAGAAGAGAGAACAGTTTCCCTCTTTCTTAGAATTGGAGAGTTGGGAGGGTCCCCCGGAGGTCATCTAGTCCGACCCCTTACAAGGCGGGGGTCATTTGCCCAAGGTGCGACTCGAACCCACGACTTTGAGACTGGGAGTCTCCTTGCTGTAGCGACCGACCGAGCTCTGCCTTTTTATTCGTTCCTTCTACGGAAGAGGTTCTGGCAGAGTGGCACCCACAAGGAAAACAAAACAAGACAAGGGCACCTGCTTGAAATGCCCTTTTTCTGCGTAATAAAAGGATAAACTGCCTCCCTGCTGGATGAGATGCCGGTGTAAACCATCCTGGGATAGCTTGGTCTCAGGGCTGGGGGTTCAAGCCGCATGTTGGGCAAAAGCTTCCTGCTTTGCAGGGGGTTGGGCTAGATGACCCTTGGTGTCTCTTTGAACTCTGTTGTTCAAACCCTGTAAACTTTGCTGCCTTGCTGGCAGCCTCATTGCTAGGGTAGCAGAACAGTGGCATGTTCTCTCATGACTGTTGGGGAGCCAGGTGCGAAGGAGGCTCCTGCGACTTCCAAAAGTAAAGAGCATTTTGGGGAGGTGTTCTGGCTCCCCCCCCCCACAGCTACCAGAGTCTCTTCCCTGAAACTAACGAATAAAGGGCACAGGAGAATCTGTTCTCTCCCCCCCCCCCCGCGCTTTTTAAATCTTGTCACCCTAACTTATTAGATCTGGGAAAGTATAATGTATTTTTATTTATCTACTTATTTATTCATCACCTTTATAGCCTGCCTCTCATCAAAGGTGTTCAAGGTGGCGTACATAACGCCTCTCCATTCTTTTCCCACAACAACCCTGTGAGGTAGGTTAGGCTGAGAGGCAGTGACTGGCCCAAGGTTGCCCAGTGAGTTTCGTGGTTGAGTGGGGATTTGAACCCTGATCTCCCAGGGCCTTGTCCAGGACTCTTAACCAGTACACCACACTTAGAATTCTGTTCATACAAGGCACTGACAAACATATTTCTGGTGTCCAAAGGGGTTAAAAACAAGAGTGTTCTATCTATTGAGGAGGTGTACACACTACATGCTTAAATGTGCATATATGTTCACACACACACCCTTTAAATAAAGCATGCCAGCTGTAAAACTCTGCCAAAGCAATTTTATGATGCTTTGTGCTGAGCTTGTGCTTTTGTATAAACTGGTGATGATTGATCGTTTTGTCCCTGGCGGCTTCTTGCAAACTCACTAAAGGTTCATGTCAGTTCTTTGGAAGGGCAGATGTCAGCCAGACATGTCGGAAGGTGGGTTTTATCACACCTCTATAGCTCTATATGTTATCTATTTGTTTCAAAGTTGTTATGAAAGTCATCTTAGCGTGGGAAGGTGCCACAACTCAGCATCTCCCTACATAGTTGTAGTTGTTCTGGGGTGAGTTTGCAAGTGACCAGTGTAGGGAATATGTTGAGCACCTACTTGTGAAAATGCATTGGGGGTTTTCCCTCACGTGTGGTTACTGAAATAATACATGAAGCTGAGGTGGAGCTAAAAGCAATTGACCCTGTTCATCATTCTGCATACATATGCCCAACACACATTGCAGGGGGTTGGACTGGATGACCCTTGGGCTCCCTTCCAACTCTAAAATTGTATGATTCTTTGTGAGTAGAACTGTGTTGTTTTCCCAGTCTGATAGGATTTAGGGAAGGTAATTTAAGGGGTATAATTTCAATGAATGAAACTTGTGTGGTGAAATTTAATTTGAAAGAAGTAAGCAGTATAATGAGATTTCAGATTGAGCGTCTAAGATTGAAAAGATATCGGACAGGTAATACTTCTTCTTGGCACTAGAAAACATTCTGTCCTTAACAGTTCTGCGTGTTTAATCTGTTGCAACTCAATAACCTTATTCAAGCAGTGTGGGATCTTGTGGTTGTGGTACACATACATGCTCAACACACACAGAAGTGGTTGCATACAGTATATAGGGATCATGACAGAGTACTTTTTAAATAATCTGTAAATGTGGTACATGCATCTTTTGCTTTGAAACAAAGTCAATAAAGCTCACAGCATTTATCTTTATGTAACTTTCTTGAAAATGTGTTTTAAGTTCTTGAAAATACACAAACAAGGATTTTCCATAGCTGCTGCTTGCAGTTTTTGGAGCATAACAGAACTCTGTTCTTGTAGCGCTACTGAACAAAACACTGGCCATTGTTGGCTTATTTTATTTAAGATATTTATATACCACGTGATTAATTTGCATTTCTAAGTGGTGTACATAAAAAACAATCCACAGAAAATGGGACAATAAAACAAACACTACCTTAAAATGCCTGCTGGAACAACAACAAAATAATGGTCATGGGCCTGAAGTTCAGCAAGGAGCTGTCTAATCTCAGCTGGGAGGGAGATCCACAGACTTTGACCCATTAGACTGAATGTACAGTTTCCAGAAGTTATGAGCCCCAAAGATCTCAGTGATTGGGCCATGATATAAGGGATCAGGGCTTATTTAATTTATACGCAGAATACATCATGCGAAAGGCTGGGCTGGATGAATCCCAAGCTGGAATTAAGATTGCCGGAAGAAATATCAACAACCTCAGATATGCAGATGACACAACCTTGATGGCAGAAAGTGAGGAGGAATTAAAGAACCTTTTAATGAGGGTGAAAGAGGAGAGTGCAAAATATGGTCTGAAGCTCAACATCAAAAAAACGAAGATCATGGCCACTGGTCCCATCACCTCCTGGCAAATAGAAGGGGAAGAAATGGAGGCAGTGAGAGATTTTACTTTCTTGGGCTCCATGATCACTGCAGATGGTGACAGCAGCCACGAAATTAAAAGACGCCTGCTTCTTGGGAGAAGGGCAATGACAGGCCTAGACAGCATCTTGAGAAGTAGAGACGTCACCTTGCCAACAAAGGTCCGTATAGTTAAAGCCATGGTTTTCCCAGTAGTGATGTATGGAAGTGAGAGCTGGACCATAAAGAAGGCTGATCGCCGAAGAATTGATGCTTTTGAATTATGGTGCTGGAGAAGACTCTTGAGAGTCCCATGGACTGCAAGAAGATCAAATGCATCCATTCTTAATGAAATCAGCCCTGAGTGCTCACTGGAAGGACAGATCGTGAAGCTGAGGCTCCAGTACTTTGGCCACCTCATGAGAAGAGAAGACTCCCTGGAGAAGACACTGATGCTGGGAAAGATGGAGGGCACAAGGAGAAGGGGGCGACAGAGGATGAGATGGTTGGATAGTGTTTTCGAGGTTACCAGCATGAGTTTGACTAAACTGCGGGAGGTAGTGGAGGACAGAGGTGCCTGGCGTGCTCTGGTCCATGGGGTCACGAAGAGTCGGACACGACTAAACGACTAAACAACAACAACAACAATAAGGGATCAGGCAGTCCTTAAGATATCCTTGACCCATGTTGTTAAGGGCCCTGTAAATTAACACAAGAGCCAATGTGGCCCGTGTTGTTGAAGCAGAACAGACTAGTCAGCTCATGACTGCACAAGAAATGCTCTATCAGCTACTTTTAGATGATATTGTTTTGTTTTTGTATCCCATTCTTCCCTAGAGCAGCTAACAACATTTAAATTGTTATCCTTGGGTGTAAGTGTTACCTAAGTTGCATTCCTGCTCTCTGAACACAACACTGCTTTGGGATAGAACATGATACATCTAAAAGCATGTGCTCTGAACTCAAAACAGCCTTGGGTATTTGCTGCTTTTTTCAAAGAGGGGATGTCCCACAGTTTAGGGGGTTCTCTGGTGCCACAACATTGATTTATTTTCTGGGGTCTGAAAGTGCTTGCCTTTCTTGTATGTTAACTTTACTTGAGACTCAACAACTTTGACAATTTCAGAAATATTTTCTATTACTATTGATTTCAGATTGATTAACAAAAAACAAAACCTTGGTTGATGTGTTTTTTTCCTGAATTTAATTGAAAAGGGGATTTGCCAGATGGAGATCTTTTATTTAAAAAGTTGTTATTAGTAGCAACAACTGTGTTGAAGGTGAAGTATTGGTAATTTGAAGTGGAGTTGTAATTTTGGTAATACTTCTCTGAAGTTACCAGACTTTCAGGACTCGTGATTTCATACCCCTCCCTGCTATAAACTGAAAGTGGAATGGGAGCAATTTGGTTACTATAAGTGTTAAGAGAGGCTTCAGAAAGTTTTGGTGATGAATACTGCATCTCTGCACAAACCAGAGTGGAGAGCTGGGTTTTCCTACCTAAGGATACTTAGCATTTATTTCCATGGTCGGTAGAAATATTGAAATCATATGCCCATCTTGTAAACACATTTTCTAAGGCTGGTAGGATTAAATATTTACATTTTCTAAGGCTGGTAGGATTAAATATTTGCTCTTCCATGGTTATCTCCCTCTTGGACTACTGCAATCCGCTCTATGTGGGGCTACCTTTGAAGGTGACCCGGAAACTACAACTAATCCAGAATGTGTCAGCTAGACTGGTGACTAGGAGCGGCCACTGAGACCACATAACACCAGTCTTGAAAGACCTACATTGGCTCCCAGTACGTTTCTGGGCACAATTCAAAGTGGTGGTGCTGACCTTTAAAGCCCTAAACGGCCTTGGCCCTGTATACCTGAAGGAGCATCTCCACTCCCATCATTCTGCCCGGACACTGAGGTCCAGCTCCAAGGGCCTTCTGGCGGTTCTCTCGCTGCGAGAAGCCAAGTTACAGGGAACCAGGCAGAGGGCCTTCTCGGTAGTGGCATCCGCCCTGTGGAACGCCCTCCCACCAGATGTCAAAGAGAAAAACAACTATCAAACTTTTAGAAGACATCTGAAGGCAGCCCTGTTTAGGGAAGCTTTTAATGTTTGGTGCAGTATTGTATTTTAATATTTTGTTGGAAGCCTCCCAGAGTGGCTGGGGAAACCCAGCCAGATGGGCAGGGTATAAATAATAAATTCTTCTTCTTCTTCTTCTTCTTCTTCTCCTCCTCCTCCTCCTCCTCCTCCTTCTTCTTCTGCAATAGACAGGCTACTGTCTTTTACACAAGCACCGTATTCCATGGTAGTGCTTCTGAGACGTGTTCTATTTTGAGTGACTGTTGAACCCATCTGATCTCTTTTCCAGCTTCAATGAAACTTTGTCCCAAGAGGATGGATTACAAAGTAGCACCAGTAGTTAATGGACCATTGTAAGATATCACGCTGAAAATTGGAAATAAGGGCAACTGGGTGAACTAGCTAGACAGGTGCAGCGTTGAGCTCTGTTTCTGCTGCTCCTCCCTTTCGCAAGAATATGAGCAAAATTGCAAACAGTTGCTAGGTTAAGCTGCTTATTCAAAGCTGAAGCTTCGTTTTGGTTAACTGCCGAATAGTCAAAACTGGCTGACTTGTCTGCAAGAAATAAAGCTTTTGTTCAGAGTTCACTGTGGTGCAGCTGGCTTTATTAGGCTTCATTGCTAGATAATATGTTGCTTTTATGATCATTCTTAAGCAGAGGCCCATGGATTGTTTGGGCCATAATCACTTATCTTCACTTTCCATTTAAATTTCTTAACCACCAGTGCACAGTCACATGACCCTCCCTTCAGCATCTCATTGAGCAGTTCAGCAGAAACAGCTTTGTGTCATAGAATCATGGAAGGATAGGGTTGGAAGGGACCGCGAGAATAATCTAGTCCAACCCCCTGCAATGTAGGAATCTTTCACCCGACGTGGGGCTCAAACCTATGACCCTGAGATTAAGTGTCTCATGCTCTACCGACTGAGCTATCCCTTCACCATCATAGAATTGTAAAGTTGGAAGGCACCCTAAGGGTCATCTAGTCCAACCCCCTGCATTGCAAGAAACTCAACTAAAGTGTCCGTGATGGATGGCCATCCAATCTCTGATTAAAAACCTCCAAGAAAGGAGAGTCTCCACTGTCAAACAGCTCTTACTGTCAGAAAGTTCTTCCCTATGTTTCGTGGAATCTCCTTTCTTGTAACTTGAATCCATTGGTTCCAGTCCTACCCTCCAGAACAGGAGAAAACAAGCTTGCGCCATCTTCCATGTGACAGCCCTTGAGATATTTGACGGTGGCTATCATATCTCCTCTAAGTTGCCTCTTTCCCAAGCTAAACATACCCGGCTCCCTCAACCATGTCCTTGTGGATTGCTTGTTCAAACTTGCTCCATAGTTGTTGTTTCGTCTTCACCTGTATATCTTCTTTACGTTTTGCATTATTATATCTGTCTGCTTTTTGTTAGTTTGTGTTTTATATATTGTGGCATGGACTCTACTGTACCTTTAATCCCCACCCCTTGATAATTGGAAACCTTCTATCTGTTCCTGACCTATAGAACTGCTTTGAGGGTTTCTTGTGGTGTAGTGGTTAAGAGCGGTAGTCTCGTAATCTGGGGAACCGGGTTTGCATCTCTGCTCCTCCACATGCAGCTGCTGGGTGACCTTGGGCCAGTCACACTTCTTTGAAGTCTCTCAGCCCCACTCACCTCCCAGAGTGTTTGTTGTAGGGGAGGAAGGGAAAGGAGATTGTTAGCCGCTTTGAGACTCCTGAAGGGGAGTGAGAGACGGGATATCAAATCCAAACTACTACTCCTCCTCCTCCTCCTCCTCCTCCTCCTCCTCCTCCTCCTCCTCCTCTTCTTCTTCTTCTTCTTTGTTTCCCCACCTCACCACCAATCAAGCTGCGCATAAATTTTATGAAATAAAATAAATTTTATAGCAACACTATAATGAGAAGGCAAGCCTTAATAGCTTTATTAGCCGTGCAGTCTTAGCAGAGGAAACTCTTTTCCCTTTACTAAATTAGCCAGAATTGTTTTGCCTTCATTTTGTTGTCTTTGCAGCCTTAGAATGAAAATGATCAATCTTAACTTCACTTACCCAGGAGAAAAAGCCCCATTGAATTCAACAGGACTTCCTTCTGAGGAGACATGGTTAAGACAGTGCTGCAAGATATTACCTTATTATATGAGCTGCCAGGAAATATCCCTGAGGAATTTGCATGTCATTGCTGGTTATAAGCCAAGAAGTTGTTTTCCTTTATGGAGCTTGGTGCAACCCATGAAATTTTAGTAGGAAGGCAGTTATGGCTAGATGAGCAAGGTGTTAGATTTTACTTGTGAATGCTCTGGTGAGGAGGAGGGACTGAGGCAAAGATGGGTGCCTAGGAAAGCCACTTCAAAATTGCTGATGAACTTCATCATAGGTTGGTGGCAGGTGCGCTGCTCTGGTTTCGCCAGTCATGCTGGCCACGTGACCTGGAAAGCTGTCTGCGGACAAACGCCGGCTTCCTTGGCCTGTAAAGCGAGATGAGCGCCACAACCTGAGTCGTTCTTGTCTGCACTTAATTGTCAGGGGTCCCTTTACCTTTACTTTTATGCTTTCTAGTTATTGTGCTTTCTGCCTGAAAGGCAGAGACAAGACAACCCTTCCCTTGTAAGATATGCCTTCCTTGCCTAATTCAGCAACTAGGGGAAACATTAGAGTTGGATATAAAGTGAAAACGTGACCCCCCCATGGTGCTATGGCAAGAAAATGTTCACAAAACTCCACAATGAGAAATGAAACTAGAGTTTATGATAAAATGTATGCATTAAGGAAAATAGTAGTTTGCTGACAACAGCTATCAGATTCTCCCTATAATTGTTTCTTAATCTACTGTAATATGTTAATTTCACAGGGAGAAGGATTTGGATGCTAAATTTATTATTTCAATGGAGAAAAATAAAACAACAATTACAAATATGAAGGTGAGTGTTTTAAGCAATCACAGAAATGTTTTTTTCCTTGCTTTACTTTCTCTTTTTTATATTCTCCTCCTGGCAAACTCTGGGTTTTGACATGATGGCTTCAGAACTTGTGATTAGTGGACCTGGATGAGTAAGTCTCTTTGCCACAAAGTGCTGGTGTAAAATTATCATTGGAAATCATTGGTTTAGAAAACTGCACAAAAGATTTTGCAGGTGCCCTAAATTGACTGGGACCTGATTTATCATATTGGATTTACTTAGTAAACGACTAAAGAAATATGCCAGGTTAGTTGTACTTGCTGTAAAACAGAGCTATCCAGACTCCAAGTCCACTGTGATGAATGGTGCCTTGGTGGGGGGGGGGGACTTCATTAAGTCCTGCCCAGGTCTGCTGCCTTCCACCTAGTGGGGAGCTCTGCTGGCAAAGAGCACTTGATGTTTCTGCACAAATGGTGGGCAAAAGCTACTTCTGACACCCCCCCATGGGAGGGTCCTTTGTACTTTGCCCCCCCCCTTCTCCTCTGTCTGGTGCAAGTGGCAAGATTACAGCTGCAACATTCTATTAAGCTCTGATGCTTCCAGCCAGGGGTTAAGAACACAGCATTAACTTCGTTTTTCTTGCCCAGTAGCCAAAAGTATTTTAACTGAAACAACTAGAGGGGAAATTCAAGAAAGTGTACAAAATGCGGTTCAAATATTCAAACAAATTAAAAGCTTTGCTTGAAAATTATTCCTACTGGAATACTTGTAAATATTTTTGAGATATAGTAACTTTTTAAAAATTTAAGGAAGAAAACAAAAGCAATGAAAATAAGCTATGCATTTGTGCTTATTATAAATGCATAACTACAACCTAGAGATTGCACCTATCAAACAGTTAGTTACAGTGTCAAAACTATCCAACTGGAAGGGTGTTGCATCCTTTCGTTGTGATACAAATTTTATGAAGCAATTCATTTTCAGCCTGTTTTACTTTTGGAGAAGATACCTTTAGGTTGCAATATGCAGAACCTCTCCTAGGAAATGTTTTATATACACTTTCTGATTTGCTCTTATAACCTTAAACTGAAGATACTATGTTGCAACAATAATGATAACCATGTTCAAAAATAAGCATTCTGCCCTAGTAGGATAGCATTCTAAACTATGACATTATTCAGTTGCCAATTTCTAACATATGCTCAGTAAGTGCTTATTTTATGCTTAAATCAATTTTGTTGACAAAAGCAGCTGGGACAACCCAGTCAGATGGGCGGCATATAAATAATAAAATTATTATTATTATTATTATATATTGGCAGTAATAATATTGCGCTCTCAGAAGAAATGTTGGAAACATACGGAGTTATTATCTTAGGGAGCAATATGGTAATAGGCTGGCTTATTCTTATTTTTAGATACCAGAGGGAGGAACTGGAGACCTTGGAAGAGAACGGACTAAAACATTCACATATGACTTCTCCTACTTCTCAGCTGATGCAAAAAGTCCAAACTACGCATCTCAGGAAATGGTAGGCAGACAGAAACCTGTAATTCTCTTTCAGAATGAAAATATAATGTCAAAGTGCATTTTTAAAATTTATATTTAAAGTGCTTTAACCTGCCAAAAAGGCTCCCAGAATGACTTACAAATAGATTAGTGACAAAGAACTGCACATTTGGATTCCCATAGATGTTAGGGAGAGGATTTTAAACAATTTAGCTGCTAGAAAGCTTTATACAGTAGATTTACCATGAAAGCTATGATATAAATTAGCATAGTAGTTTGCCATTCTCTTGCAGTTCAAGGGAGCCTGCAAAAGCAGGGTACACAAAGAACTACACAACTAGTTTTGCACTCCTAAAGAAGTTTTGGGCTTTTGTGTCTCAGACAGCAGCACTCCAAATCATAGAATTGTAGAGTTGGAAGGGACCCCTGAGGGGAATTGCAGAAACAGTTTGTGATTCCATGTGGCATGGTCAAAAAACCAAAAATGGATCCCAGCAAGGAGATTAACTGAATCTCTGATGGAAGACCAACTATGGCTGCTGGGCTGCATCCAGTCTGTTGAGTGATAAATTGTGAAGGTTGGATTTGGCACAGCTCTTCTGCAATATTTTTGTGTATTTATATTGGTTCAAGGAAAAAAATACTTTTGATATATCATACTAGTTTGTTTTCTAGTAAAATGAAGTAGTAGTAAGTGGGCTTTGGAAAGAAATCCCAAGCTAATCTTCTGCAGTATCATATGTATCTTAAGGTACACCTGTGTAGACTGTTTGAGAACCCACAGAATTTCTATTTTTTTCATAAACACTTGAACTGATCATCTTTCATAAGCACTTCAGTAAGGGAGCAGTTCCTATAGTATATTGTGATACTCTACTGAGGAGAACAAACTAAAACTTCTACGTTTAATTATATTATGAAACATTGCTAGTCTCCCTCTTTATTTCCCCAGGTATTTAAGAACCTTGGCAGCGATGTCCTCAAATCTGCTTTTGAAGGTTATAATGCTTGTATTTTTGCATATGGACAGACTGGATCTGGGAAGTCATATACTATGATGGGAAATGCTGTACGTAAAGCTTTTCAGAATTCTACTTTACTTTGTAGAATTGCATGCCTTTTAAAAGTGTGCTGCTTTTCTTCTACGTATATAAGATGAGCAACGTATATTCTAAATTGTTACAAGGAACCGCCATATTTTTCATGCAATTATGGATTGAATAGAATAATTTAAAGGAATTTTGATGTTTAGCAAGGCCTAATTTGGATGTGCACAGATATAGACAAGAGAATGTACAAGCCAGTTGCATTATATTTAGTTTTAGCTGGGCATGCTTAATGCAGATGTGAACATCGTGCCTCCCCCAAATTGTATACTTGGGAAGCAAAAAATGCATGCTTTCTGGCACAAAGTTTAATCTCAAACAGCATGATATGAACCTGATAGACTAATTTGTATTTGCCAATTCATTTTATTTATTTATTTTTCAATCTGCCTGAGATACACTCTCTAAACTGGGCCAGAAAGTAGTCTCCCACAAATGGAAGAAGCCCTTCCATAAACAGAAGGGGAAAGTGTACTTTTTGCCAATGTTCCCTTGCTGCACACTGCTTTGCCTTTTGTTTCAGCAACTCTGTGGAGCCTCATTTTCAGGGCTCATGGGACTACAGGGATGCGTAGAGGGGAGCAGAGAACGCCCATTTCCATGACTGGAGCTCAATTCCTATGGCTTTGAATAGTCTGTCAGTGTTTTTTTCAGATTGTGATGGCTGCATTAAACAGAGTGCAGTATGACAACGGCTCTCATTGTTGCAGGGGGATCTCGGTTTAATACCTCGGATTTGTGAAGGATTATTCAACCGAATAAATGAAAAAACAAGATGGAATGAAGCCTCTTTTCGCACAGAGGTCAGGTATGCTTGTGTAGCAGTTGCATGGCTGTATACAACCAAAATTGTCTTGATTGTCTTTGCCTTCCTTTTTCTTATCCATGTCTCAGCTCATTGGAAGGTTGGTTCATTGCAGAAGTTCATAGGCCATGTTCGTTTGGGAGGAAGAGAGAACTAAACAGTTACAGAGCAAAGATTTCATATAGGACTTCAGTCTGGATTACATTACGTTTTACCCATATAGCTATTTCAAAGGCCTGCTTATTATTTCTATTCCATTTAAGATCCTGCAAAGACTGTGGGTGTTATACCTAATTTCAGTGACACCGAATGTGGAAGATGGAGGGGGAGAATTCTTTAATCCTACCGAACCTTCCCGAAGTGTTGACTAATCCTTCCTCAAATGTGCTATAAACATACTCTAGTTCTTTATTCCTTGCAATCCTGCTGCCACCCCAACATCTTATCCCCATTCACACAGTTAAAAAAAGCAAATATTAATATTTATCAACCTTTATTTACAGAAAATAATAAATCAGTAATAGATCAGATGAATGTCATACCGCAATCATATTTTATTTATTTATATTAATTTAACACATTTCTAGACAGTCCTTTATCACAGGGAGGTTTACAACATAAAAACAACAACACTACATAGTAACAAACAAAAGGCCATAGATTGTTTAATTAGCCAAAGAGGAATAGATGTAAAAAAAGTGCTTCAGCAGTGCTTGACATTAAATGTGTACTGTTTCTAATGTCATCCCAGTTAGCTCTCCTAGAGGAGAAGAAGCTTTTTCTCCCTGTTCAGGAACTTAGCTGGGCCAGTGCAAGGATGAACAGAGTCTCCCAGCTGTCACTCACAATCAGCTTTCAGCTTCTGGAAACATATGCTTTCTTTGGCTGGCTTGCTTCAGCTTCCCCTGAAATCCTCTTTCTGGTCAGGGACTTGAATATCAGGACACAGCCAAGAAGATGGCACACTGTTGCATCCTCAGATGTCTTCTTGCTTCCTGAGGCCAACTTTGCCTTCTGCTGTCACTCTGGCCAGAAGCTCTCTGGGAGTTTTCTCTGCACTGTCTGTCTTTAGTGATTCACCTCTTCTTCTGCTTACTGCTAGACCACATTGCTCCTGGACAATGCTGTGACTGACCTTTTATACAGTTTCAGTCAGGACCTACTAACCAAGAACTCTGAATTATTTCAATATCTGCCATCCCACTGGCCTATATCTAAGAGCCAGTGAGACCTAATGGAATGCTGTGTACTGTGATTATCCTTTAAAATCGTATTCTACTGTGAATCATGATTAGTTTTGGCCATAGGTTGGCCGCTGTGAGAACAGGATGCTAGACTTGATGGGCCTTGCTCTCTTTATGTTCTTAAATGCACATATGAAGGTTGTGCTTATGTGAGATTCGTTTAATGGATAGGCTTTTAAGCTCGGACTGTCTTCTGATTAAAGTATATTTGTTTCAGTTACCTGGAAATATATAATGAACGTGTCAGAGATTTATTGAGGCGCAAGTCTACAAAAACAAATAACTTAAGAATTCGTGAGCATCCGAAAGAAGGTCCTTATGTTGAAGGTGGGATTTAAAGAGCTGAATGCTTCTGTTTGTTGGACATCCAGTTGTATGTTTAATTGTATAAATTTGTCTTTGTTGTAAATTGAAGGCCAGTGTAAACGAAGTTATAAAAGTCTATGAACCCTATCTGGGTGCGCTAATTTGTGTGTAGCTTGTCACCAGTTACAATGAAAATTTTAAAGATTTCTTCTGGAGTGTGATGTCCTACTAATTGAGACTAATGATGGGTCTCACTTATAAATCAAAGGCATTTGTGATGGAAGAGTACTTATTAGAACTTAATTGTCTTAATCCATCCCCTTCCAATTTATGCTATAGCGTCCTGAGAGTACACAATGTTTAGGAAGACTGCAGATTTCTCTTTAGGCTGACATTCTGTATGTTTAACATGTCTAGCATTCTCACTTCTGCTAAAATAAATACGGCCAATTCAAGCTTGCCATGCAGCTTCTGCACTATTTTGCAATAAAAAAAAGGGCATGATCAGTTTCCCCATATACACTCCTAAGTTTTCTTTAACTTCACAGTACTTAGCACTGTTTGTCAGTTGAACACATTTTAGTCATTCAAATAAGTTAAATCAATACATTTGCATATAACTAACCAATTTTCATTTTAGAAGGGGGGAAATGCTTTCTTTGAGTTAGATCATGGGTAGGCAAACTAAGGCCCGGGGGCTGGATCTGGCCCAATCACCTTCTAAATCTGGCCTGCAGATGGTCATCAGCGTGTTTTTACATGAGTAGAATGCATCATTTTATTTAAAATGCACCTCTGGTTATTTGTGGGGCATTGGAATTCATTCACTTTTCCCCCTTCAAAATATAGTCCGGCCCCCCACAAGGTCTGAGGGACAGTGGAAAAAGTTTGCTGACCCCTGAGTTAGATCCACAGTTGTCATGTGTAGAGTGCCATTCACGTGATGTTCCACTGGAGGAAAGTGGGTGGGAAGATGATTTTCAGATTTTTTTTCCTTTCCTGTACCCTGTCAAAAACTGCTCCTGTGGAAGAGGCAAAAATTCCCTCTCTCCCTTACTCCAGCAGGAGGAACCATTGGATCAGAGTCCCTTCTGTGACATGAAGGGAGGCCTTCGGTTTGTCTGCATCCAAAACTTTGCTTTCAGGTGGTTCATGAATCTATTGCAGTAAGTGCCAATTTAGAAGAAGTACAATGGTACCTCGGTTTTCGATCATCTCGGAAGCAGAACGTTTTGGAACCCGAATGCCAAAAACCCAGAAGTAAATGCTTCCATTTTCAAATGCGCCTCGGAAGTCGAATGGCTTCTGCTGTATGTTTTTCGATTTTCACCATTGAACCTGCAGCCAGCCCTTTGCACCTCAGTTTTTGAACATTTCGGAAGTCAAACTGTCTTCTGGAATGGATTACGTTTGAGAACTGAGGTACCACTGTATTGCCACCTCATGGCCACCTGTGTGAGGCTTTCTTTACCACGAGCTGCATTTAGAAATAGTTATTTCAAAGATGCGGATAACTTTAAAAGGATGTTGCCTGATGAACTGGGGACGCCTCTTCAGTGGATTAAATACTATTAGTTGGTTAAAGGTTGCAGTCCTCCTAACTGCTGGCTTGTGTTTGTGTTTTCCTCAGACTTGTCCAAACACTTAGTACAAAATTATGGTGACGTAGAAGAACTTATGGAAGCAGGAAACATAAACCGGACCACTGCTGCGACTGGAATGAACGATGTCAGCAGCCGATCCCATGCCATTTTCACCGTCAACTTCACTCAGGTACAAAAAGGAGCAGCTCACAATGAATTGTTGACATTTCTCAAATTTAGGTGCAACTCAAATTCAGCTTCAACTAAATTTGAAAAGGGACTTGAAATATGACCTTTCACTCCTTGTTGGATTAAATAGTGGAAATTTGCCACGCCCCACCTCTCAAAAAAAAAATCTGGAAAGGAGATATACATGCTTAATGCAGTATTTATAAAATGAGAAGTGCTTTGGCTGAAGCCTTTTTTAGATGTAACTATTAGTCTCTAAGTTTATTTTTAAATTGTTTTAATTTGTTTGTTTAATTGATTTATATACTGCCCTTCATCAAAAGATCTGAGGGCAGTTCACAAGACAGTTTTACTTCTAATAAAAGATGTATATGTTCTGGTTATGACCACTTTGTGTTGGGGAGGGGACACACTCTCACCTGATCCAACACAAATGTTTTGACAGTAGAATGAGTTTTTGAAGCTCTGCTGTGATGGAGGATCTGACAGGATCTCCCAGGTTTTTTCATTGTCGCTTTCAATTTGGCTTGCAGAGTTATACATTTGATTTAGGGAGTGGCTCCAAAGGATGAGAAATTAATACCCCCTCCCCTTTTACCTAGTTTAATTCTCCACCCAATCTGCACAACTTAAATTTTTTAACTGTTATTTAGAAAAGTAGGGAGAACAAAATTGTGAATTACTTTCTCATCTTGACAGACTTGGAATGCAACTTTATACATGGGAATTCTCTGTGTAAACAACAATATTCCCCTCAACCCCAATGACTGCAAATGGGAATATTTATGTTGAGAGTGTTGAATTTCAAGTCATTTCACACCAGTTTCTCTGGCATTTATGTGTCTTGGAAAAGGAAAAGGATTTCATGTGTGTAAATTACTTGTATGTATAGAAAAGAGCTGCTATGCAAATGATATAGTATAGTTGTACCCCTAGTTTTTCTGTATTTCTGTTACAACTGAGAAACAGAAATAGAAACTGTTCCTCCTTTCTTCTTAGACTTCCATGTTATAGCCCAACATCTTGTTTTTCTGTAGGCAAAGTTTGATGATGAGATGCCATGTGAAACAGTTAGCAAAATACATTTGGTAGACCTTGCTGGAAGTGAAAGAGCAGATGCTACTGGAGCTACAGGTGTCAGATTAAAAGAAGGAGGAAATATTAACAAATCCCTAGTTACTCTGGGAAATGTAATTTCTGCCTTAGGTAAGTCTCTGTTTATTTTAATTTATCAACTTAATTGAGTACCAAACTTGTTATCCAGCCCTCTCTAATGGTAGTGTTGCCTCCTTGTTTTGCTCTTTTACAGCTGATTTATCTCAGGATGCCTCAAACCCCCTTACAAAGAAGAAGCAAGTATTTGTGCCTTACAGGGATTCTGTTTTGACATGGCTTTTGAAAGATAGCCTAGGAGGAAACTCTAAAACAATAATGATTGCAAGTGAGTGTGTGCTGAATTACCTTAATTCCCAGTGCTTTGCCTTTTTAAAAAGGTTATCTATACATCCAATTGATTGGCATTACAAGTGACTCATTAAGCAATATTGCTGTTTGCTATTTTTAATGGGGCTGTCTTCACAACAAAGCTTGAATAATATCCTGCCGGGAGAGTGGAGAGATGAAAGCAGAGTCAGTACACAGTGCCAGGCTCCTGCAGAATAATTGAATGCGCTGCTTCCCCCTGGTTAGGCATCTGTAAGCACATACTCAAGGGATGTAACACTCAGCTCTTCTGCTGTGCAGATCTTGGGAAGATAAATGGTAAGATCCTGCTACCTCTATCCATCTCAGGGGAGGTGCAGTTGAAACCCATACCAGTTGTTGGACTACTTAAGAGGGGGATTTCCCAAGCCCCCCACTTAGGGCTTAGAGGAAGTTCCCCAAAAAGGTTAAGGTTCATGCCCTACACTCAACCTTGAAGCCTGTTGCAAAAAGGGCACTGGAGGAAGAGCATCATGTGTGCTTTGGGCACTTCCACTAGTCACGAGGCCTCGCTCTCAATTCATAGGCAAAAGGCAGGTCTGGGACATCAACTTTGTGCAATGTCTGCGTCTGGGAGTCACAAGTGAACTTGTTTCACTGTTGGAAACAAGGCAGAGAACAAACTGCCTTTGTCTTTATTAGAAATCCTCAGGCACTTTTTTTTTTAGTCTTTTAAGATGCTGCAAGACTCTTGCCATCAATTTGAGTTGAACTGATTTTATAATGAATTGATTTTAGAATGCTGTATTATTTTACTGTTGTTAGCCGCTCTGAGCCCGGCTTTGGCTGAGGAGGGTGGGATATAAATAAAAAATTATTATTATTATTTGCTTGTTTAGATCAGGGGTCACCAACCTAAGGCCAGAGGGCCGGATGCGGCCCAATCGCCTTCTCAATCCGGCCCGCGGACGGTCCAGGAATCAGCATGTTTTTACATGAGTAGAATGTCTCCTTTTATTTAAAATGCATCTCTGGGTTATTTGTGGGGCATAGGAATTCGTTCATTCCCCCCCCCCAAAAAAAAAATATAGTCTGGCCTACCACATGGTCTGATGGACAGTGGACCGGCCCACAGCTGAAAAACGTTGCTGACCCCTGGTTTAGATAATGTCCAAATTATGTGTATCATATTTTGCGGGACACCTCCCTTTGTCCTCAAAGAAAATTGTAATGGTGGGATATTTAATGCTGCATAATGAAACTGTGAACCAAATTAATGCAGTATTTCCCCCCTAAAATGCCATCCTACTCACAACAGTGCAGCATACCGTTTGCTTTCTCTCCACCCACACTGGGTTTCTAAGATTTCTAAATGATATATGTACGTATAACCTAATTTTGAATTTACTTTCCTTAGCCATTTCACCTGCTGATGTCAATTACGGAGAAACCTTAAGCACCCTTCGCTATGCAAACCGAGCTAAAAACATAATCAACAAGCCTACCATTAACGAGGATCCAAACGTCAAGCTAATCCGTGAGCTTCGAGCTGAAATAGCCCGGCTGAAAACTCTGCTTGCTCAGGGGAATCAGGTTAGCTTTGCACTTGAGACATGAGTGGTTTCTTTGAGTGACACTAGGGCTGTCTTAAGCATATGCGGCACCGGGGTACAAAAATCTGCCCGGTGTGCCACCCCCCTGGACGGAGCTGCTGCGGCCGCAGCTTGGTCGGATGCCGGGTGTTGGCAACAGGGAAGGGGTTTCAAATCAAGTAAAATGGCCAGGGACTCTGCCAAGCCAATTTCTTTGTTGCCTGTGTTGCCCTCCCTTCTCATATGTTGCCCTCCGTCTCCGACAAGGCACCTAAAATTTGGGAGGCAGAGAAAGGGAAGGAGGAAAGTTAAGGCTGGCGGCCGGTGGGCACCCAAGTGTCAAGCCTTTGTGGGCTCCTCGCAAAAGCCTGTCTGGGGACCCGGAGTGCCCGCTCACTTTAGTCCCATAGCACCTTAAGACTTTGACGACGACTCCACCGTCAGACGCTGGGCTGGGCGTTGGGGTGGAGAGCCGGCTGCAGCAGAAGAGCCCGCCGCAGCGCTCCAATTGATGGGCGGACTCTTACCCAGACTCAACTCTCGGGCCCCGGACTCCCGGCCTGGCACCCGTGAGAGCCCGGTGCCCGGGTGCCCCGCACCCCTAGCACCTATGGATAAGACGGCCCTGAGTGACGCTATCTGTTTCTGTATCTTAGGAATTGTTAAAGAAACACACACACACAGAAGATAACTGGGGAGTAGGAAGAGAAGCTGGAATGCCAGGTTAGAGTGAACAAAACAGGACAGAGCACTGTTTGGGTGCATGAAGTAAAGTCAAGGGACTGAGTGATATAGGAAAAGCAGCCCAAAGAAAATGAGTCCCCAACAGACCTGTTCTACCTGCTTTTTACTTTGGACAGGAGCCAGAGAGTGCTTAGGAGGAGGGTGTCGAATTTGTATGGACTTTAAAGGAAGTACGTCATTTGTGGATGTTTTCAAGCTTCTTGTGTGCAAGTTTCCTGAAAGACCTAGAAACTCCCTTGACTTGTATAGAAACATCTGTCTTCTGTGAGGCACAGTGCGAGAGCTGGAGAACAGTCTGCAGCCAGTAACCAATGATCCCGTTTTTCAAATAAAAACAAATTGTTTTAATGATTCTTTTGAGAATCATTACTCCTAGATGACTTCCACTTAAGGCATGCGAAGACCTACTGATATATGGCTAAGGACAGTGGCCTAAAATTGCAGTGAACGACTGCAGTCCTGTGCATGTCCCTGAGAGTAAGACTCATTGAACCCAACAAGACTGAATTCTTAAATAGAAATCAATAGTATTGCATTGTAGGTTTTCTTTTGTTTTTATATCTTTAATGTTTATTTTGTCTGCTTCACCTAGATTGCGCTTTTGGATTCCCCAACAGCCCTAAGTATGGAAGAAAAGCTTCAACAGAATGAAGCCAGAGTAAGTTTTAGTTCAAACACTTCATCTGTGTCTGAATTCTTGGCAGATTTGCAGGTTTTAAGTTATGCGTTCTGTTTTAAGATGCTTGATATGCTGTACTTCAGTAAACATGGTTCGGGCGGCTTGTAGAATATATAAAACAATTAAAAATCCATAAATAGAATAAAAACAGGAGAGGAAAATATTTTGAATTCAAACTGCTATGTACTCATAGTTGTCCCATCCAGAAGTGCCTTTCTGGGGGAAAACACAAAGAAAGAAACACAAAACAAACTGCTGAGCTAAAGTCACACATGTTTCCAAGTACAGTAATGTAGTTTTGGTCTAATTCTTAATGTACACTCCCTTACGTTTTCTGCTTGTACTACATTTTGCTAAGTGTGTGAGTCTTTCAAAGGAATAGTTGTGAACTCAGAGAACTTAGGACACATTTCCCACTACTTTCATTCTACCTCTGCTATGGTAGTGGGGTGCCTGGTGCCTAAAGGAGTAGTTTAAATTTTAGCACCAATAGTTGCCCTCATATTAGTGCATGGCTTGCTCCCAAATCACTGCTCACAGGATTACCATCCAGCAATAGGCCTACCAAATCTTGCTTCAAATTGACTTTCAAAGCCCTTAAACTGGGCTACTTAAAATTTGTACAGAAAAATTTGGAGTCAAAGTAACCTAAATACTGAATTGAATTCAGAGGCCTGTACAAATTATGAAAACACTTCGCATAAGTAGATATTTTCTTCTACTATTTGTGATGAGAGGCAAGAAGCTGCGTAGGACACTAGAGTCAAATCCTTTGACCACTGGAAATCTTCTGGCTTCTGAGACTTTGCTCTCCCCTTTTTTAAAATAAACGAAAGCTTGGATTCACAGGAAACTGAATTACAGTACAGCCAATAACTCATTTTGAGTTCCCTGTGTTCTTATGAAATCATGGGGAATGCACACAGCCTTGTTCAATAGGCTTTTAAGGCTCCATGATTGCTGCTTTTTCCAGTACGATGGGTAGAAGGGAAAGAATTCAATATATTCACAAATGGGATGTTTAGCTTTTGTGAAACTCATATATACTGCTTCTGCTTTTGGGTAGCTGCAGTTTGATACATCATCTGAACAGACAAACTGTGTTTAACATTAACGATGGTTAGTTTAAAATATGCTAATTTCGAACTATAATGTTTAAAGTTGACTTTGGTTTAAATCAGTACATTTCCGAGCACAATTCAAAGTGTTTGTGCTGACCTTTAAAGCCCTAAACGGCCTCGGTCCTGTATACCTGAAGGAGTGTCTCCACCCCCATCGTTCAGCCTGGACACTGAGATCCAGTGCCAAGGGCCTTCTGGCGGTTCCCTCATTGCGAGAAGTGAGGTTACAGGGAACCAGACAGAGGGCCTTCTCGGTAGTGGCGCCCGCCCTGTGGAATGCCCTCCTTTCAGATGTGAAGGAAATAAGCAGCTATCTTATCTTTAAAAGACATCTGAAGGCAGCCCTGTTTAGGGAAGTTTTTAATATTTAATTCTGTTTTGTTTTTAACACTCGATTAGGAGCCGCCCAGAGTGGCTGGGGAAACTCAGCCAGATGGGCGGGGTATAAATAATAAGTTATTATTATTATTATATATCAGTATTTCCCCAACTTGCATCTCAGGCTGCTTTTTTTGGACTACAACTCCCATCATCCCTAACTAGCAAGACCAGTGGTCAGGGATGATGGGGATTGTAGTCCGAAAACGGCGGAAGACCCAAGTCTGGGAGACACTGGTTTAAATCAATCATAGTTAATGTTAATCACAATTCCGTGTTCAGACGGTAACCAAAAGCTGTGTGTGCATTGAGTGTGAAGTGCATTTGTGGGCGTCTGTGTTAGACTATGTGGCCCTCATACTTGTGGCATTTGGAGAGACAGAAGTTAGCCACTCTTTCACAAAACCTTAGTTTAAAATAACTTTTGAAAACATCGCATGAAATGTAAACGAGACAAAATGGGTTGAAAACTTAGGTTTCATGTGCTCTTACTCAGTCCAAAGCTGCGATTGCCTTTCGTTCCCATCTGAATGTATCCTCATTTGCTGTATCATGCTTGCCTCTGCGTAAGGTGTGAAATGGCATTCATGGGGCAAAGACAATTCTTAAGAAAACCTGAATAAAAATATCAACTGAGTAAAGTGGCCAATATGTCAGCTCCTGCTTCTCAGATCTATCCATCATTTCCTTTGGAAGCCTAACCTCTCCAAAATGTTCCTCATAGTTGCAGTCAAACCCTGATGTCCAATACTGGCAAATGGCAAAAGTTAGAGCAATTAAATAAATACCATTTCATTAACTTGTCTTTTTTTTCCAAAGAGGGGTGAGAAAGAAGTCAAACAAATGTCTGCATGCCTCCCTGGGAAAAATAAGATTATGTTTGCTACTAGCTGTTGTGAACATAGTTCAAAATGAAAAACTTCACAGTGGATGCAAAATGGAATATATTATTCATTATCTTGCAGGAATCAATCCTTACCCTGTTCAGAAATATATTTCTATGCAGGAAGTATATCGAGTGCTTTTTTATTATCTTTTGTTAACCTCATTAGTACGTTGCATGATTGATTCATGATAATTAATGCAAGCATAATGACTGGAATTTCTCCCTGTACTCTATGATAGTCTATAATTTAATGCAATAATTAATTGGCTGTATGGATTAAACTCTCTATTCCCCATGTTTCAGTAGAAAAATGAAAGCCTTTTTTCTTTTAATTGAATATACTTTTTCTTGAATATTGTACCCTAAAAATAGAACAGAATCAGAACCACGTGTGTATGTGTTTTGCTTTTTAATGCAGGAGAACTAGGATGCAGGCATAAATGAATAAAAGTGAGCTTCTAGTTGGGTATGCTGATTTCCCTAGAGAACAGACAGAAAAAATGTGAAAATTAAAACTTTGGGTTTTATTTGTGAATAATACTTTGGTTTATCTTGTAGGTGCAAGAGCTTACTAAAGAGTGGACCAACAAGTGGAATGAAACCCAAAATATTCTAAAAGTAAGGGTCATCTAAATGCTTCTTGATTTTCTAAATCTAAATGTTTTAAGAATGGGATCCTGTATTTTGTGTTTATTGAATTTACTTACACCTTGTAGTGCATAGTCTTATACACGGTGTAGTGCAACATCATGAAAGTAAAAAGTAGAGTCCTTAATTCTTACTAAAAATTCTCCCTTATGAAAGACCTTATGTTAAAAGCTTAAGAGAGAACTTGTGAGGAAGAATTTAAAGCAAACATGCAAGTTTTCAGGATATCAAATTAATTAAATCTTTAAAAGTGGTCAAGACTTTCATGCAATCTGGTTTATTCATACTTTCTGCTCAACACTTAAATAAACCAGTTACTTATGGAAATTATTGTTTTTCAGGTCAATTTTCAAATGTGGTAAAAGGTTTGAATAGGTATAGACAGATTCAAGAGATTCATTAATCTTGTCTTTGCGTGGATAACCATGCATTTAAATGTGACTTAATGAACTGTAGTCCCTTTTCATATCTGGGACATACTGAACCTGCTTCCTCACACACAGCCATTCCAACATAGTGACATTTTATAGAAACTTAAGCAGCTCACTTTTCGTATGTGTGGCGTTAACGGACTTGTCAATGACCCAAGGATATCATACTTCAAAATAAAGTACGCAGTCTGGAATTCAGTGTTGAACTGAAAACTGCCTGGCAGATGGTGCGACAGAATGGACTGATTTGTGTAATTTCTGCCCAGATATTGAATTGGGAATAAGAATATTCACATACTTCAGAATTTTGTGAGGGTTTTTGTTTTTTTTACAATATAAGGGTTTTTAAACAATGCCATCGTCTCTTACTAAAAGTAATTTCTCACTCTCGTGGTGCTGTCCCCCCCCCCCACAAAGCCTTGATTCTCTCATTTGATTTCTTTCCCTCTCCACCCAAGTTTGATGTGCCAGTCATGTGTAACTAGCTTATGTTTCATATTTTAGCTTGGATCTGTACAACATGGTTGCTTTAGGGGAAATGGAAACATCAACTAATTTATCTGCTCTACTTCACTATTGCATGCTAAAATTCTGTGTCCTGGGAAGAAGCAAACTTTAAGTGTACAACGTAAAATAGACTGCTTCTGCATCATAAAACAGCTGGAAAAGCTGGCTTTCCAGAACTTATATTGGCTCCCCCTGTACTTTCAATTGCAACTCAGCATTCTCTCGCTCTCCTTTTGCTCTCCTTTATATATACCTATATACCTATATTTATATATACTTTATATACCTATCTTTATCTACATCTATTATATACCAACAAAGGTCCGTATAGTTAAAGCCATGGTTTTCCCAGTAGTGATGTATGGAAGTGAGAGCTGGACCATAAAGAAGGCTGATCACCGAAGAATTGATGCTTTTGAATTATGGTGCTGGAGGAGACTCTTGAGAGTCCCATGGACTGCAAGAAGATCAAGCCTATCCATTCTGAAGGAAATCAGCCCTGAGTGCTCACTGGAAGGACAGATCCTGAAGCTGAGGCTCCAATACTTTGGCCACCTCATGAGAAGAGAAGACTCCCTGGAAAAGACCCTGATGTTGGGAAAGATTAAGGGCACAAGGAGAAGGGGACGACAGAGGACGAGATGGTTGGACAGTGTTCTCGAAGCTACAAACATGAGTCTGACCAAACTGCAGGAGGCAGTGGAAGACAGGAGTGCCTGGCGTGCTCTGGTCCATGGGGTCATGAAGAGTCGGACACGACTAAACAACAACAACAACATATACCTATCTTGAAAAACTCAACCTGAGGTCTGTTTTGTACATTACAGATTGAGGGAAGTGGACAAATCTTGACATGACAAGGCACATCCTTAACCTGTTTATTTCTAATGTGACCTCCCAGCTAACATGAAATGGGAGATTTCCAAGAAAAGGAAAGCAATACCAAGAAGACGAAGACGACGAAGAAGAAGAAGATATTTATACTCTGCCCATCTGGCTGGGTTTCCCCAGCCACTCTGGGCAGCTCCCAACAGAAAATTAAAAGCACAATAAAATGTCAAACACTAAAAACTTCCCTAAACAGGGCTGCCTACAGATGTCTTCTAAAAGTCAGATAGTTGTTTATTTCCTTGACATCTGATGGGAGGGCGTTCCACAGGGTTGGCGCCACTATTGAGAAGGCCCTCTGCCTGGTAAAAAATCGACCCTCGCTGGTTCACATTTCCAGAATTAACAGTGAGGGACTTTATTGTCTTTTATTACTTTCTAATATCTATTAACAACCATTGGGCCAGTTGAGATATCACAGTGAACCATGATTTATTGTGATAGGGAGACACAATGAACCGTGGGCTTACAAGCTCCTCCCTTCTCCACCATGGCTATAAGGTGATTGGAAGCTTTGGCTTCTGTTTTCAATTCTGCTGCAGTTTAGTGTGTCGTCGTGGTTAGAATGTCAGGCTAGGACTTTAGAGACCAGAGTTCAAATCCCGGCTTAGCCTTGAAGTTCACTGGATGACATTTGGCTAGTCAACATGTCCCCAGCCTAACCTACTTCATAGGGTTGTTGTGAGAATAAAATGGAGAGCGGGGAGAACCACGTGTGCCACCTTGATTTCTGGAGGAAAGGTGAGATAGAAACATAGTAATATAGTGTTGTGTTCAAATCCTAAACTATGGCTAAATCTTAATTATGTGCCCTGATGTGTGGGCTTTAAACCACTATGAATAAGCAATGAACCATGCAAGGGGTAGGTCCATACTTTCAGGGTTTCAGGTTTCCAGCAATCAGGGAAGTGAGGGGTACTTGGGTGTGGGTTTCAGGACCACGGCTAGCAATTCCGTAGCTGAGACAGAACATCCAAGTTGTTTCAGCAGTGTCCAGGAGCAGTCTTTATAGCCTGGGCTAGGTATTCATCAGCTAGAGGCCCCAAACCCTGAACACTTCAAGGGCAAGTGCCATCCTCTGCCATCACTGGCTGCTTTTAGGCCCTAGGGTTTCAGGCTTTGGGGATATATCCTCAGGGCTCTCCTGATCTTCTGAAGAGTTGGAGTGCCAGCCATCTGAGCCTGGTGGCACAGCTGTATCCTTGGGGTTCAGGAAAAGGATATGTGAGCTCCAGTGACCTTAGTTCCACATTGGATGGGCCAGGAAGTAAGTCCATATTTTACTTGGGTTGCTGTAACTGGACTCTGCCTCATAGGACTCCTGATTGTAGGCCATGACAATAGGTGTTTTTTTTTAAAGAAAAAAAAGAAGCCAGATTCATAAGCCATGGTTTGAAGTTGGATTACTTTAAGATATAGCTAATGGTTTACCATGAACACTTCTACCTGGGTTATTTTAGTCATCCTCCCGAGGGTTCATAAGAAACAAAGCATGATATTGGGTTTAGCTACAGTTGGGTTTTGGCTGCAGATCATGCTTTGTTGGGAGTGAAACAAAACTATTACCTCTGGTTCAGACATAACACTAGACCAGGCATTGTGGTTTATTCTCTGCACAAGCAAGGAGGAGCAATGCAAGAGTGATTGGCTTATTTCATTTTCATTTCATTATGCATAGTAGGTCATGGTTTATGGCTTACCTTGAAATGCAGACACGGTCAGGTCAGAATGGGTATTTTTTACGTTATGGAAGGAAGCTTAATTTATATTATGGAGTTAAAATATGCTCCCATGCCCTCATTTTCTGTTGTATTATATGCATGGGAATAGGGTTCATGTATGATTTGGGATTTTGAATAATTCTGGAGGACAAAATCATTTCCCACTTTACCAACTAGAGAGAAGCCATTATAAAATTATGGAGTGATCTCTGTGGTGTTCTCACAAATATTTTATTTGGCAGAATTGCAGATCTCTATTACTCTATTATAGCGACACGGGTGGTGCTGTGGTCTAAACCACAGAGCCTAGGGCTTGCCGATCAGAAGGTCAGCAGTTCAAATCCCCGCAACAGGGTGAGCTCCCGTTGCTCGGCCCTGCTCCTGGCAACCTAGCAGTTCGAAAACACGGCAAAGTGCAAGTAGATACAGTAAATAGGTACTGCTCTGGCGGGAAGGTAAATGGCACTTCTGTGCTTCTCTGGTTCACCAGAAGCAGCTTAGACATGGTGGCCACATGACCCAGAAGCTGTATGCCGGCTCCCTCAGCCGATAAAGCAAGATGAGCGCCGCAACCCCAGAGTCATCCGCGACTGGACCTAACGGTCAGGGGTCCCTTTACCTTTTATTACAGTCTGAACCTTTTGTGAGTGCTCTATGTACATACTCAAATGCCTCCCCCCCCCCCAATGTGTATTTCTATCTATAATCAAATTCCTTATCTTTGACATCCAAGTAAGGTGTTGACTAGTTTGACTCATCTGCTGTGTACAGTCATACCTTGGGTTAAAGTAGCTTCAGGTTAAATCTTGTCAGGTTGCGTCCCGCGGTGACCCGGAAGTAACAGAACAGGTTACTTCCAGGTTTCGCCGCTCGCACATGTGCAAACACTCAAAATGACATCATGCGCATGCGCAGAAGTGGTGAATCGCGTCCCGTGCAGACGCAGGTTGCGTTCTGCTCAGCATGTGAACGGGGCTCCGGAACAGATCCCGTTCGCATCCAGAGGTACCACTGTACTGCCTTCCCAGCTTTGTCAATGCAAAATCTAATCACCATGAACTATGTTTTTTGGAGGAAAATTGTTCTTGTGTATGCAGGTGTGTTATTAAAACTGCTCAGTCTCACTTCTCTTTAATGAAAGGATTGCTGATTGGGGAATGAAGAGGGTGGTTTCTTTATTTTTCATGTTTTTGAAATCTCTGTAACTTGATCTAAAGCTCTGCCTTAGCAGTTGAATGGATTCAGCAGGCCACATTTGTCCCATGATGGTTGTAACTGTCTTGTGTTATTGACAGAAGGCTATGCTATAGTAACATTGCATATTAAAAATGGGAGAGTAGGCATCAATTCATATGCTTGTTTATCAGATGGGTCATATAGTGTGAAATCTGTGTGAAACTTCCTGTAACCAATAAGACATTTTTTAAAATTCAGGATGAGCATTGAGTTGCTCAGAATGCTTCCTTGGCTGTCTTTAATAAGCTGATGCTCTGAATTATGGTTGTTGATCGCACAAAAACCTGAAGAGCTGACTGGACACCAGGGGGCGCTGGGAGCAGGGCTTGTGTTTGTACCCTTTCTCTGTCCCCAGTTTAACCCTTTGCATGTTGAACACACCACACCAATAAAACTCGAGCAATTAATTCTACCATATACCTGATCTTACAGGAAGAAGGAAATTCATTGCAAACACTTCAAACTGAATCCGTGTTGCTCAATTAATAGGATCAGAGGAGACGAGACGGTGTTTTTGTATATTATTTAACCAAATGTAGCTTATTTATTTCACATGTCTACTTAATTTTGTACACGTGTGTGCAAAATATGAGCAAACAATAGCAGAAAAATGCTTGGAGTCATTTAAGAAAAAAATGTTTAGGATCAAATGGTGTTTCTTTTATTAAAATAACTTGATTCATTCATAAGCTTCCCAAATGCGATATAGACGCTTTGAATAAATAAATTATTTTTCAGTTCCAAGGAGCACGCCTTGTCTTCACTTCTCTTAGCTTTAATTCTTTCTGGCCAGCATGACTTTTTCTGTACAAAATTTGAATTGTGCTATCCAAGTACAATTCTCCTTAAACAATGCCTCTGGCTATCACTACCTAGTTACACAGAGCTCCCGGAATTTGATCATAATTGTTTTCAGTATTCAATCCCCACCCCCACCCCACATAATCTCTTTTCTCACTTTGTTGGTCATCTTCCCCAGTTCTCCACCCCGCCCCAAGACATACTTTATCTAATTTCCTCTTCTTATCCTTGCTCTTCTTTGCTGATTTACTATGCTTAGTCATCTGTGTCATGGTTCCCAGCCCTCCTGTCTTCACCTTAAGAAGTTCTGCATGCTTGCTTGTCCTCCCACCAGCGTGCTATGGCTCTTTGTCTCTCCACAATAGTAGCAATATAACTATGACAACAATGCCAACAAGCTGGAATATAAAGCAGGGATTTAAAGCTTTAAAGCCTTCCTCCCCTTCTTCTCCAAACTTTTGTCCTGCTGCTCCCCAGTTGAAATGCATCCATCCCACAAATATGTTCTGTGCTTACATAGGGCTTTATTGTCGTTAGGTCAACGGTTTAATGCCCGGCCAAGGCGTCTGGCATTCTTCTCTGCCAAACTTTCAGATCTCTGAAAAGGCGGCTGCCTCTCAAAACGAATAAGCACAATTGTATCTTTTTTTCCTTCTGCCGAAACCCGAGGGCAAATTCAAACGACCGTCCTGGCATGTTGGTTACCATACTTGTTGAACTGGCTGAAGTTTCGTTAAAGCGGCTTATGCTTCGCCACCATCCCAAAATGCCAGTTGCTAACATCCTCTCAGTCTTTTGCAAAAGCGAGTTGGTTAAGGATATGGTGCCCCATGCTCTGAGCTTGTGGCTAAGCTTAATAGATGACTTTTTCAGTACCAATTCCATTGCCCCATAAACACAACAGCCTGGCAGAATTGCTCTGCAAATTGATCCCGGTGGTTATTTTATTTTATCATTGATTTCCCCTTTGTAGCTTACTTTAAGTGTTTAGAATGTTTCTGGAAAATCCCATAACTTCTAAAAAGTCACCAAGGTTATAGTTTTAAAATTGCATTATTCAGCTGTGAAGAAAATATCCTGTCCTGACTGTTCAAAACTTACCTGCGCTTTGTTTTCCTCACCACTAGATGTCACTGCAGATGCAGGAATTTGCTTCCTCTGCATTGAGGGCTCTTTGGATATATCAAAGGGAAATGGTTTGGAATAATCTGGCTTCATGTTCTATCTAGATAGCAGTTTGAAGAATTGCAAAACATTGTTATAGGTGTAGGTTGTAACAAGATAATGTAATTCTGACTGAAGAACTTGTGAACGACTGTTCTTTGCTGCGATGTGCAATCATTTGCACAAACAGATAAAATATTAATTAGTTTTCATTGTGACTTATTCCAAATACCATTGGTAGGTTTTGCAACAGCAGTGCTCATAACAGAAGGCCCATTTCTCCTTCTGAAACTGCTTTATATGCATTGGTAGGAAATTTCCCATTGGCAGAAATGAGACCTTCCCTCCCAAGACAAATAGCTGCTTTTGAAGAGCAATTTTTGCCTTGGGATAGAAAGGGTTAAGCTCCTCCTCTGCTATGACCTCAGTAATTATCAGCCCCCTGCTGAACTGATTTTTCTAAAGTGCATGTTAAATGCAAAGTCGCATCTATCGCCACATCAAGATTTTAAGCTGAAAATTTGTCCACTGTTTTAACTAAACCGTTGGTATATTTTTCAGTTTTTGTTACTCTGTTCTAGCCTGTTTAGAGTTATTTCTTTGTATTGAAGTGTAATTTGATAAATGCACTTTTACTGTTTTAATGTGTTTTAACTCCTGTTCTGGTTACATGGGAGTTAAGTAAAATTACTCTTCCAGTTGAGCCCATTACCTGCTTCCTCAGGATGTCTCTACCCCCGCAGAGAAGGTAGTGCATTTCTGGGGAATGCAGCTGTTTGGTTACATAAAACATAATCCTCATTTGGAAGGGGGGAAAGAATTATGCCCAGGATCCTAAGCTCCCATGAGTTGGGCAAAAGATTCCTGCATTGCAGGGGATTGGACTAGATTCCCCTTGTGGCCTCTTCCAACTCTAGTCTTTTATGATTTTGTGAGTGGAACTTTAGTCATAGAATATTGACCTTGTTAGAAAGGAAGGGGGCAGCTTTGCCGCTGTGCCACCCAATTCTGCTCCATAATGTTGGAGCATCCTACAAAAAACATTGGAGGTGGTGACGGGGGCTGCAGGTAAAAATTTCTTCCCCCCCACCTGCAGCCATGGGAGCCTTTATGGATCTGAATCCGTAAACGAACAGAAGGGCAATTTAAGATTCAAGCCTATATCCTTTGGTATAGAATAGTTCTGTGAGCAATTCGGAAGCAAGTGCAGAATAAGGCTGGGCTCAGGGCGGCTAACAAGCAATAATAAAAACAAGTTGAATGAATACAAATTAAAAACAAGATTAAAATACAACATTAAAATATTGAAGCGTTAAAATATTAAAGTGCAGCCTCATCACAATGAGGTACATACAATGTTACCTTGGTTTACAACCATAATCCGTTCTGGAGATCCGGTTGTAAACCAAAACAGGTGTAACCCAAGGCACGCTTTCACCAATGGGGCCTCCAAAAGGGGGGGGGGGTTGTAATCTCAAAAAAAGGGACACGTACTTCCGGGTTTGACGTGGTTGTAATCCAAAACGATTGTAATCCAAAATGGTTGCAAACCAAGGTACCACTGCACGCCCAGGTGGGAATGTGAGTGGATCTAAACACAGGAAAAAACTCCCACTATAAATAATTCAGAAATTAGATCGTTTTAACAAAAGAAAAAAATCCTAATGAGAAATCCTGTTTTAAACAATTCTGGCTCTCTGGCGTCAACTAGTGTTGCATGTTTCAAATGCATTCAGTGTGCAGTTTCTTTACTAATGTAGCTGAGTCCTGTAACTGTGTGAATGCAGCTTTGTGTGACCTTTGGCTGCCATGAACTAGTCAAGGGACTGGGGATCTTACTGTCCTCCCTGCATATCCATTGGAATTATATGAGCAACATAGGTTCTGCATGCAGTTTTCAGAAGATCACTGTTCAGTCATACCAGTTTCAATGCCATGTTGGAAGGGTGGGTTTTATATTGCTCACATGTCACTCAACATTGACTTTTTGAGCAAGAAAGATAACAAAACAGCCAAAATCTCATAACTGCCCCACTCCCGAGGCTTAAGCCCACCTGCATTTTCTAGTCTTCCCGATGGTGCTGTGGTCTAAACCACTGAGCCTCTTGGGCTTGCCAATCAGAAGGAGGTCAGCAGTTCAAATCCGTGCAATGGGGTGAGCTCCCAGAAGCTCTGTCCCAGCTTCTGCCAACCTAGCAGTTGCAAAGCACACCGGTGCAAGTAGATAAATAGGTACCGTGCGCTCTGGTTTCTGTCTCGGTGTCCCATTGCGCCAGAAGCGGTTTAATCATGCTGGTCGCATGATCTGGAAAGCTGGCTGTGGACAAACACCAGCTCCCTTAGCCTGAAAAGTGAGATGAGCACCGCACCTCATAGTCACCTTTGACTGGACTTAACCGTCCAGGGGTCCTTTACCTACATCTTCTGTGACTTAGACAAGTGTGCTGTTTATCAAGTTCATGTGCTTTTTTGTTGTTGTTTGGTCGTTTAGCCGTGGACCAGAGCACGCCAGGCACTCGTGTCTTCCACTGCCTCCCGCAGCTTAGTCAAACTCATGTTCGTAGCTTCAAGAACACTGTCCAACCATCTCGTCCGCTTTCGTCCCCTTCTCCTTCTGCCCTCAATCTTTATCCCCCTGAAAATCAAACCCTTCTTGAAAGGCTATCAGTCAGTTTTAAAGATTCTTTAGTCCTTTTCAACAATCTGCCTTTAACCAATGTATTGATGACATATATTTCCTTAAATTCTGTCACCACCAAAATCCAAAAGGTGTATTGGGTATTGAAGTAACAATCTTTTAAAGAAAGATTTGCCTGTGCAAATGTTTTATTCTCTCTCTTTCTCTCTTTTTGCAGAGACTTGATTTTTAGCAATGCGGACATTAATTATGCTAGTTTTTGTGATTGTGGCAATAACAATTTCTTTTTATGTGTTAACAGACGTCAATATTTGTATAGCTACGTTAGCAAACAGTTCTTGGGAGAGGCGAGTAATAAATAATGGAAAAAGTAAACTGAATTCATAAGATCTATAATGGGCCTGTAATTCCCTCTCCTCCACCACCCTAAAAGAATTCTATCATTAATTGCACATCATTATAACTTAACTGTGCCAGTAGCTGCTCATTTGGACAGAGTTGCATGCTACATCTGCCTTTTTTTAATTGACATTTATTTTGGAGGCCTATTGATGTCTGTGTGGGCTGTTTTGGCACCACCTGTATTTTCACAGTAAGCTGCTCTCTACAGTGCTGTGTTTGTGTAATGTGGTCATCTTTTCTCTCTTCCCTCTGCTCGCTTTTTCAAAACTCACTGTGTGTTCTTTAATGCTCTTTCTCCCCGTACCTCCGATTGATGGGGATAGTTTGACCTAACATAAGGAGAGAGAGAGAAAGAGATCTTACTAGGAAATTTCAGTTTAGCACTGTGTGTGTGTGTTGTGTATGATTTTTGTGTGTGCTTTTTAACACAGGTTCTTTTAAATCACTATATTTCTTATGAATAGTCTTTGATCTTTTAAAAACAGATGGCCGCCAGTAGTCAGTGGAGGAGACTTCACTTATCTGGAAGAAGCGACAATCTAGTTTCTAGAAGTTCCTTTGGAATGCCTGCCACACTAGGAATCTTTTTTATATGCAGTGGAACCTTGGTTCTTGAACTTAATCCATTCTGGAAGTCTGTTTGACTCTGGAAACCGTTCGAAAACCAAGGTGTGGCTTCCGATTGGCTGCAGGAGCTTCCTGCACTCAAGCAGCAGCAGTAGTGTCAGGCATTCAGCTTCTGAAAAACGTCCGAAAACCGGAACACTTACTTGCGGGCTTTCGGCATTCAAGAGCCAATTTGTTCGTCAACTAAGCAGTTCGAGAACCAAGGTACCACTGTACACTTTTTTACTCTTTGGATAGAGGAATAAGTGAATGTCAAAAAACAAAGATAGCTTGATTCTGTTCCTAGAGGGATTTCTGGATATTGGGAGAGATTCAGTGAGCATCTATTTACAAAGGAGATTTTTAAAATCTCTCCTCCCACTGTAGCTCCCCTCATCCCAATAAAATAAAATAAAGCTTAAGAAGATTGGTCGTCATATTGGAGCAGATTTTAGGGGGGGTGTGGAGAGTTGGAGGGAAGGGAGTGTTGCACACACAGATTTCCATTGTATGAGTAGGCGGACATTGTTGAATGTCACCCATGGCTTGTAACTTTAACTATATGCTGCACTGAGGTTTATGAGCAGGGCATCAGTTACAGGGTTTGTACAGCATTACAGTGCACCCAAAAAAACTTGCATAACAATTTTTTTAAAAAAACGGCACTGCATTAGCAAGGCCCACGGAATAAGTTTCTCCTTCCTTAATGGGCATCTTATCACTTCAGTATGAATATCAAATATGTCAGAATAGCTTTCTCACAACAGGTTTTGGCATTACTTTTCTTGTCACTCATACCCAGATGCTATTTAATTTTTCTCAAAAAATTCAGTATTTTGACTTAACGGAGCCTGATGGAAGGCATTGAGAATCAAGCCAATTCTCACTTATTAGACAAGCTTTCAGTAATCCTCTATATAGACTTCAGATTCTTCTGAGCAGAATGCTGTCCATGGGAATGTGATGTTCATGTCTGTAGTACTCATTCTGTATCACCTGTAAAAGCAAGAAGGCTTTTATAATTGGGTTTGGATTTTTGAGATCCTGGTTTTACATGATTGGGAATACTGCCTGAGTTGCAGAAGTCCTGGCTCCTGGAATGGCAAATTGGGGCAGTCTTAAATGGACAGTCAGGATAGGACCACTTTGACTGGGGCAGTCGCTGGCGGATCATCGCAGTTCCCAAAGGTGCAACATGAAAGCAAAGGCCACAACACATATACTTTTTAGGTATGCACTTAACACAGGTATCCCCAAACTCGGCCCTCCAAATGTTTTGGGACCTCAACTCTCATCATCCCGAGATAACAGGACCAGTGGTCAGGGATGATTGGATTGTACAGTGGTACCTTACTCCCATGAAAGGATACATAGCCCTGCACTCAATGTATACTGAATGTAGGGTACAGTGGTACCTCAGGTTACATACGCTTCAGGTTACAGACTCCGCTAACCCAGAAATAGTACCTCGGGTTAAGAACTTTGCTTCAGGATGAGAACAGAAATCGTGCTCCGGCGGCATGGCAGCAGCGGGAGGCCCCATTAGCTAAAGTGGTGTTTCAGGTTAAGAACAGTTTCAGGTTAAGAACGGACCTCCGGAACGAATTAAGTACGTAACCAGAGGTACCACTGTAGTCCCAAAACATCTGGAGAGTTGAGTTTGGGGATGCCTGGCTTAACGTATCTTAAGTATATGTACTCAGAAATTTAAAGTAAGATACAAAGGATAATATCTATATGATGCAAACATCAAGGAGCCATGATGAGATGTGGTTCCTTGTTGAGTATATAGTGAAGGGCGAGATGCGGTTGGTGCTGCGGTCTAAACCACCGAGCCTCTTCGGCTTGCTGATCAGAAGGTTGGTGGTTCGAATCCATGCAACGGAGTGAGCTTCCGTTGCTCTGTCCCAGCTCCTGCCGACCTAGCAGTTAAGAAGCATGCCAGCGCAAGTAGATAAATAGGTACCACTGTGGCGGGAAGGTAAACGGTGTTTCCATGCGCTCTGGTTTACGTCACAGTGTTCTGTGGTACCAGAAGCGGTTTGTCATGCTGGCCGCATGACCCGGAAAGCTGTCTGTGGACAAACACCAGCTCCCTTGGTCTGAAAGCAAGATGAGCGCCGCAACCCCATAGTCGCTTTTGACTGGATTTAACTGTCCAGGGGTCCTTTACCTTCATATAGTGAAGGAAACCTGAATTTGCGGCCCACATATCAGTGGAATCCTAAGTGGGATTGGTGAGGAGCAGAGCAGCACCCAGAACCTTGCCACCTTTTCCTTTGTGGAAAACAGAGGCTCCTCTCCTTTCACTGCTCCAGCTCCATGGTGATACAGCTAAGGGGGCTGATGGTCAAGCCCTCGGGGGATTCACATAGTTTGGGATCCAGCAGATTCAAAATAGGCCCAGTCGGGGGGCTTTCTGCCTGCTGCCACCACAGTTCCTTTCTCCCTGCCCAAGAATCGCTACTTGCCATCCTAACCTCCTCCAGCCACCAACGTAGGCGCAATAGAATTGTGCTTTAAGTGTGCTTGAAATTGAAGCCTAGAGGAGAACTGATTTCAGTGTCTCTTTAGGTTGAGTTTTCTATGGAGTTGCCAATTTTTGAATTAAAAAATGAGCCCTCTGCGTAGAGTGGGAGGTGGGACCATGGCAAAGCCTTGGTGCGTCTTCGAGTGCAATCAAGGGGGGGGGGATCTTAGACTTAAATATTTATTACCTGTCAGAATGCAAATAAACATTCCATCATTATGGTTCTAATTAGCTCCTGGTTCTGCAAATGCTTTGAACATAAGAATGAGACTACTTAATGAATTTATACCCTTCTGGAACACAGGATGATGGGATTTTGTTCTTGCATTATGCGCTATGTGCAGCTTCCTGTTGTAAGATAAAAGGTAATTGTGAATACAGTGGTGCCCATAATGCTCATCTTGGAGGTTATTTTGAAACTTATTTGTATTGCATCAGTAACAGAGCACATCAAATTGGGTGGCTTAAGAAACAGTTATGGAGTTCATAGCAGGATTTGTGTGCTTGTAGAAGTACGAAAGATATCAAAATCCATAGCTATCTGACCAGCCAATTACCTATGACATTTGAGAGAGCAAGAGCACCAATTAGTTTATGGTATGGGCACACAAAATCAAACTGATAGGTTTTTAAAGGCCATTTCATCTGTCTTCGTGAAAACACTTGATCTTTTTACTTGAAACCAGCACGAGTACACCTTTTGTGTTTGCTGTGTTCTGACCTTTCGATGGCTGTTTTGTATTAGGTTTCCAAAGAGGATGGACCATATAGCTCAGTGGCAGAGCATTTGTGTTGCATGCACAGGGTTCATGCTTCAAGCCCCAGCATCTCCAGATAGGGCTTTGAGAGACTACAGTGGATGCTTGGGTTGCAAACGTGATCCGTGCAGGATGCACATTCGCAACCCGTAGCTGTGCGTCTGCGCACGTGCGGGTTGCAATTCAGCACTTCTGTGCATGGGCAAAGCGCGATTTATTGCTTTTGTGCAATAACCCGGTACTTCCGGGTTTCGGCGGCACGTAACCCGAAAAAATGCAACCTGAAGCATCTGTAACCCGAGGTATGACTGTACTGTCTGAAACCCTGCAAAGCTATTGCTTCTCTGTGTAAACAGCACTAAGTTAGATGCGCCAGTGGACCGACTTGGTATAAGGCAGCTTTCGACATATCTAACTCACCACTTAAGTGTGGGACCATTGAGATCAGCTCTGATGAAAATGAACCTTTATTTCTTGGAGAATGTTAGGTGGTAATGGCTTCATCAGTTACATCAACAGGTTGTATAATTTCTTATCCCTGTGCAGTGAATTGTATCGAGGGGTGGCTTCATCCATGGAAGATGGAGCAAGCTTGTGGGAGGTTTTCCCCCCAGTTTCACAGGGAAGGATTCAAAATAACGGATCTAAATGGCAAGAAAGCAGATTCTGACTTAACAGGAAGAACTTTCTGCCAGGAGGAACCCTTTGACAGTGGAATGGACTCATGCGAGAAGTGGTGTACTCTCCTTCCTTGGAAGTTTTAAAGCAGAGGTTGGATGGCCATTTGTCATGAATGGCTTCAGGGGAGATTCCTGCATTTCAGGGGGTTGGACTAGATGACCTCTGGGGTCCCTTCCGATTCTGTGATAATGTAATGTCAGTGGAAGGAATTTCCGCTCGTATGAGGCACCTGATCTTTACCACTGGATTTTTACCTGACGTAAACATGTGTTGTTTGCGGAACCAACTCTCAGCACTGCTCAGAAATGAGAGGTCAAAGATGTTATTTTTCCAGCTTCTTTCATTGGACTGAAATGTAGGTGCTCTGTGCATATCAGAACTTCAAGCATTAAGGGATTCATTTTGTCATGGAGACAATTCAGTGAAATAGCTTTTGGTTTGGAGGCTGGTTGGTGACTCCCATTTCTTTTTCTTTCCCAGCTCTCAGATACTGCTTTTGTCATATAGCCAGTGCACGCAAACATGTTCATGCATAGTGAAGATATACAAAGAAATATAAATACTCCTAGCCATGTTTTAGTGTATCCTACATTCAGTATATATTGAGAGCGGGGCTATGTACCCTTTCATGGGAGTAAGTTCCACTGAATTCAATGGGACTTCCTTCTGAATTGATGTGAATAGGCTTGTTCTATCCAACCCACTTGAAATCAGTTGAATTTAGCTATGTACTTGACAGTAGTCCCAACATTTCTCTTCCATGCCTGATTTAACATTGCAATGCCTATCAAATGAAGATATCAATATCTCACAGTATGTCAGCACATTTTCCTGAAGCTGTTATATAGGACAGAAGACAAATTTAGTTCTGCTGTGTTCAATTATACTTCTCTCATTTTTATTTTGTGTTAATGTTATAAATTTTATCTACTTGTTTTGCTTGGAACCAATAGAATCTTCTGTTACATTACAAGAGAACTGAATAATGACTGGTAATGATAGTAAGCATACTTAAATCATTTGCAAAGAACATTTATATGTGCAAAGCTGGTTTCTCTTTGTAACCTGATCACTTCTTAATCAATTGGTATTAGCTGCAAATTACCAGGTAGCCATAAACCAAACAAGCTAAATTATAGACAACAGTAATGTTTTATAGCTCAAAAGAAACTGCTTTTGCAGCATGGATTGCAATTGCTTTCGGCTAAATCAGATTAGCATGACAATCTAGCCTGTTTTAACTTCTTAACAACTAAACAAATCAGGTATGAAACCTGCAGGAGACATTGATTTCCAGTTCTCTTTTTTCTAACTCAAGCAGATTAGTACTATTAAAAAATCTGCCTCTATGAATTTTGGCTGGTTCTTCCATTTTGGCATTTTCTCCAGTTACTGCATTCATGGGAGGTTATGTTAGTTGGCTGTTGTTCATCAGCAGAAGGTTGCGTGTTGGGGTGTGTGGGTTGGTCTTAAAATGGAAAAAAAACCACCTATTTTCTGTGTAATTATTTCACTGGCACTGTCACATGGGTCTTGCACAACTTTGTTGGCCTTTTTTGAGCATTGAATAATGCAAATTGCATCAGTGCCTTGGTCATCCCTAGACTGGGCTGTTGTAAGGTATTATTTAAGGGACTGCCCTTAAAAGAGCATTCAGATGCTTCTTTTTAAAAGCTTTTTCCTTTTTTTGTTTTCATCTACTGTAGCAGAACGCTATTGCCAGAGTTGTATCTGGGGCCCATTATATGGCATAAAAACTGGGCTGTTTGATTGGTTATCCTCTTTTAAAAGTAGCACCTACCACTTTAAAGGAGGCAATTTACTGTGTGTTCTGAATCTCTCCTCTCTTGGCAGAAGGAGGACATGCAAATCCCTTCTCTTAAAGTAGGAATTGATTGATTGATTGATTGATTGATTGATTCTGTTTCTATGCCACTTTTTATTCAAATGAATCCCAAAGCAGCTTACAAACAAAAGATAGAAATAACATAATGGAACATCATGAACACAGCATAAATTGTATAGAATACTTAACAAATCATCAGTAAAACAATCAAAAATCACAAACAAAACAATTGCCATCTATGTAAAACTATTAACAAAACAACTAAAAAATAAGCCAAACATCACAGTTACACCAAAAATCATATTGCAGTCGTACCTTGGTTTTCAAACAGCTTAGTTTTCAAATGTTTTGGCTCCTGGATGCTGCAAACCCAGAAGTGACTGTTCCAGTTTGCGAACTATTTTTGGAAGCCAAATGTCCGAGGGGATTTCCGTAGCTTCTGATTGGCTACAGGAGCTTCCTGCAGCCAATCAGAAGCTGCGCCTTGGTTTCCGAACGTTTTGGAAGTTGAACGGACTTCCGGAACGGATTCCGTTTGACTTACAAGGTACGACTGTATAGGATTCACAAAGTACTACGGCATTCGTATCTAGAAATCAATATTAATAACTTTAACAAAATAGCAACAAGACAAACAAACAAAGTCCTGTTGAATGTTCTTCCCTCCGCCATCACTCAGAAACTTTCATTCTGTTCAGTGCATCAAAATACACCTGCACATAATGCTCCTGGCAGCAACTCCCTTATGAAGGATCCTTGCAATGGAGCTGGTCAGAACAAAGACTCAGATCAAATTGAGACTCAAAAGGGGATAATCCACAGTTCACTGTGCAGTGCAGTCTCAGGGCTTCTCTCTGAAGAAAGATTTGCAAAGAAAGTGAGATGGTTTGGTGTAAGAACTGCAGCAAGTTCTCGGGGGCTTTTTGCAACCTTTTTGGGAATAGCTGTGTTCCCATTCTGAAATGGGAGCTTGTGTACTGAAAATTGAGCCTGGCGCAGGACTACTGCACATTTGCTTACATTAATCTTCCAGCCAAGGAAATAATGCCCTACAGTTCTCAGCACAGGTTTCAACCTCCTAAACTTTTCACTATATGCAGGAATTGTCCAAGGAGAACTTAACACTTGCAAATCTTTCTGCCTATGCTGTTGCCTACCTAGGTTAAATACCTTCTGATACCAAAGCCTTTGAATCTCAAATTAGTGTTTGTGTAATGAGTAATCAGTCCCAAGAAGTCTTAAGTGGTTGGAGGTTTAACAGTAGCAATGTCCGCTCAAGTTTTTTTTGTTTTTGTTTTGTTTTTTTGCCATTCGGTTTATATAAAAGAGGGTTATTCTGTTAGTTTCCTGCTTTTTAATCTGCTGCAGTTTTTCTCTTACCGTTTGTGTGTGTGGTATTATTCTAGGTCTTGATTTTTGTAAGCTGCGTTGTGGGTATTTTATAACAGAGAAGTGGTATAAAATAAATACTTAATAAATACTTAATACTTAATAATAAATAATACTTAATAATGCACCAGGATCATAGGATAGATAATTCTTTTTGTCCTTAAACAGGTAAGTGTCAAAAGCTGCAATACATTTTTTATTCATCTGTTTGCTTATTTAGAAATAACTGGGCTGTTTCTTTTCCAATAAAGAAACAGTCACATTGAATAGTAAGATCTTGTGTTGTGTAGCCTATCATCTTTCCTTTTTTTTTCCTGTCATGGTGATTTCACTCACTTTTATCTCTTTAACTATTATGACAGTAGAATTGACATACAGAAATAAATCCAGAAAGTAGCTTTTTTCTGTTTATTTTTGCAGGAGCAAACTTTGGCTCTGAGGAAAGAAGGAATTGGTGTTGTGCTAGATTCTGAGCTGCCTCACCTAATAGGCATTGATGATGATCTTCTGAGTACTGGCATCATCTTGTATCACCTGAAGGTAACTCAATATTTATTTGCCTTCCCGTTCCTAAATGGGCAATTTTAATGATAGTGTTAATTTGTTGTCTAAATAAGCTAAGCATCCATTACATCCCTGCAATAATGTGACATCAGCTGTTAGGTACTCTAATTTGTTTAATATAAAAGTATCAGTCAGTACTGCCTGTATCTGTCCCAAGAGTCAATGACAGATGAATGGTACCCTAGTGGAGCATATTGGTTCATTCATTTTGCTGTGGTCGTGAATTGATGCTGCTTGGAAACTTTCAGGATGCTCTTTCTTGCCTGTTAAGGAGGAACAGTAATGAAAACAATATTTCCTTGATAAAAGCTCTTCAATTCCTTAGCAGTTTTAGCTATTGTTCTACTTATGTGGAATCATTTTATTTTTGCTCTATGGTAAATAAGTTTTACGCTTCTCTATAGGAGGGACAAACACACGTTGGCAGAGAAGATGCTGCATCAGAACAGGATATTGGTAAATGAAATAAGAGGAGGGGGGGGGAGAACCCTGTCTGAGTTATCTTCCTAAAACGGGGGTGGGGGGTGGGGATATTCCTCAAGCTGCAGATATATCTGAAGAAGTGTGCATGCACACAAAAGCTCATACCAGTAACTAACTTAGTTGATCTCTAAGGTGTTACTGGAAGGAATTTTTATTATTATTATTATTATTTTATTTATTTTATTTTGTTTTTACTACGGCAGACTAGCCTACCTGCAGATACATAGTTCTCTTAACATATAGTTCTCTTAACAGTAAATGAAGCGGACCTCAGTTTCCACTAATAATGAATTAGTTTTATGTGTGAAGTGTTCTGTTTAGGTTACCAGAAAATACATGTAATATTTCTACAACTTGAATCTACTTTTATACAGGGATTTCATAGTGAGACCACTTAACTTTATTTGCTCCCTTTACATTATTTTTATAGGTTGTACTAGATGCTCCTGCAGCAGAAACTAAGGATGTATTTTTTATCTAATTTCTCCCTTCTCCCAGCAGCCCCCAGAGCCCCCCATGTCTGTTCTGGAGGTTTGGGAGACCCTCCAGAGCAGTGTGGGAGATAATACAGAGGTTGCACAGGCAAGGGGATTGGCAAAATAACTTTTTGCCTACAGGAGCATCCAGTTAACAGTGTGAGAGTCTCTGCTGCACCAGGGTCCTGCCTCTTAAGAAAAAGGAGCCCTTTTGGTTGCAGCAGGAAATTCCTGGATACAACATATTTCTCTCTGTCTCTTGTTTGTAAACACACACACAATGCAAAAAGATACTTAAAAATCAGGAATCTCTTTTTCCAGTGAATAGAATGAGAGTCAATAGATTTTTAAATTGTGTATCATAAGTTCCTGGGCTTATCTTCTTGTTTACTAATAGAAGAAAAATGTTTGCATTTCATAGTCCTTCATGGCCTCGATTTGGAAAGTGAGCACTGCATCTTTGAACATTTCAATGGAACAGTTAATTTAATACCACTGAGTGGAGCACAATGTTCTGTAAATGGAATTCAGATCACAGAGGCCATACAACTCAACCAAGGTATCTATATGTTTTTCTTCTTCCTTGCAATGAAAATCCATTGTATTTTGAGATCTTCTTCCCCCTGCTGTTCTTTTTCTATATATCAATTTCTGTTAAATATCAAACTTCTGTTTTCGTTGTGCAAATGATACAGTGATTAGAAGCACAACATACAGTGTGTTTATTTAGTATGTGTGCTGCTGCAGATGCACCATGGCATAACTGGATGCCTTCGTCTGCCCTAGCTGCAATAAAACATGTCTCTCGCGTATTGGTCTCTACAACCACAGCCGGAGCTCTAACTCTCCAACGTTTGACTTCACCCCCAAAAGTGCACTCCTCCATTGCCTCCAAGATAGAGGATGCCAACAATTGATAATCTCTATTTAGACACCCACCAAACCCCACCCCCACACACGTCCATACGTTCTAGATATTTTAGGGATCGTCAGACTGGCTTGTAATCTCCATGCAGTTCAGGTGTGGCCACTGGGCCATTCCAGAAAAGGAGGAAAATGATTGGTGGCCTGGATTGAGTTTGAGGGTGACTGTTTAATTGCACTCAGTGTTTGCACTAAAGCTGTCACTGCAATGATGCTCAGCTGTTCAATTTCATTTTGCACCACTCCCTTGAAAGAAGGGGATTACGCTTCATTTTTCGCTGCCATTCTTCTCTCAATACAACAGCTGCCTTGTAGTTGTTGAGTATTATTAAGATGAGGGGAAGAGATGGTAGCTTGCTAGACTGCTGCATTTTTTAGTGTCGCGAACAATGCCCAGGCAGTTGCTCTGGGGATTGCAAGACCTTTCATCAGTTTCTCCACTCAACTGGTTTTAAGGTGGATATACCCAAGTGGCCTACAGTGCTTGAGTATTGACACCTAACAGAACGCCATATTATTTTTAACATTTCTCCCCTTGTGTTTCTTCCCCAAGGTTATTGAAGCACACTCCTGATCCTTTCTATCCTGCTCGCTGTGTTTCCTTACGAGTGCTGCTAACCAGTCTATCAGACTTCACTTTTGTATACAGTGCTACCTCGGGTTAAGCACTTAATTCGTTCCGGAGGTCCGTTCTTAACCTGAAACTGTTCTTAACCTGAAGCACCACTTTAGCTAATGGGGCCTCCTGCTGCCACCGCGCCGCCGGAGCACGATTTCTGTTCTCATCCTGAAGCACTATTTCTGGGTTAGCGGAGTCTGTAACCCGAAGTGTATGTAACCTGAGGTATCACTGTATATGAAATTGGGAAGGCTGAAAAAATTCTCCGCAGCCTCCTTCATATCTTCATAGGCTTACCTTTGAGAACCTGTGTTTTGGAAGAAAACTTTAGAGTCTGGATTAACCAAGACAACCAACTTAAATGTAGATAGACGGCAGCAACATGTACACCAAATCCCAGTTCACAAGCTGGAAAGTCTTCATGCTAGCTTTCATTATGCATGTTTTAGCACTGTTTCTTAAATGGTGTTTAATCTTACAGCCTGGAGTCACAGCACCTTTAAATACCTGCTTCAGATATTTCTGATTAGCTCCTTTTGCACTTAACAATCTACTTTCCTTTTAGAATTGCCATGCATCAAAAATGTGTTAAACTCTTTGGGAGAGTTGTGGGGACTATGCCTTGTAATTAGCTACCGCCCCTTTGTCAAAATTAATTGAGATGGCATTAATTTGTCTTTTAAATTTAGCATAGCCAAATGCAAGAAAAGTGGAACTGGTTTTCAGTCAGTAAAATGTAGCCAAAACTAGGGGGGACCAGGAATAAATCCAAATGCTGCCCCTTAAAAAAATAAAATTAAGCTCCTAGAGTTTAATAAACCTGGGATTACCTTGTTCTCCATCCTGAAAGCAGATATCTTGCATGGTGTTACATGTGAGATCTTGTAGAGTAAAAACCAAAGGGCGTGTAGTAGCAAGTTGTCTTCTTGGGAACGGTATTCCGTATTATGTGTTTGGAGGGTCACATATTTTTGCAGAAAAAGTAGCATTTGATGATGAATGTGAAGAAGGCTCATGGGCAGAGAAAAGCAAAAATGCATAAAAATGGTATCAGGTGCTTCTTTTGATTTTTATATTTCTACATGAATTTCAATAAGGACAAATGTAAGGTTCTGCCCTTAGACAGAAAGAACCAGATGCACAAATATAAGATGGGGGACACCTGGCTTACTAGCAGTCCGTATGAAAAGGATCTTGGGGTCTTGGTGGACCACAAGTTTAACATGAGTCAACAGTGTGATGCAGCAGCAAAAAAAAGCTAATGCTATTTTAGGCTTCATCAACAGAAGTATAGTGTCCAGGTTAAGGGAAGTAATAGTACCACTGTATTCTGCTTTGGTTAGACCACACCTGGAATACTGTGTCCAGTTCTGGGCGCCCCAATTTAAGAAGGATATTGACAAGCTGGAACGTGTGCAGAGGAGGGCAACCAAGATGATCAAGGGTCTAAAAACGAAGCCTGATGAAGAGCAATTGAAGGAGCTGGGTATGTTTAGTCTGGAAAAGAGGAGACAGAGAGGAGATATGATAGCCATCTTCAAATATCTCAAGGGCTGTCACATGGAGGAGGGAGCAAGCTTGTTTTCTTCTGCTCTTTAGGGTAGGAATCGAACCAGTGGATTCAAGTCACAAGAAGGGAGATTCTGACTAAACATCACGAAGAACTTTCTGAAAGTAAGACCTGTTTGACAGTGGAACAGTCTCCCTTGGGGGTTGTGGACTCTCCTTTCTTGGAGATTTTTAAGCAGAGGTTGGATGCCCCTCTGTCATGGCTAAGATTCCTGCATTGCAGGGGGTTGGACTAGATGATCCTTGGAGTCCCTTCCAGTGCTACAATTCTATGATTCATGTTAGAGTTAGGACTTAAAGTAATGAGGAATGGTTGTCATTCTATATTCGATATCAATTTTACTAGAAAACACTGCGTACGGTCATACCTCTTGTTACGTTTGGTTCAGGTTACATCTTTGCAGGTTGTGTCCGGCGGCGACCCGGAAGTACCGGAAAGGGTTATTTCCGGGAAAGGGTTACTTCTGGGTTTCGCCACTCGCGCATGCGCAAACGCACAAAATGACATCACGTGCATGCACAGAAGCAGTGAATCGCGACACATGCATGCGCAGACACGGGTTGCGTTCCGGAACAGATCCCGTTCACAACCAGAGGTACCACTGTATTTGTCATTGAGTAAACTACCATCTGAAGAGGTTTGGATAGTTAATAACATGTTAAATACAGTATTCCGCTTTAGCCACCCAAAGCCTAGCTGAATAAGAGCATCTCATCCCATTTCCATTAAAAAATACTGTCTCACGCTTTGGTGAATCTGCAGAGGAAGCAAAACCACAGCCACCAAGAATGCTTATTTGTGAGCCCATAAACATATACATGACATAGTTCCACCCTGGTGGACTTGCAATCTAGATTTTCAACTATAAACTAATTAACATTAGTTAAAGGAAATGTCATCCAATGCAGGCAGAAGACATTTAATTTATTGGCGTGATATAGGCATGCTGATTTCTCTTCACTCTTCCTTCCTGCATAACCCCTTTTTAATGTTAAAGATGGTGAGCATGATATGTGCACTGAAATTGGCATCATTCAAAATTAACCCTAAAAAGCCATTTGAAATCAAGCGAAGAAATCCTGGTTGAGCTTCGGAAATGCTGGGTGGTTCAGATGTAACACCAGAATTTGGGTTGGTGATACGTGAACAAGCTTGAACGATCTCTCCTTCTCCGTTTGAGTCTTGGATTTCCTCTCCTAATTCTCTTTGCTTGCCACCACATCTGAACCGTCCCAATTTGCCCAAAGAGGAGGATTGCAAGCTACAGTTTGAACTTGACTCGAAACCCTGGTTAGCAAGTGAAATATGGCTTGCACAAATCATTGTTTCCCTGGTTCAGATAGAGATGCAAACTTTGTGTGGAATTCAGTGTTGTGCTGTTACAAGTGTTCCATCAGCGTGGGCATTGCAGTTTTGTTTTTTGGGCATTGATATACCACTCAAATCAACCACATCCTCTGAGTGCTTTACAAGCTCTGAATAGTTAAGCAGACTCGGAAATGTTGTGCAGCCAGCACCAGGGCCATCTCTTTTCTCAAGATGTTAATTCTTTTTTTAGAAATCTACTTTCTTCCATGTATAAGCAAATGTTGCAGCCACATTCTATTCCTGCAAAGTCATAAGGGCTTCAGTTGCACAGTCAGTCTGCAGCCTGAGACTCCCTATATGCTTGGGGAAGCATGTGTGTGAATCTTTATAGGGCTGGAATATAAATGTGCCATTTAGAGCTGCTTTTTTGCCATTATTTCAAAACAGCTGAGCGAGTGTGCTTAAATCACTCTCCGAGCTTTTCAAAGGAAAATAGTAAATTTAACTTTCAGGGTGGCACAAAGGATGAGAAACGCTTTGTGAAGTAACAAGCATATGAAAGAGTTAAGAGAGAAAACTATTTTACAGTGTTAGCTGGCAGAATTGTAACCAGCTGGGACCCTTGACTATAGTTTCATAAAAATATCCCAATTGAAAGGAAGGCCAGCCTGGTGCATAGCATAAATTACGGTGATAGTATTGAAATAGCTTTGCTGCATAAAGTTTTATGAACAGTAAATCTTCTTTAAGATTAGACTGCGATAAAGTGCAGTAGGCAATGTTACCATAATTTTGAATTGAAAGAAAACACTGGACTCTGCCTTTCCAAGAGGCGGTTTGGCATAGTTTGCAAAGTATACTTGTCATACAATCTCTATTACATTTTAATTTCCATAGTGAATTGGGCATATTATTAAAAAAAAGAGTCCTTGGATGGAAATATGCGAAGAAAATTGTTCTGAGCCATGTTGCATTGAGATTATGTTTGTTTTTTTGGCGTTTGCTTTCATCCATAAGCTGTAGTGTTCTTTTTAAAATGCAATTCTGCTCTAGTTAGTGGAAATTGCTGGAAACGTTGAAGTGGCCGAAATATAAATGGATTGATAGAATTAACCAAAGATGCTGCACTCAGTGTGTTTAACTGGCAATGAGGATTCAAGATTGAGTATTTTTGACATAATGCAGGAAGTCTTCCAAACCAACTCGCAAATGGTATTTGCCTCTTCATCTTTAAAAATACAAATCATGCCTCCTTTTTATCGCCTCCTTTTGCCCTACTGAATTATTTAAATAGTTTTTCCAGAGCACATGGTATTTCATGATATTTGCAGAATGTGATCTAGTTTGTAGCTGGAACCTCTAGAGCACTCTTTTATCTCTCCAAGTCAAGGAAACTGTTTGAGCTGTTCCAAGAATAATTAAGGCATAACATGGAAAGATGACTCGATAGCATATGCTTTTGTTTGGAGCAAACAGATCAAACTGAAGGGTAACGATTGGGGCTGCACTTTTGACACCAGAGAGAGTGAAATCAAAGAAGCTGAAATCCCATGTTTCAGTTTTCTTGTGATCCCTGGGATTGTCCTAATTCTGCTCATTTTTAGAATGTCTCCCCATCTGTGTTTTCAAACTGAGAAGCGGACCGTGCTGATTTGATTGGCTGTGGAAGTAGTTGTTCAGAAACAAGCTGGTGCATTTTGTTTTGTGCATTAGGAAAACCTCAGAACTTAGAACTGATGGTGTTGTGAGTCTCTAATCTGGAGCCAGGAAATTCATAAGGGACCCCAACAGTGTTGTTGACTACAGCTTTCAACAACTGTGACCATTGGTCATGCTGGCTGCGGCTGATGATAGCTGGAGTCCAGCTACACCATAAAGGCTGCAGGTTCCCCATTCTGGCAATTATACCATGCTACCTTTTGCCATTGGCTACCAGGTCAAGTTTGTCTGGGTACGAAAAGCAGCATGGAGCCAGCTGAGATGGGTCCAAGTTGCCTTGTTACACATTGCTTTCTGAACCTTGTGTGTGGGGCTTACATAGGCCTGCATGCCATTCTTCACACTCACATTTCGGTCTTGGCTAAATACAGTGGAACCTTGGTTCTCGAACGGCTTGGTTGACAAACAAATTGGCTTCCGAATGCCGAAAACCCGGAAGTAAGTGTTCCGGTTTTCGAACGTTTTCGGAAGCCGAACATCCGATGCGGCTGTTGGCTATTGTTTCTGGGGCTCCTGTGCTAATTGCGAGCCGCTCCTTGGTTTTCCAACATTTCGGGAGTCGAATGGAGTTCTGAAACGGATTAAGTTCGAGAACCAAGGTTCCACTGTACTATGGTTATTTGTGCTTAATGTCTCCCCAGACCTACTACAGTACAGTGGTACCTCGGGTTACATACGCTTCAGGTTACATACGCTTCAGGTTACAGACTCCGCTAACCCAGAAATATTACCTCGGGTTAAGAACTTTGCTTCAGGATGAGAACAGAAATCATGCTCCGGCGGCGTGGTGGCAGCGGGAGGCCCCTTGGCTAAAGTGGTGCTTCAGGTTAAGAACAGTTTCAGGTTAAGAACCGACCTCCGGAATGAATTAAGTACTTAACCCGAGATACCACTGTATTGTTCTCAACCGAAGGGTTGAGCCAGGACAAGCCTGTCCTGTTACCCTGCTTCTTTTGTAGCTTGTTCTTTATCACTTGAATGTCACATGGATGAAGGAATAGGGTGGTTTTCTGCTCCTCGCTGTTGCTTTAGATTACATATGTGTTTGCCCATTATGGAATATGACGTCACTCTGCATTTTAATTACCAATGTTCTCTAGAAATCCTGTCATTTAAAATTACGTTCCTAATTTAATGTGGATGTGAGAGGGGGCGTGCTCAGTGCTTTTTTCCAGGGGGTACTCAATGGTATGCAGTACCTGCACTTCTTTTTTGTTGTTAAAAGGTGTGGCACTTACTGTAACAACTTCATGGCAAGTACCGGCACGTATTTTTATAGGGGGGAAAGCACTGGCTATTCTCATATCTGAGGGAAATATTTCATGTCAGTATCCTCATCGACAGTTGAAATCCAAGTGGATTGCTATGGCAATATATATTTATGACTTTTAGAGGCAAGTTAACTGCATAAGGCTGCACTCTGAGCCCCACATAACTGGGAGTAAGTCCAGTGGAATCTATAGGATCCATGATTAGGATCGCAGCCTAGCACTAAACAGCCTAGGTCCAGTATACCTAAAGGAGCGTCTCCACCCCCATCGTTCCGCCCAGACACTGAGGTCCAGCACCGAGGGCCTTCTGGCGGTTCCCTCATTGCGAGAAGCCAAGTTACAGGGAACCAGGCAGAGGGCTTTCTTGGTAGTGACACCCGCCCTATGGAACGCCCTCCCACGAGATGTCAAAAGAGAAAAACAACTACCAGACTTTTAGAAGACATCTGAAGGCAGCCCTGTTTAGGGAAGCTTTTAATGTTTGATGCACTATTGTATTTTAATATTTTGTTGGAAGCCGCCCAGAGTGGCTGGGGAAACCCAGCCAGAAGGGCAGGATATAAATAGTATATTATTATTATTATTATTATTATTATTATTATTATTATTATTAATTTTATTATAGCACTGCAATCCAGCCTTTCTTGTGCCCAACTGGGGTGGGGAAAAGTATTAGGTGGGGTGGAGGTGGCCCTCTGCCAAGCCTTGCCAACCTCCATTCGCTGGTTGATGCTAGCTTACTCCAGATGAAAAAAGATCTTGGGGTAATTTGAGAAGAGTTTTTTCTTCTTCTGAAACTTGTTTTGATGGACATTGCATACCTGACATTTTAAAAAGGGTGCCATGAAGATAATTCTCTTCGAAGTATTTTCTGTTTATGAATTACTATTTTTTAGAAAAAATATTTACAGAAGCAGAACATTTAAAACTGGAATGCACGTGCATTTTCACATACTTTTCTCTTTTAAAAATATGTATGAAAGTGTGTGTGTTTCATTTTATTGGAAAAAATGGGAAACTTACAGGAAAAGGGTAAGAATGTGTATGACTGTGGTAACCGAAGCACTTTTTTATTCCACTTTGATCCCTTCAAAAGGCCTTGAGGGCACGTATCAGAATAGTATTGAGAGATAATGTTTGCTGCCAATAAGTTGCTTTGACGTGTTCATAAATGGGTAGGCAAGACCCTTCTGTTCTTTATTAAATTCATTTTAAAGCAGTAGTGAAGGAGAACATAAGCTTAAGTATGTTAAATTTGAAACACTGGCAGTTCTCTGCACCTAATTTTTTTGGCTCTGTTTTGCTTTTTACTTGATGGAGCAAACTAATTGGCCTAGTTTACATGTCCTGGTAAGCAAAACTGTGGCTTACAGAGATTGCTCGAATGTGCTGCCTTTGCATGTCATCTGAACAGAGACTTGTTTGAAATGTTTAGTGTTAGATGCGAATACGGTCAGTGTGTGTGTGTGTTTGTGTGTGTGTGTGTGTGTGTTTGTTCAGAATCTGTACTCCCTCAAAAAAGCTCCCTTAATGTGTTATGTAGTCAATTGAATTATGTTTCTTTCTTGCCAGGTGCTGTAATATTACTTGGGAGAACAAATATGTTTCGTTTCAATCATCCGAAGGAAGCAGCCAAATTGAGAGAGAAAAGAAAGGTGAGTTGGGCTATTTCTTCCTATGTACCTTATTGATGCCTTTTTTGCATTAGATAGGCACGTTGCCCTAATTTGCATTACGAGACTAATGCATATTTTGTCTGGGGAAATGCGAACAGTTTTAAGGAAAATGTACCGTACTTTGATATTAGTAGTAAGTAATTATTTGATCTTCTGCTGTCTTATTAGAGTGGACTGCTTTCTTCCTTCAGTTTGTCCATGTCAGATCTTTCAAAATCTTGTGAAAACCTCTCAGCAGTTATGCTGTATAATCCAGGGTGAGTATGTTCCAAATATCAATTCCTTGTGACATCAAGTCCATGTGTGTGTTTGTGTGCGTGTGAGTAATGTCAGCCTTTGAAAAGAGCACTTTTCCTAACTAAGCTGGTGCATGTGAAAGCTTGGTGTTTATCAAGCTACTTGTTAAGTAATGTTGCTTGGCATATTTGGTCTTCATTATGTAGAAGTAGACACATATCTAAACATAACTATTCACATTCTTCTCTATTGAGTCAACCTGCGTCCCTCTTCTTGAATTACAGTGGTTTTTGAGCATCTCGGAAGCCGAATGTTTCAGTTTTCAAACGCTGAAAAACCAGAAGTAATTGCGTCCATTTTAGAACACACCTTGGAATTCAATCGACTTCTGCTGCATATTTTCCAATTTTTCCAATTGAACATGCAGCCAGCCCTTTGCGCCTCGGTTTTCGAATGTTTCGGAAGTCGAACGGTCTTCCAGAACGGATTACGTTCGAGAACCGAGGTACCACTGTATTTGTGTGGGATGGTGGTCATAATGCAGCCGAGGAAAAGTCCAATTTTGCTTTCTGTCCTCTCCCAAGGTTCTTATTCCTTGTCTTCTATAAATCTCTGCGCTCATTACATTCTTGCCTTCTTTGGGACTTCTTAAAACACGACTTTTCATAATGGAAACGGTTGAAGTTCCCACAACAGTTTTGCGGTGCTGAACACATGTTTGCAGCATATGCCATCAAAGCTGCTTTTGGGTATTGGAAGGAAGCATCTACTAAAATAATAATGCACCAAATATGTTAAATATGATCATGCATTTGGCATTAACATGTAGCTTGGTTCACAGAAGAATGCTTCTAGGAAACCCACAAAGCAAGCAGTCCCCAGCAATTGGCATTAAGACCTCTTCTCTCTTTTGCTGTAATGGCTGATAGCCGTTGATAAACCTGGCTTCCATGAATTTGTCTAATATCCTTTTAAACAATTACAATATAGCATTTGCAGGTGGGTGGGGGTTGTCCAAGCGCTTCTTTAAAGCACACCAATTTGGAGCCTTAAAACTTTTCCTATCTGATTTTCACTGTGTAGTGGTACCTTGGTTCTCAAACTTAATCCGTTCTGCAAGCCTGTTCCAAAACCAAAGCATTCCAAAACCATGGCACGCTTTCCCATAGAAGGTAATGCAAAACAGATTAATCCCTTCCAGACTCTTAAAAACAACCCCTAAAACAGCAATTTAACATGATTTTTACTATCTAATGAGACCATTGATCCATAAAATGAAAGCAATAATCAGTGTACTTTACTATAAAATAAATAAGACAGTATTGTAGATGATTAAAATTAAAATAAAAAAAAATTCTTACCTACACTGATGATAGTCATTTTGGGGATGGGGGGCTTTTACCCATTTCTGCAGTCACACAATCCATGAATCAGTAGCTGAACTGGGTTGAACACAGTCACAAAAAGAAATTAACTGAAAAAAACCTCAAAAACAAAAATACAAAATAAATAGCAAAAACAAACCTGCCAAACTTAATCTGTTCCAGAAGTCCGTTTGACTTCGGAAATGTTCAAAAACCAAGGCACAGATTTCTGATTGGTGCAGGTGCCCCGGAAACAATAGCCAACAGCCGCATCGGACGTTTGGCTTCCGAAAAACATTCGAAAACTGAAACACTTACTTCCAGGTTTTCAGCGTTTGGGAACCAAGGCATTTGAGTACCAAGGCACCACTGTAATCATTTTATTCTTCTGCTAATGAGCCTGTATGCACCATGGGTTCTGACGTGCACTGACTTCGGAGCGACACAAGCCTAAAGTGAAAACCCAGTGCAAGTCAAGTATTTAGGGCAAAACTCACCGGATATATTATCTGTCTACTTTGGTTAGCCCTGCAGAGAATATAGAGTATCTTGAAATAGCAAACAGCCACGCTTGAGACAAGAGAGGGCATTCTCCCTTTTAAATTACTGATTTCATAGCAATGTAGAGATACATGTTAACTTCCACACTGCAACTGTGGTTCCATGAATACTATACAGGGAGTGATTTTTAAATGTCTGAAAAGGCCCAAAGTATCTTGGAGTAATTCTGTAGCTGTTTTAAGTGTGGACAACATGCCATATTAAAGGTTTGAGAGACACCCCCCTCCAAATAAAGAATAGTACGTGATTCCAGGAGGGAATAAACAGCAGAAATATTTGCAATACCATAAGTTTATGTTACAGACTATTTTTTGCTACTTTTCTCTTTAATCTTATACCTATACATTCTTTTCTTTACTGATGACTTTATTTCTCTCTACCTCCTCTGGCAGCCTTTTCCCTATTAAAGGACCAATCTGTCTAAGGTAGAGACACTAAATTTCATTATATTGATTGCTATACCTGCATGTCCCTAACTTGTGGAAGCCGTGCTAATCGTTCAACTGTCTTACTTAATGTGGCTGTGTTTTGGTTATAAATTATATGCAATATAAAACTCACAAGTTATTGAGTATGTTAAATTATACAGTATATCAAATTATATAAAGTGTCAGTTCTAACCATTCGTCATAATTTCTATTTTAAAATTTAATGTTGCTTTTCCTTTTCCTTTGAAAAAAACCACAGATTAGAATTTGAGAGACAGCAACGAGAAGAACTCGAAAAATTAGAAAGTAAAAGGTAACTGATATGTTTGACTGTAAAGATGCATGCTGATAATTGGTAGAAGGAAGAGGAATTATATTATTTCTTTTACTGGAATATTTTATAATATTATATCTTTTACTGGAATATTTTATTCACACGTTAAATCTTAGAGAAATGGGGAAGAATGGGGAAGAAAATTTCATTTGTTAGCTTTCAGGCTTTGCAGAGTTTTCCATTAGACAAGTCTAACATGGAAGGACAAACAAGGAAGTACATAAAATTACCATAGTGTTTTTTTTGTACTGTACATATTATCCATCAAATATGAATTTTTTAAGTATGTGTTTATGCCGTAAACTTTGTTGTACTTCTTCACATTCTATGCACACCTCTTTTTAGTGTTAATAATGATTTTTAATGAATAACTTGTTTTAAAAACCACATAGAAGAATTTTCTTAATGAAGAATTATATTGATTTTGTTCAAGGGTTGCCTCTGCCAATAGTTACTTCATAACAGACCAGCTTTCCATAAATAAGAAAACAGAAGGCGAAGAGGCCAGATACCTTTGTAAAGCTTTACAGGTGAAACTCGGAAAATTAGAATATCGTGGAAAAGTTCATTTATTTCAGTAATTCAACTTAAAAGGTGAAACTAATATATGAGATAGACTCATGACATGCAAAGCAAGATATGTCAAGCTTTTATTTGTTATAATTGTGATGATCATGGCGTACAGCTGATGTAAACCCCAAATTAACAATCTCAGAAAATTAGAATATTAAATGAAATCAGCAAAACAAGGACTGCAAATAGAGCAATATTGGACCTCTGGACTTAATGAAGCACAGTGGACCAACACCAGCTGATGACATGGCTCCCCAAATCTCGTTTCTGATGAGAGCAGCTTTTGCATCTCATTTGGAAACCAAGGACCCAGAGTCTGGAGGACGAATGGGGAGGCACACAGTGCCAGATGCTTGAAGCCCAGTGTGAAGTTTCCTCAGTCTGTGTTGATTTGGGGAGCCGTGTCATCAGCTGGTGTTGGTCCACTGTGCTTCATTAAGTGCAGGGTCAATGCAGCCGTCTACCAGGAAATTTTGGAGCACTTCATGCTTCCTTCAGCAGATGAGCTTTATGGGGATGCTGACTTCATTTTCCAGCAGGACTTTGGCACCTGCCCACACTGCCAAAAGTACCAAAACCTGGTTCAATGCCCATGGCATTACTGTGCTTGATTGGCCAGCAAACTCGCCTGACCTGAACCCCATAGAGAATCTATGGGGCATTGCCAAGAGAAAGATGAGAGACATGAGACCGAGCAATGCAGAAGAGCTGAAGGCTGCTATTGAAGCACCCTGGTCTTCCATAACACCTCAGCAGTGCTACAGGCTGATAGCATCCATGCCACGCCACACTGAGGCAGTAATTGATGCAAAAGGGGCCCAAACCAAGTACTGAGAACATATGCATGCTTCTACTTCTCAGAGGTCCAATATTGCTCTATTTGCAGTCCTTGTTTTGCTGATTTCATTTAATATTCTAATTTTCTGAGATTGTTAATTTGGGGTTTTCATCAGCCGTATGCCATGATCATCACAATTATAACAAATAAAGGCTTGACATATCTCGCTTTGCATGTCATGAGTCTATCTCATATATTAGTTTCACCTTTGAAGTTGAATTACTGAAATAAATGAACTTTTCCATGATATTCTAATTTTCCGAGTTTCACCTGTACATGTCCTAGGTACAAAATATTTGAAAAAATACAATTCTCCTCCCTCTCTCTCTCTCTCTCTCTCTCTCTCTCTCTCTCTCAAAAAAAAAACTTTTAGAAAGCTGATAGAAGAAATGGAGGAAAAGCAAAAGTCTAACAAAGCTGAACTAGAAAGAATGCAGCAAGAAGTAGAGTCTCAACGTAAGGAAACGGAAATTGTTCAGCTGCAAATCCGAAAGCAAGAGGAGAATCTTAAAAGGAAAAGCTTTCATATAGAAAGCAGGATGAAAGACTTGCTGGCAGAAAAGGAGAAATTTGAAGAAGAGAGATTACGTGAGCAGCAAGAAATAGAGCTTCAAAAAAAGAAACAAGAAGAAGAATTTTTTGCTCGAGTTAAAGAAGAGCTTCAGCGATTACAAGAGCTCAATCAGAATGAAAAAGCGGAGAAAATGCAGATTTTCCGAGAACTGGAAAAGCTTAAAAAGGAAAAAGAGGAGCAGTATATCAAGTTAGAATTGGAAAAAAGGAGGTTGGAAGAGGAAGAAAGAGATCAAGTATTATTGGTGGCAAACTTAGAAGAGCAGCTCAGAGACAAACAAGCCATGATACATCTGGTCAAACTAGGAGATGTGCAAAGGGCTGAAGACGAGAAGAAGAATCTTGAAGACATCAGAGAGTCCCTCTTGCGAGTCAAAGAGGCCAGATCTGAAGGAGATGAAAACAGCGAAGAGTTAGAGAAGGCACAGTACAACTACATGGATTTCAAGAGGAGGCAGCTAGAACAGCTAACTAGTTTAGAGAGAGACTTGATTCAGCAAAGGGATCATCTAGAAAAAGACGTAGCTGAGGAACACGAAAATCTGAATCGTTTGAAGTGTGCACACACGCAACATTTAAGCCTTGAGAAAAACGATGAAATGGATGCTGCCTTGACAGTTGAAGAATGTAACAAAATAAAATCATGTGAATACAGGCTGCAGCTTAAAGAACGGCAGCTTCTGTATCTGACAAATAACCATTTGCCAGCTTTGCTGGAAGAAAAGCAGAGAGCCTCTGAAGTTCTCGATAGAGGCCTGCAGAACTTGGACAATACTCTTTATGAAGTTGAAAAAGAAATGGAAGAAAAAGAAGACCAGCTAGCGCAGTACAGGGCAACTGCCAGCCAGCTGCAGCAGCTCCAAGAGACATTTGAATTCACTGCCAATGTAGCTCGTCAAGAAGAGAAAGTTCGGAAGAAGGAGAAAGAAATTCTAGAATCAAAGCAAAAGCAGCAGCGAGAGGCACTGGAGCAAGCGGTAGCTAAGTTGGAAAGGCGACACTCTGCTTTGCAGCGTCATTCAACTATAGAAATTGAGGAGCAAAAACAGAAGCTTGCAACTCTGAACAGCAGTTGCAGCGAACAGGCCGGCCTGCAAGCTACCCTAGAGGCAGAACAAAAAGCCTTGGAAGAAGACAGAGAACAGTAAGAACCAATTTTATCATTAATAAACACGTACTTTTAGCTTTTCAGTGCCACCCAGTTTTAATACACCCAAAAGTACTAGTCACCCAAATTTATAGAGGCTGAAGGGTCCTTGTTGTGAAGGTTTTTTTCCTTTTAGCTGTAGGCACTTCCTTTGTGCTTTCCTAGTGGTTTTCGGAGAAGCAATTACAGTGGAACCTCGATTGTCAAACATAATCTGTTCTGGAAGACTGTTTGACTTCCGAAACGTTCCACAACCGAGGCGCAATTGCCGGTTGGCAAATTCCTTTTAAAAATGGAGAAACGTGCTTTGAAGCCATTCGACTTCTGAGGCACATTCAAAAACGGAAACATTCAATTCCTGGTTGTCGGCGTTTGGGTTCCAAATTGTTCAGCTTTCGAAGCATTCAACAACCGAGGTTCCACTGTATTGTCATGACAACAGCAGGAAAGGAGAAGGGTTAAACTCATTCCCCATTTTCTAGGATTCTGCAAAGTACCACCCCAGCAGATGTTATTTGCATTTTTTCCAGAAGTGCATGTTGAAGGCAAAGACCCATTAAATGTCATGTCTAGTTTGGCCATTAAACTGCCTCTTTGGGGGCAGATGGATGGCCGATCTCTGAGTGGAGAAGCTGAAAACTTCTTTACACTTCTATTGTGCCAGATTTTTCTGTATAGTTCCAGTTGCACATTAAGAATTATAACCATTACACAAACAGCAGAAAAATAACAAACCCACGGACAAGCCTAACTTCAGTTCAGCAGGAATGATAGCCTCCAAACTAATGGCAGCTGTAGATTGCTTCTTGTAGTAAGAACTTTTTTTTAGTTTGTGGGGGAGATGTTAAATTCCTATTCCAGTGAATCATTGTGGGATGAAGATACAACTTTATATTTTGGTTTTGGCTCTTTTGGACGTGGACCAAACCATAGGTCTAAACAAATAATCTTGCTCATTTAACATTGCAGCAGTTCCGCAGAAAGGAGTGAGTGATGTTTTCTCTTTCCCTCTAGTAGAAAATTTGAATTTGAATTTGAATCAGCTGTGCATGTCTACATGTAGCAAGCAGCTAACTTTTGGGGTGGGTGGAGGGGAATTGTTAAAGTTCTTAAATACTTTCCAGTGCAAGTATTAGATTCAAATTTTCATAGAATCGTAGAATTCTATTCTAGGGGAGTTGGAAAGTACCCAAGAGTCATTTAGTACAACCCTTCAAAATGATCATTTTGAGTGATCTTTAAGGTGTATGGACTCTCAGGATATGCAAAGCTGCTTGCATTTGAAAGCACAGAAAGCAAATTAATTGTCTACCTAGTTGTTGTTTTTAGCATACTAGTTTTCTACTCCAGGTTTAAAAGAGGCACCCACCAATCATGGACTTTCTGCTCCGTTGAACTAAGTTTGCCTTCTTCTAAAATACTTGAACATTTAAAAACATGTTTGTGTTCATTTGTTTAAATCTAATGGCATCTTTTGACTTCAGCCAGTTCCTCTGGAGACTCAATTGCTGAAATTGTTGTTGATGCTCTGAAATGAGGCAGGGTTACTCAAGTGTTGCTAATGGCCTAAGACTCATGAATCAATCTAACTTTAATGAGCTGACTAAGATATTTGCTGTGAAAATTACTAGTGTTCATTTGTTTAACTAATATATTTAAATCCTAATGAAGTTCCTTGTTGACAAATGACTACTTAGGCACATATATTGACAAAAAGAATGTTACAGTCTAAGGAAATGCCCCTATGGAATAACATCCTGATTTAATTTCTTCTCAAACCATATTGGCTCCATTTTTGTGTCTACCATATTAGACACAAGTATGATTGGAGGCAGTAAGCACTGTTGAAATTGGGTCCACATATGAGCAGTCTATTAGTACTCCCAGTACGTTTCCGAGCACAATTCATAGTGTTGGTGCTGACCTTTAAAGCCCTAAACGGCCTCGGTCCTGTATACCTGAAGGAGCATCTCCACCCCCATCGTTCAGCCCGGACACTGAGATCCAGCGCTGAGGGCCTTCTGGCGGTTCCCTCATTGCGAGAGGTAAGGTTACAGGGAACCAGACAGAGGGCCTTCTCGGTAGTGGGCCCGCCCTGTGGAACACCCTCCCTTCAGATGTGAAGGAAAGCTATCCTATCTTTAAAAACAAAACAAAACAAAAAAATTTTTCCTTCCAGTAGCACCTTAAAGACCAACTAAGTTAGTTCTTGGTATGAGCTTTCGTGTGCATGCACACTTCTTCAGGTACCAATTTTTTTTTGTTTTGTTTTGTTTTGACTATGGCAGACCAACACGGCTACCTATCTGTAACTGGAACTATCTTTAAAAGACATCTGAAGGCAGCCCTGTTCAGGGAAGTTTTTAATATTTAACACTGTATTGTTTTTAATACTTGATTGGGAGCCGCCCAGAGTGTGGGAGCCGCCCAGAGTGGCTGGGGAAACTCAGCCAGATGGGCGGGGTATAAATAAATTATTATTATTATTATTATTATTATTATTATTATTATTATTATTAGGGAGACCCTCTTACAATCCAGCTTAGTATGAGTTTTCCACCCTTTCACCCACCACCTTATTGATTGTGCCAGGGACAAGAAATAACACCCCTGTTTTTCCACAGGCTTTTAGTTTCTTACCCCCAGGATAAGAATTACCTACCAGCTGAAAATGAAGTTTACTTCTTAATGAAGTTTACTGCAGCAAAGCTTTAAGAAACCCTGCTGTGTTGATGCATCTTAAATAATACGTTTTGAAATTTTGCCGACAGCTTGGACTTGCAAATACAGCAGTTAAAGCAGAAGATCTATGAAGGCGATGGGATTGAAAAAGGGTCCCTAGGAGCTGGAGAAGAGAGATTGTCCCATAGCACTTCCCCTTCTAGTGTTACAAAATCACAATCCCACTTTATTCCATTGGTAGATGACAGGTATGTATTCGTGGTTTCACCCCAACCCAACTTCTACATCTTAAAAAAATAAATAAATCTATAATGCAATTTTCCTCAGAAGTATTTTTAGATGGATGTCTTTTAATAGCACTGCTAAAAGAATGCTTTCATTGTAATCAGAGTATAATGGCACAGTTTTTTTGCTTTGAGGCGTTTGAAATGTTTTCCAAATAAGACTCTGAACTTTGTTTGATTTTACCTGAGGTAAGCTCATGAGTTTGGTCTCTTAAAAACAGAGCCCAGGGGCTTGCAACGTTTTATGATTGTAGTTCCACAGCGGCTGGGAAATCTGTTTAATGCCATGTAATCAAGAGAATATAAAATATTACCCAATAGCATACAGAGAGCCAAATCTCCCCACCCCCGCAAGCACCCTTGAGGTGGTTTTTTAAAAAAACAACATTATCATTGTGTGCACCGTTTTGCTCTTCCTTCTGTTGCTTTTAACCAAGACTGTTCTCTCTCTAGCAACTCTTACGATAATGCTTTCTCTTATAATAAATAAGCAAATTTCACAGTGGGAACTAGAATTATATGCTGAAAGCTGTGGAAGCAATCCTGTTGCTACTGAAGGCAACAGCAAAGCTTTCATAGATTTTTAATGGATAATTACAGCCTATGGCTGCCACTGGATGTTTTAACTTAATGGGGGAATTGGCTGTCACTAATTCTTGTCTTTACTGCAATTAGTAAGTGCAGAAAACTTAAGAGCAAGGCAAGCAATTCCTCCTGCAGTTGAAGTGACTGTACTAATGTACTACTTATTTATTGTGTAGCCTGTCCCTTCCAAAGTCTCGGGACAGGTAACAATATATTAAGACCATAAATCTGTTCATTATTAACACTTCCATCATCCTGCCCTATCTCTAACCATCAAAAGACACTTAATCTTTTTGTTCAAGGTTACCTAGGGGACAGAGCCTTAATGGTTCTTTACATAGTTGAGTAATTCTTCTCTCTTTTATTTGCAATTTAAAAAATATCTAGAATAAATGCCTTTATTGAAGAAGAAGTTCAAAGACGTCTTCAAAACATACACTATACATGTGGAGAAAATAATAATAGCCTCCTGCAGTCTGCAGAACTTTCAAAGGTGAGAAAATATAATTGGTCTGTCCCTAAGCATGAGTTTATGATCACATCGGGGAGGGGGAATGTCTCCACAAAGCTGTATTCGCCTCATATTCGTCTGTGCGTTGATAACTGCCAACTCAGAAAAGAGAGAGAAACCACACACTTTTGGCTTTTGCTTCCCTTTTTCTCACACAATGGTTCAAACAGCAGTAAAATGGAGTTTGAATTGCTTCTCTGAAGTACATTTGTTTTATACATGTAATCAGACCCACTTATTCCCCTCAATTTAATCCCTGACAACATGGTTATTGCAGCTGGTGCTAAATAATTTGTAAATGATAAATGATAAAACAAAATGTTGCAGTGTGCCCCTTGTGTATTTGTATTTCCTGAACCTGTCGCTGGGAAGTGGAAGAGAGCAACGAGAGAATACAAAACAGCCTTCTACATGAGGTTTGGAAATGTATAGGTGTTGTTTTTTTAAAAAAAAATTGAGTTTTTCAGATTTTAAAAATTTACAAACAATTATCAGCCAACCAACATAGAAAAAGAATTCCGAAAAATCTCCTGAACTTCCTTCCTCCCCTTTGTGGGTCCTTATACAGTGGTACCTCGCAAGACGAATGCCTCGCAAGACGAAAAATGCGCAAGACGAAAGAGTTTTTTGTTTTTTGAGTCGTTCCGCAAGACGAATTTCCCTATGGGCTTGCTTCGCAAGACGAAACGTCTTGCGAGTTCTTGGGAGTTTGTTTCCTTTTTCTTAAAGCCGCTAAGCCGTTAATAGCCGCTAATAGCCGCTAAGCCGCTAATAGCCGTGCTTCGCAAGACGAAAAAACCGCAAGACGAAGAGACTCGCGGAACGGATTAATTTCGTCTTGCAAGGCACCACTGTATTAACCTTTTCCTCCTGCATCTTGTCTATTAATCCAAATCTGTTGTTGTTGTTGTTGATGATGATGTTTAGTCATTTAGTCGTATCCGACTCTTTGTAACGCCACAGACCAGAGCATGCCAGGCACTCCTGTCTTCCACTGCCTCCCGCAGTTTGGTCAAACTCATGCTGGTAGCTTCGAGAACACTATCCAACCCTCTCGTCCTCTGTCGTCCCCTTCTCCTTCTGCCCTCCATCTTTCCCAATATTAGGGTCTTTTCCAGGGAGTCTTCTCTTCTCATGAGGTGGCCAAAGTATTGGAGCCTCAGCTTCAGGATCTGTCCTTCCAGTGAGCACTCAGGGCTGATTTCCTTCAGAATGGATAGGTTTGTTCTTCTTGCAGTCCATGGGACTCTTAAGAGTCTCCTCCAGCACCATAATTCAGAAGCATCAATTCTTCGGTGATCAGTCTTCTTTATGGTCCTCCAAATCTATTAAATCTCCATTATACCCCAAATTTAACATTAAACTACAAGTGTTATTCCTATCCTCCTAATAATTTTAATTGTTTACAATGGTTTTTAAGGTAAATTATATATTTTCCCCCATTCCTTATTAAAATTTTGGTCTTCCTGATTCTTCTGGTCATTTTTACCAATTCGGCATAGTCCATCAACTTTATCTGCCAGTCTTCTCTGGTAGGGACTCTGTCTTCTTTCCATCTCTGGGCTAGTAAGGTGTGTGTTTTTAGCCTGCACTGAGTGTACCCCATCATAGACCATTACTGGGGTGCTGATGCCAAGGATTGTGTTCTCTTGCTACAGTTACAGAGTGGGAGTGAGCTTTGGGGGGATAGGCAGACTACCATGGGCTCACTTTGGTACATTTTCCATTTGCCAAATCTGAGTATTTGGACTAAATAGGCTGCCATTGCTAATATCCCAGCTGAGCTGGGCCATTTGTTGTCTTGATTACTTTTGTGCCGCTCTTCTGAACATTTGAACTTTGCCTGATTTCCAGGATAACGAGAAGTTTTGTAACGACACTGCTCAACGCAAGTTGAAGTATGAGGTAAGTTATAGCTTGTCATCTTGAAGAAGTGCTCATCTTAAATTATGGCATGCTCTGTAATTAAATTTCTTTAACATTTTGCAGCATAATTATAATTCTGTATTCCTGCAAGATTAATAGCCAATGGAATAAGGCTTAAAATTAAAGCTTCTGCTATGGTAAAACTTTGGTTGGTCATAGTTTGTTATTATTATATATATATATTTGACACTGCAACAGTTTCAGCGATCTATAATTTAGAAACAATGTTTATATATTTAGGTGTAAGTAATTGGTTGAATAGCCTGATATACTGCAACTTAGATTCAATCAATCAGTCAATCAGCTGCTCTGAATTCCAACCTATGTCAATGGTATGAGAGTGCACGGTCTTCTAGTCAGTTGTGCATGGCCCATAAAGTCTGGAAAAATTAAAATTCACTTTTCCAAATGATCAGTCATAATGCAGAAATACTGCATGCAAACTGTTGCAGGTGCCCAACTTTAGTTTTCACAGTAAGTTTCTTTGCTTCTGGTAATATGCTTTCCTTCCTGTTTTCTGAGCAAAAAGACATGCTTAAATAACAGCTTTTTATCAAAGCTGATTAGGTGATTTTTATCAAAACATTTGCTTCTTTTGGGGGACTGATAATATAAATTTCAGCTTTATTTTTCAAATCGGTAGCTCTGCCATTAGGGATGTGGATCGATCCTTCAATATTTACCTAAGTGAAATGGATACTGTTCGAAATGCAAGATTATGCTAAAGGGAAATTATGGGTTGGAATCACAACTGATCCCACTGATTTAATGTAGTGTCAATGCTGTTTAATCCAGAGTTGAACAAAACAATAAAATCCTCATCTGAAAATTTACATGAAAATACATTTTCGGTTAAACACAAGAAGTGCCTTTTTGTGCTTGTTTTTTGTTGTTGTTTTTTTGACATTTTAAACAGAAAATGCCCCTTTATGGCTTTCTCGCTCTACCTACTAATGACAGCCAATGTTATACAAGTGAAGATACAAGAATAGCAGACATCAGTAAGCAGGACGAAAGCATAGATGCATTCAATCCTCATTGGAGAAGAGTCCTGGAGTGCTGCATGACTCAAAAAACTACAAATAAAAAAAGACAGTTAGGACAAGAATACATCAGCTGGCTCTGCAGTAATGAATGTGACTCGAATCAACCCAAAGTCATAAATAGCAAGAGCACTTGCTCCAAATATTCTGCAGATTTTCATCTTCAGGCTCTTGACAGATATGGAATGATTCATTCATCAGAAAGCAAATCTGCATGCTCTCATTTCGACAGCACAGGCTTAGCTACTACTATTTGGGAACCCAGTAGTTTGGGAGCAGAATCTGATCTTGCTGTTGACCGCCGTATTCCTCCCTCAGAACTTTTAGCCTCTGCCAAACATCAGTCTGGAGCTTGCATTTCTCTCTCTCTCAGAGAACACAGTAACCAGATCCCCCAAATTTGTGCCCAGATTCCAAACCAGCAGTTAGATGAGAGAGCTACGAATGCCAGCCAGATACCTCTCCCAGAGTCCCATGTGGGAACAAAGCAGAGTTATGGGCTGGGACATCTCTTCAGCAAATTCTCCAGTATTTACAGTGATACCAACTATAAAGTGTTTAAGCTTAGCTGGTTTTCTAAGCAGATCAAAGGTCTGGCCAGTCTGTGTGACAAAAATGAGACGTGTACACAAATGGTGTCATTTGTGAAAGACTTTCCATTTATTAAAAAAATACAGTTAAATCTTCTTTTAGGTGTGAACAAGAATAGCTTCCATGATGCAAGTATCAGTCCAGGAAGTCCTATGCAAAAAGATGAAGATATGAAGTTCTTACACTCCGGCATTTCAATTGATATGTGTACAGCAGATCATTCTGAGAGATATACTTACTTTCCCAGAAGGGAAAAACTGGAAACTAGCCTTGTGCTTAAGCAAAATTTTGTGTGCTTTTCAGATGGGCTTCTGAAATTGCAGCTGTGCTCTCAGGATGAACTGTTGCAATATGTGTCCTATATCTTGCCAGAAATTTGTGCCAAACCTGATGAGTTAAAAGGAATCTACTGGATTGCTGTAGGAAACCATAACAGAACTGGACCAGAGCCTGCATGCTTGCTTTTACTTGGTTCGGTCCTGTATGCCATTATTTCATCAGCCAATCCACTGGACAGCAGTCAGGACTCTCTGGAAATTTTTCATGTTTTCCCAATTACTACATTAAGAGAAATCCAAATTGGCTATGCTGGACAGAGCATCAGACTTTTGTGTTCTAATGAAGAAAATATAATGAAAATATTTACCTTTAACAAATATATCACACAAAGAATATGCCACGACATACTTAGCATTGTAATATCATCATCTGAGTCTGCTTACTTAAATCACCCACTCCTGAAAGGAGATCTGTTGCACCTTTCACTTGACTGGGCTTCAGCAATCTCCGATTTGATTTTTGAAAATGGTTTGCGTCTGTCATGCAGCTTTGAGGCCAATTTAGCTGATCTGGTGTACATGCTCTATGGAAACATGGGAATCAACAAGCCCCCTTTAGGAGAAATTCAGATACTGCTCTATACAACAGTAAAACTAGAGGGCAAAATCCGATCACTAGTCCTTGCAAATACTCATGTAGGTCTTGTAGAGGAAGATAGTATCTTCTGCCCAGTTCCTAGCCCTTTACATTCCCTGGTTGACCAATTGCAATTTGACAAAATTCAGCTGCGTTGTTTGAGTGAGCTCAAGTGTATAGTTGTCCTGGAGAAAGAAAATCTAATCGAAATTGAGCTTGTATTTTCTCGTGCAGGTAAGGTTGGCTGTGATTCATCCCACAATTTGGCTTGCATTTCTCAGAGAGAGGCATTTACCCAACTGAGAACTGTTTCACCATTTTGTCATGCCCAACCTAGCACTCCACCATATATCTGGAAATTGACTTTCAGTTCAAATGAAGATGCCATTAAGCTAATGCTGCATTTGACAGGACAGTAAATCTGGGTGCTTTTTAGATGTTATGTTCAAAAGAATGCAAATCAAATGTGTGTTTTCATGTAAATAGTCTCTCAGATGAGACACATACTTAAGTCTTAGCAAGCAGGGCTGTGTTATGGAAATAGTCATGCAAAAATTTCAGCTCAAAGTTGCTACATCCAAGATGTATCTGAAATTTAAACCACAGAGCCTAGGACTTGCCAATCAGAAGGTCGGCGGTTCGAATCCCCACGACGTGGTGAGCTCCCGTTGCTCGGTCCCTGCTCCTGCCAACCTAGCAGTTTGAAAGCACGTCAGAGTGCAAGTAGACAAATAGGAACCGCTCCGGCGGATAGGTAAACAGCGTTTCTGTGCGCTGCTCTGGTTCGCCAGAAGTGGCTTAGTAATGCTGGCCACATGACCCGGAAGCTGTCTGCAGACAAACACCGGCTCCCTCGGCCTATAGAGCGAGATGAGCGCGCAACCCCAGAGTCGGTCACGACTGAACCTAATGATCAGTGGTCCCTTTACCTTATTGGTGTTAAGCATCAGTTTTAAATATTCTTTATGGTAGGAGAGGAAGGCACTAATATCCTCATGCCCTCTTTCGGACAAAAAAAATATAGGAACTGAGTTTTGGGTACTTCATGTTCATGTACTTGTATCTTCAATTCGGAACACTTTCATATTTGGGAAGGCATGACTTTACATTAGAGATACAATGACAACCATCAGTAGATGTGGCAACTGATCTCTGTGTGAACAGGGAAGGTTTAATACAACACTAGCAGTCAGAAGTCATGTAAAGATTTGCTTCTGTGCCTTAATCCAAAAATGATTTAATGGAAAGCAACAGCTTGTCTGCGGGTTTAATGCTGATGCAATGATTTCTCCCTTTTGCTCCTCTTGAATAAAACTTTTGCTGCCTTCACCTTCATTGGTACATGATCTGATTGCTAGGGTGTTTTTATTTCTTGTTTCTGTGGACTGCCTTGAAACTGTCAATACATAGCTCACTTATTAGTCTGTAAATGCTGGGATAGTGTGTATATACTGAGACACAAAAATAAAATGAAAAACCACCCGATTCACTTTTCAGACATTACAGTCCCCATGTGGAGATGAGTTGTCTTGACAGGGAAAGTAATACGTGAAACTACCATAAGAAACAATTATGATACTGTCCTGAAACCAGCATTTATTTAAGTATCAAAGAGAAAAGTGTTATGAAATTAATCTTCATGCTATGTCCTCAAATGACACCTTTATGCTCATTACTGCTAAATCTTTCAATAGACAGAGTCATAATATCAATAATAGCCTTAAGGAAATGTAGGCAGTGAGCTGGGTTTTCTTCTTTTAAATGGCAAGTTACCATTCTAACACAGCACAAAATTCTTGAGGGAAAACTTCATTTTGTAACTTTTTGTTGTTGCATAAATATGTGGAACTATGACAAATGTGGATACCCACATACTTTGTTTCTTGTTTTTTAAAAACTACTACTACTACTACTACTTCAGTTTGTAATGGAAGTGAGACTGTTCAGTGTCTTACTGGTTTATTTTCCTTATTATATGCTATTTTCATCTAAATTAGCATACTACTTTATAAAAGATTGCAGGTAACATCTTCAAGGCATCATGACGTAAAGAATTTGGATTAAAGAGCCTCCCCCCTCCATTTCCCCATGCCACAATTCGCTCCCATTTAGCAGGGTCCCCGGACCTTCAGTGGAGCATTTTGAAGTTCTTAGAGCCAGTGCCACAGGGAGGAGGGGACCGAAAAGTCAACTTGCATCAGCCCTGTTATGTGCATTTTACCCTGAAACCAACGTCACATCTGCAGGTATATGGCCCAGGAGAGAAATAAAACGAATATAGGCCAAGGATAGCTAATTTTGGATAGAGCTCTCCTAGACATCTTTGTTTAAGGAAGTCCCCCCAATTCCTTGCAGTTTTGACCCAGATAAGTGTACATATTATTGCAGCCTTACTGTGTAGAATGATAATGTACTTCCTGCCCTTCATCTGAGGCTTGGCTTAACCCCCAACTTCCAAGTTTAGAACAGCCTTTTTGTGTTGGCACCCTGTTGGTGAACACATTCACTTGGTGCTATTTTCTTTCTCTTAGGTACCAATTTAGTCATATATATTTTTATTTCATCAAGTATTTGATGTTTTACATTATCTTTTTTTTGCGTTGCTTCTGTTTTTAATTTTAATGCAGGTTTTTATTTTATATTGGCTAGTTTTTAATTTATGTTTCTGATCTCTCTAATCTTCCTTGTAAACTTTCTGAAGTTCCAAGGCTGTATTTTTAAAACGTGTGCATATGCAGCCTAATTAAATGGTATTCAAAAGATGTCCAAGAGGTGGTTTGGCTTCCTCCTCCAGCACCAGCCTGTCATATCAGCTCCAAAACTGAGGGAGGAGGGAGGCAATATCCCTCCCTCTTACATACATGTTCTGTGAGCTGCCCCAAGATGGTGGTATATAAATTCAAATAATAATACAGTGGTACCTAGGGTTAAGTACTTAATTCGTTCCGGAGGTCCGTACTTAACCTGAAACTGTTCTTAACCTGAAGCACCACTTTAGCTAATGGGGCCTCCCGCTGCTACCACGCCGCCGGAGCACAATTTCTGATTCTTCAACATCAACTTTGTTGGACTGGTCATGTTGTGCAGATGCCTGATTATTGTCTTCCAAAGCAACTACAGTGGTACCTCAGGTTAAGTACTTAATTCGTTCTGGAGGTCTGTTCTTAACCTGAAACTGTTCTTAACCTGAAGCTCCACTTTAGCTAATGGGGCCTCCCGCTGCTACCGCGCCGCCGGAGCACAATTTCTGTTCTCATCCTGAAGCAAAGTTCTTAACCTGAAGCAATATTTCTGGGTTAGCAGAGTCTGTAACCTGAAGCGTATGTAACCTGAAGCATATGTAACACGAGGTACCACTGTAATGTGGAAATGCTTTGTTCGTATGCATGCTACAGTGAAGGGGGGAAGTATTTGATCCCCTGCTAAATTTGCCCGTTTGCCCTCTGATGAAGAAATAACCAGTCCATAATTTTAATGGTAGGTTTATTGTAGCTGTGAGAAACAGAATAACAACAGGAAAAACCCCAGAAACCTAGAAGACAAAAGTCAGAGATTGATGTGCATTAGAATGAGTGAAATAAGTATTTGATCCCCTATCAACTAGCCAGATGTCAGACCGCCTGGTATCTTCACCGTATGTAACGAGCTGAGATTAGAAGCACCTGCTGTAAGGGAGAGGTCTTACCTGTAATCCCAGCTCGTTACAGTACCTGTACAAAAGACACCTGCCGACGGAAGCAATCAATCCAGCAGATTCCAAAGTAGCCACCGTGACCAAGACCAGGGGATCAAATACTTTCCCCCCCTCACTGTATGTATTTATGTGTATGGAACCCGCCCATAAAAGGGTGTTTATTTCCCGAGCTTTTTCCTCCCAAAATGAGGGTGTTTCTGTTCCTGAATGATAAAAACGTCAATTGCTACAATGATCCATCAAGACACTTGACAATTTTCAAGTAGTCTGTGGTCAGGCAACGACTGGCAACCACTTCCTTAGTCTTTGTGCTACCTTCTTCCCTTGCATGCAGAGAACGGGCAAAGATGGTTTGTTCTTGCCTGCAAGCCAGGGCCACAAGCCAGGTATGCAAGCAAGCACAAACCATCGTTGGTTGTTTGGATGGATTTGGACTATTAGCCGACACAGACTGGGAATAGAGACTTCTAATCTCTGCATATGAGGGGAAGTAGGAGCTCATAAGTTGGGGGCTATGCGTGGCCCAAGCAGGGCTCATCATGTTTGATTTAGCAGAAGAGTTGCCTGAATAAGTGATAAAATCCATGTTTCCCACTCGTCCCAGAGTCTAGCTGGCTGATAGTTCTGCCCTCCCTGGTACACTCCTGCCTTATATGAGGCCGTTCATAGACTGGCTCACACACATAGTTTGTTTTAAGGTGTGATTTAATGTGACTTTCCACCTTGGCCATAGTCTGCACTATTTCTCTGACCCTCTCACGGCACAGGTCTCTGCTGTTTTTTATCCCTCCCAGAACACCATTAATGAGAGTGTGGTGCATCTCCCTCCAGTGTTACTCTATATAGGTTTCCTCCCGCTGCTAGTTATTTATCACTGTTTCCTTAAAAACAAACAACCTTACCGATATAATCTTGCACGGCTGCCATACATTCTGAGTCCATGCAGCTTTGATTTATTTTTAGAGACCCATCCTCAAGACACTACTTCTACAGAACTATCTAACCAATTCTTTTGTTGTTTGCTATGTTAACATTTCTGTGTGCTGTTATTTTGTCAAGCTTTGCTAAGCCAATGCTTGTAAGATTTTAAGGACTCCTCAAGAGATCCGTTCTATACAGAGATGTTCTATAGGTGGTGTTAAGTAAAACCACTGAATTTATTGTGCTTACATTGTCTAGGGCAGCTACCCAAGTGCTATCTGGAGATAGTGAGAACTTTCAAAACCCACATGGTTTTATGATGAGAAGCACTAAAATTTGCAGTGTCAGTAAGCATAGGCCTTGATTTCATTGCTTAAACTACATCAGTTGATAAAGATATTGATGCCTGTATGATTTTTAAAAATAGTTTTTTATAATAATAGGAAGTCTTTTTTCGTAATCTTGTACAGGTTGCTACTTTCACCTTATGCTGAAATATTTTAATAAATATGTTAGTAAAATCATAGAAAAGCCAACTGAATGATCAGTTTTAAGGAATAGCAAGTTGCCAGCTTTCTTTAAGCTTTCCTTGTTGCAACAAAGGTTACTTTATTTCTGATCCGAAAGGCTTGTGACTACAGATTGCATTCTGAGTTTTCCTTCTGTAAATGGAGAGGATCCACTTTGTGGAAGAGGCTGCAATCCAGTGGATTCCTCCTTTCCTTTCAGGACCCTGCAACATCTCCCACATTGTTCCAGAGGTTCTCAGAACCTCTGAAGGAGATTTTCAGGAGAAAGAGGAATTGTCAGAATTTGTTTCCCCACCTCCTTCCAACAGACAGGCTTTTAGATGCGTTTCTTACGTGATCATAAATGTGGTTATAAAGTTTTATTATCTGTTTTTCATTGTGCTTAAGGTTGCAAAAAGAGTAAGTAACACTTGCAGAGATTGTTTCCCTTTTCCTCTCTGCCCCCGAAAGAAGAATCGCAAGAGGATTACCACTTGCTTCTCATAAACCCTCCATTTAATAATAATAACAATCTTACTTTATTTTACTTTTCTGTCAGAAAATGTATTTCTGGCCTTACAGACTGTTGTTCATGAAGTGATGCAGGTTTTAATTTGTTCTTCCTGTTTGATATTCATTTGATAGCGAATGATCTGTCGCTCTGTTAAAACAAACCCAGATGACCTAAAGAATCCAGTTAAAATTAGTATTCCACGCTATGTCCTTTGTGGACAAGGGATGGATGAGCACTGTGAATATGAAATAAAGGTAAGAAGTTTAACTTCTTTTTAAAATGAAAGGTGTGTGTGTTAGAGTGGGAGGAGTGAGAACTACAGGGATTCACGAAGAATCTAAGCTGGATGAATTTATTATAGGAAGCTTAAAACCACGGGCACTCTCTATGGATTTTACTATTATAAAATCAGCTCTGCGTTCTGTTGTCAGTTTGCCCACTGAGTCAATTGTGCGGATGTGGTTCTCTTGCAAATCCTGTATCAATGAATGCATTTATTCCCCATGTACAAGATGAGCCAGTCCCGATAATAATAGTTTGATGGGAGAAAATTGTCCATTGCAGGGAGCCATAGTATCTGTGTTCCTATATATGCTTCATTCATCTTAATTTTGCTATTTTCTTTTTCACCGCTGCATAACAGATATCAGTCCTAGATGAGACGTGGACAGTATTCAGGCGGTACAGTCGGTTTAGGGAAATGCATCAAACATTAAAATTAAAATACCCAGAGGTAAGTTTCTAATTAAATTATATCTACATTTGCATTCATCTTGCCTTTTCTGCTCCAGGAACGCACAATTTATTGTATTTCCACTACAAATGATCCTTTCAGGATCTCTCTACTACCGTGATTCAGTCTTTTACTTATGTGTTGTTACTTTTCCTTCTTTTGTCAGAGAAAGCACTGGAAGGATTTTTGTGCTATCATTTACAAGGCTGTGTCTGTGTGTGTGTGTGTGTGTTTCACTATGAAGCCCACCAAAATTACAGAAGGATTTTGTTGTTTCTTATAATATCACTGAAACAAAAGTTCAAAATAGATATTTGGGGTGTTGGTTCCTTCTGAAATTTTTGAGTGTAGAGGAATTCATGAACATACTGAATCTTTCTCTGCATTACCTTTTTACCGTTTTTCTTGTATTTTCCCAGCATTCTGTTGTAGTTTTTAATTGTGAAAAATTCTATGTAATTTTCTGGAAACATGCATTTAATATATAAATACGAAGATTTGCAACATAAAATAAGGATTTAGAAACATCCTCGGTTAAAAAGAAAAAAAGTGCAGAAGAAAAACCAAGCAGTGGATCATAAAGTGCCTGTAATCCTCTTTATTCCACAGCTTCTGTTGGTTTCCTAGTAGCTGAGGGAAAACTTGGGGAGATCAGTGCAGGTCATACGATATGATAGTAGCTTTCCCCAGTCAGTGTGAGAATCTTAAAGGGGAAAAGATGGCTGCCTCCAGATGATCATTGTAGAGCTCAAGAGTGAAAAAGGCCACAATGATGCAGTTACGTCCTCTTTTTCAGGACAGGTGTATTATCCATTAAGAACAATAGTTGCTTGGAGGTAATCTTTCTTTGGACATTTTATTCATAACTCTAGTGAAGTGAACTTCAGAGTATTAGAGGATTACTGCATGATGCTGTATTCAGCTGTCTGCCTCTTCTAGTATTGGTTTATAAATCAGTTGTGCACATTCACCACGGAAGTTCACAAATGTCTTCTGCTCTGGATGATCTAAAGTTATAACAGAAAGCACATTCTCTCTTCACTACAAAATGACACACACACCCCGCCAACAGTGTTTTAATACTGTAATTGACTGAGGTGTCTTTTTGAGTATTTGTAGTTAAATTAGTTAACAGAAGCAGATCTTAAAGGGAAATGTGCTAATTTAACAGTACAGTGGTACCTCAGTTGTCAAACGTAATCCATTCCGGAAGACTGTTCGACTTCGAAAATGTTCAAAAACTGAGGCATAAAGGGTGGTCGGCAAAGTCAATGGAAATAAAAGAAAAACACGCAGCAGATGCTGTTCGACTTCTGAGGCGCGTTCGAAAATGGAAGCAATTACTTCCAGGTTTTCGGCATTCGAAAACCGAAACGTTCGGCTTCTGAGATGCTTAAAAACTGAAGTGCCACTGTACTTAAATTCAGTTTCTATATATGCTTCATTGTAGAAGCTCCCGTGTTTCTGTTGTTGTGTTCCTGGGCACTGACAATTTTCGGAATCCCTGGTTTATGGTATAGAAGTACCTAGTAGTTTAAAAATGCATACAATAAGCCTGCAACGTATGAGCATTTAACTTGTGTGCATTCAGCTTTACACGCTTGGCAAAAAAAGAAAAAAGAAATGGAAAAGTGGGGAAGGCGCCCAGGCAAAAAGACTTTGGCATTCCCACCTGTCACTGAACCCAGTGTGCTTTGACTATATGAATTTTGGCTTTAGGCACGTTCCCCAGTTCGTAGCCCCAACATAAGTTGCAGGCTTATTGTATTTGCATATATTTGTAAATAAATATAATGCAGTTTAGATGTCTCTGTGAAATGGTATGCTTCTGTATGTGCCCTTACTTTTTGATCCAACCCCATGATTACAGAGGTTTTGGGTGAGCTTTAAAATAGCACTCTTGCTATTTAAGTAGAAGAATGGTTAAAGTTCCATAAATTCAAATATCTAATGTCAAAAGGGGCAGGGGCAGAATCCCAAATCCTGTGTGCTCATTATTTTAGCAGGGCTCTTTTTCACAATCTTCTAACTCCAGATTTATATTTATTGTACATAGAGAAATGCATGCTTGCTTAATTTATGCAATGTCCTGTAGAGGTGAACTTTATAGCTCATTAGCTGTTCAGTTCTGGGCTACTGCCTCTGTATTCTTAATCTGAAGATGCATTTCATATTTCCGCCACCACTTTTCCAAAAGAAGTGTATTGAAATATTGATTTATCATGGGAGGTAAAATTCCAACAGTTTATTAAAAGAGAAATGCTGTCATCTTACAGTTTTGAAATTTTGCAGCATATTATTTTGTCGAGTCAGATAAACAAGTTGTTGTTGATGACCACATGAATGCATCCAGTCAAAATGTTGGACGTGCTCACTTCCAGACTAATATGTTGGTGGTGTGAAACACTAAACATTGGGTATTAATTATGCATTTGGTATTAAATCATGCCTAAATGTCTGCTGGCATTTAGAGACTCATTATTTCCTGACCTTGTAGCATGTTAGATTAAAATGGCACTTCACAACACGGTCCTAATGCTATAAAGAAGCAATGTGCATGTTGACTGCATAGAATCAACACTTGAGGAAAAGTGGACTGCATATAGAAATGGATAAAATGGAGGATGGGGGGGGGAGGAAATTAAGCTTTTTGTTGACCCTAAGGAAACACACTGAGTCATTCTGTTGTGGTTTGTTATTTATATTTCCATACAGTAGCAAAGAGCTTATAAATATAATTCGGTTAATGAATTCCACCAGTTAATAGCTGAATACGCTTGGTTATTGTATTCTATTTATTTACAGGGCTGTACATAGTGTATATTTACCAAGCCTCCTCCTCTTCCTTAAGAGACCCTCACTGGATCTAGAAAATCGAAGCCATTACTGATTGGTCACCAACTCCCTCCTTCTGGAGCAAGGTCCTTGAATGAGTGGTCCAGAAATCCAGGCTGAAACAAATTTTCTAGATCCATTTCAAGCTGGGTTCAGGTCCGGCTTGGGTATGGAAACTGCCTTAGTTGCTCTGTAAGAAGTTCTCTTTGTCAGGAGAGAATCTGGAGAAGCATGTCCCTTTTAGCCCTGATCTCTCAGTGGCTTTCAATACCACGACTGTGGCATTTTTCTGGAGAGTCAGGTGGGTGGCAGAGTCAGCCCAGCCATTGGGTAGGGTGAAGCCACCGTCTTGGGGCAGAGAAGTGGTACCAATTTCCAGCAAGATCTCGGCAAGATCATGCGAGATCTTGCAGAGCATGAGAGATCTTGCCTGAAATCAGCACCAATACCCATGTGGCGAGGCAGGAAGTCACTTTCCATTTCTCCACAAGTGGCAAAACAGGATGGGGGCCCCTGGGGAGTGGCATCACTCGGTCGTGTTTCCAGGTCTCCTTGGATATTGTTTTCATGAGGTGGTGCTTGGGGACTGATGTTTGGCCCCATGGAGCCTTCAGTTCAATTTTATCTCTCATGCTGCTTAACATCTATGTCAGGGAAGTGACTAATAAATTAAATAGTAACAATAATAACAATAAAATTCCAGCTGGTACAGATTTATTTCTTGCCTTTGCTGCTTGTCTCTCAGTTCCTGATGTTGAAGATCTCCTTCTTGACAATATTTCCCTGGTTTTGGGGTGTATTGCTGTTGTTGGTGATTTGAGCTCTAAAAAGAGCAAAGAGATACTCATTGCGGAAGACCTTAGGCTTATCTGAAATTGGCTTGTTATATTTTTGGTTAATCAGCTCTTTGTGCAATTTGTATAAACACAGTATAGATTTTCTAAACTTAAATACCATTAAAAATGCTTTGGAGTAAAGTAGAAATTGCACTCCCCTCCCTTTTCCCTTTCTGAAGATCTGCTGCTACTACTCATACCAGATTTAACTTAAAGGGAGGTTGTTTGTTTGTCTGCAGGTATATTTCTATGTGACAGCTGTTCTTTTAGACCCTGGGGCCTGCTATTAATTCTGAGAAGTCAGAAACACATCCATCTCATCAACCCTAAGAATTATTGCTATCCTTTGATGAGTTTTCATTATTAGCATTTCTCAGAGGCAATGGTGGCTGAAATTTACAGCACTGTTTGGTCTCATAAGACAAGAAGGTTTCATAAATGCTGCCAGATGTTACCCAGCTGAGCTTCTGTGCAGTGAGAAAATCGTCTTTAGAGGGGACTGTAAAATCATCTTTGGAGGGGCCTGCTAATGTGGTTATGGAGATTTTTGTTTCACATAGAAGCCAGAGTGCGAGACCCTGTCAATTTCAGGACTGTGACTGGAATACATAATGACCAGAACCTAGTCAATACATTCTTATCAGTTTAGTGGGGGAAGCAGACTAAAATGCAAAGGATTGTGCAAGCATAGCCTTACAATAATTTATAATTCTTGTCTGTTCTCCTTTGATAATCACATTTATAAAATCATAGAATACCGTAGAGTTGGAAGGGAACACAAGGATCATTTAGTCCAACCCCCCTGAATATTTTGCCCAATGTGGGGCTCAAACCCACAACTCTGAGGTTAAGAGTCTCATGCTTTACAAACTGAGCCGCAAGCAAATGTTTTAAGGTATGAGGAGTGCCAGTATTGTTGTTGTTTAGTCGCTTAGTCGTGTCCGACTCTTGGTGACCCCATGGACCAGAGCACGCCAGGCACTCCTGTCTTCCACTGCCTCCCGCAGTTTGGTCAAACTCACGCTGGTAGCTTCGAGAACACTGTCCAACCATCTCGTCCTCTGTCGTCCCCTATTGGTCCCTGCTTAAAATTGTTTTGCTTTTAAAACACTCCTTGGAGCATTAAAGGGGGGGGGGCGGGAATGCTACTACAACTGTGTTCAAGGTGTTAGGTCACAAAAGAACTATTCCAGGCTTTATGGAGATTATTTATTTATTTTCTTACTTCTGCATTTGTTTGCATCTTTATTGGTATTTAAAAACCAATAGCGTAAAATAATTGCAGCATTTCCATTGTAAATGGAAAATATAACCTGCGCTGTTGCATGTAAATGCTCAACTGTCCTCTTTAGTTGGCATCCCTGAAAACTGTTTGTGTAGTGCAGTTGATTAGTGCAATTTGAACTAAATAGAGTTCAGCATAAATTAGGTTAAGTGTAAAAATTTGGGAAGGTTTCAGCCCCCCCCCCCCCGAAAAAAATTCTCTATTATTTTGCTCAGATAAATAGTACAATCCAGATAAAATTAAGCATTCCCTTGCTGCAGGGATGGGAGGAATTTGACCCACATTAGAGCGTGGCAGGAGGGAGGTATAACTCCTAAACTCCAGAGAAGCTATTTGCTGATCTGCTGTTCCAGTTCTGATTGGAGTGCCGGCAACAGCTTTTGCAAAAAAGAAAAAACGACAGTATTATTTGTTTTGTTTGTTTGTTTGTTTATTGAATTTATATACCGCCCTATACCTGAAGGTCTCAGGGCGGTTCACAGAACAAAATCAAAATATAAAACCATAATATATATAATCAAAATAAAAACAACTTCAAAAAACCGCCACATTTTAAAAGGGCATCGGATGTCAGTCAAATTGAGAGAAGAGGCACATAAACAAATAATAATATTGCACTTGAAGTAAAACAAAAAAGAAAAAAAACCCAGCAGGATGTTGAGCAGTAGCCTGTTGTACACATGCTTTTAAAAAAGTGTATGTGTAATGTACTGTGTTCTCTGGCCCTCAGTGAACAGCTGGAAGTTACGTTGAAAAAACAAAACAGATGATCGTCATTATAGATATATTAGATATATATTCAGATTGTAGTAGTTACCATATTTTTCGCTCTATAAGACTCACTTTCCCCTGCTAAAAAGTAAGGGGAAATGTGTGTGCGTCTTATGGAGCGAATGCAGGCGGGAGGCTCTGTCAGCGCTCCCTTTAAAGTGCCGCATGGAGCACGTGTGCGGCTCTTGGAGGCTTTTCCCGAGGAGGGAGAAGGGCTGTGCACCAATCCCGCTTGCTCTCCTGGCTTCAGGGATAGCCCCGCAAAGCCTCCTGAGCGAAGATGGAGGAGCGCTCCCTCTTAGCTCAGGATGCTTTGGGTTCCTTTCTTATTTCTTGTTTTCCTCCCCTAAAAACTAGGTGCGTCCAATTGTCTGGTGCGTCTAATAGAGCGAAAAACACGGTAGTTCATTACTATGCTGGATGAGTATTTGGAAAGAGAAATTTATCATTATCTAGGAAAGATTCTAAAAAAATTGGCCACATATAGAAAAGCTATGTTCAGTTCTAGAGAACAGAGGAACCAGATGTTGGGAAGAGTCAAAGTAGTACACAGTATATAGCTGAGCTATGGAATCTTGTTGCCACAAGATGTGTTGATGGCCACCAACTTGGACAGCTTTTAAAAGATTAAAAGGAAAGGCCGCCAATGGCTACAAGTCATGGTGGCCAGATTACCTCCAACATTGAAAGCAGTGTACCTAAATACCTTTTGCTGGAGTTCATGAGTAGGAGAGGGCATTTGTGCCCATGTTCTGCTTCTGGACTTCCCTACAGGTATCATCTGGTTGGCATCTGTGAGAAGAAGATGCTGACTATAAAGGCTATGGGTTAGATCCAGGAAAGCTTTTACGGATCCCTGGCTTGCACTCTTTGGATCCGTGGGACTCTTACATAAATTTGAATATACCTAATATATATGTATTAGCACAGCGTATCTTGAAATCCAGTGGATATAGCTGAGCATATCCTGAAGCAAAGTAAAAAGAGTGGGTGGCGCTGTGGTCCAAACCACTGAGCCTCTTGGACTTGCTGATTGGAAGGTCAGCGGTTCAAATCCGCACGGTAGGGTGAGCTCCCGTTGCTCTGTCCCAGCTCCTGCCAACCTTGCAGTTTGAAAGCACACCAGTGCAAGTAGATACTATATTTTTCCGTGTATAAGGCGATCCTTTTTGCTATTAAAAAATAGGCAAAAATTGGGTGTCGTCTTATACACGGACAGTAAATGCAGGGGGGGGACATCTGATTAATGGCAGCAGCAAGCAGGAGATTGGCAGCGGCGATTGGGCGGGTGATTGGTGGCTGCGGCAAGGCCTGTTGGCGATGGGCTGTGGCTGTGGCAATTGGGCAGGCGATTGGCAGCTGTTGCAAGTGGGTGGGTGGACTGTTGGTGGCGGCGAGCTGGAAGACAATTGGCGGCTGCAGCAAGGTGTGCAGTTGAAAGTTGCGGGCAGGCGGGTGAGCAATTGGTAGAAGTGACCTCCCCCACTCCCCCCAAAAAAGCTAAACAATTTAATTTCTTAATTTGGGGTTTAAAAAAATAGGAGTCATCTTATATATGGCAGCGACTTACACATGGAAAAATATAGTAAATAGGTACCACTGCGGCGGGAAGGTAAACGGTGTTTTCCATCACGGTGTTCCGTTGCGCCAGAAGCGGTTTAGTCATGCTGGCCACATGACCCGGAAAGCTGTTTGTGGTCAAACGCCGGCTCCCTTGGCCTGAAAGCGAGATGAGCGCTGCAACCCTATAGTCGCCTTTGACTGGACTTAACTGTCCAGGGGTCCTTTACCTTTACCTTTACCTTTACCTTTACCTTTACTTTATCATGAAGCAAAAAGTAAAAAGGGCTGGGGCAGTGAACACACAAGGATAAAACTAGTATGACTGTATGACTTGAGGGAATAAACTTGGTTCTATGGTAAATTTATTTCTGTAAATAGCCCGTGGCTTTACTAGTCCTGATTTTTTTTTGTAAGCAATTTAAAATCCAGTTAAGGCTCCATAGTGTTTATAGCACTATAAAAGGTTTGCATGAACTTCTAAATTGCACTCCACTCACTTTTTATTAGAATTCTGCGTATGAACACTACCCTAGACTACTTATAATGAACACAATGGTGAAGTCATTTATCAAATGATGTTACTTATCATCCATGATACTACCAGTGTTTACTGCTATATCCAGCTAGGCTCCCCAAAAATTGCTTTTGGGAATGAAAGATGTCCCTAATCTGGATAAAAAATTTCTGCAGAATTTAATTTGTTTCCTTAATAACACCGGGCAGACCGATGTTAAAATAATAATGCAATAAACCATGGTGTCTAGATCTCCTCTACAAGTCTATGTGGAAGTGGGTGGGATTCTGCTAATTTTTTTCTGGCTACGGAAATCAAGCCATTCTGTCATTTTTAGTTTAATTAATGTCTACTTAGCCTATGATGAAAATATTGTACCATAATTTATAGACCAGGTATTAAGCATGATGCCATCAGGAAATGGAATTTAACAGAACAATTCCCAATATAAAAAAGAGCACCCCTACTTTGGGGGGTTGGCAAGGTGAAAGAGATCAGTTTCCATTCGGTAGATCATAGCCAGTCATGCACTTACTTCCGTAAATTGCAGATGTGACAATAGGAAGCCCTGCATCCCATCATTGTGACCTGCCAAGACAGTACAAGCGGTTCAGGGACCTAGGCCATAAGATTTGGTGTTCTTCAAACAGTGCACTTACTTCCGTAAATTGCAGATGTGACAATAGGAAGCCCTGCATCCCATCATTGTGACCTGCCAAGACAGTACAAGCGGTTCAGGGACCTAGGCCATAAGATTTGGTGTTCTTCAAACAGAACCAAGGACGGCAAACGGACAAAATAAACCCTTTACTTGATTGAACTTTTGTGTTTCAGAAATATGACCTGACCTGAAATAGGTGATACTCTTCTCCCTTGTAAAAAGTTTGAAAAAGGTTTTACTTTGCCTTAATTGGCTTTTTTAATCAAATGTTTGTTCAAATTATATTTCCCCTTCTGACCTGTTTTAGAGCTGCTTGCTGCAAGAAGCTATAAGCTATAAGTAAGGCAGTTTTGCCCTTCTTACCATGCCTCTTGAAAGCGCTGTAGAAATGTAGGCAAAAGCTGTTTTATCCTCAAATAAGTTACTGGAGAAATCTTCCAAGGCAAAAAAGATAAGAGTTGTCAAATTTCCAAATATATAGTGCTACTTCCAACTTAAGAACTTTTTTTTTTTTTTGTCCAGTTCCTTTACTCGAGGAGTTTCAGGACTTCTCTAGAAGATGAGGCTTGAGTTACTTGTTTAAACTTCAAAAACTTTAAACTAGGACACTTTTCCCCCTTTTCATTATAAGCTCAAAAGTAAGTGAAGCAGCCCCTGACTATCTACAGAAAGAGACCACTTCTGATTTTTCTCGAATCAGACATAGAAAACCAGGACAAAGGATCAGAAGTCAGACATAGCCCTTGAAAAACTGAGAAAATCTAGGCCTGAAAATGTTAAATACTTTAATGCTTAAAGTGACATTATTTTAATATTTCTCCCTATAGATTTGAAAGGCTAATGCACAAAAATCAAGTAATAATGAAACATTAAAAATTATTTCTGCTCATACTCTGCTTCTCTTTTCTTTAAAAGTTCCCCCTCTCACCCCCCCCCCATCTGTATTGGGGGCAATAAAACAGACTTTCTTTTACTTTGAAAATGAAAAAAACTGGCACTGCTTTTTTATTATTTCATTTATTTATAGTTGCATTTATATCCCACCTTTCTTCCATCATCATACCTGAGGGGGATAGATAGATAGATAGATAGATAGATAGATAGATAGATAGATAGACAGACAGACAGACAGACAGACAGACAGACAGACAGATGATAGATAGATAGGTGTGTGTGTGTGTGTGTGTGTGTGTGTGTGTGTGTTATAATACATGTGTTCTGTGTGATGAGCTGGAGACATCAGCTGCTCCACATTGTGCCCCTGCCTCCTGAATACAATCTGTGGTACGTCTATCCATGCTGACTGCCAAGGCACTTCCGGTTCAAGATGCTGACTTTTAAAGCCCTTCAAAGCATAGAATCAACACATCGTAGAAACCACCTCTGCCTATTTTGGCTGCTATCATAATTACATTCCTCAAATGGGGCCCTGCTTCATCTTTCATCAGTGCAAGGAGAAGCAAAGCCTTTATCATAATTGCCAGAGGCTGTGAACAATCTTCCTGCGGAGTTCTAAAACCGAACTTGGTAGCTGCCTCTGGAGAAAGGCTGCAAGGAACACCTATTTCAGCTAACTGCTGTGGCTCTGTGGGTGGCACGAACAAAGCCTGAGTTAGTAAAAACTGCTTTGGGTTTTGTGTGTTTTTTGTTGCATTCCCCCTGATATCTTAAATACCGTTTTGCTTGCTTGCTTTCTTGGAAGCTGTTTTGAGTCTATGACAAAGTGGCTTAGAATTCTAGGCAGTTCTAAAAAATTGTCTCCAAAGAATGGAAGAAGGATTGTTAAGCATATTGGGTCGGATTCAACTAACTGGTCCCGCTAGGAGAAGCCCATGCAAGGGTTTACACAAGCGCAACAGGACTTCTCCCTCTCACCTCCTCCCATGACCCTCATTGGGTCGGATATGTGTGGAAACCCACCCCCCCAAAAAACAGCACACAGGAGGAGGAGAAGCGAGGTCACTCCATTGGGCTTAGGCTGATGAAACATTTGTAACGTTGAATTCCTTCTCCTCATTGCTTTTTGCATTTTAAGGCCTTACTGCTGAATTAATTTACTTAAGTATAAGTCCCACTGAACCAGGTATGTCTGACATATTATTGCACTACAAATGTTTTACAAAAGAACTGAAGAGGTCTTGTGTATACTAGATTATAACCTATGGTTTAGGTTATAACCATAGGCTATAATCTAGTATACGCATGATCTCTTCAGTTCTTTTGTAAAACATTTGTAGTGCAATAATATGCCAGACATATCTGGTTCAGTAGGACTTACACTTAAGTAACCTTAAGGCACAAGACTCTGTGATAGTTTGACTGACATAGGCTTGTCCTGCCCACAATTACAGTGGTACCTCGGGTTAAGTACTTAATTCGTTCCGGATGTTCGTACTTAACCTGAAACTGTTCTTAACCTGAAGCACCACTTTAGCTAATGGTGCCTCCTGCTGCTGCCGTGCCGCCGGAGCACGATTTCTGTTCTCATCCTGAAGCAAAGTTCTTAACCTGAAGCGCTATTTCTAGGTTAGCAGAGTCTGTTCAGGGAAGTTTTTAATATTTAACGCTGTACTGTTTTTAACACTTGATTGGGAGCCGCCCAGAGTGGCTGGGGAAACTCAGCCAGATGAGCGGGGTATAAATAATAAATTAGTAGTAGTAGTAGTAGTAGTAGTAGTAGTAGTAACCTGAAGCGTATGTAACCCGAGGTACCACTGTATATTAAAAATGGGTTTGAGAATGCTGTTGCCATTAATGCTGTACAAGCAAGCTACCCATGTACATCCTTTCCCCTCTGTATCTTATTTCATAATTGCTAAGAACATTTCTCAGTTGATTCATTCTCTGTTGCGTCTTGCAGCTGGCTATGTTAGAATTTCCTCCAAAGAAGCTCTTTGGAAACAAAGATGAACGAGTCATCGCAGAGCGTCGGAATCACTTAGAGGTAATAGAATTTTATTTATATTTTTTAAAAACTACTTCCTTTAGATATATTTACACGGTTCTGTCTTCTTGACCAATAGGAACCATTTCCATGTGGTAGAAATTAAATAGCCCCTTGGTAAATGGGCAATTGCAGCTGCTTCATTTGACATGGAAGATGGCAACAGTATATCATAAAGTAATGTGGCACATAGATCAGAAATATTCTTATGGTCTTGTAAAGAAGCATCGTAGGAGTTGTAGGAAATATGTTCATTAGAGGGCTAAGAGGTTGGGAATGAGATGACTATTTAGAACGGAGGGAAGATTTTATAGATCTTTTTGATTCTGAATTATTAACTTGCTGTTTTGGCTCACATCAAAAGTAAAGGGAGCTATATAGACCCATAAGAACGCCCCACCAAAATATGTATAAGGGCAGTAGTTTTATTAGACCACCAAAATATCACAAAACAGTATGCAAAATTTCAAGTTCTCCAGAATTCTCATTATAAAAGTGTGACCAGATGCAGATTCTGTGGCCTCAATACCAGCATTACACACACAAACACACACAGAGAGAATATTACTATATGTACTTCCCTTTAATGCATTGACTATTCATGCATGGGACAGGCACTAACTATTAACTACTGTATCTCAGAGTAAAGAAAACAAAATTCTCATAGAATCTTAGAGTTGGAAGAGTCCTGAGGGTCATCTAGTCCAACCCACAGCAATGGAGGAATCTCAGCTAAAGCATCCATGACAGATGGCCATCCAACCTCTGTTTAAAAACCTCCAAGAAAGGAGAGTCCACCACCTCTCATGGGAGTCTGTTCCGCTGTCAAACAGGTCTTAGTGTCAGAAAGTTTTTTCCGAATGTTTAGTCGGAATCTCCTTTCTTGTAACTTGAAGCCATTGGTTCAAGTTCTACCTTCCAGAGCAGGAGAAAACAAGCTTTCTCCCTCTTCCATGTGACAGCCTTTGAGATGTTTGAAGATGGCTATCATATCTCCTCTCAGTCTCCTCTTTTCCAGGCTAAAAATGCCCAGCTCCTCAATCAGGCTTAGTTTCCAGACCCTTGATCATCTTGGTTGCCCTCCTCTGCACACATTCTAACTTGTCAACATCCTTCATAAATTGTGGTGCCCAGAATTGGACACAGTATTCCAGGAGTGGTCTGACCAAGGCAGAATACAGTGGTACTATTACTTCCCTTGATCTGAACCCTATACTTCTGTTGATGCAACCTAGAATAGCATACTGTACAGTCCTCTCTCAGCAGTATAAATGTCTAACCATGGTAGAGGTGCATAGCTGTCAAGCGTCCCTTATATGGCGGGAGAGTCCCTTATCCCAGCGCCATGTCCCGCTGCTGTCCCTTATTGATGATGTCCCTTAAATTTCCCGGGTTTCAAAGGAAGCAGCTCCTCTCCCTCCCTGCCGGCCGGGGAGGAGGGAGGCTCCAACTTTGTTGCTTGGCTGCATTGCTCACCCAATAAGGAGTCTAAGAACAACTGGGGGTGTGGAGCTTGCGTGCCTTGTGCCGATCAAATCGGCCACGTTGCCTGGGGACTCGCCTTTGCTCAGCGCTTCCCAGCGGAGAGGTGATAGTGGTTTTTCTTGCTGCATCCCCTTTGCCAGGTTGCTGCACTATGGGAACCACAGCTTGAGGCTTCGTTTGGCTGCTAGCTGGGCTTTCTGCCTTAGGCTTGGAGGGGCTCAGAAGTCAAACATACCTGTGCTGGGAAAATCCCTTATTTTGACTGCTGATCCCTTATTTTCGAGGCTGCTGTTCCCTTATTTTCAAATCTGTAAGTTGACAGCTATGTAGAGGTGCAGGACCAAATGGGCTTGCCTCACCCGTCAACATTCTCGCATTCAACAAGAAGATCTAAAGGAGGGTTGCATATGACCCACCAAAAGCTCAGGGGGAGGGGACGACGACAACATGGGGACCCCCAGCAAATAGGCAATATATTTAGTTCCCCATCTCCCGCACATTCCCCCTGCCCTTTTACATTTCCCCCCAGCAGTTGCATATCAGCATTGGGCTTCCCCAAGTTTTCAGCAATTCGTTCTGAACTGGAGCTCCTAAGAACACCCCAAAACACATCCTTTTAAAGTGTGTTTTGCTGCTTCCAAGTGCACTATTAATAGTACCAGTCTGAAGGTGCCTGCTATGCCACAGCCAGAAGATCAACGCTCACATCGATTGCTGCCAAAGGCATCCCAGCAGGAAAACAGCACAGCAATCAGCATAATTAGGTCAGCATTCAGACAAAAAGTAGCTCTCATTGTGGACTACTTCTGAAGGCATCTCAGTGCTAGAGAGCCAGCTTGACAGCAGTCAGCAAAACACCATCCGGTTAGGAGGCACTGGTGGAAATAAAATAGAAGTGAAGCAAATTAAACTTCGGGGGGATGGGGGGGGAGCATAACTGGAAGCCAACCAAATGAACTGTGTTTACATCAAACAGCCTGGCTGGTCCCTTCATTTCACATAGAAAGTCAGTTTATTCCATAAGCAGACGATCACATTCGTCTGAGGTCAGTAGGCCAAGACAAGATTTTCTTTATGGAACTGGCTGGCAGCAGCTGAGATACTGTCTCTGCTTGTCACCTCGAGGGATAGTGCAAAAGGCCATTAGCACCAGGTGGCTGGCTGTAAAATTTGAGCGCTGCTCCTTGATCAGGAAGCAAGGTTTGCTGGGCTTTGAAAACTGTCAACTGTAGATATCCACATGCAGCTGGGAAGCAGAGAATGATGACATCCCTGTCAGTAAATGTTTATTGCTTTGATGAAGGATGCTTCTCACCTAGTCAGTAGCCTAGTAGTATTGGTTGCATTCTCCTGGTAGTTTGCAAGCATCTGGCTTCAGCAAATTTAATGTATGTGTAGGAACCAGTTTCTGTGCAGGAGAATCCATGGTGGGATGTGAACCTCAGTGAATGGTGGTTTGGTAGTTGTTACTGGAGGAAATGTGTGGATTCAGAAATAGCCCATGGTAAAACAGAGTCCTGTTAACTGGTACAGTTCTCTCATATCAGACTGCACAGAGCATTGAAAGGTATTTTTCCCATATGGGAATTAAAAGTATTTCAATAGGAAATTAAAATGAAATGTAAACAATAAGATTTCTCAAAGATTAAGAATTTTTTTGGTCAGAAAATAGTTATGCAGTAATGTGTTCTGTCGCTGCTACTGTTCACAGTAGTTAGATAAGACTTTGAAGGAAAAGTTTCTAAAAGAACTCACTGAGCTAGCAAAACAATATCTGTGGTTTATCAGTCCAAATTGCAGACAGGGACACACAGCACTCCTCTTCACAAAAAACTTCCCTGAATATAGACGTTAGGGAGAACAGTTCTTGCCTATCCTTTTCCCTGACACCCTAGTTTTCTGTATGCATGGGTTTAGTTATTTGGTGAGGTGGAGTATTCAGTCATGTCTGCCCCCACCTGCAGTCTGAAGTGAAGGCACCTAGACATGAGTTTGCCAGCTCAGTGAGAACTAAGCCTAAATCTCTGGCTTATTTTGTCAACTTTTAATTTAGTGGTCTATGAGGGCCTGTTGCATGGTAAAACTCTAAATTAATTGTTCAGCAGTTTAAGTACTGCAATTTAACTTTAAAGCCACCCTTGCTTAATTAAATCTGTCTTGACTGACACAGCCAAGAATTTTGTTGATTAAACTTAATGAATAGAAGTTAATGTTGTTTATCCATTCATGCCATTTGATAACTATAAATAGGGGAAAGCTGTCATTATTTGACTGTTTTTAAAACCATGGCTGTGCGGGTGTGTGTATTTAAAGAAGGGAAAGTAAAGCATGACAAAATTTAGTATTAAAATTACTCCCCTTGAAAAGTAGCAACTTAGCCGCCGTTGGACACCTGCACCAGGTTTGTTAAGATGCAGTCTTTTGGACATCACAAAATGAGCACTGAACAACTCTGCGCTTGGGATATGGCTGTGAATGTGTGTTGTTGTTGTTTAGTCATTTAGTCATGTCTGACTCTTCGTGACCCCATGGACCAGAGCATGTCAAGCACGTCTGTCTTCCACTGACTCCCACAGTTTGGTCAAACTCATGCTGGTAGCTTCAAGAACACTGTCCAACCATCTCGTCCTCTGTCGTCCCCTTCTCCTTGTGCCCTCCATCTTTCCCAGCATCAGGGTCTTTTCCAGGAAGTCTTCTCTTCTCATGAGGTGGCCAAAGTATTGGAGCCTCAGCTTCGCGATCTGTCCTTCCAGTGAGCACTCAGGGCTGATTTCCTTAAGAATGGAGAGGTTTGAACTTCTTGCAGTCCATGGGACTCTCAAGAGTCTCCTCCAGCACCATAATTCAAAAGCATCAATTCTTCGGCGATCAGCCTTCTTTATGGTCCAGCTTTCATTTCCATACATCACTACTGGGAAAACCATAGTTTTTACTATACGGACGTTTGTTGCCAAAGTGATGTCTCTACTTTTTAAGATGCTATCTAGGTTTGTCATTGCTTTTCTCCCAAGAAGCTGGCGTCTTTTAATTTCGTGGCTACTGTCACCATCTGCAGTGATCATGGAGCCCAAGAAAGTAAAATCTCTCACTGCCTCCATTTCTTCCCCTTCTATTTGGCAGGAGGTGATGGGACCAGTGGCCATTATCTTCAGTTTTATTGATGTTGAGCTTCAGACCATATTTTGCGCTCTTCTCTTTCACCCTCAATAAAAGTTTCTTTAATTCCTCCTCACTTTAGCTACTGTTTATAAAAGTCACACCAAATGGCTACAGCATTATGAGACAAATGGAACATGTAAATCCACATTATAACATCTTATTACATCATATATGGTACCACATATGTTGGGTTTTGCAGGATATTTCACAGCTTGTTGATAAAGATACCTTTGTTCAGCATGTGATTGTTATACCAGCCTACACTGTAACCCGTCTCCAACATTTTTGTGACCCATGCAATGCTGACTTATTGCTTCATTGCACATCTAGCAGTAGTTGACTTCTGCCTGTACTGCTGATAGCCACTGCTTATCCTGCATCTGTTTGTATGGCCACCGTCACACCACAAAGTGTGGTACTGCACTGATGCAGCACACTTTGTGCCCAGTAGTTCATAAGCATAGTGTCAGGGGCTCGGGAGCAGGAGCACAGGGGAGAGAGGAAATGGAGAGCGAAGGGGAAGAATCCGAGGGTAGCGTAGGGGAGTATGACAGTGACCCGAGAGATTCCATGAGCTTCTCCAGCGAATCAGAAGATTCCCAGAAGGGGGCGCCAATGGTCAGGGCAAGGGGGGTACCAGGGGGGACGCACCAGAAACAAGGAGCCAGCGGGGAACCCCAAAGCAGCAGCGGGGGATCAGGACCAGTTTCCCCACCAGAGCGTAGTGGGGGGGAAGAGTCACATGTGTCAGGACCAGCGTCTCCTCCAGCGGGGAGAGAAGATGAGTCAGGGCTGACCATGCCTCCATCGGAGAGTGGGGGAACGGAGGGGAGGTCAGTTGCAGCTAGCCTCCCCGAAGGGGGAAGCAGTGACAGCAGCAGTGAAACGGTCAGGAGGAAAGTTGCTGGCTGGGCGCGCGCGCCAAGTTCAAATGTACAGGCGCGAGGGACAGCAGGAGACCCGGATTGGGAACCAGCTCCTAAAGCCCGCCGGAGGGAGGGGGAAGGCTCAGGGGATTCAGCGTCAGAAGAGTCTAGAAAGGGCAAGACCTCGACGGACAGGTGGAACCAGAGGCAGAAAGAGCAGAGGAAGAGGTGGAGCAAGGCTAGAGTCTTAAACTGGTGTCTGGGGGGAGGAGACTCAGACGGAGCTTCAGCGGTCTGAAGTTTGAGACGTAGAGCTGCACGCTGCGGCTCTGGAAGTGAAACTGAACTTCAATAAAGACTTCCGTACTTAACAACGAAACGGCGTTGGTCCTTTGTGAGCTGGGACCTCGGGCAGCTCTGACACATAGCTTTCCGTTACTGCTGTCTCCTGTTCTCAGAAAATACATCAGTTTAAATTAACATGCTTGTGAGTCAATTTATTGGTTTACATCACAAATTTGCTACCTTCAAAGGAAATTACCTAGGAAATATTCTTCTTCTCCCCAAGTCTGGCTTCAGAGTGTGGAGTTCAATATGTTCCAGAACCACAACAAAGGGCACACTGTCAGTATTGGCTATTCCAAGCAACTCATATACAGTGGTACCTCGGGTTACATACGCTTCAGGTTACATACGCTTCAGGTTACAGACTCGGTTAACCCATAAATAGTGCTTCAGGTTAAGAACTTTGCTTCAGGATGAGAACAGAAATCGTGCTCCGGCGGCGCGGCGGCAGCAGGAGGCCCCATTAGCTAAAGTGGTGCTTCAAGTTAAGAACAGTTTCAGGTTAAGAACGGACCTCCGGAATGAATTAAGTACTCAACCCGAGGTACCACTGTATTAACTTTTTTGAAACTGGCATGGTATGCTAGAAATCTCAACTTGGCCGTCTGGCCCAGAGCCTTTGCTTTCTTAATGGCTCATTACTTTTCCTTTGTTTTCTTAATGGCTCATCTCCCAGGTGATTGATTACCTCTTGAGGAAACTAGCCTGTCTTTAGCTTTTAGCTTTTAACATTTGCTGGGTCCGGGGATTAAGTGCCTAGCACCCACAAAGTCATAACATAAACTCATAACAATAAACTTCTTTTGTCTTAATGACTTTCCATTTTCCTGTTTCCTTTTGCCCAGTTGTATTTAGTGCTAATTAACACAGCCATTTCTTGTCATTAGGTGCTTTTCAGATAAGTTATGTCTTTTTGGAATTGCATGTGCAGCTTAATGCCTGCAAAAGGGATTCAGCATATGGCCATTTATTCTTACAACACTTGCCTAAAAAACACAAGATTTGTCGGGTTTCTATACAGATACTTATGAGGTTAAAAGAAAAAGGGTGTTCCAGGTATTGCGCCTCAGTTCCGTGTTAGGTGTAAAAATAAAGCCTACAAAAATCCTGACCTTTGAAACACTAGACTTCCTGAATCTCTATCCTGGCTTTCATTTGCTGCCTACACGTCAAGATAAAGGAATAAACAAATGCCACGAATGTTGCAGTACATCAAACCGAGTTGCTTAAGGCTCTGAAGGGCATATGCTACTAGTTTTATCAGATTGAAGAGTCGAGTTATTATATAAACAGCATCACATTGATGCCTAGCAGTAGACAGTTGTAAAAGAAGATCGTGCAATGGAGCTTGCTTGCAGAAACGAATGGAATTTCATCCTCAGGATTCAGTTCGGTGACATGCCATCATAACAAAGCACACCACAGAATGATTTTTATATGGGGAGGAGGGGAAGTAAGGCAATATTGTTTTCTACCCAGTCTCCTTCATACTTTTTGGATTATGGCCACTTCTGTAACCCAAAGATTATCAACTTGTCATTATCAGTTTGTCATTTAATAATCTGAATCATTGGGGTTTCTTCAAGCCAATTGGTCAGCCCTTTTGTATTAATCCCCATGACGGGGTGAGCTCCCGTTGCTTGGTCCCTGCTCCTGCCAACCTAGCAGTTTGAAAGCACGTCAAAGTGCAAGTAGATAAATAGGTACAGCTCTGGCGGGAAGGTAAACGGCGTTTCCGTGCGCTGCTCTGGTTCGCCAGAAGCGGCTTAGTCATGCTGGCCACAAGCTGTACACCGGCTCCCTTGGCCAATAAAGCAAGATGAGTGCTGCAACCCCAGAGTCGGTCACGACTGGAACTAATGGTCAGGGGTCCCTTTACCTTAGCACTTGGATGGTTGGTTGTAGGGGTTGGCCATTCACATTGGGCTGATCCCAGAGCTTCAGAGCTTTGTAGGTATCATAGCAGCTGCCCGAACCCCAATATGTGCCTTCAAAGATGTCGCTGCTGCCTTCAGAAAACCAGTGGGGGTCAGCACTGTTTTGTGGGGCTGTGGCGCAGCATTTATTCCTCCTGCCTTGGACACTTGCCCCCTATGTCCTTTAAGACACCAAGTAAGGAGACACCCAAAGCTTCAGAAAACCAGGTGCAAAGAGAAGACTTGCCTGAAGCAGAACAATGCAAAGCAGCACCCCACCCTGAAGAACTGAACAGCACGTGGCATTTCCAGGAACAAACTTGCCATGGCTCTTCCTTAAATACAATCATTTAGGCAAGATGTTAATCACTGTAGTTGCTCATATGCCTTACCCTATTTTATTTATCTTCAGATAAAATGTGGGGGGAAATCCAGTCAAATCAAGGAGAAGGGGAACTCTTCTGAAAACAGTAGTATGAGAAACATTTATGTTTTTCTGGTGGGATTTTATGCAACTGTGCTCAGTTAGGAAGAGCTGTCAAAACTGCTAGTTAGATGTCAGTTGACAAAAAATTATTAAGAAAATTGTTTGTGTTTCCAGTTCCAGAGCTTTGCAAGAATTGCTTTAAGGCAGCACCTTATTATCTTGGCTTCTCCAGTTTTAGGCCTGCGTTGTTACTGCTCCTCTTTTTTTTCTTTCGTTTTTGCTTCTTTGACTCAGCCAGTTTGACATTTTAAAAGATTACTAAATTGCTACTTTTTTTTCATTTTGGTCATATATTAACTTTTTTGAAACTGGCACGGTATGATTTATATGCTAGAAATCTCAACTTGGCCACAGATGGTTTTCATTTTAGAGGAAAAGGAGGACAAAGTGACTAATATTGGTTTGTTTCTGGGGGAAAATACATTGTTTTCCAGTTTAACCTTATTTAATTTCCTTTGCTGTCAGATCAGAGCAAATTTTTCAAATGTGCTCGCCAGTCTGCGCCGGGGCTGTGTACCTGTATAGCTTTCAAACTTCACGTTCAGAGCTCAAGTGTATCAATAAAGTGACCACTCAGGCAAGGACGCAAGATGCACTTCGGTCTTGTCCCTTTTCAGAGCAACCTTATCAATCATCCCTCAGTTTTTGATTTCGCCAAAGGAAGTTGAGGGTGATGCATGTCAAGCAGTTGGGTTAGCCGTTTGCCAGGACCACTCCAGCAAATGACATCCTGTCACTGCTGACCCAGAGATGCGTAGGAAATTCAATTCCTTTGCTGTTGTCTGCGAATGGATTTTGACAAGACTTCTTTTAACTAGTGCTCAAGAGGAAAGATGGATTTCCTTCACTAGCCAGGCGTATTCTGAACTTTTCAAACAGGGCCTTAACACATCCCTAAAAAAAAAACAGATTCACAAAACTACAAAACCCCTGTAAATTCTAGGTTCCCCCAACAGTTTAAATAGTGTTACTGCTGTTTTCATCTGTGGCAAAGAACATAAGCTTTATTGCTTGTGTGTGCTGTAAGGAATATTAAATCCTAGGGATTCTGAATGAATTTAATGTTATATATGGGTGTAGTAGGAACCATTATTATAGATAATTATTGCAGCTTGAGCTTTACTTGCTTGGACATTTAGTCAGTTTCGTAAGGCTCAACATAATGTGAGGTGCACTGGGAAACTCACTAAAGCAGAGATCGGTGCAAGAAACACCTGCAGATTATAATGTTACGTTTTACCTGGGTGTGAAAAAGCAAACTCTCAGCTATGCTGTTACAGACAATGGCTTCTCTCCAGTTCAGAACAACCGTTGGTAGAAATGCAGACTAAAAGTACTGTAGAAATAACACAGTTGTACCTTGGATCCCGAATGCCTTGCAAGTCGAACATTTTGGCTCCCGAATGCTGCAAACCCGGAAGTGAGTATTCCGGTTTGCAAACGTTCTTTGGAACCCGAACATCTGACGGGGCTTCTGCGGCTTCCAGTTGGCTGCACGAGCTTCCTGCAGCCAATCAGAAGCTGCGCTTTGGTTTCCGAATGTTTTGGAAGTCGAATGGACTTCCGGAACGGATTCTGTTCAACTTCCAAAGTACGACTGTAATTACTATTCTGATTCTTCTTATTGGCGGGCATGCATACTATAGGTAAAGGTAAAGGGACCCCTGACCATTAGGTCCAGTCGTGACCGACTTTGGGGTTGCGGCGCTCATCTTGCTTTATTGGCCGAGGGAGCCGGCGTACAGCTTCCGGGTCATGTGGCCAGCATGACTAAGCCACTTCTGGCGAACCAGAGCAGCGCACGGAAATGCTGTTTACCTTCCCGCTGGAGCGGTACCTATTTATCTACTTGCACTTTGACGTGCTTTCGAACTGCTAGGTTGGCAGGAGCAGGGACCGAGCAACGGGAGCTCACCCCATTGCGGGGATTCGAACCGCCGACCTTCTGATTGGCAAGCCCTAGGCTCTGTGGTTTTAACCCACAGCGCCACCCGTGTCCCATATGCATACTATACCTAGATTTAAATCTAGAGCTTTTCAATGTATTGCTCATGTTGTAAATACTTCAAAACATTGGTTCCTAACCAGCTAGAGATAGGACAAAGAGTTCTCCGTTTTTTTCACACGTTCATTCTCATATGCTTCATATGTTCACATGCATGTTGGGTTTGTAAAATCTATCCAAACCCTCAATTTCCCCACCTCCTTTCATTATTCCTTGATGCTTTCTGTAATCTGGAGGCAGAAAATTAATCCAACCTCAGAGAGCTAGTTTTGTCAGTTGCAAACCCAACTTTCCTTTTCTTCAGAGTACTTTGTACCACTTAAGCTTTAAAACAGTGCAGGTATTGGTAATCATGATTTAAAAAAAGAAAACTTTAAGTTAAACTGTGCTGTTGACTTCAAAGATTTGCAATAGATTATGAGAACAGTGCAAGTGAGCCACGTTCCCTGTTAATATGTCACAACCAGAAGAGCAATTACGGCTCCTCTTTGAATTGCCCAAAGCCATTAATTTTTCTTATAATTTTAATAACTTTACATTAAACCAGGATTTATGCTACATACCCTGAAAACCCGAGCCCCTACGATGTGAGATGGTGCAGAAAACGTTAGAATGACATCTCTCTGCTGAAATATTGCCTATCACATGAACACCAGGCTAGAGTTAAAGAGTACAGGTCTATTAAAATAGCTTCCAATAAGGTTTTTAAATGGCTACAATATCACTCTTGCCTTAATTAACGCTTGAGCAAAGTTGCTCAGCCCAGTCAATAAAGAAGCAGGTCTGAGTTTTCGTCAGGCTTACTCGTGCTTCTTTTCTCTTCCTCTCAGGGGTGTTTGAATTGGAAGGTTAAAGCTTTGAACTAAGCATAGCTCACACCGTATGGATCTGGTTTGGCTGTCTAAAGGGCATAATTATGTGGGACAAACCAAAAGGGCAGTACTGCTGTCACCTTTTCAAATGTTGGGTCAGACGCTCTGTGCAGCAGCAGCAGCAGCTTTGAGACTCAAATAAAAGTTTGAAACAAGTCCACGTTCGGTGCTGAAACCTCTTTGTAGGTTGTCAACCGTCTTTGTAAGTGGATAGAACGCTTTAAAAAGAAAAGTTGCCGTAAAACAAAAGGGGCAGCGAGGAAAAACTAGCAAAGCTGATGTTGCATGTCAGAGGAATTGAAGAACATCCAACTATAGACAACCCTAATTCATTTATTGATTAACCTGATAAATCCATCCTTCTTCCAAGGCGATATAGATCTTCTCAAAGAATTGTAGAGTTGGAAGGGACCACGGGGTTCCCTGTATTGGGAAAATTTTAATATCTAATGTTTTACAATTTTTGATGTATTGTAAGCCACCCCAAGTGACTGGGGAAACCCAGCCAGATGGGCGGGGTATAATAATACAGTGGTACCTCGGGTTACAAACACTTTGGGTTACAGACTCCGCTAACACAGAAACAGTACCTCAGGTTAAGAACTTTACCTCAGGATGAGAACAGAAATCGTGCAGCAGCAGCACGGCAGCAGTGAAAGACCCCATTAGCTAAAGTGGTGCTTCAGGTTAAGAACGATTTCAGGTTAAGAACAGACCTCCAGAACAAAGTAAGTTCAGAATCTAAATGGCCAAAATACTGGGAAATTATAGAACAAGAGGAGGGAAAAGTGAAATTGCAGAGCTATGAGAAATTGAAGTCTAAAGTAAGAGACTGGCTTCATTACTACCAGATAAATGAAGTTTTCAAACAGGACAGGAAAATTGGCTTCCAGGTGGAAAGATCAAAATTAGAAACAGAATTGTTGGAACCCAATACTAAGAATTTGTCAAGAATGTACAACTTGCTGTTGAAATGGAATACACAGGATGAGATGGTTAAATCAGCTATGATTAAATGGGCACAAGACATTGGTCATGACATTACCGTATTTTTCGCTCGATAACACGCACCTGACCATAACACGCACATCGTTTTTAGAGGAGGAAAACAAGGGAAAAAACATTCTGAATGAAACAGTGGATGTATCATTTTTGTGCTTCATGCTGTGGCCACAGACATGTGATCTGATGGTGAATTTGGGGTGACCCAATGCAAAAATCCTGAGAATCCCTGTGGATCCATGCTTTGTAACCACGTTTTTGCACCATTGCAGCCCCAGGCAACAGTGGGTGTGTGATTTTGGGGGGGGCAGGCTGTAGCCATGGACATGCTATGTGCTCTGATGGTGAATTTGGGGTGACCCAATGCAAAGATCCTGAGGATCCATGTGGATCCATGCTTTTTAACCACATTTTTGCACCATTGCAGCCCCAGGCAACAGTGGGTGTGTGATTTTTGGGGGGCAGGCTGTAGCCATGGACATGCTATGTGATCTGATGGTGAATTTGGGGTGACCCAATGCAAAGATCCTGAGGATCCATGTGGATCCATGCTTTTTAACCACATTTTAAGTGGGGAAGGAAGGAAAAATACAGAATGGACAAGGAGCACGAGAGGGGTGTGCAGAGAAGCAGCTGGCTAAGAATGCAGGAGAGGGGTATAACGGGAGGGAGGAAAGGAAGGCAAAAGTTTTCCCTCACCTACCCACCCAAGCCAGCCAGCTCTCTCTCTCTCTCTCTCTCTCTCTCTCTCTCTCTCTCTCTCTCTCTCTCCCTCCTGCATGTTTTCAGCAGCACCGGAGCACAGAGACGACACTCTGCTTTCCCCTCTGCTTGCCTGGAGGGGAGGGGCTTTCCCTGCTCTTTGTTCCGTTTGAGCAAACACAGCAAGGAAACAGAGGAGGGTGGGCAGTAAGACCCTGAGGCAGAATGCAGGAAAGCACCACTTCCTCTTTTCAGGTTTCCCTTCTCCGAGACGCGCGATTTGATTTTTGCCTGATTTTTTTTGCCATTTGGCTCCAGGGACCACACATTCGCTCAATAACACGCACAGACATTTCCCCTTCCTTTTTAGGAGAAAAAATCTGCGTGTTATAGAGGGAAAAATACGGTATGTTTGCTGACTGGGAACAGTTATGGACCACCGGTATAAAGTTTACGGCATGTAATGCCTTAAGAGAGAACATTATGAAAATGATTTATAGGTGGTACATGACCCCAGTCAAGCTTGCAAAAATCTATCATACGCCCAATAATAAATGCTGGAAATGTAATGAAACTGAAGGTACTTTCTACCACCTTTGGTGGACGTGCCCAAGGATCAAGGTCTTCTGGGAAATGATCTATAATGAAATTAAGAAGGTACTTAAGTGTACCTTTCATAAGAAACCAGAGGCCTTTCTCCTGGGCATGGTGGGCCAATTGGTGCCAAGGAAAGATAGGACGTTCTTTATGTACGCTACAACAGCAGCAAGAGTTCTTTTAGCAAAGTATTGGAAGACACAAGAACTACCCACGCTGGAAGAGTGGCAGACGAAGGTGATAGACTATATGGGACTGGCTGAGATGACTGGCAGAATCCGCGACCAAGGGAAAGAGACGGTGGAAGAAGATTGGAAGAAATTTAAAGTTTATCTTAAGAACTGTTGTAAAATTAATGAGTGCTAAAATGTCATGGGTAATGTAAAACAGAATTGCAGTGATAAGTAATTGGGTAAGAGGAAAAAGATCAAAGATAGTGAATTTTAAGTAATTGAAACTAGGGGTTGCTGGGAAAGTTTAAAACAGGGATGCAGAAAAGGGAGGTATGGGGAAGTCGTTGAAATAAGGTTTAAGAAAAAGAGGTTATGAAATTATACATGTTTATATGTTTGTTTGTTTATGTGTTGTTAGTTTTATTGTCTTTTAATATATGTTGGAAAATCAATAAAAATGTATTTTTTAAAAAAAAAACAGAACAAAGTAAGTTCATAACCAGAGGGACCACTGTAATAATAATAATAATAATAATAATAATAATAATAATAATAATAATAATAATAATGGTGTTGTCCAACCCCTTTCCCCCAAAACGGGGGTTGAACCCATGACTCTCAAATTAAGAGTCTCATGCTCTACCAACTATGCCATCCCCTCAGAACATAGGGTTCCCCCCCTAAAAATAGGTAGTAGTATATATCCAAAGAAAATTGAGACAAAACGCCAGTCTGTAATTAATGTTGGTGTTGTAAATACATCTTCTGAGTAAGACATTGGTGCATTCTCCTAAGTTGTATATGATGCTTCTTGCGAGGAGGGTGAGAGAAAAATCCTTTTAATAAATAATAAATAAATCAAACTATTATTGCAGTTTAGCCGCTTTAACTCTCTACCCAGCTGTACCCATTTTTGAAATGCCCGCTGCTCAGCTGCTGCATCCAACATTTGTGTTTTCGTTGTCTTATAGAGGGAATGCGCATGAAACAGAGGAGACCTTGCTCTGCGAACTAGTCATAACTCAGGCTGACACATCTGTTCCCTGATTTAAATGACTGTTTTGTCTGTTGACATTCATTTTACAGGGATTTTGTTGTGCATCTCAAAGCAAAACGTTGGTGTGGAGGTTAGTACAGTCAGGAGAAGAAAAAAGACCAATAAAATAGCTATGCGCTTTGCTTAACATTTTGAAGTATTTGCGTAATAAATCTCTGAGAACTTTAGCAGTATTTAGACACATCAGTCATGTTTACATGGAAAAACTTCACCTGAAGATGAAATTTCTACTTATTGGGGAAAGCTGCTCAAAATAAATTTGATGCTCCATGTAACTCTCTGAACTAAAGTATCCATTTTTCAAAGGATACTTTAGTAAATAGATTATTTTCTCCCCTGAGTCCACAATTACAGTGTGCAGTGTCACTGGGATACAGCAAGGCTGTTATTATCCAGTCTGTTACTGAGCAAGCCTGATCCTTTTTACTGTACATAATATTTCCATCACCACTGCTTACATTTCACCTCTTCATTTACTCTCCATCATACGTTTTATGGGCATTTGGGCATTTCACATGCTCTCGTTTTCCACTCAGATATTACATTGTTTTCACCAGGAGTCTGAGATACGTTTTGCATAAATTCTCCTCATGCCATGACAGTTGGTCACTTGCTACTCTTAAGGTATTATTTATAGTGAATTTTACACACTATTTGGGACTCCACAAAAAGTATCAGGGAGCAAATGCACAAATGATAGGCTCATCTGTACTTTCTGGTATATCCTCTATAATCTACCCATAGTAAAATGCCCACGAATCTGGAGTCTCTGTATCTTTCTGTAGGGCAGATTTTCAAATTCCCTCTTCAGATGTTAGAGTTCCTGGATTTCTGCAGTGCTCAAAGCTACCCATAACAAAGGGGCAATGGTGAGAGATGAAAAATGTCCGAACTTCTTCTAAATTTAGCTATAATAAAGAGAGAACAGGTCTTGATATTGCAAAATTCCATGCAAAAGCATGGAATTTCTGGTCATTTACTGATATTTCCCAAGCACTTGTAACCCAAGCTTGAAGCATTGAAAGAGAAATGCAGGACATTATCATAGGGCCAGACTAGATGTTGTGTTTTGGGTTGTTGTTTTTTTAGTGGGATCACCATAAAGATACTAGAAAATTTTGAAGTGTACAAAATCCACAGGATATTGTAAAGTTGGGAGATAGGTAACTGATAGATAGTAGACATAAGAATTTCATTCTACCAATAAAAAAAAACCCTGAATGCAACTTTTAGAGCAATTTCTATTAAGAAACATTGTTCAAAATTTGCCAGGCACATTTTGCACCTGGCAATCAGCCACAAGACAAAATGAAGATGCCTGGGCGCCAGGATAGTCTCAACCATACTGATGTCTCAACCATACTCGGATCTTGACTGTTTTCACACACTAACAACACATCCTTTAGAATTCTATCCATGTTGTTTTACCTTCACAATCAGAACGAAATTCAGAAACCGAAAAGTCGTATTGCAAAATAGTGACTTTCAAGCCATCTGGCCCTAAAATGGCAACTAGGCGTTCTGTTTCGTTGACTGTAATTGTTTAATGAGCCATTTATATCTGAGTTTCTAACACTGTTAAGAAGTACTGCAAATCTTCATGTACTTCACATTGTTAGATATTTTGCATCTTTATATACCTCACAAAACTCAAACATTGTGACTTTTCAATACTGTATTTATTTTTACTGTATTCTTTATCTTCTGAGGTAAATGTTGTTTTAAAGTTGACAAAGCTATATTTACCTCAGAAGATAAAGAATACAGTAAAGATGAATACAGATGGAGCTATTAAAATAAAACATGAAAAATCTCATTTCATGGCTCAGAATGTTGTTCTGACAAAGTGGCAAACACTTCTTTCATGTATATTTTTTGGTGAAAATAGCAAAAAGAAGAATTAATCAAAGGATTCTTAAGGAAAAAGGCAGGTTAGGCATTCCAAATATTAAACCGTATTACACCCAATGTACTTAATAAAATTCATCTATATAGTGGACAAGATTCTATTTAGTGATTTATACGGTTGACCAAGAAGAAGAGGAGGCCTAAGCAAGAATCGAACAATGCGTTTTCAAAGGGCAGTAGAGATTGCCAAGACAATGATCTTTCACAAATGGAGGGCCCAAAGGGAACCAGCTGCAGATCACAAGTCTCACAACTTCTTGAGTCATGCAGACAATGAGAAAGCAGCTTATTTTGAAAGAGAGAATCTTAATAACTTTGAACATATCTGGCACAACTTCCTCAACCTCTTGTCAAAGGTGTGTGATTACCCAAGACGACTGTCAGAGACACTCTGAAAATATATATTCCCCTGTTCCCCCTCTGTTTTTGTTAATTTATTTAGTCTTATGTGATTTGAGCATCTAGAGGTTGGGATTCTGGGACACTGGAAATACATTTGAAGGGGTTCCAGTTTTATGAGGAAGAGAAAGGTGTTGGAAAAGGAAAATATTGCACCCCAAAATATTGGGCCACATGTTTTGGAGTATGAGTTATTGTATTGTTATATTTAAAATAATAAACAGTGAGCAGAATACATTGATAAAGGGTTGAAGAGAAGACCCATTTATATTGGTGGATAGGATTTCAGTGGTCTGTTGGATGTATAACATGCAGTACATTTGTTAGTAGAAAATTGGGATATGTTTAGAAGGAAGATCGATTTTTAATCAATGTTTAAGATTTTAGTCAAGATGAATAGTTTTAAAGGTTTTGTATTTCAGTTGGTATGATTCTTAATTTTCTAGTGATTTATAAAGGCTTCTTCTCTTGTAATGCTTCTCTAAGCGCAGTATTCACTACATAACAGTTGTGATTTTGTTTTTCTCTCCCTCCACAGGAATACCTCAGAAATTTCTTTGCTGTGATGCTCAACTCTCCATCATCACCACTGCATGTAAACAAAGAGGGTCTGGCCCTTTCAAAACATGCTATCTGTGAGTTCTCATCATTCTTCAAGAAAGGTGTTTTTGACTACAGCAGCCATGGCACAAGTTAACCATTGGGAGCCTCACTTCCCAGCCGAAGAATACACTTTATCTTGTCTTCCTTGCTGCTCCATGAACTCAGCAACAAAATTGGGTTGCAATTCCTGGAAAATTTCCACCCAAACTATTGACTGTTGAAAACAGCATTTTTAATGGTTCTTCTACCTACTTCTGGGTTCTTCTTTAGAGGTTTTCTACTTTACATTGGTCTGAGAAACAATGCAAGTTTCACGCACGGTTGAGACCACTTGACGGCCAAAGTTCTTTGCACATGTTCTCTGGCAATACAGAGAGATACAGCCTTCCATTACTGTTTCCAAGTTATTTTGATTAAGTTTTCAGCAGGCAGACAAGCTTATATCTTAAGCAGGTTTCCTGTTCCATTTAAAAAAATACTGGCATGATGCCTTGTGTATCTCAAGAACTGCACTTTATCTATTTGATCATAGCATTTTCTTCCGCATATTACCTTAAATTTGAATGTTTACAAAATATAATCTGCAGAGAACTGGACACCATTGTAATCCGAAGACTTGAGATTTTGAGTGAATCATTTGCCATTAATTCAAAAGAAAAGGAAGCAACAGCTTTTTTTGGAGGGGAATGAGGTCAGCTTCTTTTCACATTTTCTAATTATATGGATTGTTACTGTATATTATGTATCATATTGTGCTCATGGCTAGGCATAAAAGAAATGCAGCATGGCATCTTACTTTTTAAACTTATTTTCCCCCATAAAGGTATAACGCTATCATTGACTGATCCTTAGTTGCAAAAATAAGAATTTAGACTATTTCAATGCGCTTTAAGATTTACTCAGGGCTTATTTAGAATTGCACATGTATAGAGGCAGCAATATCCATTTTGTAGAAGTACAAATTGAAAAAAATATATTATGACCTACAATGGAGGCATGTACATACTCTGTATATAATAAAGATTTTAAAAAGCAAAACCACCGACTGTAACTATCTTCAAGGACTGCTAAACTCATTTGTGAGCGCTCTCTTTCTCTCTGTATCTTCAAGTACAATAAAGATTCTCCATTTCATCAAAACTGAGCCTTAAAGATTTCTTAGTATTAGGCAGAAGTTAATCTTGATTTTATTGTTGCAAAAGGCAGGGATTCTGTGTGTAGGATTTTCACAGACTTTTATTCCGTAGTTGTATTAGTGCTAATAATAGGAGTTCTGTTCAGAAGGAAATTGGGCTGTCTAAGTCAGTTTCCAGGGTAACTTCTCCCATTAGGATGGAGCTACAAAAAAGTCAGAGTATTCTAGATTCATTTGTGAATCTAAAAGTGTATGTAAGAGCACTGGATCGCTAGATTTCTCTTTCAAACGACCCTCCATTCACTATCCAGAATACCTCTTCTAGGCTGAACTCTGCAGGCACAATGATGACAGCTGAGAATACCATATTCATCACCTCCCTAGCCTAGACTTTTGATTAGACTTTGATGCAAGCCTGTTTTCATCCCCCGCCCCTCTTTCGCAAGGTTGTTATTGTACTTCACGAGATCTTAACCTATTACAGTATTTGTAAGAATGGATTCCAAATATCCGTGAATTTGTCCATGGCAAGTCTGCGTTTATATGCAAGTTGTTCATATATTGTGAGTTTGTACAAGTCTTCAATCCGATTGTAGAAGGGAGACGCATTTTTATTTTTCCGATTCATCAGTATCAGTCTTTTTCCTCTGGTAAGGGCATGGAGATTCTACTTGTATTGTCCTTTTGTAAGGTTCCATGTGCTGGGCATGTAATTCAAGGGGGTATTTTGCTCTGTAAATGTAAGGTTGTTCCATACAGATCTGTTGATGGTTTCAGTTACCTTCTGCCAAAAATCTTTCAATATAGGACAATGGAAAAACATGTTTTAGAGAAGCATTATCCCTGTTGCATATCCAACAGTTAGACACCTTAGATAGATAGTTAGTTAGTTAGTTAGTTAGTTAGTTAGTTAGTTAGTTTAAAAAGGTAAAGGGACCCCTGACCATTAGGTCCAGTCGTGGCCGACTCTGGGGTTGCGGCGCTCCTCTTGCTTTATTGGCCGAGGGAGCTGGCGTACAGCTTCCGGGTCATGTGGCCAGCATGACTAAGCCGCTTCTGGAGAATCAGAGCAGTGCCTGCAAACACCGTTTACCTTCCTGCCGGAGCGGTACCTATTTATCTACTTGCACTTTGACATGCTTTCAAACTGCTAGGTGGGCAGGAGCAGGGACCAAGCAACGGGAGCTCACCCCGTCGCGGGGATTCGAACCGCCGACCTTCTGATTGGCAAGTCCTAGGCTCTGTGGTTTAACCCACAGTGCCCACCCTTTTGTAAACAAACATAATGGGGTCTGTTTTCACTTATCTGTGCTCACTCTGTGTGTATCTTTGTCTATCTGCCACAAAAGAGTCTTTGAACCTCTTTTGTTGACCACCAGCATCGCGCTTTCCGTTTTTAAGTTCGGAATAGAGTACAGTGGTACCTCAGGTTACATACGCTTAAGTTTACATATGCTTCAGGTTACAGACCCCACTAACCCAGAAATAGTGCTTCAGGTTAAGAACTTTGCTTCAGGATGAGAACAGAAATCGTGCTCCGGTGGCGCGGTGGCAGCAGGAGGCCCCATTAGCTAAAGTGGTGCTTCAGGTTAAGAACAATTTAAGGTTAAGTACGGACCTCCGGAACGAATTAAGTACCTAACCTGAGGTACCACTGTAGTTGCTTTGGAATATGATAATCAGGCATCCGAACAACATGACAAGTCCAACAAAGTTGATGTTGAAGAATCATTGCTTTGACACTGGTGATCTTTGCTTCTTCCAGTGCACAGGCATTAGTTTGCCTGTCTTCCCAAGTGATGTGTAAAATTTTTCAGAGACACCATTGATGGAAATTTTTGAGGAGTTGGAGATGTCGTTTATAAGTGGTCCATGTTTCACAAGCATACAGTAAGGTTGGTAGTACAATAGCTTTGAGAACAAACTTTGAAACCGTGTGTGTGTGTGTGTGTGTTTGTGTGTGTGTGATTTGGTGGTTGAACACATGCTTTGTGTATATAGTAAAATAGTGTGGCCCCCACACTCCTTCCCCCCCATTCATGTAGTCATTTAGAGTAAGGACCTCACTTATAAAAGGAATGTGTTCTGTACTTCAATTTATGTCTCTCTCAGGACTTTGAATGCGCCTGAAAGGCTTCTCCAAAACTTGTCGTTCCTTTGCCGATTATCAGTGTATGTGCACCTGATGATTTCAAGATCCAAACAACCTGAAGCTCAAGGCACAGACAACTAGATAAGAACACCGCAGGCCGAGAAATCAGCTGTGGTTGTCATTACGTATCCTCAGTGCCTGTAAATAATGAGATACCTAGTGCTAGCAATGCAGGAGATGAGTCAGAGGAAACCACAGCGGGATTTGGCAGAAGTGCCTTGGTGCCGTCAACACACAATGACATCCTGCTCCAAACTTCATAATTTCACTTAGCACTTTCCTATGTTGTTTAGTCGTGTCCGACTCTTCGTGACCCCATGGACCAGAGCACGCCAGGCACTCCTGTCTTCCACTGCCTCCCGCAGTTTGGTCAGACTCATGTTTGTAGCTTCGAGAACACTGTCCAACCATCTCGTCCTCTGTCGTCCCCTTCTCCTTGTGCCCTCCATCTTTCCCAACATCAGGGTCTTTTCCAGGGAGTCTTCTCTTCTCATGAGGTGGCCAAAGTCTTGGAGTCTCAGCTTCAGGATATGTTCTTCCAGTGAGCACTCAGGGCTGATTTCCTTAAGAATGGAGAGGTTTGATCTTCTTGCAGTCCATGGGACTCTCAAGAGTCTCCTCCAGCACCATAATTCAAAAGCATCAATTCTTTGGTGATCAGCCTTCTTTATGGTCCAGCTCTCACTTCCATACATCACTACTGGGAAAACCATAGCTTTAACTATACGGACCTTTGTTGGCAAGGTGATGTCTCTACTTTTTAAGATGCTATCTAGGTTTGAGCGGGGAGATACCAGCCTTCAATGTTAGTGTTGTGGTGCTTAAGCACTAAGGTAGAAAAGAGACCCCAAATCTCCAATCATCAAACTAAGTGCTTAGATGAGAGAAAACAGATTTTTTTGTGCCTCATGTCAGGTGGGTGTGCTTTGCTCAAATTGGGCTCGTGGGCCAGATTCATAGACCTGATGGGCTGAAGTTGTTTGGAGATTTCCCACTGCTGCTTTAAGGGCAAAGAACCACAGCAAGAGGGCAACTGAATCAAAAGGGGTTTTTTAAAGCATTTTTTAAAAAATAACTTTCCCCTCTTGTCATGATCCTGATCCAGAGAATGTCTCTGTGACTTGAGCCAATAAGCAATTAAAAGCATGTCTTAGTTGTCCCTCGATTTTTGAATCCACATTAATCTTGGAATGCAACTAGTTTAAGACTAGAATACCAAAGATTTGTTTTTTTAGGGGGGGATGTGAAGATGGGGGGGGGAGCAAATGATAGTGTGGGAAACATTTTAAATTGCTAATGAAATACAAAGTAAGGATTTGTGGAGGAAGTTAGGCCTAAAATAATTGGGGATTATTGGACAGAGACCAATATATGCATATAATTTTATGCATAAAATAAAGTGATCGATAACGTAATTGGTTTAAATGTTACAGAGGAAATAAATGTTTGATTTTAAGGGTCCTGGTGAAAGTCACAGTTTGGGAAAGCAGATCAGGCACTACTTGGAAAGAGATTAACATAGCTTTAAGTATTTGTGAGGGATTATGTCTAAGTCCTATGTGGTTTCATTTAACCTTGCAAAATCTGTTAAAAATAATTCACCTAACCATGAATGTCTTACCCCTTCTGTGTCCTAAAATTTCTCTTGCAGTCTGCATGATGCCCTTTAAATGTTCAGATGTAACCATCACATCCAATAACAGAAAACTCTTAATTTCCACATTTAAAAAAAATATCCAAGTAAGTCATGCTCAAACCCACAGACATCAATCACCTAAGTTAGTCATAACTATCTTGATAGACTGCTCTCAGTGTGAGTTAGTTAGATAGAACTTTCAGAAACATCACGCTGGACTTTTAAAAAAAGAGTTTATCTCCCAAATAATCTTCTTTCAACAGTTTTCAGTGTGGTACTCTATAGACAAACACAGCAAGGCATGGCTTGCAAAACTGCTAAGAAATCAGACACCAAGATCATTTGTTTCTGGTGCTTATTGAAAACCTATTTCTTCGCTCAGGACTTTGGGTTAGTATGACTTGTTTCATTTTAGATACAGTGGTACCTCGGGTTAAGTACTTAATTCGTTCCGGAGGTCCGTTCTTAACCTGAAACTGTTCTTAACCTGAAGCACCACTTTAGCTAATGGGGCCTCCTGCTCCTGCCGCGCCGCCGGAGCACAATTTCTGTTCTTAACCTGAAGCAAAGTTCTTAACCTGAAGCACTATTTCTGGGTGAGCGGAGTCTGTAACCTGAAGCGTATGTAACCTGAAGCGTAGGTAACCCAAGGTACCGCTGTAGTTGTTGCTGCTGCTTCTGTTGCATTTATTATTGCTGTAAACTGCCTTAATTATTAATAATAGGCAGTATATTGTTTTACTTTAAAATTATTTTAATTTTAAATAAAATATTTGAAAGTTGCACCAGATTTGACCGTCACGTTTCTAGCTGAAGCAAGTTGTCCTAGGGATTCTTCTCACATACTTAAAAGTAATTTTGGGGTTGGACACTCAGCTTATAGCTGCTTCCATGATTTTAGAGGCTGGGAAGCATCCATGAAGATCACAGAAACTGATGTTGCTTCTATATAGCCGCAACTGCTTGAATCATACATTGAATGTTAATAATCACCCAATAAGATGCCCACAGTCTCCTTTTAGGCCCAGCATTTGCTGACTGCTTGTATGAAAAGCAACAAAAGGGGTTTAAAATTATGGTTGCTGATTCCTGGTCTTAGCAATTGTTTTTGCACCTTGGTATAGTAGAATTAGGGAAGTGGATGGCACTGTGGGTTAAACCACAGAGCCCAGGACTTGCCAATCAGAAGGTCGGTGGTTCGAATCCCCGCGACGGGGTGAGCTCCTGTTGCTCGGTCCCTGCTCCTGCCAACCTAGCAGTTCGAAAACACACCAAAGTGCAAGTACCACTCTGGCGGGAAGGTAAACGGCATTTCCGTATGTTGCTCTGGTTTGCTAGAAGCAGCTTAGTCATGCTGGCCACATGACCCGGAAGCTGTATGCCAGCTCCCTAGGCCAATAAAGTGAGATGAGCGCCACAACCCCAGAGTCAGTCACGACTGGACCTAATGGTCAGGGGTCCCTTTACCTTTTATAGTAGAATTCTCTGTCTATTTTCCAGATGACCTAGATACTTCCTCCCCTTATCTATGTGTGTAACTGCACCATTTCAAAGTAACCCTTGGAGCAAAATGTCAAGGATTTTTACCTCTATCAAACTAATGTTGCTGTAGCACCTAACCTCCTATACAAAGGGGTTAACCCTATTCAACAATATATATGCACTTAACTTTCCTCAGTACAGTTGCTGTTGGGCAACTGACAACAGCACATCCATGGACTGTCCAAGGCCTTTTAAATGCCTCTTTGTGGATTTTTATTTTTTTATTCCTCCTCCGTCTTCTTCTTTGGCGATCACTCGCAGCCGAGTAAGATTGTCTTCCATGAACACGGTTTTAAAAGTGAGTCTGTAAGTGACTGTGGAGGTCAATTCTGGATCCACACATCCTTCTACAGTGGAGCCATAGGCTTCCGGGCAGGAGTTGATCATGGTGAGGGTTTGCCAAGCATGTCTGCCTCTTAGCACGTTTCTCCCTTTCGTCCTGAGTTTGAGGGTCTTCAAAGCCCATGATACCTTTGGTACAAGCTGTTCTCCAATTGGAGCGCTCACAAACTAGTGTTTCCCAGTTTTCGGTGTTTATACTACATTTTTTTAGATTTGCCTTGAGTCTTTAAACCTCTTTTGTTGACCACCAGCATTACACTTTCCATCTTTAAGTTCATAATAGAGTACAGTGGTACCTCGGGTTACATACGCTTCAGGTTGCATACGCTTCAGGTTACAGAGTCTGCTAACCCAGAAATATTACCTTAGGTTAAGAACTTTGCTTCAGGATGAGAACAGAAATCATGCTCCGGTGGCGCGGCGGCAGCAGGAAGCCCCATTAGCTAAAGTGGTGCTTCAGGTTAAGAACAGTTCTGGTTAACAACAGACCTCCAGAACGAATTAAGTACTTAACCTGAGGTACCACTGTAGTTGCTTTGGAAGACAATAATCAGGCATCTGCACAACACGACCAGTCCAACAAAGTTGATGTTGAAGAATCATTGCTTCGGCATTATTTTTTATTCCTTATTTTGGTTAAGCTTGAACAAAGGAATTTGATGCTTGTTCTTTTATCAGTTAAATCCCTAAATTTGACAATCTTGGACCAGAGCTGAAATTAATGGATTTTAGTAACATGTGTTTGAGGGCATAAGTCAGTCTTTCTAAATAAGATATAATTAAGGTTAAGATATAACTTCACTTTTAAGTGAAGGATTCCTGATCTGCCTGTCAACAACCAGTCCTCCCACAGACTCAAGATTGTCTGTGTGTCACCTCAAGCTCTTTGGAAGAAAAATGGACTATAAATAAAATCTCTTGGCTCGGGAGGAGTGCTAAGACATTTCCCCTCTCTGGATTTTGTCATAAAATGTTTTTTTGTATTATTGCCCCAATTCCCACCCCATAGCTACTGAGAAGAGATAGGGCTGGAAAATTCTCAGGACTGACTAGAAACCACAGTGGAGGGTTTACCATGCCAGAAATGGGTTAAATCCCCGAACAACTGATGTCCCAGAGTAATAAAGCAGACACACTCTCTATTCACGAACTGAATTTGTTTTTCATATTAAGGAATAGATACATTCATCTTAATAATTTGAAAACAACCAAATGCTGGGTTCACATAGGAGGGGGTGGCATAGTGACTCTGGGAAACGTGAACTGTGGGAGAAAAAGAAAATAAATATCCATCACAATCTTTTCAACAGAGGTAACTTTGAAAGTTTGTTGTAGTGGGAAAACAGCAAAGAGTCTTGTGGTACTGTTGGGGGAATTGAAAAGGGGTTCCTAAGACTGGAGATATCCCTCTCAGAAACCTCAACAGACAAGGATGCATGTTCCAAGTGAAATAGCAATTTCTCATAAATAAGGAGGCAGCTGCAAAGAACCACATCCAAAGCAATGTTTCTTATACATTCCCAGATCACACACATGATTTCTATTTAGCAGTCAAAAGATTACAGCAATCTTAGCAGTTGCAACCCAGTGTCATCATCCTGAACCAATCAAAACTATTTAGCTCTCCAGATCATTATATCGTGTGATTACATATAATCATTTCTCAATTTTTAAAAATAAAACTTTTGACTAATTTTCCTATCCATTAAATGTCTCCCAATATCCTCTTTCATCTGTCTACAAAACAATTCAAGATGAATCACAACCGCTATGCCTAGCTGATTTTCTTTTCATGCATGCTATGGTCACCATGGATTCTAACAAGTTTATTCTTTTCAGTGTTATGGAATGAAGATTCGCTACATACGGTACCTGAAAGCAACTAGTTCTGTAGTGTAAAATCCAGGCACAGGACTTTTCAGTTTAGCTAAGCCATTGGCTCCAAAGAAAATGGAATCATCAAAATGATAGTTATATGAAATCATTATTTTCTCCATCAGTACTTTAAAGACTAATCGATCTAATGTGGCTTAAGCTCTCAATGACTGTAGTCCATTTTGTTGCTACAGGAACAGTGGAAGTGCATCCATGCAAATAGCATCTGTAAGAAACTAAGTGAGCTGGAAAAATGAAATTCTGCACATGAACAGAGGGTTTATCCCTGTTTATGCTGGGTCTCATTTGGATCAACACTTCTTGTTGTTGTTTAGTCGTGTCCGACTCTTTGTGACTCCATGGACCAGAGCATGCCAGGCACTTCTGTCTTCCACTGCCTCCCGCAGTTTGGTCAAACTCATGCTGGTAGCTTCGAGAACACTATCCAACCATCTCGTCCTCTGTCGTCCCCTTCTCCTTCTGCCCTCCATCTTTCCCAATATCAGGGTCTTTTCCAGGGAGTCTTCTCTTCTCATGAGATGGCCAAAGTCTTGGAGTCTCAGCTTCAGGATCTGTCCTTCCAGTGAGCACTCAGGGCTGATTTCCTTCAGAATGGATAGGTTTGATCTTCTTGCAGTCCATGGGACTCTCAAGAGTCTCCTCCAGCACCATAATTCAAAAGCATAAATTGTTCGGCGATCGGCCTTCTTTATGGTCCAGCTCTCACTTCCGTACATCACTACTGGGAAAACCATAGCTTTTACTATACGGACCTTTGTTGGCAAGGTGATGTCTCTACTCAACATACTCAACACTATCTCCATTCAAATTTACCTCATTAGTCCAGACAAATACACACACACGTACAGTCGTACCTTGGATCCTGAACGCCCTGGAACTCGGACGTTTTGGCTCCCAAATGCTGCAAACCCAGAAGTGATTGTTCCGGTTTGTGAACTATTTTTGGAAGCCGAACATCCGATGGGGCTTCTGCGGCTTCTGATTGGCTGCAGGAGCTTCCTGCAGCCAATCAGAAGCCACGATTTGGTTTTTGACCATTTTGGAAGTCGAGCAGACTTCCAGAACGGATTCCATTCAACTTCTAAGGTATGAGTATATTTGCATTCTCAGTTAAAGCTCAAATTCACTTGTTTCTGCCTATACCAATAGGAAATCCCTGCCTGCCAATTTGTTTGTTCAAAAATGATCATTTTGTACAAATGGGGCATGCACCCAGAGAACAGCCAAGCAACACAGGCATCTTAAAAAAAAAAAATGTGGCCACTCAGAAATTACATGATACGACACACCTGGCAACTCCCAATTCAATACAAGTCAGACTTTTTAGTCTGTAGATGAATTTGAAAACAGAAACATGTTTTCCCTTAGTGTTAAAGCTTTCCCTTAAAGCCAGTGAGTCAATATAATTTTAAGGTGTGAGAGTGCGTTTTTTATTTTTATTTTTAACTCCTACGTTAGCTTTTACTAGGTTTGGGTAGTAGATCGTTGCAAATTTACAGACACATTTGGCATCCAGGCCTGAAATATTTCACATATGTCAGGGGCTTCCTGGATTTATAGTCTATTGTGTGAGGAAAGTCAGAGCCAAACTTCTGACAAACCTCTTTGCATTTTACAGTTCTTTTCCTGCTGCGCTGTCATGCACATGCACATCAATTATATGTTGAAAGTAAACAAAAATGCAGCTTGTGTGAAGGAATGGAGGCAACAGTTCAAGGGATCAATGGGGCACTGATCATCTAGGATGAGATTCCAGTTTTGTCTCTTTTGTTTTGGTTGAGTATTTATGTTCCTGTAACCAGTGATGTGTGCAGATGTCACTTTTCTTTGGGGTGGGCGAGACAAAGGCACTCCTGTAATCCCTTCCTGATTGGGAATATAGACATTTTCTATCAAGTTGTGCCTCTGTTGTTGCGGAAAAAAGAACTATTTTATAAGCATACAAGCCTCACATCCTGACCCCTGGCAAAACTGAATTTCCCCTGTCACAACACTATGTGTATAATTGTACTATTGAGTAATGCCTTTAACAGCAAAAAGTGGGGGCTTGATCCACACCTATTTAAAAAAACACAACTTAGGCCATTTGTACACTTTCTTGGAGTGTTTTAGAGTTGAATTTTTCAAAACTTTTCAAATTATCCCTGAATTGGGGAACTCTCAATTTACAGAATTTACCTGTGCACCAGTCTGAACATACTAAGTTTGGGTTCAAATTGCTAAAGTATACAATTCAAATTACCATTTATATAACTGAATTTGCCTTCACGTGGCAGCCATTTTCATGGTGATCATTCCTGCCTCCTACATAAAAATTTCAATACACAAGGTAAATTGTGATTCCAGCTGGCAACTTTTACCACAGATGTACATGGGAAGAATAAATGGCTCACACAATTCTCATCATAACTCATGTGTAGAAACATTAATAACAGTCTTAACATGAAAGCTACATCTCCCAACTGCCCTTTGTAACCTGGAGTAATTACAGTGCCCCATCAATTTTGCCACAAGTAGAGGGGCTACTTCGTCGGAGATATTTTTTAGCCCTCCCTCATACAATTTTCATGACTTTCTCTGCTCAGAATATAGCACTTTAAATTAAAGAATTAAAAATTTAACAGAGGATTGTTTCCCTGACAACAGAGAGCGCCATGTTTAATAGACACATACACATAATACCAGAAATATTGTAGTTCAGGAACAACCAACATTGTGCTTTCTAGGTGTTATTAGACTCAAAATTCCCATCATTCCTGATCCTTGGCCATACTGGCTGGGCAGATGAGAGTTGTAATCCGACAACATCCAAAGGCACCACATTGTCTACTCCTGAAATAGTTGGTGGTACTAGTTAGAGATGATATACCTCAAACTTAGATTAGATATGTGGAGATAATTGGCATACACATCCATAAGCCTGATCTACAATTTGGCCTCTTCTCCCCCAAAAGGAAAATGAATAGAATCATGCAAACCGAGAAGTAGACCTATGAAAGAAACTGAGATGGTATATAAAACATCCGTTTTTTGTTTTTTTAAATTACCTGAGTTCCTTTTCTAGGTTTCATATAAGGATTTGGGTGTAGTGATGCTCTGAAAGTTATTACTAGTTTTAGATTAGCTCAAATAATGTACATGCACTGGTGAGTTTAAGCAGAAAATGGAATGAGCTGCTTAAGATTAGGCTTCCTCAGATTTTTGATCTGTTTTAATTCTCTTTTCATTTCTCATGAAGCGTGACACAGACCTTATGGAATAGGGCTGTTAAGAAATCAGACAAATAATAAAAGAACGGCAGAAAGTCGCTGAAATTCCACCCCCACCCCCCTTATGGCAGTAGAGAGAAACACCTCCCTTTATGTACAAAGTTTCATATACCCCTCTGGGTTGAATTGGAAACCTGAATCTGAGATTCTTTGCATCTTAGTGAGCAATGGACCCTAGAAACCAAAGTGTGAACTAGTGATAGGAAGTAGTTCAGTCCACTTCATATCTTAATGCAACTCTACCCAACTTGCACTTCCTGAAAACATTTGTGTGCACAGAGCACAACCGGCCTTCAAAATTCACTCTTCCCTGAATTTTGCAGTGCATCCTCCTACCAAAAAAAGTACAAAAATGTGTGTCAGGGTAAAGCTTGCATAAAAATCACCTATTTGTGAGTTGTTGTTGTTTAGTCGTTTAGTCGTGTCCGACTCTTCGTGACCCCATGGACCAGAGCACGCCAGGCACTCCTGTCTTCCACTGCCTCTCGCAGTTTGGTCAAACTCGTGCTGGTAGCTTCGAGAACACTGTCCAACCATCTCGTCCTCTGTCGTCCCCTTCTCCCTGTGCCCTTCATCTTTCCCAACATCAGGGTCTTTTCCAGGGAGTCTTCTCATGAGGTGGCCAAAGTATTGGAGTCTCAGCTTCAGGATCTGTCCTTCCAGTGAGCGCTCAGGGCTGATTTCCTTAAGAATTGATAGGTTTTATCTTCTTGCAGTCCATTCGTGAGAATAATATACAAAAAAATGCATTGTAGAACCATGGATTCATAGAATTTGTAGAGTTGGGAGAGTCTGCGAGAATCATCTAGTCCAACCCCCTCCAATGCAGGAATCTCAGCTAGATCATACTTGACAGATGGCCATCTCACTTCTGCTTATATTAAAGGCAGGGCCGGCCTCAGGTGGCAGAATTCAAAGGACCGATAAGATCCTGTTGTAGATCTTTAAAAGGTAAAGGTAAAGGACCCGTGACAGTTAAGTCCAGCCGCAGACGACTCTGGGCAGTGCTCACCTTGCTTTACAGGCCGAGAGAGCCTATGTTTCATCTGCTCTGCAGACAGTTTTTCCGTGTCATGTGGCAAGCATGACTAAGCCACTTCTGGTGCAACGGAACACCAAAACCAGAGCAGCACACAGAAACGCTGTTTACCTTCCCTCTGGAGCGGCACCTATTTATCTACTTGCACTTTGGTGTGTTTTCGAACTGCTAGGTTGGCAGGAGCAGGGACCGAGCAACGGGAGCTCACCCTGTCGCGGGGATTCGAACCACCAACCTTCTGATTGGCAAGCCCAAGAGGCTCAGTGGTTTAGACGACAGCACCACCCACGTCCCTTTGTAGATCTTTATTCTCTTCTTATTCTTGATGCAGCTCTTCACTCAACCTTTCTTATCTGGCGGGGGGAGGGATTTTGTAGTTCACCTCAGTTGCCTCAGATGTCTTGGACTGTTCCTGATTAGGGGAAATTGTTTGCCGGATGTGTACATTAAGGAAAATTGCATGCAAAAACGTGAACGTTAGGAAAAATGCACCCTACAAGGCTGATTAATTTTCACTAAGACTTTGAATTATTATTTTTATAATAAAAAAAGGATTGATGAGGGAATGTGAAAGAGACACACAGAGAAACCAAAATTGGCAAAGTTGTCCCTCTCTCCAGTGAGCTCCCTCCCTATTCATGGTAGGCAGGTTATGTGCAGGCATCATGCTGCAGATCATTAAACTGTATTGATTTTTTCCCCTTCCTTCCTTCCTTCCTTTCTCAAAAACTCAGAGCAGATTACCAGTTTTTTAAAAAACAAATCTACACACAAAATTCAATTCCCAAACAAGTACCAATGATGCTATTACCAGTGATTAACTACATATCGAAAACCCCAAAATATCTTAGCAACTGAAACCCTGAAAAGCTTTCTTCCCAATCCACATCCAGAACAGTGTTTTGCTTTAAAAACCTGAGTACTGAGAGTGCTTTTTTAAAATATATGCTTCTGAACTTTGCATCTACAAAACTGACATGCTCCTTCTGTGACAATAATACGGAAGACACCATTTTCCAAATGTGGATAGGCAATAACTCATGAGTTATTTGGGTGGTAAAATATATGTTCCTGGGCCAAGAATGCCAAAAGAACAGTTAGTATTCCGCTGATGATAATTCCTGTAATGTTGCAAATTGTTGTTGTTTAGCCGTTTAGTCGTGTCCGACTCTTCGTGACCCCATCGACCAGAGCACGCCAGGCACTTCTGTCTTCCACTGCCTCCCACAGTTTAGTCAAACTCATGCTGGTAGCTTCGAGAACACTATCCAACCATCTCGTCCTCTGTCGTTCCCTTCTCCTTCTGCCCTCCATCTTTCCCAACATCAGGGCCTTTTCCAGGGAGTCTTCTCTTCTCATGAGGTGGCCAAAGTATTGGAGCCTCAGCTTCAGGATCTGTCCTTCCAATGAACACTCAGGGCTGATTTCCTTTAGAATGGATAGGTTGGATCTTCTTGCAGTCCATGGGACTTTCAAGAGTCTCCTCCAGCACCATAATTCAAAAGCATCAATTCTTCGGCGATCAGCCTTCCTTATGGTCCAGCTCTCACTTCCATACATCACTACTGGGAAAACCATGTGAATTAAATTGTTTGTCTGTCTGGGAGTCAATTTGAGCCTTCCCAGAAATTGGGGATGGGAGGTGCATGTTCAGAGCAGAAGGACAGGACAAACACCTGCAAATTCAGACAAGTGCCGAATATGGAGTTATGGGGCCATGTCTTATTGACACAGCTTTGCCTTGCAGAAGGTGGAAGCAGCAGCACCGGGGAGAAGTTACATTCAAAGTTGTAGTTTTACCGGTTGCACAAGATTCAGAGATAGGTGAGATGTCATGGAAATAAAGAAAAAGAAAGAAGTAAGAAAGCTGTTGTGCTAATATTTAACTATCCAACAGTAAAGAGAAATTGGATCAAAATAAAGCTCGGTTTCTTCACTGTTACTTAGAAGTGCACTACCATGAATGGACTAGGAGTTTACTATGGAGCTGACTGTGGCTTCCTATTGGTTCTTTTTGGAACAGTCAAAGAGGATCTTCCTTTGCCTACAATAATCTGTCAGAACCACAGAGAGGCTGACAAAAACTCCGTCGTTTTATGCTATCTTGAAATGTTCTTAGAACACTTCCAATTCAGTTAGAAACATACTGATTTTTCCCCTCAGAAAGACATGGTTGGGTGCCTTTCCACTGAGGAATCCTAACTACTCCCAAAGCAAAATCACAAATATAGTTCAGAAGCAAGGATGGAATCTAGCTGAAGTTTAAAGAAACGGGAAGAGAAGTTGGCTTTTGTTGCCATCCACAAGATTTAAAAATGTTCTAGATTCATTCCCCAAAGCTGAACAAACTGGGATTGCAACATGAATCCTGAATTTCAAAGACATTTTTCAAAAAGGAAAAAAGAAAGAAAGACCCAAGCTGGGACTTAAGCTTCATTAGATGGCAAAAGGACACAGTTGGAAAATTTCTTTGGACATCCCATGTCATCCCAATTAAGGGTCATGCCACAGGGCAAAACAAAGCCATTGAGGCATGTCTGTGCCTTCAGAATTTATTCTAACAAGGCAATCTTGCCCTTGCTGAATGAGGCACAATCTTGGGCTTCTCAGGAAATATAAAATATATACCTACACACTTGGTTTAAGTGCTTGTTTGCTGGGAAAGTGTTCGCCCACAAGGAATAATCAATGGACACAGCATAGGGCATTACTTGCATTAGATATGGCAATTTCAGCTTTCAACCTGTGACTGACACATGCTGAGATCAGTGGTGACTTGGACAAACAGGAGCCTTCCCTGATTTACCCCAATGACACCCTCATTATTCAGAGCAAAGTGAGTGGTCACATATAGTTTAGGAGCCTGTATGGAATTGCAGCTGAACCAAATTAATCAGTAACAATTGTGTGTGATAAAATACACCTTCAGCACCCGGAACAATGTCTGGGGAACAAAGCAGTCCTCAATGACCCAGACTTCATCCATCCCTCATCTAGATAACCACTCCACTTCAGGATTTATTTATTTGTATATTTTGATCTGACAGAGAATGTTACGAGAATGAATGTTCAGAAATACCTTCCCAAAAAACTCCCATCCTCACAGAAATCTCACTGGCTACCAGGTGAAGAAGAGAACATGTTTTGTGCACCCATTTGCAGGAGAAATGTAAAATTCTGCTTGTATCCACTTGGTTGTTTTTTAGTTACATGCGGCTATATTACACACGTAATAAAACAAGATTTGGGGTAATAAACATGACACATTATTTCCAGAATGTTTATAACAGACAGTAGTCGTGCTGGGTGTTATATTGGAGTGGATGAGTTGAATGATGTTTATATATAGCCAACAGATGAAGAATTGGATGTTCCTTAGTTGCTTAACTTTATTTCTTTTTATTTATTCTCTCTCTCTCTCTCTCTCTCTCTCTCTCTCTCTCTCTCTCTCTCTTTCTACCACCCCTTCTTTCTTCTCCTCTGGATCTATGTTTTTATTTTACTTATATTAATGTTTTAGTCTGGACAAAAAATGTATTTGATAATAATCTTTGTATCTCTATAAAATCTAATAAAATTTATTTTAAAAATAGAATGCTTATAGCACTGTTACTGCCACAATGTTTCTATTGCCAAGCTGTTTACTTTTCCATCAGTAACTGTGCACACAGTTGCACGATCATGAGAGATTCTGTAACTGAGCCCAGGCCAAAAGAAGGAAAAGGTGCACATTCACAGCAAATTAATTAACCTAATTCCAGGCTGGGCTTCATACGATCTTCTCTGCTGCTATATCCTTGGAGCAGATCTTGCTTTCTACTATGTTTACTTCAACGAGTAACTGCTGAACATGTTGCATTATATTGCAAATACGGATGTAACTGAGAACTCTGCTCAGATTTTTCCCATTTCCTCTTGGCCTTTGTACAAACCACTTTGCAAAAACCTGACCTTGTGTTCCAGAAGAAAATGGCATCCAGTTTTCCAGAGGTCTTGCTGCACATGGGATTCCATCCCTGTAAAAACTGCCCTTCCCCTTGTAGATCCTTCATTCTTCTCTGTCTTCTTTTTCAATACCTTTTCCTCTCCTCTCCCTTTTCTCTTGAAGCTGACTTTGCAGATTGCCTCTTATCTTCTTTACAGGTTCTCTCTCTCTCTCTCTCTCTCTCTCTCTGTGTGTGTGTGTGTGTGTGTGTGTGAAATATGAGAAACGAACGCAGAAAATTCCTTTGGTTGATTTTACTGTTTGTTTGGACAGCACTACGGGGAGGAGAATTTCAAGCGTAAATATTAAAAAGTCAGCAGGCGGCAGAATTTGATCACAGCAGAGCAATCGAAGTGATTCGAGTACTCCATAACGTGGGAGGGGGAGAGATTTGTGATAGGGTTATGCTGAAGTTTTACCATCCATTATTCATCCAAGCCAACACCCCCATGGGATAATCAGCTGATGAGATCAAGAAGCCAGAGTTTTACTTCTTATGGGCTGGGGAGCCGAGGGGGTCAGGAGCCAACTAGCACCTCGTATGTTACAGCCTGTTGCTGCTGCCAGCCTCCCGGCAAGTCAAATTGCCGTCTCCCTCTGGGGATGTCTTGGTTTACTGAAAGATATATTATGTGGGTAGACATTTTTGTTCATCCTTACAGGCAGCAGGGATCACTTAGCAGATTTGGGATTGACCCACTTCTTCACCACTGCTAGCGCAGTCATTTGGTCATCAAAACTACGACCCTCTGCTAAGATCCACGGCCATATTGGTTTGAGACCATGAAGAGAAAAGATCTTAAGAATGAAAAGCCCTGCTGGATCATGCTAAAGGTCCATCTTCTCCAATATCCTGATTTCACAGTAGCCAAACAGATGCCTTCGCAAAGCCAGCAACTGGTATTCAGTGGCTACTACCTCAGAGAGAGGACGTTCATGTACCTATCGTGACTAGTAGCCATTGATGGAAACTAAGAAGACAGGATTGATGTTCTGCTATATTTTGCCATCTCCAATAATTCTCCATTAAAGAACATCTATGTCCCTTTTGGGAATTATAGGGACAAAACTAACCAAACCATATAGAAATTTATTCATGTATGCGACTACAGTGGCAAGAATGTTACTTGGCCAAAAACGGAAAGAAGAAGAAGACGTCCCAGCAAAAGAAGAATGGATATATAAACTTATGAAATATGCAGAAATGGCAAAACTTACCGGAAAAATAAGAAATCAAGATAACAAACTTTTTATAAAAGAATGGAAATGGTTTATGGAATATTTACAAACAAACTGTAAACAGATAAGAACATTGGTAGGATAATTGTAATAACCTGCTGTTTTATAAGAGTATATATTTAAAGTAGATGAATAAATGAGCAAATTAAGTTAATTTGGATAGGCATAAAATATTAAAAATAAATTTAAGGAACTGCAGAAAGAGGGGGAGGAAGTCAAGTTTTGAATTGTTCAAATGATTGTAAAATTATTGAAATGTATAAAACTGAAAATCATAAAAAAGAACATCCATGTCCCAACCTCATCCTTTCCACTTTGCTTTCTCAGGTAAGGAATCCAGCTAGGGCACTGCACATAGTGAGTTGTGTACTTTTCTTACTGTTAACTGTTCTTGCTTGGCAAAACGCATGGAGATTCTGTAGCAGCATTCATATTTACAGAGGGTCCCTGTATGTATGTCCTAGTATAAATAGCTGCAGACGTAAGCCTCTGGCTTATGTTCCCCAAGCATCCACATTGCACCTTATTGCTCTCTCAAATCCAGGCTGAGAGAACAAGTGGCTGCTTAAAGCCTCTTATTGGGTAAGCTTACACTTGAACCGGAGATATCCCGGTTCAGAGTTCATACTCCACCACGATGCTACGCTATTTTTGCTTGCCTCCTTGCTGAGATATGCATTAAATCCTCAAATAATATTTAGGATAAGCCTGCCATTATGTGTGCAACTGAAGCAGTAGATTCTCATAAACCTGCTCTGCAGGTATTTTAGGAATTCTACTATTGTGTATAGTTTGTTTTAAACAGATAAAAACAGTTCCTGACATGGGCCTTTGGAGGTCAAGGCACAAAGCTGTTTATCCTGTGGTCGTCAGACAATGACTGATATCCTGTTTTCTCCCTTTCCCATCCCTAAAATGTGGACCCTAATCCATTTAAAAGTTTACAGAGTGACTGGTTTGTTGTGAGCAAGGCATTCTATTAATAGCTCTCTTTATGCTTGTTTTAAAAATAGGTCTTCTTCCACAATTGTTCTCTTATCAGTTAAAGTGCTGGAAGCTGACTTTCCCAGAGTGAAGGAATACAAGAAGACAATGTATATAATTTGTATTGCTAGATTTGCACCAAGTCATCCATGCTAAGTGTTTTTCCATACTGACCTATCGTACCCTGTCCAGTGATCCACCACAAAGAGAGAAAGGGAGAAGCTTCTGTTTATATATATGTGATGTTCCGGATAAAGGCATATACACATCAATATACTTTTTTAAATTTATCACTTAATTCTTGTATCCTACAGCAATTTTTTACGATTGATCTCACAGCAAGCGGGTGGCAGACTGGGGTGGAGGGCAAGAGTAGTGTGGGGATGGGGAAATAACCTATTATTATTATTATTATTATTATTATTATTATTATTATTATTAATATACCACCCTATACCTGGAGGTCTCAGGGCAGTTCACAGAATAAATTCACAACATAAAAGCACAAAATACATAATCAAAATAAAAACAACCATCCAATAACACCTACCAAAAAAACCCACATTTTAGGGCACTAGCTAAGTGCAGGTAGGTAGCAGGTAGGATCAAGATGCAGTTGCAGAACCTTGGACAGCTCAGAGGTGGCAACTTGTTGCTCCGAGGTTTTGAACGCACACAAGTTTGAACGCATCACAAGTGGAGAAAGTGTTGTTGCTCCCAGGCTCTGCTTTACAGTTTCCCGCAGGAATCTGGTTGCCCTATGTGAGGACAGGATGCTAGACTAGATGGGCCATTGGTCTGGTCCAGCAAGACCCTTCTTGTGTTAACCTTTATATCCTCTCTAGGCCTGGCTTCTTCTCCAAGTGTAAACGGCTTTCCTGAGCAGTGGAGATTCCTAAAGGAAGAGGCCACTAGTCTGGAGCACAGCACCATTTGGAGGGCACTAGGTCCCTCAAACCTGCTAGGAAATGAACCTGGGAGTGATGCTTAGAATCTGTGCAGCAATATTGTAGTGGTTAAGAGCGGTGGACTCGTAATCTGGGGAACCGGGTTCGCGTCTCTCCTCCTCCACATGCAGCTGCTGGGTGTCCTTGGGCTAATCACACTTCTCTGAAGTCTCTCAGCCCCACTCACCTCACTGAGTGTTTGTTGTGGGGGAGGAAGGGAAAGGAGAATGTTAGCCTCTTTGAGACTCCTTCGGGTAGTGATAAAGCAGGATATCAAATCCAAACTACTTCTTCTTCTTCCTCTTCTTCTTCTTCTTCTTCTTCTTCTTCTTCTTCTTCTTCTTCTTCTTCTTCTTTCTTCTTCTTCTTCTTCTTCCTTGCTTTGATTTTTTAAAAAATACACACACACACACCACAGCCATGCCCATTTTCCACCTTCTGTATTTGAAAGTGCTTTAAGAACATTAGCAGAGGATAAATCTTTGCAAGCTGTCACTTACTACGTTACTTGCACTCATGCACGATACATTTATAGCCAATCATTGGCTCTCTGCCATTGTGCTAGATGATTTATTGTGGGTCAATAAAAAAAAGTTGACTTCCCTTTGCTAGTTCTAATGACCAGCTTGAATGTTATGTTTCTTGCCTGCCTCTCAAACTCTTAAAATGTCCCTTAGTGGTCTTGCCATGGGCTTGACTATTCATTGAAAGGGAGCAGAAAAGGCATTCCTCTGCGCCTTCCATACATTTGAATTAATTATTGAATTGTTGGGCTTTGAATTTAACATATTCGACTCATCCGTTACAACTATCATAAGTGGAGTATGACAATATTGGCAATTGCTTACTGTAAATAAAATTTACAGGAAAAGAAAAACTTTGCAAAATATTTACTTTACAAAAAATAGTGGGGAGCTTTCTATTTTCTACTCAAACAACTTTTTTGTAGTTTTTCAGGACAATGCTATGCATGTCTACCAGGAATCCCATTCCATTCAGTAGCACTTACGCCCAGGTAAGTGTGTAGCTTTTCAAGCCCCAAACTGGAATCCTTAATATACCTGTTATAAGCATTTTTATATGTAATAAATTTACATGACATTTTATATGTAATAATTTTAGCAACCTCCAGACCAGCTCCTAATAAAGCAATTTAAATATAATGAAATGAATTAAATGCAATACAACCAGCAAGAGGATTTTTAAAAAGCATAATCAACAGGCGAGATAAAACTTTCAAAAGATGAAATTTACGAGGAAGTAAGCCCCATTATGTTCAGTGCATTGACTTCTGAGTGTACATGCACAGAACTGCAGTAGTCATCTGTTTATTTCTCTCCTTTTGAACCATGTAATAGTATTTCAGATTCAATTTCTGAACTCTTGCTAGTGTGAAAGGGGGAACAAGCAAAAATGCATTGTGGATGCAAATGCCACTCATTTCATTTATTGATGGATGGGACGAAGCTTCCCTAGTTTCATTAACAAAGATTTTTTTCAAGGATATTTCTGCTAATACGTTCAGCACTGTGCCTTCCGTGATCTAATCTGCTAATGTGCGGTTTTATTGGAAACATACATGTCATCAGTGCAAGGAGTGGAATTGTATACCATTCATAATTTAATGCTCCTCTAGAAAGCAGCTGATGCCTACTCTTCCCAGACCTCATAGAGCAGGTCAGAGGGCAGGTTGTGTCTGAAAAGGAATCCAAGTCTCTTCTGGGCTGAAATAAAGTGAGGCTGCTCTTTTACCTTGCTTCATGCCTCACTTCAGAAACTGCAAAGTCAGTTCATAACCACGGAAGAGCTTGAAACTCTGAGCTGTTGTGCAACCAATTTCCCATTTAACCATGAAGAATAAGAAAGCAAACAGCCTTTTCCCTTTAATATATCCCCACGCTGGAAAAGGAGACAGCAGCTGAATGCAGTGCAAATATCAGTTGAACCAGCAAGCTCTCTGATCCCTCCACCCAAAATATCTGCTTGTTATGCATGCAGGCTTGAATTACCTGAATCTTAAAAAAAAGTTAGTAAAATATTTAAAGTATGCATGTTTAATCAGGTTAAGTGCTCTCTGTATCATCTTCTCTCATTGTTATAGCCCACTTGATATAGAGGTGCACAAAACTCATTAAAACACAACCGCAGCATCACAATATTTACAATGCATATTTAACAATGAAACAGTGCTCTCCTCCTGTTATAGTTTACCTTCATTCAATAGGTCCTAGCAGATAAACCGGGAATGAAACCTCAGAAAATTAAAGAATAATCATGTTCCTTTATGCCTGGTAGGAACATGGTCACCATGTTTCAGCACAGAGAAAAAAGGAACAATAAGAGAATGAAGATATTTCTTTTTCTACAACAGAGAGGGTTCTGAATGAACATTCTGGGCTTTTGGGGGGCTTTTGTATGCAGCTCCTGCTCATTGCCCCTTCTTGGCCAGGAGTGGCCCAAGACATTTTGCTACCTAAGGCAGAGCAGCAAATTGTGCCCCCCACTCCCTTCCCAACAAGACCAGCGGAGAGGAATCAGGAATGACATGAATGGTTATTTTGCAACAATACAGCTCTGGGAATAGGCCAGTGATCATTTATTTCACAGGAGGCACTAAAGAGAGGACACTGGAGTGTTCAACCCAACCCATATGTTTGGGTGGAATGGGATTTTCAATATAAAATGTTTCAACACCTTCCCTTCCAGCTGCTGAAATGCACTTTGTCCCTTCTCCTCCCCCCCCCCATTTTTTTTCTGCTGTTGCCGCCTTGTGCATTGTTCTATTTTTCCTACATGGGAAATTCTGAGGCATTCCAACTAGCTGCTTGTAACTAGAAATGGCGCGCCTTTTGATGGCTATGTTTAATGCACAGTAAGATGCTCTGCAAAGGACGCGGGTGGCACTGTGGGTTAAACCACAGAGCCTAGGACCTGCCAATCAGAAGGTTGGTGGTTCGAATCCCCGCAACGGGGTGAGCTCCCATTGCTCGGTCCCTGTTCCTGCCAACCTAGCAGTCCGAAAGCACCTCAAAGTGCAAGTAGATAAATAGGTACCGCTCTGGCGGGAAGGTAAGCGGCATTTCTGTGCGCTGCTCTGGTTCGCCAGAAGCAGCTTAGTCATGCTGGCCACATGACCAGCTGTACGCCGGCTCCCTCGGCCAATAAAGTAAGATGAGCGCCGCAACCCCAGAGTCAGCCACGACTGGACCTAATGGTCAGGGGTCCCTTTACCTTTACTTTAAGATGCTCTGCTCCAACTATTCTCCCTTATGACGAATCAGTGGTAGGCTCCTGATGGCTTCGCAATGTCGCACTTGATGCAGTACATGCCCATGCAGGTTTCTGCAGTCCATCATCCCCATAACTGGACTCATGTGGGGACAGGACACCGCACAGCACAGGACATCAGAGCTTTTATAAACTGGGTTTTAGCCAGGAAAACAGATACTGTATAGGTTCTTCATTTGACTAAAGGAGGTGGATGGTTTATTGCTCCTCCTGAGTCTTTTGCCCTTTCCCTCCCAGACACCCTGGCCTTTTATAATAATATGTTAAGGAATGTGGGCTAGACAGGCCCTTTAGACATCTGTACAATGCTGCGGTCAATTCGATCTTTGTTAACTGAGTGACATCTCCTTTCATTGCTCTCCACCTCCCTCATCACACGTCCTTAAGCTGCAATCCAGAGTGCCCTTGCTTTGGAAGTAAGGTTCAAGGAAATGGATCAATGGGACTTATTTCCAAGTAAACATTGTTGAGGACTGGTATGTTAAATGGCAAGCAGTTGTCTTCATGGGCAAAACGATTAATGGATTTATTGTTCAGCTGCAAGCGTCAACCCAAAGACACACAGGCAGGTGAGAATCCAGCATGCGGCCAGCACCCGCCTGTGGCTTGTATGCCAGCAATTCCCACTACCAAAGAACCAAGTCACTATTTCAATTGAGGCTTTGAGGGAGGGTCACCATGCTTTTTTGCACAGGGATGCTTTACAATTGTTCATTTCTGGGTTGCTGTTCAAAAATGTGTCCAGAGCAGCTCACCAACAAACAAGTAAGGTGGTACCTCTGGTTACATACGCTCCAGGTTACATACGCTTCAGGTTACAGACTCCGCTAACCCAGAAAAAGTGCTTCAGGTTAAGAACTTTGCTTCAGGATGAGAACAGCAATCGTGCTCCGGCGGCGTGGCAGCAGCAGGAGGCCCCATTAGCTAAAGTGGTGCTTCAGGTTAAGAACAGTTCAGGTTAAGAACGGACCTCCAGAATGAATTAAGTACTTAACCCGAGGTACCACTGTATTCTGGCACAACGATAAAAGCAGAGGAAAAGCAACAGGGGTGCAAGTCACCCAGTGAAAAGACTTTGAGAATAATAAAGCATCTACTGGCCTCTGGAATGGCACTAATGTTTGTATGCCATTGATGTGTTGAAGGCAAGTATTCTGCAAACAGGGTGCCACCACTGAGAAGTCCTTGGCTGCCTGAACTTTGATGGCAGAAGCCCCCAGAGGAGTGTCTCTGAAGCAGCTTTTAAAGGTGGAGCAGGATCCTATGGAAGACGAGAGTCCATCATCTACAGTGTGACAAAAGAATCCAGCAGGTGCAGCGTCTGGTAGAATTTGTAGAGATGGATGAAACATCACCTGTGAATTTCCACCTTCCATGCTCCTATTAAAGACATGCATTCTGCCAGAAGACCAGGTGGTGACACCCCTATTAATTAGGGTACTCTCATTTCTCACCAAGTTCTGTGATTATTATTATTAAAATGGGAAAAAAAGTCTTCAGCTACTGAGCATCTTCATTCAGTGTGGGTTTCCCTTTGATCAAAGGCAACAGATGGAAGACTTTGCAAACAGCTGACACCTCTGTTCTTGGCAGTAAATCAGAATCAAGAAGCAGCTCAGGTGCTGGCTTCTCTTCCTATCCTCAGTGTTGCAGTTAACTAGATTTGTCTGGAGGATTAAGGAGGCAATGATTGTCAGAATTAAGCATCTGCACACAGGTAATTTGTCTGGATGTGGCTTTTGGTGTTGCCGATGGGAGGAGGATAAATACCATATGAAGGAATTAGCTCAGTTTTTAGCCCAAGCCTATGCAGAACTAGGCTTTAAACATTACATTGGATTGCCTGCTTAAGAGACTAGCAATGCATTCTAACCATGTCTACTTTCTTTTCTCCTTGCAATCTCTGCCCCCCCCCTTTGCAGGTCTTACCTGTATACTGTATATTATCTTTTTCATATGACTACCTTTATTGCTATGGAATATTTGTTGTCTTGCTACTCTGTGTGTTTCTAATATGGCTTCTTCAGTGTAACTTGCTACTGGTGTCGCAAGTGTAACTTGCTTCAGTGTAACTTCCTCCCAAGTTTGCCAAGTGACCTCCTTTTTATAGAAAAAAACAACAACTCCAATAGCTATACAGTGGCACCTCGGGTTAAGTACTTAATTCGTTCCGGAGGTCCGTTCTTAACCTGAAACTGTTCTTAACCTGAAGCACCACTTTAGCTAATGGGGCCTCCTGCTGCGCCACGCTGCCGGAGCACAATTTCTGTTCTCATCCTGAGGTAAAGTTCTTAACCCGGGGTACTATTTCTGGGTTAGCGGAGTCTGTAACCTGAAGCGTATGTAACCCGAGGTACCACTGTACTTGATTGTAAGCTTGCTTATTTTTATGCCATTTCCGTTGTTCTAAAAAGCAGGGAGCAAGGAAAGAAAGAAACTATTGCCCATACTCTGATTGGTTTCATGATGATGCTGTGTCCTCATGCCCTCAATCGAGGCTGAAAATGGCAGCCATGTCTGCTGATGTCACCAGGACAGTAAAAGGCTCAGCATAAGGGGGGGCGAATGAGCCAGGGAGGTTGGTTTTATTTCCCTTTTACCGATATACTGAATCCCACCAAGAAAGTAAGGGTACAAACTTTCAGCTCAGACATAATTTTCATATGAACAGAGCTCCAAGACCAGCATGTTCTGAGTGAGCCCACTCTTCAGGAGAGATCATAAGCTGTTGCTCTTCTTCTAAAACTTTTCTCCATATGCTTTAAGATGGCTTTCCCAATGGCACAGGGATGCCAGCTCATGGTGAGGTCAGCAGCTGGCCTGAGGCAAATCTGTCCTCTGAGGGCAGCTGTACAGTGGTACCTCAGGTTAAGTACTTAATTCGTTCTGGAGGTCCGTTCTTAACCTGAAACTGTTCTTAACCTGAAGTACCACTTTAGCTAATGGGGTCTCCTGCTGCTGCCGCGCCACCGGAGCACGATTTCTGTTCATATCCTGAAGCAAAGTTCTTAACCTGAAGCACTTTTTCTGGGTTAACAGAGTCTGTAACTTGAAGCGTATGTAACCTGAAACGTATGTAACCCAAGGTACCACTGTACTCCCTTCCCCAAACACAGGGGCAAAGAGGATAGGGAGGAACAGCTGTGTCAAAGAGACTTCCTGCCATCTATGAGGGGGTGGGGTGGCGGCACTGGTTTGTCGGTCTTCCACCATGCTCTCAAAGTAACCTTCCATGTACACTAGATCAGAAATGGGGAACCTGTGGCCCTCCAGATGTTGGACTGGAATTCTCATCAACCCTGACCACTGACCATGCTTGATGAGACAGAGGGAAGATGGAGCCCAACATTCTTGCCCTAGATGCTTACCAGAGTCTTCAGATGTGTGCAGATATAATACAGAATACTGCAGATACACATCTATTTCCAGCGAAATTGCATGTTCTCAGGTTCTTTCAGTTCATCTCCCCTTCGTTCTCCCTATGGGCATTGCTCAGGATTCTATTCTTGGTCCTGTTTGCACTCTTTTATTTCCTGATAAACTCATCTCTTCTGCAGGTCTCTGTTGTCATTTCTGTGCTGTCAACAACAAGCCCTCTTTCTGCCCCTTTCTCTCCTTGGTACTGCTGATTTGTAAGCTGGGCCATTTCTACTTTCATGGTCCAGAGGCATCTTAAGCTGAATACATACAAACCAAAATTCTGTCTCTCTGTACTTATATTTATCTTGATGTTGATCAATTCCCCAACTCCTTTGGCAAAGGTTCAGTGCCTTGGTGTCTTTTTATTTATTTATTTTTATTTTTTGCTGATCAAATCTAAGCTATCCCTGCCCTTTCTAATCACACACAAAACATCTCTCTCTCTCTCCACTGCTAAAGATAATGGCTTGAGATTTGTTTCACTTTTGAATTATTGGCTTTTTTTTGTTTTCTGGTCTTCCTCTCTCACACATTAAACCTTTTCATTGCTGTTCAGAATTTGGCTGCCCACATTATCCATCCAGCATGGTGCTTTGATCATATCTCGCCTCTTTACTGTTCACTCCACTGTATTATCTTTCATACGAAATTCAGACTGTTGCTTCTTACTTGTAAAGCCTTGAATGCCTTGGCCCCTCTGTACTTGTCATCTTTGATCTCTTGTTACATTCCTTCTTGTGCTCTTCGCTCTTTCCACTTTTGTCATCATGTTCGACCTCAGCTTTCTTGCTCTGTCTCTCATCTCCATCCTTTTGCTTTAGCTTCACCGCATGATCTTCCCACTAATATCAACCACGATTCCTCACTGTTTCATTTCAAAGCTTCTTAAAATATAACTCCCCGCCCGCCCGCCCGCCCGCCTGCATTTGGCTTCCCCTCCTGAAGAGTATGAGAGGTATTTAAGGAAGAAAATATTCTTCACACAGTTAAGGAGAATGTGTGTTTGCGGATAGAGTGCCTTTAGTCTAGGACATAAATAAATAATATATTTAAAACATTTATATGCTGCTTTTTATCAGAGATCTCAATGAACCTTACAAAATTAAAGCAACAAGGACACTAATAAGAAATATGCTCCAAATACCTTGCAGATAAAGAGTAGCATTCATGTCTGGAATGGCTACCCACTTATTCTTGCATCTTGCCATCCAAAGGGGATACTGGCAACTGGATGCTAATTGGCCCTGTTTCTTGGGTCCATGTGGTCCCCCCCCCAAGTAGAAATTCCTAGTGTCCAGAATTTCTGGTTTTCTATTGGGTAGGTGCAAAATCATATTGTCTTGCTATTTACTGAAAATATTAGGGATGGAAAATATTAGGGATGGCCACTGGGCCCATCACCTCCTGGCAAATAGAAGGGGAAGAAATGGAGGCAGTGAGAGATTTTACTTTCTTGGGCTCCATGATCACTGCAGATGGTGACAGCAGTCACAAAATTAAAAGACACCTGCTCCTTGGAAGAAAGGCGATGGCAAACCTAGACAGCATCTTAAAAAGCAGAGACATCACCTTGCCAACAAAGGTCCGTATAGTTTAAGCCATGGTTTTCCCAGTAGTGATGTATGGAAGTGAGAGCTGGACCATAAAGAAGGCTGATCGCCGAATAATTGATGCTTTTGAATTATGGTGCTGGAGGAGACTCTTGAGAGTCCCATGGACTGCAAGAAGATCAAATGTATCCATTCTTAAGGAAATCAGCCCTGAGTGCTCACTGGAAGCACAGATCTTGAAGCTGAGGCTCCAATACTTTGGCCACCTCATGAGAAGAGAAGACTCTCTGGAAAAGACCCTGATGTTGGGAAAGATGGAGGGCACAAGGAGAAGGGGACGACAGAGGATGAGATGGTTGGATAGTGTTCTCGAAGCTACAAACATGAGTCTGACCAAACTGCGGGAGGCAGTGGAAGATAGGAGTACCTGGTGTGCTCTGGTCCATGGGGTCACGAAGAGTCGGACAAGACTAAACAACTAAACAACAACAACATTAGGAATAGACAATTCCAACCATTCTTGATCATTGACAATGGTGGCTGGCGCTGATGAAAGCCAGGAGTTGAACCACATCTGGGGGTTCTGTGCGCTTTACATACATGTTCCTTGACTTGAATCACTGTTATAATGATGGAGTGATTACGTCTACCATTGTTTTAGCGTGTCTTTGCTTTATGGCCGTCCTCTTCACCTCCCAATGAACTGTTCTGAGCACATGCTTGTTAATGAACTCAATTTGGAAACCCAGCAATGTCTCTTTAATATTTGCCAATGTTTGTCTCCAAAGAGAGTGTTCTTCTTGACACTAAAATGTCACTCTTTGCCGTCTGTTCCATTTCCACCCTGAGGATTTTATTTAAAGGCTAAGTGTAGGCAAAGGATAACACACAGCTGCCCATCTGTTTAAGATTCACCAGACCTAAGGCAATTTGTGCAATCTGATCTGTGTGCCTCCGAGTAGCAATTTCATTTAGCTCTCACCAGAATGGCTGGTAATTGGCATGTTGCACATATGCACTCAGAGAAGCATCAGAAACCACCCACCACAAGGAGAAGAGGCTGCCTTACAGAAATAGCTCAGCCAGAGATCTAAACAAGTTCAGCAAACTAAATTTTGATAGGGTCAGTCGTGAATTCTAATTTGAAGAATGAGAAGAGATTGGTTGATTTTGAAGAGTGACTTTGGCTTCCTAATATAAATGAATTGGAGGTCACTTGTAAAAAAATAACGTGCTCTTGATTAAATTAAATCACATTGATTTCATTTCCATTATCAAGAGGACTTTCCACTCTGAGGCAGTGGGCTTGTCCCTATTGTTGGGCCCAAAACATAGACTAGGTTTGTTGCTAGTGTGTCATCCACCCTATGGCAAGCAACCTCCTACCTGAGCTGATGGAGGCAGCCTGGGCATGGCTGGTGTTGGAGAGCCCCAAAATTTCAACATTCATGCTGAGTCCTCTGAAACTGGTCCAGCTTGGGACTTCATGAGGTTGTCTCAATATGTTGCCAACCCAACACACAAAACAGCTCATGTCCTTGATTTAGTTTTTGTTCCAAAAAGTGGGGTAGGGGGTGGTGGACTGATGCAACTGAGGGAAGGAGAATAACTCCACTTACATTGTCAGACCTCTTCCTTCCCAAGGGGAGGGAATATTGTGATGGTCCTCCCCAGAGACTTATGGAGTCCCAGCAGAGGCAGATTTAGGAAAGTGCAACAGGAAAGTGCAACTGGGCACTGAGCTGAGAGGCTGCTGCAGCAATGACAAACAATGGAAGGCAAGAGGCAGGGTGCACCAAATTTTGGCATCACACAGGGTGCTGCTGAAATCTTAAAACCTAAAGTCTGCCACTGAATCCAAGGGATACTCAAATGCTGGGGTGGGGAGTGGGATTTTCCTGTTGACAAAGCTGGTGATCCACTTGAAGCCCTGCACTCAGGGTGGAATGGTGGGATAGAATTGATCATCAACAGAATCACTCTCAGGTGCTCTTGCAGACGTGTGGAAGCCCCAGCTGCCCCATCAGTTTCCATGTTGTCATGAAGGTGACCAAACCCAGTTACTGGTTAAAGCACATGATTGTTCTTACTGTGCAGCAGTGATGCCATCAAATAAGGGTTGCCTTTACTTATTTACTTACATAGCTAGCTGTATGTTTTATATTCCACCCCACATCATTTGTGATCTTGGAGTGGGTTGCAACAATTGAAAAAAGGACAATGAGAACAAATAACAAAACTCAATTAAGAAGTACCATCCTCCTCCATTGATTAAACCTTTTTAATTAACATGGCCTTGTAAACTGGTACACAGCTTCTTCTTCTTCTTCTGTTCTTAAAGATCAGGCTGGAGAAAAAAACAGGTGCCAAAAAATAACTAAAATGGGCCAAAGCTTGCATACCCAAATGCATTACCCATCTGGGTAATAACTGGCCTAGACAGCTCACCTCTCCTTCCCCAGCCTAGGTTTGCTACCTCATCAATAATCAAATCATGGGTGAGTGATATCCAGACCAATCTGGTGTTCATGAATTCCACCCGCAATCTGTATGGCAACAGTTACCAATCTGGTGCATGTGGGTTCGTACAGAGGCTGCCCTCCCCACCCCCAAATTAGTTTTGAAAGAGGCATTCTGTTGTAGTCAACAGAGCAGGTAGCAGGATATGCTTGGTTTTGGTGTGTATGTCTCTGTTTGGCCACAACTGTTTCTCCTGTTTGCAAATGTGTCCCAAAAGGTCGACAACCCCTGCATGTAGGTCAGCCTGGATGCTGAAGGCAAGCAGACTACCCAGAAGTGCCAATCAGCTGCACCTGATGATGGTCTCTCTTTCAGCTGGCCTTTTTGTCTGCCTGTGCCTTGTCCTTGACTGCTACAATGGTCCTCGCAGCTCCTCTCCACCTCCACACATGGCCTTGCCCCACAACAGTGGAGAATAAAAAGCTAAACAGCTATTGCACCCTTGCAATTCAACAACAGGACTTATCCTATACAGTGGTACCTCAGGTTACATACGCTTCAGGTTACATACGCTTCAGGTTACAGACTCCGCTAACCCAGAAATAGTGCTTCAGGTTAAGAACTTTGCTTCAGGATGAGAACAGAAATCATGCTCTGGCGGCGCGGCGGCAGCAAGAGGCCCCATTAGCTAAAGTGGTGCTTCTGGTTAAGAACAGTTTCAGGTTAAGTACGGACCTCCGGAACGAATTAAGTACTTAACCTGAAGTACCACTGTACAGTGGACGCTCGGGTTGCGAACGTGATCTGTGCGGAATGCCCATTTGCAACCCGCAGCATTCGCAACCCGCAGTGGCACATCTGCACACGTGCGGGATGTGATTCTGTGCATGCGCAAAGTGCAATTTAGCGCTTCTGCGCATGCTCGACTGCCAAAACCCTTAAGTAACCCGTTCCGGTATTTCCGGCTTTCGGCGGTCTGTAACCCGGAAAAACACAACCTGAAGCATCTGTAACCCGAGGTATGACTGTCTTTTACGTGCAAATGTAAAAACAAAACTAGATGAAGATAATAAAATCAGTATCCCAAGGCACAGAAGTAAATTAATTTAAACAAGCTCTGGATAATACATCAAATTTAAGGAACACACATAGGAAGCTAAGAATGCACTCCTACCCATGTTTACTCAGAAGTTAGGTGAGACTAACTTCAAGGTAAGTGGGGTTAGGTTTGCAGCCTTAGACAGCTAAAACAACAATGGAAGAGCTTATGTATCAAAGTGTCATGCAAATGCATCTGGGAAAATGCAAATTTTCCCAGTGACAAAATGATATGCTAGAGTACTGGGGAAATGCAATATTCCTCATAAGAGGAAAATTAACTAGTGCAGTCCAGATCCAGCAGATTTGATTTTTTAAAAAATCTATGAATCCTGGAATGTGAACTCTTTGCAGAAATCTCAAATGGTTTCACAGCGCAGCCTTATTGTGTGCTCATATATTTCCATGTTCAATTTCCATCTCTGTCAAGACTGGAGCCTAGTACAGCATTTTCTTAAGTCTTAGGCTTGCTAAATTCCAGCTGTCAAAGTTGGAAATTCTGTCCTTAACCAAGGCATGGTCCCAGCCCAGCTCTCAACCTAGCCATCTGTTGGTGTGGCATGATGCCAGCTGAAAGAGTAGCTTGCCAGTTTAATTAGGGGGCATAAATGCCAAGCCCAAATTGGTTTAGAATAGATAGGCAGCCTGAATATGCTGCAAGTCGCTTCTTTTCTGTAGTCAGATGCTTTCTACATTACTCACTGGTGTCATGGCAGTTGTTCCACCAGGCTGCGCTCGCTCCCAAAGCAGGGCTAGAAATGCTGAGCAGTTCAGAGATGTGCAAAGGCTGGAGAGTTCTGCAGTCATCTGAGAAACCTTTCGACACGACAAGGAATGTGAATACATGAAGTTGTCCCCATAGGAGCAGATCATATCAGTATGAGGCCTTCTATTCATATTCTGGCAAGACACTCATTACATGAACCTAATTGAGAAATGTCAATACATGCTGCACTTTGGTGCGCGGTGCAGCTTAATTCTCAGTTCTTTCTGGAAACGTTTAATTCTTGCAAGTGCTAAAGCCATAGCTATCAAGCGTCCCTTATTTGGCGGGACAGTCCCTTATCCCAGCGCCATGTCCCGCTGCTGTCCCTTATTGATGATGTCCCTTAAATAAGCTACTGAAGGTAATGGGGCCCTTTCTATGTCTAGCTGTCCTTTGTCAGTAACAAATTGTTGCTGTTTTTTGTGTTGAATATGTGCTATATGGTAATTTATGGACCTAATTGGTATCTAAAGCCATTTGCATGCAACAAAATATGTATTTTATCAAAGCAATTGTTGATCCCTTATTCTGGCTGCTGATCCCTTATTTTCAAGGCTGCTGGTCCCTTATTTTCAAATCTGTAAGTTGACAGCTATGGCTAAAGCTTTCATATGCATATATAGGCAGGGCAAACACATGTAGCAGAGTGTCTTGCAGTGGTGAATCAGGTCGATTCATTGAGGGGGGAAAAAGGAATGCAGGAATTCAGCCTAGTGGAATTAAGCTCAAGTAAAATCATGGTGAGGCAGCAAATATTGAAAGTGACTAATGATCCAAAGTAACTGACTAGACAGTGATCAGTTATAAGCCTGCAAGAAGGGCAGCTTCTAGCATTTAAGGCCAGATAACTCTTCCCAAAATGCTATAACTATGCGGTCTGAAAATTCTGTTCATTATGAAATGCAAACTTGTAGCAAACTTGCAGTTTGTCAGAGAACTGACGCAGGGAGAGGGGTATAAGCAGAACAGGTTTCAGAAAGGGCCAAAATGGATAAGGCATACGTTTTATTTATTTATGCTTATTTAATTATTTGTCTATACAATCCATATTGTGATTTCAGTTGCAGCATGTGACTTTGATTTGCTTTGTTTGGTGATCTCAACTGCATGTGTTTTGAGTTTCTGAGATAGCTCTTAACTCCGCATTCCAGGATTTCTGTCAGCCACCCCCTCTCTCAGCTTTATCCCATTGCCTCAGTGCACTTTGAGGATAACAACAATGGACTGCACTGTATGCTTAATACACATCTTAAACCACCAGTGTGAAGATAATAAAAGCAGGGCGGGGGGGGCGGGGATGGCCTCCCCTGCAGGCATGATATAAAGACAATGGGATTATGTAAGCAAACTGTGTTCAGCACCTTAAAACTTAGGACATCTAATTACTATTATAAACCCTGATTATTCATACAGGTATAATTCGGTGAATTTCCTTTTCAAAAAACAAGGCTGTATTAGGATCTAAAAATAATAGACATTGCAACAAGGTATTTATCTTAACTTCTGCACCATATATGCAAAAGGTCTTTTGGTGGGGGAGCCTTGCATATTGTGCTCATTTACAACTTAAGCTCCATGCACCCACAACTTCAACCCTAATCCTCTTCCCCTGAAGCTCAAGTTAGCGGTGTGCCAATCTTTAATACGGAATATGCTTTTCAAATTCCAAAGCTTTGCAATCTTTAATAAAAGCTAAAACCCAGCAACATGACTCTTCAAGCATGATCACCCATTAGACGTTCAGACTCCCCTTTCACATGATTTAACTAATTCATTTTAAACAGAGCCAACCTGTTGCAAAGTCAAACCTTATGCCTGTTTGGCGGTGAGGAGGAGCAGGAGACGCCACTGCCTGCTTGTTGGTTGGTGCTCTGCTTCACAAACAGGCAGGTGGGAGCAGAGGAAGGGGGAAACAGTCCAAGGCAACCGTCAACATAGTTAACATTACAGCAAGTGTGACCTATACAGTGGTACCTCGGGTTAAGTACTTAATTTGTTCCGGAAGTCTGTTTTTAACCTGAAACTGTTCTTAACCTGAAGCACCACTTTAGCTAATGGGGCCTCCTGCTGCTGCCGCGCCGCCAGAGCACGATTTCTGTTCTTATCCTGAAGCAAAGTTCTTAACCTGAAGCACTATTTCTGGGTTAGCGGAGTCTGTAACCTGAAGCGTATGTAACCCGAGGTACCACTGTACACAGAAACAGGTTTTCAAACACAGCTCTCCAGCTGCACCTTAGAGACCCACTAAGTTTGTTCAGGGTATAGTGGAACCTCGGGTTGTGAAAGTGATCTGTGCGGGAGGCACGTTCGCAACACGCAGCGGCCCGTCTGCACACGCGTGGGTCACGATTCGGCGCTTCTGCACATGCACAAAGCACGATTTAGTGTTTCTGTGTATGCACGAGCGCCGAAACCCGGAAGTAATCTGTTCCAGTACTTCCGGGTTCGGCACAGTGTGCAACCCGAAATCGCATAACCTGAAGCGTCTGTAACCGGAGGTACCACTGTATAAGCGTTCATGTGCATGCACACTTCTTCTGATACACTGAAACAGAAGTCACCAGACACTTATATACTGTATAGTGGGAGGGTGGGGTGGGTTTTTTCTCAGAAGGGTAGTAGGAGATGGGTGATTGACTCAATGAGTATGGTAAACCTGTTGACAATTGTTAACGACTGCAATTAGTCCTACAGGAAAAAGCAGCATGCAGATGACCAAAAATAGCTTTAGCATGTGTAATGAGACAACTACCCTTCTGAGTAAAACACCACGTGACCCTTCCCCTATATATAAGGTCTGGTGACTACTGGACATTTTATTTATTTATTTTGACTGTGTCAGACCAACAAGGCTACCTACCTGAATCTAGTTCTCCAGCTGTTGGTTTAAGTGGGAATGAAAGAAGACGAGACGTATTCGTGGAGGTCAACAGCCATTAGCTTAGAGAAAATCTGCAAGTGTAGAGGCAGTGTATCTCTAATTGCTGGGAGACAAACAATGGGATAGGGCCATAGGCTTCACAAAGACATTTGGTTGGCCACTGCTAAAGCAGATAGACCTTTGGTCTGACTTAGCAGAGGTATTACATGCTCTCTTATCTGGTCCTATATCTACACATACTTACTGTGGATAGGGGAGAGATGGTGCTGCATCAAGGAATGCGCAGTCAGTGTTACTCCCCAACACATGAAGCATTGCATTGGATATTGGCCCTGTCAGGCCCTGTCACTGAAAAGTGCAAGATCGGAAAATTCAGCCGATTATATTTAGGTCTGGTGCTTAACAGCATTGGAAATCATTACTGTGGGTTTGGGGTTATTATAGTGGTTTTGATTGGTTTAAACCTGGGGACTGTTTTAGATTTGAAATATTGTTCTGTTCTTTCGACTTGTCAGCTTGGCTTGAGTTCCTCAGCAAGTAGGTTTTTAAAGCAAAAGGAAACCCAAACAAATAAATACTGTGATAAATTCATAGCAAAAATGCCAGTGTGGCCATTTTGACTTCTCCACATTTTTAGAAAAGGATAGCATGAATTTTGAATAGGTATTGTAATATAATTTCAAGGGTTTAAAGCATCCTTTGGGAAGCTGTCTCTCTGAAAACACATCTTCTCTTTCTTGCAACCATGAAAAACAAGGGAGAAAAAGAATGCTAAGTAGTTATTTTCCTGCCCCCTCTGCTGTAAAATTAAGCAACCAAAACGTCAACGTCTCAAACCAAGGAGCATGGCTTTTCTTCAGCTCACAAGTAAAATTTACTGTGTGAGAACTCAGGTGGTTTCTACCGCCAAGATATAAACCTCTGACAGTAAAGGTTTACAATAGAATTTTTGACACAGCCATCATTTTACAGGCATGGCCCAGCATTGTTGTGACATAAACCCAGAAATAAGGGCAGGAAAATCGAGGTTTCAATTTTCATTTGTGCTCGAGGACTGACTGTGACCCTCTTCACACAGAGCTCTGCAAACATGTGCCATAAAGAAATAATTGAAAGAGATGCAGATGCCGTGCAGAAGGGTATCCAAAATATGTCAGGGGTTCAGCTTTTATTATCACAGCTCCCAGCTCTTTCATCACGAGCTGCATCACCTCTCAAATTTCACAGGCAAAAGGGGACTTTCTGGGCTGACCTGACAGATCACGGGTGCACAACAAATGTTTCTGAGGGCAAACATTATTATTTTTATAAATCCAGGAGGGAGGCATCACTACATTAACTACAGAATAGTGTTTTTGTTAGATTCTGTTAGATTAAGTTTTTCTTAACCCATTGCCCATGCTCTCTGCACACCCCTGAGGCATGTTCTCCTCTTTCTGTTCCCTTGGTTTCCCCTCCTCCTCTGTCTTCTCTCCACTCCATAAAACCTAGTCTTCTTCCTCTGCACCATACATTGTTTGAACTCTTCAAACCCATCTCTGCCCCTCTTCTCCTCCCTTCCTTACTAAACAGGTCCTCTTTCCCCCCTGCTACCTTCTTTTTCTACTATTTCTCTGCTCTTATTACCTCTAACCTCTATGACTCTGTCAATACAGCAATATAAAAACATCTTGGAGATCCCAGGCCACAGGGAGGTTAGGCTGGCTTCGACCAGAGCCAGGGCTTTTTCAGCCGTGGCCCCGATCTGGTGGAACACTCTGTCACAAGAGACTAGGGCCCTGCGGGACTTGACATCTTTCCGCAGGGCCTGCAAGATGGAGCTGTTCCACCAGGATTTTGGCCAAGGCACAGTCTGACCCCCTCTCTCCTTCTGTAATCCTCATAGAACTCTAGCCCAATGCTTGCCATTAATTTGATTCTGAATTGATTTTAGAATGTATTTTAATTAATTGACTGTGTGATTTTATGTACACCGTGCTATTTTTACTTGTTGTTAGCCGCTCTGAGCCCGCCTTTGGCCGGGGAGGGTGGGATATAAATAAATTCTTCTTCTTCTTCTTCTTCTTCTTCTTCTTCTTCTTCTTCTTCTTCTTCCACCACCAACCCCATGTGTGCATTGGTGCAAGGGTGGTTTGGATGTTCAGCCTCTGAGTCCTAAACCAGCGCTTCCTAGCCACATTAGTGGGGGATCCTTGATGTGTCCTTGTGGTGTGTGCAGGTTCTCTCCCCATAGTTATTACATTCCCCTTTCATTATCTCTGTTACCATTTTTGTTTTCAAACTAGTCGTGTGCATAGTCTTTCACCAATGCACCCACATCTTAAAAAAGAAATCCCTAGGAAGGGTGCAAGAGCAAATATGACCATTTGCAAATATTTACAATGGGCAAAATGAAGGGTTGTGAATTTTGGGAGTGGGGGATGTACACACAGGTGTGTGTGCCTGTCTATTTGCAATGAAGGCAGATTTCTGCAGAAAACACCATCTTGGAAAGCCAGTTGAGGAAATCTCCTACCTGCTTTCCTCCTCCTTTCCCTGGCGTTCTTTCAGCAGAGAATTCTAAACAACCCAAACATTTTGCAAATATTTAAAACAGTGGGGACAAGAAAGCTTTTCACCTCCCCCACCCCCATTATTTAAATATGAAATGGACAAAATTCTAGCCTATGCCAGGTTAACTCTGCCTGTGCTGTATTCTCCATTCCCAGTTCTCTCCCAAATCGTATCTACACTGAGCATGTAGGTTGAGAGCGGTTAGTGTGCATATCAACCAGCCATTGTGCACATTCTCCAGGCTTCATGGAGAATGTTCATGTAATCCTTCCAAAAAGAGGGGAATTGTGCACATTTCCCAGCCAATAGAAATGATCTCCAACAGACCTTTGGAAATGTGCATATATTGAGTAAATTTGGTACATTTTCCAGCTGCATTATCCCTGACAGGCGGGTGTGTGTGTGTGTGCATATCTCACCTACGTGTTATACAATATCTAGGCAATATACACATTCTCCAGTCAGTATGCATAGCCCCCAAGAAACATGCCTTTTTGCTATTTCCTGTTCAGAAGTGTGCAGTCTTCGCTCCCCAAGTTGCTTCTGGCCTGATGCCTGATCTTACATGTGTCACAACATATCTTCCCAATGACCGGTCAAGTACTGGGAAGAAGGGCTTCAGATAAAGACCAGTTTATTTATGCGGTCCCAACTCCATTTCAGCCACTTTCCGCTGTGCCCCAGCCAGTTGAGAAGCACAAGGGGAACTGCAGGGAGAGGAAATGTGCAAACCTTCCCTCCCAACCCCATGCTTCTGCTGGAAATCTCACCCCTATCCCTGCCTAGCCATTGTTATTCAGCTTAGGGAAAAGGCTAATAGCACCATGGGGTCAATCTGCCACAGGAACGGCAGAGGAAGGAAGGTTTAAGCACCTGGGGAAGGGTTACCCAGAAGAGAAAAGAGGGCTGGGAGAGTGTGTGTGTGTGTGTTAAGAGCCTCTGGTCCCCACTGGCTGCTATTTCAAAAAATATGAACACACAGAGAACACAGAGAATTATGTTTCCTCTACTACATCACAATATATTTAAGAAAACTTGAAGCAAAGTTAGCAAACAATGCCTTAAACCTCCAAATTATATATGTACCGTCGCTAGGAATGCACGCAGAAGACATAACCAACAATCTATTTCAGTATAATTTTAAATAATAGCCATTAATCCAGCTATTCTGAAATAATTAATTGCAACACTTTAGATCATTTTGAAACAAATATGTGGGCTAGGAATTAATAAATTGAGTCAGCAAAATTTGACAAATAGTGGCCACTTATCATGAAAATGAGTCCAGTTTTGACAATTTCCCTTTTATATTATGTGGTTTATCAGTGCAGGCATGACTACAACGTTCTGCATTTTTACGATCCATTCTTCTAAGTGTGAGATGATTTCCAGTGCTCGGGGTATACTAACCTAACAATTGTTTCATATAAATGAGTCTGTTCTATGCACTCCTTTTGTATTATGGCTGAGATCCTCAGAAGTGTTCTGCGATTTGCGCACATGGGATACTCCCACCAGTGGAAGGTTGTGGGGCTTCTTTGCATTTTTCACAAATGCGATTCCTTCAAAAATCTTCTCTGGAGGGTTGGAGAAACCACTAAGGTAGCATGACAGGTGCTTCAATGGGAAGGGCATGTAAGTGAAAAATGCCACCCTGTCCGTACACTCTTTCAGGAGCCTCCACTGGACCCCAATTCGCTCCATCATAGAAGCAGCCCTCCCATCCTTGGAGGTCTAGTTTGGAACAAAGGTTATATCTGTTGCGTGTTTGTTAGGAGATGGTGTAATGCAGGGGTCAGCAACCTTTTTCAGCTGTGGGCCGGTCCACCATCTCTCAGACCATGTGGTGGGCTGGATTATATTTTTTTGGGGGGGGGGGATTAACTAATTCCTATGCCCCACAAATAACCCAGAGATGCATTTTAAATAAAAGCACACATTCTACTCATGTAAAAACACCAGGCAGGCCCCACAAATAACCCAGAGATGCATTTTAAATAAAAGGACACATTCTACTCATGTAAAAACACGCTGATTCCTGGACCGTCTGCGGGCTGGACTGAGAAATCCCCAGGCCTTAGGTTGGTGACTCCTGGTGTAATGGATCTAATAGTTTGCCATACAGAACAAGTAGAGGCTTCTGTTTGAGGAACAGTAAGTCCAAACCCCGTCATAACTCATGGAATGGAATTGCTTTGGAAACTGGGCCACATTTTGATTGAATCATTTGTGGAGAACTTTATATGTGGTGTCTAATGAATGAATAGTTATCGCTCTGTTTCCTCCTTTAACTGTATACCATGCACAAACAGGAAGCCACTGTCCTCGGTTTTACATTCCCATGCTTCTTGGTGTTTAAAATAGCTTATGATTTACTTATTTTGAACCCTTTCTCCACCAACTCACTACCTGAAAACCCGATTTGTCACAAAGCTAATGGTGTTCTGGATTTCTAAGTATGGATCCTACTGCTTGGAGACTGCCACCCCACTCCAAGATGGTTCAAAACCATCTACATCATTCTTTAGGACAAAGCCTTTCTCCAGTAGAAAATGAATGTGGCCTTGAATCACTGATTTCTATACAGGTGAAAAGTATGTCATTAAGACCATTGGCATTTTTGTGTGTGCCAAAGTCACCTCCAAAAGATCAAAGTTCCACTCAGCCTCATGCAGCCTTCCTTTCCACATTTTTTTCCACCTCTTTGTATTTGTCCTCCAGCTTATTCCATTGAAGGAATCTAAGGTAGAAGCTCTGGCTTTCAGCTGCCTTTCCTCAGTTACTGTGGGTCGCAGCCAATTGTTGGTTGTACTCAGAGTAGACACGCTGAAGTCGCATCAGTAACTTGGGTTTATTCATTTCAATGGGTCTACTCTAGGAAGAACTAGCATTGACTCTTTATCTATGACGTGACTTCCAGAGTTTCACACTGTAGACAGATTGAGGACCACACACACTCACTATAACAGGATGGCAACTTTTGCAAAGTCAAAATGAAGATTATTTTACGAAGACTTTAAATGTAGGCACCCCCCCTCATATCGTATTAAAAGCACGTAGCATGCTTTCTCCGCATATAGTGCTGGATGAGAGCCAATGAAAGATTCCAAGTCATTATTAATTAACTGCCAAAACAAGGGCTACAGTGATAAACACCTACAGCATGCGTCCCTCTGTGATTACAGCTTTCCTTTGCACTAATTTTGCATTCATAGCAGCTAGTTTGTTCCCGCTTTTTGAATTGCCCCTCATAAACCTGCTCAGCTGCCGTTTAAAGGGGTACTAGGGATTTGATCAGGGACCAAAACAAGGCCTTCCTTATCTGATATCTGCAAAATCCCATCATTTTTCTTTCAACTAGAGGAAACCATCTAACGCAAGAATACACATTCATGCTGGGTTGGCGGCTTCTTTCCTCCACAGTATGTTTGCACATGGTTTCTGCACAGGTGTGCGGATGGTCCTAGGCAGTTGACACTATGGCATGGAATCTTTTGGGATCTATTTGGTCCTGGGGAATAACCTCTGCATACATACAATTGGCATGGCTGCAAGGGTAATGTCAGAATTGGGTCATCTCATATCACCCTGCTCCTTTGTTTTCAAGAGACAAGCACCATGTGGTCATATCTCCAGTGATGCTCTTTTTAATAGCAACGCTGCTGCTAACATTTGTAAAAGTGTGCACTGTGCTGAATTCAATAAGGAAAGAAAAACAAAACAGAGGTATTTAACACTGACTCCCATTCACTGGTAGTTTAACCACTGCAGTTGTTGCAACAGCCCCTCTAGATCTGATGAAACATGACAAGTGAGAGATCCAAATGGAATCTATACTAATTTCCCCTGTGGCCACTTTGGGTCCTGTTTATACTGAAAACAATTTGGATCAAACACCATAAATGCTTTGGTACTGCATGACAACAGGCGTTTGTACTACAGGGGCATTGTGGTACAAACGAGATTTGGCAGCAGGGAGAATAATTAATAATAAATTGTAATAATGCAGAAAGCCTTAGCCTACATTCTAATCTCTGGCATCTCCAGCTAAAAGGGAGGGGAACCATTTGGCTCTGGAGATGCTGTTGGACTGCCACTTTCATTATCCATCGGCCATGCTGGCTTTGATGGATAGGAGTTGGAGTTAAGCAACGTCTGGGGGACCACAGGTTGCCCATCCATAAGTTGAGAGGATCTCAGGTTGCAAGGCTGGAAACGGCTTCTGGCTGAGACACTGGGGGACAGCTGCCAGTCAAGAGTAGGAAAGACTGGGCTGGATAATAAATTAGTGAGCTGACCTAATACAAAGTGCCTTCACAATGGAAATGTATGTATATGCTGATTTGTATATGTGATTTTTGGACATGGGTGGCGCTGTGGGTTAAACCACAGAGCTGAGGACTTGCCGATCAGAAGGTCAGTGGTTCGAATCCCTGCGACGGGGTGAGCTCCCGTTGCTCGGTCCCTGCTCCTGCTGACCTAGCAGTTTGAAAGCACATCAAAGTGCAAGTAGATAAATAGGTACCGCTCCATTGGGAAGGTAAATGGCGTTTCCATGTGCTGCTCTGGTTCACCAGAAGCAGCTTAGTCATGCTGGCCACATGACCCAGAAGCTGTACGTTGGCTCCCTTGGTCAGTAAAGTGAGATGAGCGCCGCAACCCCAGAGTGGGTCACGACTGGACCTAATGGTCAGGGGTCCCTTTACCTTTACTATTTGTGATTTTTAGGTACATTCACACCAAAGCTCTCTGCTCAGCTTGCAATAGTCCTGGGCTTTGGGTAATGCCTTGCTGCTAGGTGAGAACACAAGTCTTATAGCAAAGGCATTGCAAGATACCTGAGGAGGCTCAACCTCAGTTGGGCATCAAATTGACTCAATTAGAACTGAAATCAGTATGGTTTATTTCAAGTGTCTACGACCCTTCATATGCATTAGTTCAGTAATCCTTACCAAAGACCATTATTCTGTTGCATGCCATCCCAATCTTCAAGCCGTGCGAGATTCCAGGGGTCCCTGGCACTTACCCAGGGTTTGTGTTTCCTTTTGGGAATGAGACACAGCAGAGACCATGGTGTCTTTGTGATATATGGTTTATTTACACATATTTACAACCTGAGCCTACGATGGAGGGGTTCACAGCATCAGCACCCCAAAAGGGCCTTGTTTCTCCCATAGTTGCAGCCTTGGATTCAAAGAGACATCACTACTGTCCCCCATCCTATATTTGTGCAGCTGTTTCTTTCTGCCTTACATTTATCCCTATTAAATTTCTTCGTTTTAGGCCAGTTCTCCAATCTGTTAATGTTAGTGGTTGACATGCAGTTCTACAGTAGCAGTGGCCACAGATCTGGAAGGGAGATATGGTCACTGTGGGCTAGGGAGGGAGGGAGTTCACCCCACATTAGGCCCAACTCTCTGCTTCATTTGTACACTAAGAACACCAGGGTAGGCACTGACACCCCCCCAAAACAACAACAACAACAATGCAGCTGTACAACAGATACACTGACATCTTGTGTGCAATCTACTACACATATTCATTTTCCCATTGGGCCATCCATCAAACGAGAAACAATTCTTCAAGGTCATTCCACAGTTTTGTAGCGTTCATTCATTAGCTATCTGACATATGCTATCTCCAGGAACAATAGAATAAACTTTTTTAAAAAAAGAATTAATTTGACTGTTAGTTTGATGCACTAGAAATGCAGGCATCAAAATTAGAGGCCAAGTGATTTTTTATTTTATTCTTTGGTATTTTTTATGTTGATTCTCTCTCTCCATTTCTCAAAAGTCATGTACTAGAAATATTAAGATTGGACACCTCTAAAAGGGCTGCTAAGGGTAGACCCCCTTTGCTAGAAATTTGTTCACAACTGCCAATGTATCATTTGGCTTCTGTTCTCCTTCTCTGAAGGTTTGATCTGAACGATGCTGCAGCCTCACATCAAGTTTAATTTGTAGAATGTCAAGAACAGTGACAGAGCTAAAGGAAAATGTTTGCTCTGTGTTGCCAATTGCACTGGGGGCTTTCCTTTTGTGTTTTTCCTGGTGCTTTTCCAGATTTAATCATATCAAGACATTGATGGAGAAGAAGTGGTTTGAAGACCTTGGTAATTCATGGCAGGTCATTAGCCATCACTATTGTTGTAATGCATTTTGCTAATTCGTTCATGATGCATTTTATTTAGTGGTTCATTCCCGCTCCCTCGGTTGCCAACAGCTTTAGCAAGAGGCAACAATTTCAGTCTGCTGATTTCTAGTTTGATTTGGCTTATGCTTTTCTGTTTGACAAGTTTATTCTGAGATCACTAATGTCCCTAAGAGCATCACTTGTCTTACCCAATCACAGAGGTGCTGCAAAAACTCTGTTATGGCTTCCAACAGAAATATATGAACTGGTGTTTGTAGACCAAGGGTCGTTCCAGACTGGGAGGCTGTTGCTTATCACCAATGGGTCATTGGCAACAGTTTGGTGTGTTTTTTTAACTTACTGGATTTTCTGTGGGAAAGAATGTGCACAGTTCTGCTTTTCCCAACCTGTCCCTTGAAGATTGTTCAGCCTTCCTGTCCCTTCTCAAGTAGGGATGGGGCAGGGATTTAGTTCACATCCAAAGCAGCAGAACCTTCTCAATTTGCAGTTTTCAAAACCCTATGAGAACTGAAACACAGCCAACCTTTGAAAACCACACTTTCTCCCATTTTTGCTGTGCAATTCTCCAGCCAAATAACACGTATAAAAATGATACTGGGCTCAAATATCCATAAAATGCATGTAATAGTGAGCATAGCCTACAAAATACATTATTTTAGGCAGAATTAGGTGCAAATTAGGCAAAATTGCATACAAACCTGTATATTAAGAGAAATTGGCATTAAAACGCCGATGAATTTTCAAGAGGACTTTAAAAAAACAAGAGCCCACCAACTGATATGGAAACTCTGAATTTAAGCCCGGAGAAATGAAAAACAGAAAGAAACTGCAATTGATAGGTTCACCCATCCCTATGCTCAAGGCAGATTTTGGCAGCTCTCAGCAGCATTTGATGCCACCACGCCCCAGCCCTCACACTACCTTCCCAAAGCAGGGTAACCGAGGTGCTGGATTTTGGAAAGGAGACATGAGGGCTCTGATGAGGTCCTAGTTAATGTTTTCCCAGCTTTGGAAAGGAGTTGGGAGGGCTCTAGGACCTGCCAGAACCTCACACCTATTTCTTAAAGCCCACTGCCTTGTTTACCTGGCTTTGGGAGGGCAGTGCAACGGCTCTGGGGAGCATCCAGTTTTGACTGCACTCCTTCCACCCTGCACGACAAGGTCGTGCACAGCCCGCGGGTTACATGTCAAAGTGCTCTTGCGGCCCACTTGGTATGAAAGTTGGACCACCCTGAATTATGTCACGGCTAAAAATTGACCGCTGTTTCTTTAATGCTAAAAGAACTAAGTCAGAATGAGTCAGCGGCCTACAATGACTCATGCAACCTTTCACCAAATTGTACCTGTATATATAGAGTGGTAAGTGTTAGTGTTGGGTGTGGGTTGGTTGGATGGTAGAAAGCTGGTTGCGTTTGGTATGTGTAAAAGCTGTCGGTCATGGTTGGAGAAGAAGACTTTTTAAGAATAAAAGCAGCAATACTCTTCAAGAATACTCTTTCTCAATGACTCTTTTGTGCCAACTAAGGTCTGAGGACTAAGCAAAGGAGGAAAAAGGAGATCAGAACCTTTTTGTTTTCAAACACTGACAAGTTATAGTGAATTAAACAGAATCTGATCTAGGCTGAACAGAATGAGCTGGACTCACTGGCATTGTTCATATCTGGCACACATCATTTGTATTTGCATTTTCCCACCCTGGTCGCATGAGAGGCTTAAAAGCCACCCTGAAGGCACCCTAGAAATGTTGGTAGATGAAGCATCTAAAGTTCGGAGCACATACATTTCAATTCTCCCCAATGCTGGAAGATTTTAAAGCTAAAGTTGACAGTGTCCACAATTTCTCTGCAATAATGTTTTCCAGACTGCTTATTGCCTCGAGGCAATGACAAGTCGCAACGACTTGAGAAGAAAGTCCACTCCTCTTGTTCTTATTGATGAAAGCAGATATGCTAGTCACCACTAAACAACTGAAAAAACTACTTGGTCACACACCAGATGTGTCCAAAGTGCATCACTGATGCTCTTGACAGCCTTGTTATGGACACTGAGATGCTGGCTGCCAATGTTGAAAGCATCTCACGCATGTGGAAACCCGTCTGGAAAATGTCCCAGATTTTACATCTGTTTCCTAACCTCATTCCGGAGAGAATAGTGCTGAAAAAGGAGAAGGCATGGATTAAAAAACAAACTGTTCAGTGAAAGTTGGCAATTTTGCTGGTTGGCAATTTTGCTAGAAAATACATCTTTCGCCATTCATACACAAATCATGCCATATCTACAACCCAGCTCAGAAAGCAAATAAAGGAATTGCATTCTAATGTGGTCAGCTCTAGTTCTTTCCCTTTTACCTTAATGCTTGACTATTTCTTATCACATTTAACCCATCTGCAAAACCAATTTAAATGAACTTCTGACTTAGGGGTGGGAAGCCAGCCGCTCTCCAGATGTTATTGGACTCCTGCTCTCTCAGCCCGAACCATCTTGGCCAACCATGAGGGATGATAAGAGTTAACACTCCGCTGGCAACAAGGTGTTTCCATCATCCCACCTTCATTTTAACCACGTAATGAAAAAAGTTCCTAACTGCAGATTTGGCTATTTATTTCTACATGGTTTTTTTTGTGTGTTTTTTTTTTGTGAGTCTAGCTGTGCTTATAATCTGGGTGTGAAGACCATGATTCCCAGAACAGAGAGCAGAAGGGGCAAGCAGAAAGAAAATGGAAAAGGTGAAAGGATGGGAAATAGATAACTATAAGTAGAGTGAGCTTTTCTTTTTTGCTTGTTCTTTCCTACATTATGACCTCTCAATTCCTATTTAGAATATAGACTCGGTAATATGCCTGCTGGAATTTATTTGCTACTTTGCATCATACTCTGAACAGTTTCATGTGCTTATTTTTTTAGTATTATTAGTCATTGGAGAAGCTGGGCAGGTTTAGTTTAACTCTTATGTTTGAAGGAAGTTCAAAATGGTACCCAGATTGGTTTTCCAGGATGTCTCTGCTGGAAGCGTTGGAAGGGATGTAGAAAAGAGACAATGTGCAATGTGGTTGGACTTCTATCTTTGGGACCTCATGTGTGTGAGACAGAAAGCGGAGTGGAGTCCTCAGCATATGTTGTTCATTAAGCAATTAGATGTCTAGCAAAAATCACTGAGAGGCACACAATGTCAAGAGACTGAGGAGCACCGATAGCAGTGTACCCAGAGGAGGTCAGCCACACAGAGGGCTTAGATAAGACGGCAGTGTCATGCTTCCTTCCACGATGGTGATGATGATTTACAGATTATGAAGGAGGCAGGGGTGAACTTGACCTGATATCTTCCCATCCCCCCCCCCCCGTTTATGGTGTGGCTGCTGCAGCTGCTGCTTGTAAATTCTAATAACATCATGCTGGAGTTGCTATGGCAATTCTTGCTCGGCTTATTAATAAACGAATGGCGGCAATTAACAATGAGAAATGAAAACATGAAATATTGATGTCTGACTTCTATTACAGTGTGGTTTTTTTATTATTATTATCAGTGAAAGAAATTAAAAGGATGAGGCCAATGTGAAGCTCAATTGGATGGGCACAGATGGGGCTTTTGTCACTAAGAGCTGATTTAGGCCATGATTTCATAATGGACTCAAATGTAGGCTTACAAAAAAAAAAGGTCAATACATGCATGAGGTTATTGCAAAGGCTAGGTATAAAATGCATTTCTTCTTTTTTAAGGTTTATTGATTAGCTGACAATAAAGGAAGAAGAATAAGAGTTCAAAAAGCTAGCGCCCAAACAATATGGGCGTAATGATTTTTATTCTATGGGAAGGTGCTAACACGGGAAAACATTAGGTTATTGAGTGGAACAGCCTGAATGTTTAGATTGCTATTCAATAACTGTTTTGTACGGTACGAGCACTAAGAGTTTCCTGTTTCATTTTTTTTAAAAAAAATCTTATCTGTCAACAGCTGTGTATAATCCTCCACGAACAGATCGATATGTGCCAGAGGTATTGTGTTATTGTGTAGTAATTCCCGGGGGGAAAGGAGCCTACATTGAAGTTTGCTTTGTAAGTGGGCAAACTAAAAGCCACTGGTGAAATCTCACTCTAAAAGCAGATCATCTAGAAAGTCTGCATGTATCACATGTGGAAAGCAACCTAAAAGAGAGCGGGACTGAATGAAAAATATAGTAAAATGAATGGAGCGGAGGGGTTGCATTGCCATTTAAGCACACGGTGATACAGTCCAATTAAGAAGATGGTTAGGGAAATTGTTAGCCAATTCATCTAATATTTATTCTCTCAATAAAAATGCAGAATACTTACTGTGATTGATTTTTACATATTGTAATGTTACCTGGCCCTCTGGCTTGGAACGGGCTTCTTGTCACCCTCTCATACCTTGTGACTTTCCGTCTTGTATAGTTTGTTTGTTTGTTTGCTGATTGATTCATGCTGCTTTATTGTACTGTGTTGTATAATTTTGTTTTAATATGCTGTTCACGGCTGGTGGACCTTTGGGTCAAAAAGTATAATAATAATAATTAGTGACCTAATAAATAATATTGTACATAGTGCTATTTTTTAGAAAAAGAATGGCAGTGGTGCCCACCTGAGAGGTGCTAGAGCTGAGATCCAGCTGGGGAAAAAAGCCCAGAGTGTATATGATTATCCTGGTTTCCAAATGTTTTTACTCCAGCTGTAGCAGATCCAACCACTTATTTCCAATTAATAATACGGGGGACTCACCCAGCCCTTTGTGTCCTGTCAAATATAGTGTACACACCTCGCTGTACACCAATTATGCAAACTTTTACCAATTTACCACAGGTTGCCTTGTGAGGGACTTGTGTGAGGGGAAAAGTTAGATTTAAAGTCTCAGGCGGAAGTGGAACGAACAAGAAAAGTTTATTTTCAAGAAAAGAGGTTGAGGAAACAACTTGTGTGAGGGAAAACTTAGATTTGAAGTCTCAGGCGGGAGTGGAACAAACAAGAAAAGTTTATTTTCAATAAAAGAAGTTGGGGAAACAAAGTTGGGCAGGAATTGCGTACTTTCAGTTTGAAGTTAACTTGTTTACTTTAACTAACTATAAGATGTCCCCAGCTTAAACACAGTGTTACGGTCTTAGCTCCTCTAAACCTCTCTTCAGTCAAAACCAGTTGTTATACTTCAGTTTCTGTTAGTTATGACAGGTGGCTCAGTTGAATCCTTTTAATACAACACAGTTTACTTCACAGATTAATACTCTGGTTCATGAGTGAGGGGCACTTTTCCTCAGTTACCCACTCTCTTAACAATCCCACTCCTGAGGTATTCCAAATAGTATAACAGACCCAGGGGATCACCTCACCCCTTGTTACTGGTTTGGGAGTCTTCTGCACCTAGAAGAACTCTTCCCTCATGGCTAGAAAGAGACCCAGCTAGCCTGAATTCCCACAGGTTCTCCCTCTCCTGGCTCAGCCATAGCTCTCCCAGAACACTCCTGTCTGTCCTCTGGCTATAGATAGTCTCCTCAGTGTGGATGTTTAACTCAAATCTGAACCAGTTTCCCCTCAGTATGGATGTTTAACTCAAATCTGAACCAGTTTTCCCTCAGTGTGAACGTTTAACTCAAATCCAAACCAGTTTTCCCTCAGTGTGGATGTGTAACTCCATTCCAAACCGGTTCTCCCTCAGTGTGAACGTTTAACTCAAATCCGAACCAGTTTTCCCTCAGTGTGGATGTTTAACTCAAATCCGAACCAGTTCTCCCTCAGTGTGAACCTTTAACTCAAATCCGAACCAGTTTTCCCTCAGTGTGAACGTTTAACTCAAATCCGAACCGGTTCTCCCTCAGTGTGGATGTTTAACTCAAATCCGAACCAGTTCTCCCTCAGTGTGGACGTTTAACTCAAATCCGAACCAGTTCTCCCTCAGTGTGGATGTTTAACTCAAATCTGAACCAGTTTTCCCTCAGTGTGGATGTTTAACTAAAAGCCAAACCAGTTCTCCCTCCATATGGATGTGTAACTCAAATGCAAACCAGTTCTCCCTCAGTGTGGATTTTTAACTCAAATCAGAACCAGGTCTCTCTCCATGTGGATGTTTAACTCAAAGCCCAACCTGTTCTCCCCCAGTCAAATCCTTTCCTTCTCCCTATCTCACTCCCGAACTCCCATCTCAAATCAAACCCTATCTCTTTACTTTAGCCCTATCTCAGAACCAAACCCTATCTTCTCAAATCAAGCCCTATCTAACTCTCTCCCTCAGAAATGGCTCCTTTTATTCTCCCTCCCAAAGTGCTACTCCACCCCCTGTCCCTCCTCTATGGCTACCTTGGAAATCAACAAATAATATGAAAATAATAATATTAAATTGTATTATTTAATAATATTAAAAAAGACAACTGAACTGCCGTGGATTCTCGCAAAACCAGAAATCATGTATTGATTATTGGCAAAGAAAGAAAGAAAGAATCAGGCAATGGAACCTGATTATTTAATGTGTGGTAAACCTGAAACTCTCTCTTAACTGGATTTTGACAAGATGAAACGGCTCTTAATTTTATGCTCAATGGGAAACAAAATGCAAATGAAAGAAAAATGGAAACCTTGGGAAATCCAATCACAGATCTCCTGTGCCAAAAAGAATGCGTAGCCTGGCTTTGTGCCAGCCGTAAACAATGTGAATAAGATGAATAACTATAAATGAGTATGGCTGTATTGCTGTAGCCCCTGGGAGATAGATGCCCCTTTGCCCGTAGGATATATCGGATCTCTCTCAGCATTGAAGACAGAGATCCAACGATAGAGAAGGTCATTATTAGATCTTCCCCACGGAAACCTCCAATGCCCTGCCCCACCCCAAACACATTGAAACTGCACCGGTAAGGCCAAAAAGTAAAGGTGTCATATGGGGAGAGTGCTGGAAAGGATGTGGGATGCAAAGGGTCCAAAGCTGTCCCAGTCTCCTACTTTGTTCCCAAACTAGAGATTTAGACCAGATCCTGAACTGATGTGCTAAATTCCTTCCTTCTTTCCTCCCTCCCCTTGTTTCAAATGTGGGTGGGAGGGGAAGATTTTCTTTCTTTTTTTTTTTTGTTTAAAACAAAAACAAAAACCTTGCAAAATGGAGGAAAGGGTGTAAAAGCACTTCTCTAAGGTTGTGAGGTTAAACCACTTCCGGATTACATTTGTACGCACCCCAGCCTTGGGACTGCAGCATAAGTAAAGTGTTGGGCGACCTTTGGAAATAATGGAAGCGGTGTTTACGCCACGGTTAGGGTAGATGTGAGGATGGTACCCATTTGTGATGAAGATGAAAGGAGCTCCACCCAGGCAATTTGCGCCCCTTCATTTATAAGAGGAAACGGAGCAGTTCGTAATAATAATGCCGCTACTGTTCTGCCGTTGATTCTCATGCATCCTAATGAAGATGAACGGGCTCACTGTGTGTGTCCATTTGGGTGTAACAAATTAACCATGTTGCCAAAAGGGTGCTGATGAACAGAGTATTTGTCCTCATCACATTCATTAGGGTGGATAAAGCTAACCATCTCTTTTCCACTGCATTTCTTATTAAGATGATCCTCATTGCCTAGGGATAGTCTCACAGTTGAAATGTCATTTTCATGTATTACACTCTAATTAGAGCCTGCTTGCGTGTTTGTGTGTCTAGGCTATTCATAGGCTGCTTTCCAAGCAGCTTACCACACAACAATAAAATCACAATTTAACATGAGCACCCATAAATATTATCCACTTTCGTCAACTCAAAAGGCAGCCATATATCATACAGGCTCTGCCTATTGTGGACTCTGAATCTTCCCAGGGAGGGAAGTGGGAGGGGTGAGAAAGAGATGCCCCCCAAAGTGAAAAAATGTGTGAACACACAAACTAGATCCTACCCTCACTGTCAAAAAGTACTGTGACTATTCCCCGCCCCCCCCCAAAAAAAACTTTTCGCACATATAGATTGTGTTTATGTAGAGACTATTTTTATACCAGTCCAATGTATGGATGGTGGGGGACATGGAGATGGGGGGAGGTTTTCTGCAGTAAGAAACCCATATTAAATGTGAGCAAATTTCAGGCAGAGGTTTTGATGGCATCGTGTGGGCAGTATCAAACGCTTGCGTGCAGAAGCAGCACCAATTACAAAATAGGCCTCAATCTGGGAGCACCCTAAAGGAAAACAACCCTATTCATTGGTGAACATGTTACTAAAAATATTAAAATAGAACTTAGCCTCACCAGCTTTTACATCTTCTAGCCATATTTTACACCTTCAATATGAAATGGTGTGATCATTAAGTGATTTGCATTTCGAAGGCAGGGAGGGGGGACCGCATCTTCCCATCACAGACTTCTGTGCAATCCATCCAGTGCCACAAGGGTTAAATACCTGCATCAATATTTTAATTTAAGAGGCTGGGTTTAATTTAATAGCAGTCCCTTCCCTTACCCCCACAGGAAGAGGAACAGAGGGAGACAGAAATCACATACCCAGCAGTGGAGAAGATTCTGCCTGACTTTCTCCATCTGTTCTTTTCCTCCTCTTTAAATCTCCTCCTACCAGCTCACTTTCCCTCGGAAGCAGGCTATGGAACAGGGGTCAAGTTAGGAATATCAGGAAATGCTCTAGTTCAGGGGTCAGCAAACTTTTTCAGCAGGAGGCCAGTCCACTGCCCCTCAGACCTTGTGGGGGGCCAGACTATATTTTGGGAGGAGAAATGAATGAAATTCTAGGCCCCACAGATAACCCAGATATGCATTTTCAATAAAAGTACACATTCTACTCATGTAAAAACACCAGGCAGGCCCCACAGATGCATTCTGCATAAAAGGACACATTCTATTTACATAAAAACACGCGAATTCCAGACCGTCCGCGTTCCGGATTTAGAAGGCGATTGGGCCGGATCCGCCCCCCGGGCCTTAGTTTGCCTACCCATGCTCTAGTTTCACAGACTTCAAACTACTAAGTCATTTGTGCCCCGTAAATGGAGCAAAACCTATTCTTCCTTACACATCTTCTAGCCGGCCCTAGATCCACATACTCCCCGTTCTGCTGCAGGCATGGATAGAACCACATCTCCCTCAAAGGGAATGACCCATTTAGGTTGGCCCTGTTAAGAAGGACTTAAGAGCCCTGATGGATCAGAGCAAAGGCCCATCTAGTCTAACATCCTATACTCCCTGTGGCCATCCACATGTCCATGGGAGGTCCACAAACTGAGCATCAGGACAGCGGCCCTTTCCCAATTTAGCAATACATGTGTTGCTGGTTATGTGGGAAGTACCTTGCCTAGAGCTATCGTACTTCCACATGACATGTGAAAATTGCAACAGAGCACACTACCCCTCGTGCTCCTTTGATTCAAAGGGTGCTTGAAACATTTTCTCCCTACATTGTGCACGTGCGCACACACACACACACACACACACATGCTGACCCTTTTATATACCACCTGCCCTGCTGAGACTGAAGATACACTTCTTATCTGGGAAGATCAGGAGAGAAGGATTAATGACTGGAGGCACGCAGCAACAGAATTTCTGCTACGCACCTCACTCAACTGCACACCTTACAGTGCATCTCTGTTGTCACAGGTATAATGGGGAATAGGATAATTCATTCTCCTCTCCTTTCCTCGCCTGAAGTGTTGTACCTTGGAGCTTCCCCTTCCTTTCTTTAAAGGTAAAGGAAAAGGTAAAGGTACCCCTGACCATTAGGTCCAGTCGCGGACGACTCTGGGGTTGCAGCGCTCATCTTGCTGTATAGACGAGGGAGCTGGCGTTTGTCCGCAGACAGCTTCCGGGTCATGTGGCCAGCATGACTAAGCCGCTTTTGGCGAACCAGAGCAGTGCATGGAAACAGCATTTACCTTCCTGCCAGAGTGGTACCTATTTATCTACTTGCACTTTGACGTGCTTTTGAACTGCTAGGTTGGCAGGAGCTGGGACCAAGCAACGGGAGCTCACCCTGTCGTGGGGATTCAAACCGCCGACCTTCTGATTGGCAAGCCCTAGGCTCTGTGGTTTAGACCACAGCGCCACCCCTTCCCATTTCCTTTCTTTACCAATTGAAAAGATTATAAGGGTTCATGGCGGGGGGAGTGGGAGGTCCCACTGCATGAGCAACAATTTGTTGCACTCATGCCATGGGAGCGCTGCATGCAATTCTCTGCTGTGTCATTCACCAGCTTTCACATCCATCTTGAAGGCCCCATGATTCAGGTCAGGATTCGTGAGTAGCCTACAGAGCTGCTGATTACAGCTATAAAAGCGGGACTGCCTTGTTTAGTTCTGCAAAATAGGAAGCCTTCCCCCTGCAGAACAACAGCTGTTTAAACAATCACAACTGTAAATGCAAAGTATTATTATTTTGCAATCAAAACACATCAATAGCTCATAAAAAGGAGCAGGCACACACCAGAAAAGGCTAAAAAGTTATACTGCTAATTGGATCTGTGGCTGCTTCGAGGAAAGGACTTGACATTCGGAATCAATTACTGAAGGAACTCAGTCCTCCGTTTTAAAAGGCTGTCTTTGAAAGTGGAAAAAGAAGAAGAAGAATAGAAGATGGTGATTATTTTTGAAGTATTTGCTATAATGATTTCCTACCAGCCACAGGTCCATGAATGGGGAGGGGGGGTGCCTTTTTGTGTCTGCTTTGCTGTTTGTCAGACTTGTCTTTTAAATGACAAAATACTTATTTTCCTACTGTCTCATTTCTAGTAAAAAAGCTGCCTTCAGCAGGAATTTCCTCATTAACCTCGTAGTAAAGTCAGAGCTTTTAAAAATGTCCCTCCAGGTTCGGAAGAGCATCTTTTTAATCTATGGGTCACAACAGGCCAGAAGAGAGTTGGGGGGGGGGACCCAAAGAAACCCTGGCAGAATAGAGGAAGGATGGGAACTTTTATGCCTTCTGGGGTTAATCATGCTGCACATCAATTTGAGCGATAACATGGGCTTCCTCACTTTGTAAGTAACATTTCTGAAAATGTACTGGGAAAGACAATGCACTCGTAAGGTGTGCATGCTCTGTTGCTCTTTGATTAGCTTAAGCATTTTTGACTTCTTGATCTATACTAGATGTACCCAAACAGACTCTCTCTCAGAAACACACCAAACAAAAAACACCGATTGGCACAGCCCTCTCCAAAACCTCAGGTGCAGGGGGGAGGCAGCTATTACTACCCTCTCTGGTGTGATACTATATTTTTTAAAGAAGCCCGTCTTTCATAATCTCATTTATTATCTGAAATTACATTGCCCTGAAACATTAGACGATCCACCATCCACTGAGATGGGCTAATTTTAATGATTAACTGAGGAACTGTTAAATGTTACTTCACTGTTCCACTGTCATTATGGAATTAGTATTAGCAGCCATGTGCTATAAGAATCCTAATGAGGACGACTGTGATGGACAGCTCAAAGGAGTAGTAGATCTACAAAATATAAAACCAGGATTAAGCCTCCATCATTGGAAGGAGGAGGAGGAGGAGATGGGGGAAGCCATTAGAGTCCTGCCATTTGATGCCCTGATGATTTTAATTCTGTTAAAGAATCATCACTCTCCCCTCACATCACAAGTGGCTTTTAATTGAACTTGGATGAAATTAGCAAGCAGAAAATCAACACTTGTAAAGGGAGATTCGCATTACAAAATTATAGTGAGCTATGTCCCTGGGGGGGAAATCCAGTAGGGTTTTTATTTTATGTATGTCATCTATAAAACCTTTAATTACTGCTGGCAGATCTCCTTTCAAAGACAAATGAAAAGAGAGGACCCACAGAAACACTGATTCCTCTTTTGATGTGGTCCCCTGAGCACACACACGGACACACAACTGAAGGCATTTTTAAAAAATAGTAATAAAGGTCTGTTCCTATATTCTACAATTTGCTACAATTTGTTCTTCATTTATTATATTCCTGGTGGCTTTCCCTTTTGCCTTTCTGCAAAACTTCGGCAGCTTCAGAGAAATTCCTGATGTTCTCCTCTGATCTGAATTCCATCCCAGATGACCCATATCCATCACTTGTTATGACAAGTGTAGGTTCACCCACAAATGCTTCCTCTTCTCTGACAGCTATTTATGCTTCATTGTCTCCTAGACAGTTTTCATTTTTCACTCTGCCTTCTCCACTCAGTCCACATGATCATGCCGAAACATTTGTTTTCCAAGTTGTTGGAATGTCTCGCCTCTTTGTTTACTTGTGTGCTGCAACTCCCAGCTGCATCCTTCAAAGAATATTGACATAGGCTCAGAACTTAAGGTGGCTGAGACTAATTGTTACACCACATTTGCTGGTCTGATGACTAACAGGGAAAAGCTGTAAATCATGTTCAAGCACATGTGTTGGTTGCAGAAGACCCCAGTCTTTGGCATCTCCAACTGAAAGAACACAGAGGGGCTCTTTTGTGCTTCTCGGTGCAGCACTTTGGTTTTTGGGATGTTGAGCGATAGGCCAAGCTTTTCTTAATCTTCTGTGAAGGTATTTAGGATGGTTTGGAGGTCATCCTCTGAGTGTGCACACACTACGTTGTTTATCAGCATACTCAAATAGCTCAGTGGGAGACCACATCCTGTGCGTTTATACAGTCCCACCTATAGATAAAAAAATATATGGGGAAAGATTGGGAAAGAATTTGCTGCCTGCAGAGGTGCAACCATTCAGAAAATACTGCACCAGGCTGGATGGACCAATAAGGTGACAGTTCCTTATATTTCCATGCTAATTCAGAGGAGAGGAAGGAATTCAGTGCGTAGTTTCAATGTCTATTATCAGCTTTCTTTGACAAAAAGAAAACCCAAGTAGGTTTTTTTTTGTTATCTCCGTTTGCCAGATGAGAGTTTCAAAGCAAAGTAATTGGGCAATCTACTGGCTGTTTCACATCACCTCCACTTTCCTGCATTTCTGAATCTTTTACAGAATTGTATCGGGAGAAGAATGAAGATGAATCCAGATTGTTCAGTGATGTACAATGGTACGTGCTCAAGCTTGCAACATTGATTGATGAATGCTGCATCTGATGAAGTGGGCTTTGGTCCATGAAGGCTGCTGCCATAATAAATTTGTTAGCTTTTAAGGTGCTGCAAGATTCTGTTGTTTTCTCCGCAACAGACTAACATGCTTTTGCTTGTAGAAAGCACTGATTATTTATCATTTAACACACTGAAGCCACAAGTTTGCACTCAGAGTTGTTAAAGAGTAGGAAAGTTTGTCTCGTATTTGTGGATGTTTCAGGGATGGAATGGAAACTCTATATTAGTAAGCATTTGTACTTAGGTTATGGAGAAGAGCACAAACTTGATTGTGGTGCAAGCGACACAGTTATCCAAAGTTAACGTCAAATTTCTAATCCATAAGATTTTTTCCATTATCTTATCTACAATGGCTCAATGAAGAGAGGGAAGAAGTAAAAAATCATTTCTGATTTCAACAGGCTACTGTTGAGACACCTTATTCTAAATACTCATGCAGTACCTTTAAAAATGCATGATGCCCTGCTTTAAAACCACCACATATTTGTTTTCATAGCTGGCTGTTCTACCCATTAGGAATCTGAAAAGCTAAAAGAGTGGAACCTCCAGTCCTATTGAGCAAAAGGCCACTGGAATTTAGTCCAGATTAGGAAAAGCTAACATTTTGCTCTCCAGACATTGTTGGATTCCAGCTCCCACCCTCCTCGACCATTGGCTATGTTGGCTGGGACTAATGGAAAGCCACAAGTTCCCCATCCCTGGTTTAGATGGTGCCAAACAACACACCTCTGACTCTAAATAGAGCAGAGCTGACATCTTATACGTGGAAGCTATTTAGGGGGAGCTCTGGAACTTTCCCCTATCCATTCTTAAGGAAATCAGCCCTGAGTGCTCATTGGAAGGACAGATCCTGAAGCTGAGGCTCCAGTACTTTGGCCACCACATGAGAAGAGAAGACTCCCTGGAAAAGACCCTGATATTGGGAAAGATGAAGGGCAGAAGGAGAAGGGGACGACAGAGGACGAGATGGTTGGATAGTGTTCTTGAAGCTACCAGCATGAGTTTAACCAAACTGCGGGAGGCAGTGGAAGACAGGAGTGCCTGGCATGCTCTGGTCCATGGGGTCATGAAGAGTCGGACACGACTAAGCGACTAAACAACAACAGCAACAACTGGAATTTTCCAGTGCATGCCAATTTGCAGGATGGTTCAAGGGCCATTCCTCTCAATGGTTCTACAATCAAGGAATGTTTCCTATGAGGATCCTTTTGACTTCCCTGCCTTTCGGTCAGGTATTCCCCCCATGGAACCATTTCCATGGAAGCCAGTGACTGAACATTTCCCCGTACCAGACATGCCAGGAAATGAAGAAGAAGGGTAGACAGCAAAATCATATGCCGCTTCAGGTGTCGTGCTGAACTTTTCACAGCTCAACAGGGGATTGAGCAGCATTTCCAAATCTTTAATGAAATTTCCCTTTAAAAGAGAAGCCCGACAGGTTGTTGGTTTGAGTGACCATGGGAGAAAGTCAACTAGATAGAGGCTCTGTTTGCTCAGTAAGGTAGCCATGCTATAACTCTAGCTGTACATGGCACCATAGGGTGTATATTTCAATGTGTCTTGAGTTGGGACTCCATCTCTGGCTGCTTAAGAAACTAACATCATGTCATACAAAGTTCATCTGAGGCCTGCACAGGCAGAAAAGTTGCCAATGTCAACACACTGCCTATTACATCTCACAGTGCCTCTAGCTTCCGGCTTCTTTTATGAGTTTCACTTACAAACCAGTTCAGACATATCTACAATTAATCAGCAGCTACATTTCCCATTCTCTTCCTTTTCTTTCTTTTGTTTTGAGCAGAAAATAACTATCCATGTATATATAATGCCCCCGGGCCATAATACCAACATGCTAAAGTAGTAAATAATTTTTGAATGCAGCGTTTGCTGTAGCAGATGGAACAGTAAATTATTCACCTCTTCTGGCAACAGACCATACTTCTTTGACTCACCATAGGAGATATAACCTTAATATCCCTTCCTAGTGCATCTTATAAATGCTCCCCACCCTCCACCCCCTGTTTTTATGCTTTACAGAGCAGGCTGGCTTTCCCCTTTCCCAACCCCTATAACATTGGCAACTTGGATTTTCTTGCTGTTGAAAACTGCAGACCTGGAACTCACTTCCTCTCACTTACATTATAGCAACAACTGCAAAATGCTTTTAGCCAATGCTCAACACTAACTAAGGTCATCAAGCCATTGAAGCAGTCCCTCCCTCCTCTGCAACTGAGGTGCTGCCACTGCTAAATAAACTTCCAAATACTGTATGGTGGTTTATTGTGTTTTGCAGTATTTTATTGTTCAAACTAAGTGAGAAAAAATTCCAGTTCAAAATAAGGAGGAGAAAGTGAGAGACAACATTTCTACTCGGCTTATCCTGAACATCCTTCTAGACTGCTATGATGAACTTCACTGTCTCCATTGTTTTTTATCACCATTACGAGATCTAAAAGGTACTCCTTGTTTATAGCGAGTGCTGCTGTATATGGTACACTTGAGGCCCTCAAGCTGGTGTCTTCCAGAATCATAGCATTGCTTCTCTTTTGCTTTGCCCCTTACAATTTACTGTTCCTTACTATTGCTGCTACGTATGCTTTTTTGGAGAGAAAGGCAGACAAACAAGCATGCTTCGCTTCATGTGTGTGTGTGTGTGTGTTGCAATCCTTTTTTTAAAAAAAAAATCATTGTATCAACATTATGCATGACCGTCCACCAGGAAATGGCTCGGTTAAGATCTGTTCTACTAAAAGGCCTTTCTGATACCAGTTCTCTATGTAACAACAACAACAACAACAATTTATGCCTCGCCCATCTGGCTGGGTTTCCCCAGCCACTCTGGGTGGCTTACAGCACATAAAAAATTGTGAAACATTAGATATTACAAATTTCCTGATATAGGGTTGCTTTCAGATGTCTTCTAAAAGTCAGATAGTTGCTTATTTCCTTGATGTCTGATGGGAGGGCGTTCCACAGGGCAGGTGCCACTACCGAGAAGGCCCTCTGGGGGAGATGAGACGGGACCTACCAACCTCAGTCCAAGGGGGCCAAAGGCACCCCCCATCCTCCTTAGTTGGCCCTTGAGGTTTTCCGTAGGTCACACCCTCTCCCTAAGCCACATACCTTACCAGCCCTGCCGTGCAAACTCCTTGAGCATGTTTGTCTGGCTTGAACATGCCCTTGAAATGCTTCCTCTTTGTCTAGGTGGAGTGGTAGAGGGGGCATAGAATCCTCTGACTTTGGCATGGGCTGGTGTCATGGACTAGTTGGACACAGAGGAATGGTGAGAGGAACCAGCTGGGTGACCCCCAAGTGAAGAAGGCTCAGAGCCGAGGGACGACGATGGGTGGTCATAGGGAGAAGACTGTGAGGAGGAGATGTCAGAGGCTGAAGGGGTAACAGGGCTTAGTGAGTGGGGAGAGTTGGTGGAAGAGCAGAGTCCACGATCAGAAGCAGAAGCAGGAAGCAGAAGAAGAGGAAGGCCAAGAGAAGAAGAAGAAGAAGAAGAAGAAGAAGAAGAAGAAGAGGAGGAGGAGTTTGGATTTGATATCCCGCCTTTCACTCCCCTTCAGGAGTCTCAAAGCGGCTAACATTCTCCTTTCCCTTCCTCCCCCACTACAAACACTCTGTGAGGTGAGTGGGGCTGAGAGACTTCAGAGAAGTGTGACTGGCCCAAGGTCACCCAGCAGCTGCATGTGGAGGAGCGGAGACGCGAACCCGGTTCCCCAGATTACGAGTCTACCGCTCTTAACCACTACACCACACTGGCAGAGATAGGTCAAGCTTGTGAAGAGGCACAACAAGCTCCTCTTGCCCTTCATCTCCCAGCAGGGCCATCTTTAGCATATGCACCGCTGGGGTGCAAAGATCCACCCAGCGCCCCCCAATTTAGTTTAGCCCCTAAATTAACTTTTATTACGCTTATGTCAGATACCATGCTTATGCCTTATCTCTTGTTTATGAAAGAAGGGAAGGAAAAGAAACAAACTTTTTTATTTGTTCATTTATACGCTTAGCATTTGTCGAAAAATGGAGCTCGTGGAATTCATAGTGTGCTCTAGGTGTGTTTTTGCGGAAACGGAAAACTAAAATCGCGTGCTGAAACGCATGTGTAGTAGAGCCCTAAGTACTAAGTAGTTAGTCAAAGAAAATGCCGACAATTAGTCTGACTCAATATAAGGCAGTTTCCGTCCTCTGATTTCCTTTCCGTATCTGCATATATGAAGAGATTGCCCTCCTTTGAACTCTGATGAGAAAGAGAGAATATTAACTCCAGTTAATTCAGTCTCTTCACTCATTATTATTACCAGCTTCCTTTTCTTATTCTATAATAGCTCCAAACCCTGACTTATTTTGTTTTGTTTTGTTCCTAATATGCTTTAAAGAGCCTCAGATCTTTTTTATTTATTTCACTATCTGTGCTACATCTCCAGCGTCAGTAATCTTTGTTAAACATTTATACGTTGTAGTGGCAGTCCAATTAATCACAACTGCTTCTTTTATGATGTTTTGTATTTTTGTGATGGTTTCTTTTGTTCTTTTTTTGCGGGGGTGGGAGGGGAGGCTATATGCCTAAGCAGGGCTTTTTTTCAGTCAGAACTCACCAGAACTCAGTTCCTGTCTCATTGCCATTATAAGAGAACAAGGGTTGTTAGGAGGGACTTATTCCCCCCATAGAACTACAGTTCCCAGAGTTCCCTGGGCAGAGGGACTGATTCTTAAACCACTCTGGGTGGGGACTGGGGCTTTCCTAACAACACCTAGCGCCCTTAACAAACTGCAGCTCCCATAATTCTTTGGGGGAACCCATGACTGTTTAAAGCAGTATCATAGCGCTTTATATGTATGCCATGAATGTGGCCTCGGTGAGACTCAAAATGGGACACTGAGTCAGCATTTTCGGCAGAGATGTTCACACACCCTGTGCGTTCCCCAAATGTGTGAAAGGAAGCAGGATCGTGCCTGCTGGTCATTATTATTTAGTTAGGATGTTTATATGTCTCATTTCCATCAAATTAGCCTCCTGTTTCCTGCATGCCAAAGAGCATGGCAGTGGCGTATATGGTGTCAGTGTGAAAGACCCTTAAAGGCATACAGATACATGTGAAAATGGGCCCTTCCAGGAGATGTGAGCAGGAAGAGCCCTGGTCAGACAGGATTTCCATTTGGGTGGAGGACTCTAGAGCACATGCATCTGTATGTGCATATGACCCCCTTCACCCCAACAATGAATGTGAATGTGCCACAGGCATGCTCCTGTGTCAGGACACAACTCCACCGCTATCTCCACACAGTAGGGCAACATGTGGCGAGGTAGGCTTGCCATACGTCAGGAAAATTCGGGTGTAGAAATGGCGACGGGAGGAATTTTGCTAAATTGGCAAAATGTCAGAGAAAACCTGGGTGTATGGCAAGAAAAGAGTTCCCAAAATCTTAAAAACACATTTTTTGGGGGGGAGGCTTGGGGTCCTCATGAAAAAAAGCTTTGCAGGTGTCAGGAATTTTACTTTTTGAAATATGGCAACCCTAGGAGAAGGCTTCTGTGAGCATTGCCCTACTGTAAAGTCAAGGGTGCAATACCTGGAGCACTCTTTTTATGCGCTGTGGGTTAAACCACAGAGCCTAGGACTTGCCGATCAGAAGGTTGGTGGTTCGAATCCCCGCGATGGGGTGAGCTCCTGTTGCTTGGTCCCAGCTCCTGCCCACCTAGCAGTTCAAAAGCATGTCAAAGAGCAAGTAGATAAATAGGTACCGCTCCGGTGGGAAGGTAAACGGTGTTTCCGTGTGCTGCTCTGGTTCGCCAGAAGCGGCTTAGTCATGCTGGCCACATGACCCGGAAGCTGTACGCCGGCTCCCTCGGCCATTAAAGTGAGATGAGCTCCGCAACCCCAGAGTCGGTTATGACTGGACCTAATGGTCAGGGGTCCCTTTACCTTTTCCTTTTAGAGAAGGATGGGAAACTTTTCTCAACCTGTAGGCCATATTATCTGAGTTGGAAAGCTCTTGGGGGCTGCATTCTAGTAGCAGGTATGGGCACTGCCAAAGCTAGGCGGGAGCAAGCATGCATAAACACAGGGACTCACACGCAGAATCTAGATCAGGAGGACCCAACATGGTGCCCCTTCAGCTGCTGTTGGACTCTAACCATCATTAGCCAGTCCTAAGAGATGACAGGAGTTGTACTCTAAGCAGCATCTGGAGGGTACTGTGTTGGCTCTCAGAAAGGTTATGCCACCCATATTTTTCTGGCTCTATCAGTATAATGTCATTTTGAGCCAGGAAGCGGTCTTCCCCGCCAGTGCTTCATCAGTATAATTGATCATGTAGATTTGGCTGCTGCAGAGAGATCAGTTCTCCGACTGAACAAAACCTGGTGTCCTAGCAACCAGGCTGACATGAATGAAATGATGTCTTTTGCCATGATCTTCGCGCAACTTCTTATTTGGCAGGAGGGAAGGCACTCGCTGGGCATCAATCCATTGCAGATTAATACCAAACGATAGTGGAAACCATATCTAGGCAGGGCAGAGCACCCGCAGCATAAATTAAAACTTCTAAATGCAGGTGTTTGGTGTTTATATACAGCCCTAATATAAGATTATCAACCAGGAGGGATCTCCCCTCTCTTTTCTAATGTCCCCAAAGACAGGGATATTTCCTGTTACTAGTTATGTTCAGTTGTTTGCTGCACAAGATATATGGAACTGATTTTTGTCATTAGTGATCCCTATACCTGAAGGAGCGTCTCCACCCCCATCATTCAACCCGGACACTGAGGTCCAGCTCCAGTGGCGGTTCCCTCACTGCGAGAAGTGAGGTTACAGGAAACCAGGCAGAGGGCCTTCTCAGTAGTGGCGCCTGCCCTGTGGAGCGCCCTCCCATCAGATGTCAAGGAAATAAACAACTACAGTGGTACCTTGGGTTAAGTACTTAATTTGTTCCAGAGGTCCGTACTTAACTTGAAACTGTTCTTAACCTGAAGCACCACTTTAGCTAATGGGGCCTCCTGCTGCTGCTGCGCCGCCGGAGCACGATTTCTGTTCTCATCCTGAAGCAAAGTTCTTAACCTGAAGCACGATTTCTGGGTTAGCGGAGTCTGTAACCTGAAGCGTATGTAACCCGAGGTACCACTGTATCTGACTTTTAGAAGACTTCTGAAGGCAACCCTGTATTGGGAAGTTTTTAATGTTTGATGTTTTATTGTGTTTTTAATATTCTGTTGGGAGCTGCCCAGAGTGGCTGGGGAAACCCAGACTGATGGGCGGGGTATAAAAATTATTATTATTATTATTATTATTCAGAAAAGCCACAATGTAGGAAGTAATTAAATGTTCAGCTGCTTTGCTTGTACATTGTGATCATAGTCTTGCCAGATGTTCGTGGAGTAACAGTAAAAGCAAGTCCCCTACATCTCAGTGAGCGGTTTTGAAATAAGCAGAAGCAATCCTATGGAAACTCCTCTTTTACCTCCTTGCCTCGGGAAAAGGCATCTTCCCACATTTTCAAAGGTTAGGCTGCACCTTCCGCTTCCCCTTTAAATGATCCTAAAATGAGCTGAAGTTTTCAAAGCTCTGTTCCATAAAACGAGTAAATGGGAATTGTTTGTTTTTTTGTGGGTTACTGATCAGGCCCCTTAAGCCTTTTAAAATAGCTTTGGTCCCCCCCATTTAAATGAATGGCAAGCTGAAGGATAATTTCAGTTCTGCGGGTTTATTAAAAAGTCCATTGCAACAAATGCCTCTGAGAGTCTTCCCTGGGCAGAGTAAGCCTGGGCATGTTTCCATTTTATTTCCTCCAGGACTAGTAATTCATGCCATTTAGATCCAGCACTCATTAAATTTTGAGAGCTGCTAGCCTCTCCCCCTCTTTTCTCCGCCCCTCCGCATTGGGTCCCTCAAGATGCTCACTAATTCAAGCAGAAGGGTTCATTAAAGAGAGAGCTCTCTTTAGGGACATGCCATTTCACCATTTGTCCTTGTTCCTCCGTCACCAAGCCCATACATTAGCAACAGCACACAGTCCTGGCTTTAGGAGAGAGGGAGGGCAGAGAGAAACAAAAACAACAAGCAAACTGTGGAAGCTTGGAAGTTAAAGAAAATTGAAAATGTGCCCATTCGGACTAGAGGGAGCATCTGTAATTCGTTTTGTGGGGGAAACAGCATCCAATCACCAGTACACATATGGCATAAGTGCTTGAAAAGTTCACAGCCTGGCAAACAAGGCCACTCTGCTCCCATCCAAGTTTGCAACGAACAGAATGGCCCATCTGTGTAGTAGGTCCTTGGCTGGCTTTCATACTTTGTGCAATATATAAGTTACAGGAAGATGGTGTAGGCAGCTGAATCAGATTTATGGCACTGATACTGTCTGCTTCTCATTAATATTGATCTTTGCATATTTCATCTCTAACCGCAGCTGGAGGGGCCAAAGCAATCCCTTTCCTTCCCCTTTCCTCATTTGCAAAAGAAAAAAGAAATTGTGTGTCTCTTCCTTGACTACACACACACACACAGTGTTGTACCTTGGAAGTCGAATGGAATCTGTTCCAGAAGTCCGTTCGACTTCCAAAATGTTCAGAAACCAAAGCGCGGAAGCTGCGCAAGCCCTATCGGATGTTCGGGTTCCAAAAATAGTTCGCAAACCGGAACAGTCACTTCCAGGTTTGCGGCGTTTGGGAGCCAAAATGTCTGAGAACTAAGCTGTTCGAAAACCAAGGTACCACTGTACACAGACACACACACACAGCTCTTCGGCAAAGTTAATTCTGGCTTGCTTATCACTATTTTTCCACTGATGCCACTGAACAAATTGCCTGATGCTTGTCAGCAATTTTTATTATGAAGAAATAATAGTTCATCCCCATTATACGTACTGAGTCAGGTGATTACAGATTAATATTGCTATGCTTCTGACCATGTGTAATTCTGGGACACTTTATAAAGCCATGTTGTAGTTAATTGAAGCTGCTGATCCTTCAGAATTCATATATTTAGCAGCCACAAAAGCCGGTTATAGCACTATGCTGTGTTTTCACATTGGGAATGCATACTCTGCATATTATCCTTTCTCTGTGAAAGAGCTGGCCCAAGACATTTTGCCACCTGAGGCGAACCACAAAGTGGCGCCCCCTCCCCACCAGGGAATAAAGGGTTAGTGAAGATCTACTTCCGGAACAAGGGGGGTGGGGAATAAAGAGGTAACAACAAGTTCATTGTAGCCACATCATGCAGCAAGGCCTTTTTCATACCCCTTTGTTGTTGCTGCCACCAAAACCATTCAGATACCTCAGGTGTTGTTGTTGTTTAGTCGTTTAGTCGTGTCCGACTCTTCGTGACCCCATGGACCAGAGCACGCCAGGCACTTCTGTCTTCCACTGCCTCCCGCAGTTTAGTCAGACTCATGTCTGTAGCTTCGAAGACACTATCCAACCATCTCGTCCTCTGTCGTCCCCTTCTCCTTGTGCCCTCCATCTTTCCCAACATCAGGGTCTTTTCCAGGGAGTCTTCTCTTCTCATGAGGTGGCCAAAGTATGAGCACTCAGGGCTGATTTCCTTAAGAATGGAGAGGTTTGATCTTCTTGCAGTCCATGGGACTCTCAAGAGTCTCCTCCAGCACCATAATTCAAAAGCATCAATTCTTCGACGATCAGCCTTCTTTATGGTCCAGCTCTCACTTCCATACATCACTACTGGGAAAACCATGGCTTTAACTATACGGACCTTTGTTGGCAAGGTGATGTCTCTACTTTTTAAGATGCTGTCTAGGTTGGTCATTGCTTTCCTCCCAAGAAGCAGGCGTCTCTTAATTTCGTGGCTGCTGTCACCATCTGCAGTGATCATGGAACCCAAGAAAGTAAAATCTCTCACTGCCTCCATTTCTTCTCCTTCTATTTGCCAGGAGGTGATGGGACCAGTGGCCATGATACCCCTTCCTAAATGTTGGCTTTCTTGTACACATGTGTTTGTCACTGCACACACACACAAATCTTGGCTGGCCTGCACTTCTGGATACAGATTTTGTGCTGTAGGAACACCTGGTATTGCACCCCTCACATTTTGCTCTCCTCCTCAGGTTATGACACTGCTAAATAAACCTGGTTTGGCTCAGTGGTCAAGAGAATAAGCTGTGACCTGGGAGATGGCTGGTTCATATCTCATCTCAGCCATGCACTTGCTTTGATGGCCTCAAGGAAGCCAACAACTCCCACCCTCACCCTTTGGAGGAACTGTCACAATGGCTGGTGTGTGAAAGAGCCCCACCATGGACTCCTCCCATGCGACCTTGGACTCCCAACCCAATTCAGTAGTGAGGTAACACAATACACTGCAACAGCTGCCGTGTCACTAATGTCAACCTCAAAAGGAATCAAGCACATGCAGCTATCGTGGTGTGTCCAAAAACAATTATGGCTGCAATCCCATGTGGAACGGTCCTTTGTTCAGTTTGCATTTCTTAGTGCAGAAAGTATTGATCTGATGTGTAGAGCTCTTTCCTATTTTCATTAATACAAGAGGGTTCTGGAAGCTTCTGGAAGCTTCTCTGTGCGAAAGAAACAAGCAGAAGGTTCCTGATGTTTGGGTTATTCCTTCAGAGAAGCTGTGTACAGCTGGTTTAAACTGGTTCTGTTATCTCTTTCTGTCAAGGTCATGCTTACTATAAAAGTACAGTGGTACCTCGAGTTACAGACGCTTCAGGTTACAGATGTTTCAGGTTGCAGACTCCGCTAACCCAGAAATAGTACCTCAGGTTAAGAACTATGCTTCAGGATGAGAACAGAAATCGCATGGCGGCAGCAGGAGGCCCCATTAGCTAAAGTGGTGCTTCAGGTTAAGAACAGTTTCAGGTTAAGAACGGACCTCCAGAACGAATTAAGTTCTTAACCCGAGGTACCACTGTAAGGCCAGAAGGAGCCTGGGTTTCACTTTCTCTATCTCTTTTCCTTTTGGTGTGGTGTTCTGTACATAAGTATGCTATAATGTTAAGGTTTAGACCTATTATAAGTTTAAGTTAGGTCTTCTGCCTTATGGACAGTGCCAATCCTGAATGTATTGGATTTGTGACCATTATGCTCATTTGCCTTCAGTCGCAGTAAAGCTCTGCTGGATGAAATACAATTGCCTCTGGTCTATTTTTGGGGGGTGGAATCCTGCAACTTGTTTAAGTTTTTACTCTGCTAACTAGACATTGGAATCTACTCTAGATCAATATTGAGTAGAATTCCATGACAGTCAACTGCGAGATGTCTCCTTTGCGTAGGCGCTGAATATGTGGGGCCCTGGGTGCCTAGGTACCCACAGATGTTAAATGAAGTAGCTGCCCGTCCCAGATTCCACTTGGTGATGTGCACATGCCATGGGACGTGTGTGTTTCACATCAGCACGTCCCTGCCACATGTGGGAGTGACATCAGCACGCCACGAGCATGACAATGTGATGTGCACACAGCGGGTGTGATGATGTCATGTGCATGCACGCACGCCCCGGGTACCCACTGTCGTGGGGGCAAGGCTGTGCACCTGCTCCTTTGTATATGACTTAAGTTATGATGGCAGACTAAGAGCCAGCTCTTCTGAGCGTCACTGCATTGACTTCTCCCTACTGGCACTGTGGATGGAGACAATTGCATGCATGAAAATGGAGAAGAGCTCTCTGCATACATTGACTTTTAGGAGGAGGAGAAAGAGAATGATCCTGCTCAAAATGCTCTGCTTGGTAGAAGCACTGGCAGCCATGCTAGGCACGCAGTCATGCAAATCAGATTTAAGCAGGATATGCCTAGACTGGAATTTATAAACTTACGTTTGCCTTTCCGCCTTAAAAGTATGGCAAAATGGATCAAATGCCACCTGGATGAAAGCAAATATTGAAATATTTATTCCAGGGTGCAGATTTATTTGCTAGATATTTTTTAAAAATGTATCTGATAACCAGGAGAACTCCAAGGCAACTCAAAGCTAGCTATTAGTAAAATCTGCTGAGAATGTCCAGTGATTGAAGGCAGGAGTAGGGCTATCGACAGGCCTTCAAATACTGGATTACTTGCAAGATTCTTAGAAACATGTTGCAAGATTATCAATAGTTCTCATGAACCATTGGGTGCATTTATTGCTTCCGTAGCAGTCAAGAACTTTAAATTGGCATGATGGATTGGGTGCGGAGCGGGCTGCAATCAATATGGCATATTTGAATGAATATCATGGCTTTACAGTTCATTAAGGGTGACTTGGTTATTTAGCATTTCAAGGCTGTAAAATGGCTGAGATCAGCTGTGTAATTTGCTAACAATGGCTCTACTGCCTCATTTTGTAGCTTTGTTCGTTTCGTGCATATGCAATGCTGTTTTATGTTTTTATGATGAGCACCATTTCTACATTTTTGCATTTCAAACTAGGAAGGATATGTCCTTCAAGAAAAGTTCCAGAGAAAGGCACTGGCATGCTAAATATTTTTGCTCTGTGTTGATTTGATTTTTTTATGAAGATTTCTTTAAAATACACATGATGTCTCTAGGTATAATATTAAATTAAGAGTACCATCCACTGGAATTCTCCTTTGCAAACACATTGAAATGAATGGAAACTGAGAAAGAGAACAAAGTAACAATGCCATTCATTTCAATGGGGCTCATATGGGAATTATGTTTGCAGGCCACCAGGAGTCTTAACCTCTTCGTTAGTTTGTTGAACTAAATTCTGCCAGAGTTTAATTGTAAATTAGCTGTTAAAAAGCAAGATCTGATTCTTATGGAGACAAAGTCCAACATGTGCTACAGGGGGGGAAACCATGTTAAACAGGATTGTGCAGAATACAATGGCAATTCCATTTTCTTGGCCTATACTATGGGTAGTAAGCTACCCAAGAAGATCTATTGCCCTAATTAAAATTACCTGCTTTGATGTGCACTTCTATCATTTCCTGCTTTGTCAGTGTAGGCCCTGGATCTTGTTGCATATGCTTTTTTAATTGGAATGTGTCAAGGGTTTTGTAGTCCTTCCGCTACATTTGCAGCTGTTCTGTTTTGCTGCAGGAATTCTTTACTCATAAAGCTCCATCAACTGTTACTCTCAAACATGTGTGATGAAAGGGGTTAAGTTATTGCAATAATAAATATATGACAAAAATATGCATAACTATTCCTGCTGTAGCACTGAAAATACACAAGCATCTTGTGGATAAATATGAACAGTATTTATTAAAAATAAGGCAAATTTTCAGTTATTCTTTCTGAATTTTTAACAACAGCACCCCACTTGGTCAGACGCATGCAATTAGACCCAAGTTCAAATTATTCCTGGATTTTGGCAATAGCCCTCCAGCTTGGGTGACAACATATAACTGAGACTGAACAGATAAAAAAAAAATCTCCTACAGTACCCAAAAATATTGGCCAAGGTATCACTGAATTTTAGAGGTTTTCTGTAGAGTACTTGAATGGTGACATCAATTCTTAAGTAAAGTGTTTTACAAGAAACAAGTTAAACAAATCAACAACTTAGATCTGTCGCGACTATCTAAACTTCAGAATACACTACTGTCATGTATGATCTAGTTGAGATTCCTGAACTGCAGGGAGTTGGGCTACATTCTTGTCCATTGACCATGCTGTCTGAGGCTGATGGGAGCAGGAGTTGAGCACTGAGTTCAGCCAGTCAACCAGCTACAAATGCACATACCAGTAACATTGTCTTGTCTACCTTTTACCATCTCCTCTGCAAAAAGATCATGGGAGTGTGTGTCAAAAAGCTTGCCAAAATCAAGATTCTACAGTTCTACAATTCTGTGATTCTATGATTCTAGATATGCTATGTCCAAAGCATTCCCCTGATCCACCAAGCCTGTAACTCTGTCAAAAAAAAGAAATAAGATTCGTCTGGCATGCGTTGTTTTTGAAGACTCTGGCTGGGTCTTAGCAATCACAGCATCCTCTTCGACGTGTTCACAGACCAACTCTTTAATTATCTGTTCTAGGACCTTTCCTGGTACCGACATCAAGCTGCCTGATTGGTCATTCCCTGGGTCCCCCACCCCCAAGAGGGAACATTTGCCTGCCTTCAATCTGCAGGGACCTCACCTGTTCTCCAAGAATTTTCAAAGGTTATAGACAGAGGCTCTGAGGTTACATGTACATGTCCTTTAGTACCCTTGGGTGCAGCTCATCAGGCCCTGGAGATTTCAATTTGTTTAAAGTAGCTAGGTGTTCCCTCACCACTTCATTTCCTTTCTTGGGCTGCATCTCCCTCTTTGCACCATTTATTCCTTTATCACCCAATTGGACACTGTTTTCCTTTTGTGAGAAGACAGAGGCAAAATTGGTACTGAGCACTTCTGCCTTCTCTCTCCATCTTCTCCACACAGAAGACAAAATACTTCCTTGTTTTTCCTCTTGCCCAGGATGGCTGGGGTCAGCAAACTTTTTCAGCAGGGGGCCGGTCAACTGTCCCTCAGACCTTGTGGGGGGCCGGACTATATTTTGGAAAAAATATATGAATGTATTCCTGTGCCCCGCAAATAACCCAGAGATGCATTTGAAATAAAAACACACATTCTACTCATGTAAAAACACGCTGATTCCCGGACCGTCTGCAGTCCGGATTTAGAAGGCGATTGGGCCGGATCCAGCCCCCGGGCCTTAGTTTGCCTACCCATGGTCTAAATCAACTGCCTCTGCAATAGCAGGTTTGCCTTGTGGAGAAACCCCAAACAGCCAGGAGTAAATAGACCCCTTCAATTGCAAACTTGATATTCCAACAGAAATCTATACGTCCGCAACAAACAACCTTCCATATGTGCTTACTAGACAGTGAGTCAAACAAGGGACTGGGGATTGTGCTGCTTCAGCTATCAGGCTAATGTTATCAGGATCGGTCAAGTTCAAAGTGCATTGGGAGGGACAGCAGCTGCAATGCAGCAAATGATAAATGGACCCCTGACAGCCCATAAAGATAAATGAGTTCAATAAAGCATTGCTCTGTCCACCCCGTCTTGCCTTTAGCAAACACTTTAACCTGCATCAAATACAATCCGTGCGAGGGCTTGGGAACATCACCTACATTAATAGGAGGCAGGAGGAGATGTGTATGCAGGATGCTGGCCTGAGCTGCCCCATTTCAATTTTTCTGCTCTCATGAGGCTCTTTAGTGCTTCTAGCTTGTCAATTAGTTGTCAATCTGCCGCCTGGAGAGCTGGTCCCCAGCTAGGGAATTTGATCATTGTCAGAGCGTTGGGAAGATTAAAAGAGAGAGGGAGAGAAGTATAAGATGAAGAAATGTGTCCTTCAGTACATGGATATGTAATAGCTTTTGAAATTGCTGTAGCATCTCCCTGCCCGCTGCGTTTCATTGTTGCGGCAAGCATGCCGGTCCTTTCGGTAATTTGACACAGCTCATCAGCATTTGAAACCAAAAACTTCCCTCACATGCCAAAATCGGTGTGACTCACCCCTTGTCGGAGGACAAAAAATCCTAGCAAGCCTTCTGTGCTTATAAAAGTTTTCTTCTTTCAGCGAGAATATGATGACCGAGAGACTTTTATTTGGCCCAGCCGGTCACGTTTACTAGCATTTCTCTCTTGTTCAGCCTCTCAGTAACTCTCTTGCATTTTTTTAGGACTCTTCTGCCACACAGAGAAGGCGAGGTGGGGAACCTTTTTTGCAGCCCAAGGTCCGCATTCCCTTCTGAGCAACCTTTCACGGGCCGCAAGCCAGGGGTGGGCAGTGTCAGAGGCAAAAGTGTTAGTTTACCTTTGTAAAATTGGATAGTTTCCATGCACACACACACACACATCCATCCAGACAAGCAAAGACAGCATACCAGCAAGGCAAAAAACACTCAGGAAGGGGGTTAACAGGGATGTCCTGTCTTGTTCACTACCTGAGTTAAGATGGGAATATGCCATTTCCACTGGAATGCCCTCAACCTCGCCAAACCCGGCAAGAGCTGGGGCACTCCCGGAGCGGAAAAGAGGAGTGGCAATGCCATGTGCCAAAATGCCTCCCTCTCGCCAGCAAGAGGGGGACATTCTGGCGGAAGTAGTGGAGCAGGTGGGGTGTTGACTCTCGTGCTTCCGCTGCCTGAGGTAGGTGCTTCACCCTGCCCCATTGGTGGGCCAGCTCTGGGTGTGAAGCAAGGCTGATGAGAGGCATGGCTTAGGGAGAGGGGGAAGTGTCTAGGAAGGGTAGGGGGTATGGGAAGAGTTCCAAGGCCCAGAGAGAAAAGGCCAGAGGGCAATGTTCAGTGCCTGGACCTGACGTTCCCAACCTCTGAAGGTGGTGAAACAAGTGGACAGCAGAGGTCCAGGTTTTCACTCAAGTATTACTCATCCTCGTAATGGACCCCGGTGCCTTTTTATAATGTGCTTCTTCCTGCTCCATTATTGAATGTTTTGCCCAGCAGGGATGATGGTCATGATAACTAACAATACAGTGGAACCTCGGTTTTTGAATGTAATCCATTCCAGAAGACCGTTCGACTTCCGAAACGTTCGAAAACCAAGGCACAAAGGGCAGTTGGCAAAATCCATTGAGAAAATTGGAAAACACACAGTGGAAGTTGTTCAACTTCCAAGGCATGTTTGAAAACGGAAGCAATTATTTCTGGGTTTTCGGCGTTCAAAAACCAAAACATTTGGCTTCTGAGACGCTCAAAAATCAAGGTTCCACTGCATAAGGATCTTAAAATCAATTTGAGATTAAAATGAAAGAAAACAACACTGGGAAAGCACACCTGAATATTTATTATCATTTTATTCCGTTTCTGCTGATGGGGCTCATTAGGCAAAACAGCCCGACAATTCCAAAGGAAGAAGCAGCAGGATCACACCCCGTAGCTCAAAAAGCTTGGCTCCAGGCAGTTGTCAGTTTCCAGTGGCTTCCATTTCAGGACATGTATCTAGACTCCGTATCAAGCAAATCTACTGTCATGTGTTCAGTGAGGATGTATCATGCTGTCTCACGAGGGGATTGACACACCAACGCTACTAAAACAGGTAGGCCTTTGTCTGAGAGCTGGTGTGGAACAGCACAGTAGCTAAGAGGCAAGTTGTTACCCAAGAAAGCCCTGCGTGAAACAGCGCTGCGGCCATTCACTCACCAGATGGCCTGGTGGCAAAAACCACACTGCCAACATGGGTTGCCATACGTCTGGATTTTCACATACATTTTGCTGATTTCTGCCCAGACACTGCTGCCAACTGCAGTGTTCCATATATGTCCAAGGAATTCCAGATGTATGGCAACCCTAAGAAGCAATAAGGAGGCTGAGCCAGATAGGAACTGGAGTCCAGCAATGTCTGGCGGGGTCAGGGTCACAGGTTTTCTATCCCTGCCTTTAGTCAGCCCACTGTTCTCTCCTTATACCACAGTGATTCTACAGGCGTTTTTAGAAGAGTTACTGGGCTCATATATGTGCAGCGCTTTTAATACTCTGAAGTGCTACTTGAATGCTAAGTATGGTATTTCTGCCTTTCCCTCAGGCTTTCCTCACAGAACATTAAAAGAAGAAGAAAAAGATGGTGATATCTTTTTAAGGCCTGTCATAAACTGAATCCGTTCCAGCAAATTAATAGCAATCACTTCTTCTTCTTCTTCGTCTTCTTCTTCCTCTTCTTCCTCAATATAACAAGAAAAAGGTCGTCACCTTTTTGGAAGCATCTTTCTGATGTGAAATTTGGTCCTATGTGTTTTGGGATAGGGTCAGTACTCCACAGAGCTGTACAGTGGTGCCTCGCAAGACGAAATTAATCCGTTCCGCAGGTCTCTTCGTCTTGCAAAAAAGTCTTGCGAAAAGCGGCTATTAGCGGCTTAGCGGCTATTAGAGGCTTAGCGGCTATTAACGGCTTAGCGGCTTCAAGAAAAAGGAAACAAACTCGCAAGAACTCGCAAGACGTTTCGTCTTGCGAGGCAAGCCCATAGGGAAAATCGTCTAGCGAAGCGACGCAAAAACCGAAAAACCCTTTCGTCTTGCGCGTTTTTCTTTTGCGAGGCATTCGTCTTGCGGGGCACCACTGTATCCCAAACCGCTTTCCGAACTCAGGCCCTGGGCCATGAGAAATAATAATAATAATAATAATAATAATAATAATAATAATAATATGCCTCTATATGTGCAGGCAATTTATACATCACCAATCAGCCCGCTGCAACAAATTTGCCACTAGAGGTAAAAGGCAGAATTGATCCTGGCACTGTGACTGCCCCTTGTCATAGGTAAATTTCCATTGAAGGAAAATGGGCCTAAAATTATTGACTAGATGGCGTTTCAGGCCATGGAGAAGAAAGACAGTGACTTGAGAACTATTCAAGCAACCAATTAGAACATAGGCTGCAAATCACCTAAGTGATAGCTGTCTCTCATATTGGCATTTGTTTCCTGTAAGAATTAATTCATCTACATTTCAAAATAGTTTGATTTGTATCTCCACTGATTAAATGAAAAGTCAGGGGGTTTAAATTGCAATGATTGATTGATACAAACGTTGGCTCCAATCAATATGGCACCTTGGAATGAATATAGCCTTTGTACACTTAATTAAAGGCAACTTGGCAAATTTCCCAAAGCACTGCGAGAAAGATAGCTGGTCAGATGCAAGTGCTTTCAGTTTTAAAGACAAACCTTGCCAGATTTTGACTGTAGCTTGACTTACAAACAAATGTTTCTCTCGCTATTTTTACAGGAAAAAGCCATGGTGGTGCTTTATGAGTTAAACAAACCTTAAGAGCTACCTCTCCACCCCGCTTCAGCTGGGAGACCTCACTGCCTCCTGGGCAGCAACTTGGGGGCAGCTTCCCAGTTGAGAAGGGCAGGGGCAAAAGTGGATGAGGCGATAGATGCAACTATTAACTGAGTACAATAGGCTCTATTCGAGCAGTCCAGAGGTTTCTATGCACACACCTCTCCATCCAGGTAATCAAGAAGCATCTTCATAGTTTAAGGACACATGCCAGTCAAGCAAAAGCACCCAAGAAGAGGATGCAGTTGCGCTTGTGATGGGCGTGGCCTCATAAGAAGGGGCGTGGCCTAGAGAAGGGGATTTCCCAAGGAAGAGCCCTCATGGCTGGATAGACCTACCTTTCCCTGCCCCTGTCATAGTAAGAGATGTCCTGGCACACACACACTTAAAAAAAGTGAACATTGCCTGGCCCTAGACTGTACGAAAGCAAGGGGGAAACAGGGTAGCTGCGCAGAGACAATGACAAAGCATACAGCACAATCCTATTCAGAAATAAGTCACACTGAATTCCATTCTCAAGTAAGTGTTCAGGGAAGTTTTTAATGTGTGACATTTTGATGTATTTTTAATCTTTGTTGGAAGCCGCCCAGAGTGGCTGGGGAAACCCAGCCAGATGGGAGGGGTAAAAATAATAATGTATTATTATATTATAACAACATTGTAGCCTTAAAGATAATGGCGCTGGAAGGAACCTCTAAAGCTCATCCAGCCAAACCCGCTGCTCTACAGCCTCTGTGTCAGACGGCTGCCTGGCTTCTGCTTAAACAGCTCCGGCAAGCGATTGCTCACGACCTCTTTGAGGCTGTCCATTCCACTTTTCATGTGGCTCCGATCATCAGAATGTCTCTTCTGATTTTTCGCTGAAATCTTAACATTCTCTTCTCCAGGCTTTAAAACAATTTTTGGAAGGTGCAGACCCTTTTTTGCTTCCAGGCATGCATATGTGAATTCCGACACGATTTTATATGCAGACAGATTCCCCCGTCAGGTGGAAACACAGCCCCACTGCTTTATAGCTTCTCCACTGTAATGTGATGTTAATATAACTTCCCAGAAGGGTTTTACAGATGTGAAGGTTTTGTGAGTTGCAAATACTTTAGCTTATTAACCCCCAAGCACTTCTTTACAGGCCTCGAGCTCAATGTGGAAAGCAATTAATTGTTCCAACGGCATAAATCACCAAGTGATGGAATTCATGGAGATTCCATCTGTTTTAAGTGCATTAATTTTTTTAAAGCCAAAAACAACCCATCACTTGTCACACACATCAAGCTATCAACACTTCTCCCATTTATGATTTCTACCCAAAGGAGCACTTTATAATATAGTAGCAACGGTAACATCTGAAGGACAATAAAAGCGAAATCCCTGGAAGAAATGGCCCCTCACTGAAGCAGTCAGTCTTGCAGCCTTAATGGTAGTCTCCACAAAAAGGTTACCCAGCTAGCTTAGCCTGTTTAAGAGGAAGCTACACCAGTCATTTTATTTTCATTTTGCTTTTTATTTGTATACCACCTTTCTATAAGGCAGTCTACAGGCTAAAGAAACAACAAAATATATCACAAAAATTGTAACACAATCTAATCCAATTCAAAAAGTCATAATAAAAACATGACTTTAACTACTTATGTCAAATAAAGTAATATTCAGCAATCTATTTGAATAGAATAGTACACAATGCAATTATCAGCATGTAATATATTAGCAAATTAAAATGAAACAAATTCACACTTAACAAGTACAAGTACAATCATAATTACTAAACTACAATCAATAAAAATAACAGCAAGCTGCAATGCATAAAACACCACAATGCAAGGAAAACCATGTAAAAACAAAGACACACAACTCATAAAATTATATATATAACCTATAACTCCTCTTCTCCCTTCCCAGCTGCTTCTGCTGGGCTGGAGGGTGGGGCAAGGCAGTGGGGGAAAGCCAATGCTTGATGGCCAGCACAAGGTATCTCTCCCCTCACTCCATCTTCACCCCATATGTGCTAGACGTGAGCATTATAAAGCCCCAGTATTATTTTCCATCTCAGAGAAAAAAGCAAACCAAACTGAACCCAACCTTTCTACCCAAGTCCCCAAATTGCAGGGTCCCACCTCATATATAATCCTAGCGTGCTTAGATCTAATTAGTGCATGAAGAGGTTAAAACCATAGAGTTCACTGTCCTGCCTATGTCACTTCCTCTCACCTTGGGAGGAAATGGGTCACCAAATCTTTGTTCTCCCTTCTTTCCTCCCTCCTTGTGGATTTCAATACGTAAGGAGCTCCGAGCTTGGCTTTAAGCAGCATTCTTTCATTTCAGACCAGAATGGAGTCTGAAAGTAGCGTTTTTCTGCCCTAAGAGTTTAGTAACTTTTGTGACTAAGCAACTTTTGCAACTTCCTGCGCACGTTTGCTGACTCCTGCATGGAAAAGCCTATTAATCAGAGAGTTTTGTAAGTAAGCCATTTTATGACTTGTGGACTCTAGGGAAGTGGGGAAGCTTGGGAATAGCTTCTAAAAGGGAACATATTGGGACTCACTGGAAAGGCACATTTTAAATACAGTATCTTATGGCCTATATTTACATGCTTTGCAGCGACGAACATGTGCCTAATCGAACACTGGTAAAATGTTTGCTGCCTGTAATAATTGTAAGGTGTATTTTTTAAAAAGCCGTTACAAATTCTCTAAAGATATATGCTTGTTTTGTTTTATTTGCAATTTAATATTTGATATATATGAAAGCAGTGCTTCAAGCTTGGCAGGTAATCTTGCTGCTTCTTACTGGACTCTAAAATGGCAGCGAGGCACTGATCTCACCACACAGGGACTGTGGAATGAGTCACGCGATCACCTTGGTTTTCTTTTCTTTGATAATAATTGTTCTTAGTTTTAAATTACATTCCAATAATAGCCTCATTATAACAATACCAATTTATAATACAGTTACTAATACCAATCATTCAAATAACGATTTATATAATTTAGGTGGCTCCCCATGTAATAGAATTGATGGTTTGATGATTTTCTTTATATCTGCATTCCAAAATCTTACTAATTTCAATTACATCCCAGTCATAATAATAATTCCACTATGCAACGACTGCAATATTAATAACTTCAATTCGTGTTGACGCATTAAATGATTTGTAAGACTACAAGTGAGACACTCAAACTATATCCTTGTTCTTCCTATGTGTGGCCCAATCACCTTGGTTTTCAAAACGTTATCGTCGTTTACCTGCCTGTACAGATAAAATGGGTATTTTCCGCCCGAGTACTCTATCTCAAGGCTGGAAGTCAAGTTACTACAATGACACCTTGAGAAACGGCCATCTTGAAGCGTTTTGTGGTGGCAAGCTTAATCTGTATTCAGGTGACCGCTTCTCTGTGTGCCATGATCCACCTTGGCTGACAAGAAAAGTCAGCGTGGGATAGAAAAGTATAATCCCCAAAGCTACTCTCCCTAAAGCTACCAGTTTGCTTGTCTTGCCCAAATTCGAGTTGTCAAAACAGAACATAGCAAAACATTATTTGGAATTTGAAGCCGAGGCAGAGCTGTAAACAGAAGTATACTCTCAGGATGGGTATGGTGGTAGTGAGGGAAATGATTAAAATAATTGCAGCTTTGCTTGATTAGGTCTTCTCAAGAGCATAGTTTTGTGGTGGTGGTGCTTGAAAATATATTTTTACGTATGCCCCTGTTGCAAAATTGACTCAACTCCAACTGTGGGTTAGATTCCATCTGCCATTTCAGATGCGCCTGCTTCCCTCTCCTGCGTTGTCTTCAGCTGCAGTCTGCTGTTCAGAGTACGGCTCTGTGAATCTTTATATGGATTTTGGAGTGGCTCTAAAGACGCTGCCTACCAAAATATTTTGAGGCAGCGTGGTACTGAGCTTTGTGTTGCCGTTCGGGGTGTGCATCCACCACAAGATTTGGTTCAGCTCCTGATTCAACACTTCGGAAAACAACTTTAAATCGCTGGAAAATTTAAAAATAGCTATTACACTTTTCCCTTGGATGGGATGAAATTTGCAGACACACTACCCACCCCCCACTCCCGTCAAATCAGTTAAAGGTATAGGTACCCCTGCCCATACGGGCCAGTCGTGACCGACTCTGGGGTTGCACGCCCATCTCGCTTAAGAGGCCGGGGGCCAGCGCTGTCCGAGGACACTTCCGGGTCACGTGGCCAGCGTGACGAAGCTGCTCTGGCAAGCCAGCACCAGCGCAGCACACGGAAACGCCGTTTACCTTCCGCTATAAAGTGGTACCTATTTATCTACTTGCACTTAAGGGTGCTTTCGAACTGCTAGGTGGGCAGGAGCTGGGACCGAAAGACGGGAGCTCACCCCGCCGCGGGGATTCGAACCGCCGACCATGCGATCAGCAAGCCCTAGGCGCTGAGGTTTTACCCACAGCACCACCCGCGTCCCTCCACCAAATCAGTTAAGTCTGCCTAATTACAGGGCAATAGGTTCAGGGGCTTTTAAGTTGTTGTTGTTGTTGTTGTTGTTGTTGTTGTTACTATTAAGAAGAAGAAGAAGAGTTTGGATTTGATATCCCGCCTTTCACTCCCCTTCAGGAGTCTCAAAGCGGCTAACATTCTCCTTTCCCCTCCTCCCCCACAACAAACACTCTGTGAGGTGAGTGGGGCTGAGAGACTTCAAAGAAGTGTGACTGGCCCAAGGTCACCCAGCACCTGCATGTGAAGGAGCGGAGACGTGAACCCGGTTCCCCAGATTAGGAGTCTACCGCTCTTAACCACTACACCACACTGGCTCTCGCTTACTATTGGCTCACTGGCTTACTATTTATTATTTATACCCCGCCGATCTGGCTGGGTTTCCCCAGCCACTCTGGGTGGCTTACAGCACATTAAAAAATGGTAAAACATTAGACATTAAAAATTTCCCACTAAAGAGTTGCCTTTAGATGTCTTCTAAACGTCAGATAGTTGTTTATTTCCTTGACATCTGATGGGAGGGCATTCCAGAGGGCAGGTGCCACTACTAGGTTTTGTTTTGTTTTTTTTTGTAAAGGAAACATCTATAATAGTTTTTACTTTTTTTACATAATCAAATGAAGTTTGTGGGCCATACGTGAGAGGATGAATTCTGCCAAAGTTCAGAAGGTAGCCATGTGGATATTCTGCAAGGGCAGACTTTGCAGTTTGAGGATGGATCAAAAATGGGAATTGCTTCATCTCTCCTGATGTACTGTGGACAATTTGTCGAAAAACAGCACACATTAGAGAGGTGCCCCTAGGTAAGAAACCTGCCAAACTGCAGATAAATCAGTCCAGTACGTTTTTGCAATCTTCTTTAAAGTTTCCTTTTGGGGAGGTGGGTGGAGAACTAAAAGGGATTGAATTAGATCGTCTCTCCCTCCAAAATGCTGAGACTGGAAAGTCAGGGCAAAATCATCCCCTTTGGCTTGATCTGTTAGTCACAGCAAATCTCCCCCACCCCACCTCATCCCTGGTGTTTGCCCTACCTCCCCCCTCCCCTTGCACCCTAGCATTTTCCTTATATGAGAAGCTTGGAGACATTGGTTTTACTTTTAGCAGAGACTTGTCTGTAGTATTTTGTGTGTGTGCCTGAGGCACCCTGACACACTTCAATATGTGCCCCCAACTTTGACCCTTCACATATGCTTCTTAAAGGTCCTCCTTTACCCCCAGACAAGCCTAGAATCCCTCCAGTGCACTCTGTTTCAGCTGAGGATTTATCCAGAGCTGATAACTGATCCTAGTTTCCATCTGGAATGAATGAGTTTGCCAACACTGAATTTGTTATTCCATAAACAATACTGTAGCTGGTTTCGGGAAGCTAGACGGCCTAGTGAGCTTCTGTCCTACAAGGTTGGCACTGTGCAGACATATTAAATGGCCCCCTTTCCCCTCTGGGCCAGCCGTGTTGGAATGCAACTCCCACAATTCCTGACCGTTGCCTATGCTAACTGGGGCTGATGGGAGTTAGGCTATGGTCTGGTTCTCTTCAGATATTAGACCATCAAAATGGCAGAGCCAGAGCTAGTTATGAAGTGGCTGACTCAGGCAGCTGATTTTGGATGTCACAAAAGGCCAGCAAATAGTTGCCACTGTTATTCTATTTTTACTGCCAGAAATATTTTCTTATTCCCAACAGAAATATACTAATGTTCATTGCCCTTTTCCATGTTATGTTCTCCTTGTGGTACAGAGCTGAATCCTTCTAATTTTCCATCACCATTTCCCTTTCCTATTTCCTTTGACCTGTTGGTGTCTTCTAATAACGAGGCTCGCAGTGCAAGTACTTCTGCCATGAACCCACAAAAACTCAGTGTGGGCCCTACTAGGCTCTGCAGTGTTCATGCTCAGACTCTGTGCAAGAGCATGATAGAGTGAGTTTCCATTCCCACAAAGAAACCACAGCCCAGCCCACTGATCTGGATTATTAAGTGGTTCAAGATCTGGTTCCAAAAGCCAAAAATCAATCATATCTATTAAACCTTCTGCACCTGGGAGAAAGTAGAACAATATCCCCATATCGAACTGTTTTTAGCACATTCCTCATCAAAAGCTGCTGCCAAATATTTACTGCCATTTTCTGAAGGGAGAAGTCCCCGATTTTTTTTTTTTTAGTGGTGTGACCTTCAGCTTTATTGACCATGATAAAATGCACATGCCAGTGCTACCAAAATGCTTTATTGCCCTGCATGAGATAAGCTAAATTACATTCGCTCTCCCAAACTACCAAGCATTCTTGATGGGAGCCTGAAGCATTTCTATTAGGAAACGGCAGGTGCGGGCCAGGAATTAGTAGATGGTTGCCATTTCGAGAAATATTTCACAAAGACTGCCGTCTGCGTTTGACCTTCCCATTGAGCTGCTTATCACAGCCAATAAACCCTGACTCATTAATTAGAGCTGCCCTCCAAACTGAAGGTGCTTCAGACAACAGAGTTTGAAATGGTAGGACTTGCTGGGAGCGAAACAACATCTCCTACAAAGCGACTCTATTTCCGGGTAGGGGATGCTATCAGCGTTACATTCATAATTGCTTGGTGCAGCATACAAATTTACCCAGAATACTGCTCAGCTCTGTTAGGAACCAAGTGCCATTCCCCAGAGTAGCTCTTCTCCAGCTAGGAATGTCAAATGAGATTCTGAGCATATGTGGCTAGCATTTGGCAGTTTGTAAGTGAACTCGAAGTTCCTTAAGGTTACTTTTCACTCCTGATGAAACTCTCATTGACTGCTGTGAAAATACAGTGATACCTCAGGTTAAGAACTTAATTCGTTCTGTAGGTCCGTTCTTAACCTGAAACTGTTCTTAACCTGAAGCACCACTTTAGCTAATGGGGCCTCCCGCTGCCGGACCACGATTTCTGTTCGCATCCTGAAGCAAAGTTCTTAATATGAGGTATTATTTCTGGGTTAGTGGAGTCTGTAACCTGAAGCGTATGTAACCCGAGGTACCACTGTATAGGGCTATTCAGAAGAGGCCTCCCTCCGTCCGTGTAGATAGCCAACTTGTGGAGGGGACAGCTGGAGATTGTCCGCTGGCTCCCATAATGTCCATAATGTCCGTACATTTGAGTGCAATGCCAGGAAGGAGAGCTTATGAACATCCCACTATACCCAAATGAGCTCACTTATCCAAAGTTCTTCTCAATGAGTGGGCATCAAGGGAGACTGTAGGGCATAGGGGTGTGATGGGTAGGGGCAGCAGTCGTGGCCCATTAGTTCTTCACTTGTATAGTGTATACCTGGAGGGTTAGAGTACACCAAGCCTTTGTGTCAGCTGCAACAGGGCCAGCTGCTTTGCAGGCAGAAGTCCAAAGGGTATTTCGTATTAATTGTATGCTCTCTATGAAATGCCTTTTGGTTGCAGTGAATGACATACCCAGCAAGGGCAGACTTTGGTCTTTCAAATTTCACTGGCACCCTGTTAGGAGTAGGTCAGCAATAAAAAAAACACTGGTGTCAGTGAAGTTAACTTTATTCAAAGAAACCCAAACAGCACAGGCCTAGTGGTCACAGCAACTCTTCCCAGTAGGTCTTGCCCCAGTGAAACAGTTGCCCCAGTGAAACAGAACGTCCCTGCCTTCCCACCATTCTCTAAGGCTCCTTCCCCAGTAGCCTAAGGCTCCGTTGTCTTGTCTCTTGTTGCTTCACCCTCTACATTTGTCTGCATGTTCTGGGAGACCAGAGAGGAGAGGAGCTGGTCGCAGCAAGAAGGGGAGACTTCCTGGATTCTTCAGCAGCCTACCTCATTTCTGTCTCTTGGCCCCCACTCCTCTCCTGCCTCCGATTCTGGACTGCTCTCTGCCCCAGACTCTTACTGCTCTCTAAACCCTGTTACCTCTTCAGCTTCCGGCACCCCCTCCCAGTCTGCCCTCTGCAGCCAGCCAGACCACGACACCCCTTGCCTCTCGCCTTCCTTTGTGCTCAATTCACTAGGTCATAGTTGCAGCTCTCCTGCCCTCAATCTACCATCCTTACCCAGATTACCTGACCAAGCAAATCAGCCTTTTGTTGGGTGAGATTCTATACTCTGTGGGCCAGTCAGTTCTCTTGATTCTTTCTTATAAGCCTTACCTGTGACTGTTGACCCTGTTGTTCCTGGTTGTGTGTGTCTGGGGCAGGCAACTGAATTTTCAGGTGTCTATGGGATAGGTTGAAAGAGAAAAAACAAACCTACAGGTCATAGTCTGCATGCGTACAAGCACACCAGATGCAGGCAGGCTTCTTTCACTTGCTGAGACAACTCGTAATATTGAGTCAATTCTGAATTGAGCTGAAAGGAGTTTGCCTCGTCACTAATTCCACACCTGTTCTAGCATCAGTGCCAACCTAAGCCTCTAATCACCTTTTTCTGTGGACTATAAATGCCATTTAAGCTATAACACTTTCTCAAAGGACTGCATCAATGCTTTTCTGACACTGGCGTGAGAAATTTCTAATAGAGAGCAGCATCCTTATGCTGGGATTAGGGATGGGTAAATCTGTCTGTTTCAGTTTCTAAATTTTCCATTCTTGGAAAATTTCAGTTGTTCACATTTCCACATCAGTTTTTTTTTTTTTTTTAAAAAGAGGTCTCATGAAAATACACAAGCATTTCTGTGTGTATTTCTTCACAAATACAGAGTTTTGCATGCAATTTTTTCCTAATTCCTAGATTTGTAGTGATAGACTAGCATAGATGGTCTGATCTGCGGGTTTACTTCGGGCGCTATTTCCCCCCCCCTTCCTCCCGCCCCGCCTGATGGAACTGAGAGCTGCAGATGGAGCACGAGAGAAAAGATACAGAACTGCAGCAGCATCTTCGTAACTTGGACTTCATTTTGCATGAAAAGTGGTTGCTGCTTGTAGTTATTTAATTGCAGTGTTTCATCAGCTGGTGTCTTGAGCAGCAACCTCTGAAAACGAAGGGCTAAAAACCGGCACTGCTCTCCAAAATTATCTGGTCCCTTTTAACTTCGCATTTCAGCTGGTTGACTAAAATCCCTTATTTTGGCTGCTGATCCCTTATTTTCGAGGCTGCTGGTCCCTTATTTTCAAATCTATAAGTTGACAGCTATAACACATACACACAAACCAACCACATATCTGTCACTAGACACTGGTCCTACCACTGTCAGAAATGCAGAGCAGTTCTCATCCCGACTGCAAAGTTGTCCCCACATGCAGAATTTTGTTTTCCCTCGTGTGAATGAAGTCAACAGTGCCTGACTGATGACTCCCCAGGTGATAACAAAAATGTTGATTATTTATCCCTGTGTGCATGACCTTATACTATGTACTATTGAATTTCATTATATTTCTATCATTCCGTTTTATAAGGTCATGCAATTTATTCTGCGTAACAGAGCAATTCTCCCCATTTACTGTGGCTCCTAACTTGGTGTCATTCACAAATTTCTTCAGATCTCCTTTACGTCGCCAAAGTCACAACTGTATAAAATAATCCCTGAACAGTGACCCCGAGAACTCAGCTGGTTATTTGTCTCAAATAAGATAACTTACCTTTTTTCATAACTTTTGACTCTTTTTTCAAACTATACCATATAGAGCTTCTTGTACATATGTTGATAACCACTTTTGCCAGTTTAAGGAATATTATTTCATGTGAACATGTTGTTCTTCTTCTTTGGCGATCACTTGTAGCCGAATAAGATGGTCTTCCATAAACACGGTTTTAAAAGTGAGTCCGTAAGTGACTGTGGAGGCCAATTCTGGATCCTCACGACCTTCCATAGTGGGGACATAGGTTTCTCGGTGGGAGTTGATTACGGTGAGGCCAAATGTGCCTTCCTCTTAGCTCATTTCTCCTTTTCGCCCTGAGTTCGTGCTTCTTCAAAGTCCATGACACCTTTGGTAAAGGCTGTTTTCCCACTGGAGCGCTCGCAGGCCAGTGTTTCCCAATTGTCAGTGTTTATACTACATTTTTTAAAGATTTGCCTTGAGAGAGTCTTTGAACCTCTTTTGTTGACCACCAGCATTATCCTTTCCACTTTTAAGTTCGGAATAGAGTAGTTGCTTTGGAAGACGATCATCAGGCATCCAAACAACACGACCAGTCCAACGAAGTTGATGTTGAAGAATCATTACTTCGACATTGGTGATCTTTGCTTCTTCTAGTACACTGGCATTAGTTCACCTGTCTTCCCAAGTGATGTGTAAAAATTTTCAGAGACACCATTGATGGAATCTTTCAAGGAGTTGGAGATGGTGTTTATAAGTGGTCCACATTTCACATTTAAGGAATATTATTTCATCTGATCATGGATCGGGTACTTTACTAAAGTGCAAATAGAGTAGTTGTGTTTGTATTTACCCCAGCGGAAAGTTATTTGTTGTTTTGAAATGGATATTGATCAGAACATGAGATTAAGCAGAACATTTGTGGTTAGCCTCTCCTCCCTCCAAGAGGGGAGGTGTTGTGGGTGGGACGATTTCTGCATCACCCACTCACCTGGCTGGCGCACCACGCCCACAGGTAAGCGCCCAACCGGGCGGCTTGGAGTGGGCGTGGATTGCAGTTTATGTTACTGCTGCACCAGCCATTCTGCCTCATTTTCCGCCTTCCCGTCGCGAATCAGGACCTTCCCTTGCATCTCCTCCGCGAGCTCAGCAGCGAGGAAGCGACCACGTGGATTTTACTTGGAAGAAAGGAAGCTCTTTCGTCAGGGAAGTTTTGCCTTAGCGTGAGTTATTCAGTTGTTGTGTGCCTGCTTTATTTCTTAGAATTTTCCCCTGCGCGGCTGTACGCTTTCGCCCTGCTTTCTCAATTTAAACCCCACTGCGACTTTGGGACTGCTACTGTGTGTGCTCTGTTTGTGTGTGTGTGTATGCCTGTGTGAGACATCAGCAGCAAGTTATGGGATGTGCACTGACTGGAAATGAAGCAGTGTGACTGCCCCAAAACTTTTGCAAGTGCAAACAGATGTGAAGGGGTATTGTCTGTGGCTGCCTTAATAGCAGCCACAATATGAGCACAACTCATCATGAATGCACACTAAGAAGTAGATCTGGTTGTGTCTGTGGTTCTCCAACGGGTTTCCTTAAAGGAAGCTTGGCAGGTGAACTTTACTGGCATCTTGAATTAACACTATTCTGAATCAGTCCCTGGCTTTCCCCTATCTTTCTCCTTTTCTTATCCATTACTTGAAAGCCCTTTGGGTTCAGCACCTAGCACACCACTTGTGCTAAACAAATGAAGTAGTCAGAGCCTTTGGGCATTCACAAATGTTTAATAAAGTTGCTACAGTTTCTGACGGCATTCATATTACAATATCCAATGTTCTGAGCTGTCTTGAATATGGATTCGCAATGTTTCCCCTGATACACTGGAGTCGTTAACAGAAATCATTACAGTCATTGATCATGCACCCATTTTTGTAGCTTGTGGTATTGCTAGTACATGTTTTCCACGGAGAAAACCCTACATTGTAGTGTCAGTGTTTGCTCACCTGAAATGCTAGGAGGCAGGTGTAAGAATGTATTATGTGGGAGTTAAAATCCCACTCTTTGATCACGGAGAAGGCTCACTTTGGCATGCTTCTTTAGACAGTGTTTCCAGTCACTGCTTAATAGCATGTTTGTGATCTCAGACATTATCATTGAACTCATTAGCACCACTTCAATGCATAGTACAGCAGAAGGAGACGGTTGAATGAGGATATATTTTGCCTGGCTGGCTTTGTTCAGTTACATGCTTAGCAGAGGAAACCAGAATTTGCCTGCTAAATCCCGGCTAGCCTGCAGGAGGTAGAGCTGGATATATGCTCCTTTGCCATGTATTTATCGCAGGCATAGGCAAACTCGGCCCTCCAGATGTTTTGGGACTACAACCCCCATCATCCCTAGCTAACAGGACCAGTGGTCGGGGGTGATGGGAGTTGTAGTCCCCAAACATCTGGAGGGCCGAGTTTGCCTATGCCTGATTTATAGTATTAAATGCCTACACGGTCTTCCAACAAGGAGAGGGTTAGGGTGACTCAGACTTTAGGACAAGGCTATGAGATGCAGATGAAGTTGGAGATCCATCCCAAATCCTATTTTTTGTGTAATCAAAAGTTTTCTTCAGTGACGAGTAGTTTGCTGTTTTTGCAGAATCAATGGTTGTGAATATATCAGAAATCTTTCCTCAGGTCATGCATTGATCAAGCCTTGAGGCCAACCAAGCTTTATCTCAGCTACCAAGAGTCTCTGCCATTATGCTTGCCTATATTGTCTCTCTCCATAAGGGAAGAACCTTGGGATTGAGGATTAGGCAGTTGGAGGAACAGAAATAGGCAAATCTGTCAGTTTCATTTCATTCAGTTTCTCATTTTCCTCACCACAAATTCCATGCTCCACATTTCTGCAGCAATATTTGGGTGTTGTCTTTTAGAAAAAAATGTCAGTGCAAATTTCTTTAGGCAAAGCAATTTCCCCTAATATGAGAGATGCACTGTTATGCACACTTTGCCCTCTTACATGCATTTTTTTGTACGCGTTACTTGGCTGGAGAACTGCATTGCAAAATTCAGAGATGTGCAAATTTTGAAGGTTGGCTGTGCTTTGGTTTGTGAATTGTTTTGGAAAGTGCAATTTTTGATAAGTCTGCCTTTAAATGTGAACTTAGTCAAATCCCTACTGAGGACTTTTGAACCTATCTTCCATGGTTTGGCATTATGTACAAATCACCGGGCAGACTAACTTCCTGCCTTCCAAGATCATTTTATCTGTTCGGGGCGGACAGCACAGATAGTTGAGAGCAAGTCCCATTGAAATCAGTGGAAGTTGCTTTTGGCTAAATATGTAGAGGATCTGGTTGCAAGTGAGTGAACACTGCTAGCAGGGGACCAGGGAAAACAATAGGAGCAACTTCTTGGAATCCTGGGGATTGTTGTCGGGCAAGGGTGCTGAGAATTCTCTGCTAATGATCTATGGCTTTCCCCTTCCTTTCCCTAGAACTACAACTCCCAGGACAGCTTGGGGTGAGGAAGTGGCGATTAAGCCAGTTGAACTAGTGATGTCTATATAAGCTACATGTTGCTATTGCTACCCTTCACCCAAATTCTGGGAGCTTGTGTTCAGAAAAACAAGCAAAGGGCTAATTTCACCTGCAGATGGTCACTGTTTTTCAGGAGGGATTCAAGTGCACACTGGAGCCCAATATTTGTGCAATTAAAAGTGCATAAAATTGTTCCGTCACCTCAATGCAACAAAGCTACTTAAAAAATAACAGCAGCTTTCTGCAGTTAGGTGAGGAAATGCCCTGAAAAGTGTGGGATAGACAAACGACTAAGGGAAAGACATATAAACACCCCACAAGCAACCCACGATGAACGCTCATCGTCATATAACCACCCCACAAACAAATCACAACAAAGACTCCACAAAGATTTGGCATAATTGAGTAATGAGCATAACAGCTGCAATTATTGAAATGAATAGGTTACTTCATCTTAGAAATGGATTGAAAAGGGCCAGTGAAACCTGACATTGCTAGCTGAGAGGCTATTTGTCCCAAGTGTTTATGTTGAAGCAGAATTCGGATTTGGTCTCGCTACCAAAAGCAACAGATTTTAATTTGGAAAGTAATAGTCAGGAGCTACCACTGTACAAAAGCAATCAGGCATCACATGTCATGTAGCCATCCCAGCTGGATGGCTATGCAGCAATATCAAAAGTGCTAAATGTATCCTATGACCTTTTGCTCCTGCTCTCAGGCTCCCCATTTGGATGTATTTATTTTTCTGCAAAACAAACCACTCCATGCCTCTTATTGTGTTTTATCTTGTGTTTAATTTAAATGGAAGATAGTCAAAGGCAAAGGACTAATTTGTCACACTGGGAAGAGAATTCTCAGTGAGCAACTAAAAAACTTTGCTGCTCTATTATCATTTTTTAAAAGGGATGCAATTATTTTTTTGTTTTCCGGAAGTGTTAATATGCTACATTATTCTTAATGGTAAACAACTTCTGCAGATCTTCTTGAAGAAGCCACCTAGCAGGGAAAGGGAGGGGGCGTCCTCATCTCCTGCCAACAAAATTGGCCTTACTCTAATTTAAGCAACATAGTCAGAGTTCACAAAAACTTGTCATAAAACATGTTACAGAGAAGCAAAGTGTTGGAAGGAGCAAAAGTATATCTAGGTCACTGTAGTTCAGGAATCAGGACATCCACCTACAGCCACATTTGCAGCATTTAGAAGTCCACGTCATATTTTTTTCCAGCGGTTCAAATGCACCAGAATCTGGTCTAGCCTCCCCCAACCTGGTGCCCTCCGGATGTTTTAGAGTTGTTGTTGTTTAGTCGTTTAGTCATGTCCGACTCTTCGTGACCCCATGGACCAGAGCATGCCAGGCACTCCTGTCTTCCACTGCCTCCCGCAGTTTGGTCAAACTCAAGAATATTGTCGAACCATCTTGTCCTCTGTCGTCCCCTTCTCCTTGGGCCCTCAATCTTTCCCAGCATCAGGGTCTTTTCCAGGGAGTCTTCTCTTCTCATGAGGTGGCCAAAGTATTGGAGCCTCAGCTTCAGGACCTGTCCTTCCAGTGAGCACTCAGGGCTGATTTCCTTCAGAATGGATAGGTTTGATCTTTTTGCAGTCCATGGGACTCTCAAGAGTCTCCTCCAGCACCATAATTCAAAAACATCAATTCTTTGGTGATCAGCCTTCTTTATGGTCCAGCTCTCACTTCCATACATCACTACTGGGAAAACCATAGCTTTAACTATACGGACCTTTGTTGGCAAGGTGATGTCTCTGATTTTTAAGATGCTGTCTAGGTTTGTCATTGCTTTTCTCCTAAGAAGCAGGAGTCTTTTAATTTCTTGACTGCTGTCACCATCTGCAGTGATCATGGAGCCCAAGAAAGTAAAATCTCTCACTGCCTCCATTTCTTCCCCTTCTATTTGCCAGGAGGTGATGGGACCAGTGGCCATGATCTTTTTTTTATTTTTTATGTTGAGCTTCAGACCATATTTTGCGCTCTCCTCTTTCACCCTCATTAAAAGGTTCTTTAATTCCTCCTCACTTTCTGTTTTCAAAGTTGTGTCATCTGCACATCTGAGGTTGTTAATATTTCTTCTGGCAATCTTAATTCCGGTTTGAGATTCATCCAGTCCAGCCTTTTAGCTTCCCTTATTTCCAACCAAGTGATACCGTTTTTGTCATTCTGATTAAGCATTTTGCCAGGAAAGATGAAACAACATAAGAAGTACAAGGACACATGTAGTGCGACCGTGAAAATCCTGTATCCCTCGCACCTGCCCCTTCCACTAAAGATGGGTTTAAAAATAGCTGGGGATTTTTGACTGTTGAATTGTCCTTACTCTGGGCTTTTAAACAGAGACACAAGAACCACAATGGCAGAAGGCTAGAAAAGGTAGAGTCTGTTTTACCAGCATTATCTCATTGAGGAAAAATGGCAAAGGAGCACTTTCGATGTTCAACAAACCTCATCCCAATTCTGGAGTGGCTGTAGAACCAAGCTCTCGCTGTATAATTTTCATTTAGCAAAGTAGACCTGGCCTCCTGTCATTTTTGTCCCCTCCCCTGCCCCCCCCCCAGCTGTACTCCTGCACATTTGTCTAGCAAGCAGACCAGGATGGGATTTCCAAGGGGAAGAAGAAAACTACTGACCCGAGCTGGAGGATCAGAATAACAATGGAGTCTTACAATTATCATTGCACTCAAAACAGGGTAGCTGTGTTGATGGAACTTTTGATTCAGAACTGTTTTGGCTGAATGGTTTTACTTATGGAAATACTTGGGTTTCCTGTGCAGCTTGTTTGGCTTTCGTGGAAACGGCTTGCTTTAGACAGCACACTGTGAAATCTGCCGTATGTGAGGTTAGAGCAAAAAAACGACTTCAGCCAGGTTCTTATAACAATTTTGCTTCCCAAATTTGATGTGCAGGAAATCCTTGTCATTGCCCATCAGCAGTAAGCAGGTGGATGTCTTTTTGCATCTGTGTTGAATGTGTTTGGATGTCTGGTGCTGTTTTCTTGCTGGCACATAGATGTATGTGTAGCAGCCTCCTTGATAGCTTGGAGGAGCTACAGTTCAATGGCAGAGCATCCGCTCTTGCACAAATATGGTCCCAAGTTCTAAATCCCAGACAGATCTCCCTGGACAGAGCCACCGTCTGTCAGTGTTAACCAGAATGAACTTCAGCGCTTCTCAAGCTTCCATCTTCAGTCGTTGTTGGACTACAGTTCCCATCATCCCGTGCTATCAGAACCAGTGGTCAGGGATGATGGGTATTGTAGTCTCACAAGAGCTGGAGACCTAAGTTTGAGAAACACTGATGCGTTAATGGTCTGACTTGGTTTAAGACAGCTTCCTATGTTACACCTTTTTAGATCATGTTTGTGTGGCTGTGTTAGGGCTTGCTGATCAGAAGGTCAGCGTTTCGAATCCCCACAATGGGGTAAGCTCGCATTGTTCAGTCTCAGCTCTTGCCCACCTAGCAGTTCGAAAGCATGTCAAAGGGCAAGTAGATAAATAGGTACCGCTCCGGCAGGAAGGTAAACGGCGTTTCCGTGCGCTGCTCTGGTTCGCCAGAAGCGGCTTAGTCATGTTGGCCACATGACCCAGAAACATATCTGCGGACAAACGCTGGCTCCCTCAGCCTATAGAGCGAGATGAGTGCTGCAACCCCAGAGTTGTCCGCGACTGGACTTAATGGACCTGTACCTTTAACTTACCTTTCTCTTATGACTAAAAAACAGGGAAATGTTGGGCTACTATATTTGAGAAATTCTGGGGCTTCTGTTTTGGAACTAGGCCCATCAACTACCAGATATGGGCTTGTTGCACGTTTTATACTTCATAGTGTAGAGCATAGCATACTGACAATCCTACAGCTACCTTCTTTTTCCAGCCCCCTTGAGAAGGCAAACTTCCCTTGGCTTACTTGAGAATTGAGTTGGCAAGTAACAAGCATCATTGGAGAATGTGTGGGATAAACATTGCCACTGGTAATTTTTCAAGAGCTCATAACTCTTTGGCATGTGCTCTTTCTCAGGATATGTGCCTCCCACCTGCCCTTCATGCAGACACAGGAAACAAGCAAACCACCAACCATAAAACAAAATTTGAGCTGATTCAGGCAGCTGTCAAAGCACTTTGGGATGAGGCAGGCTGTTTCCTGAAGCATTGAATTGGTGTCTGAACCAATTCTTGTGATTGGTGCACACACTTCTGTGTTGGTATAGATTCAGATATTTCAGCAATACTTTTGATGATCTCAGGGTGAGAGTGTATTGTTGGTGAAAGCAGCTATACTGAGGCCAGAACTTTCAAGAGTGGTGAGAATTTTGTGCATCAGGATTCATATTTAAATAACGTTCTCTATAGCTTTTGCAATATTTTTCAATATTTGAATAATCTCCAAACATCATGAGCACTCTTTCTTCAGGGAAAACATCAATGACAATGTTGATAGGACTAAACTCAATGTTAAATAGCACAGAGCCCATGGAACACACATTTTGCAAATCTGGGAGGAACACAAGCAATTCAGCTTCAATCTCAGAACAAGTTTTATTCTGATTTTGTTTTTCACAAACATTTTAGTATGAAGGCATCATTTGTTAGAGTTTTCAGTTATGTATGGCACAGACAAAAGGAAAAGAACAGATTCATCAGCAAGTCCAGCATTTAAATGTCAGATTAACAAAAGAGGCTTGTGTTAACCCTATTTAGCAGTCTATATTAGAAGATATTTTGCAAGCAAGAGACTACATTTATTTGCATTGAAGTAAAAACATATTTTTGATCAAGAAAATTACATTTTTTTCTGACTTTCTTTATATCACAAATGTCAGGGTAAGGCAAATCCTTGATGAATTGTATGATAAAAATCCTATTTCCCAAGAAAATATATCCAACATATTTTGCTAACTTTGTCATTTTAAAAGCAAAGCGAACATGCACTGCATATAGAGAAATGTCTTCTTTGAAATCAAGTGCATAAGCAGAACAGTGTTAATTCACAAAAGAGGCTTTTCAGTGCTTCAGGGAGAGATTTACAGTTAGCTGCAGTGAATAGTATGCGGTCCAATATTAGAGAAAGTAATGTCCCAGACATCTCATCTGTAAACTTTTTATGAAAAGGAAACTTGTCAATCATCAGAACAATTGCTAGAATAGAGTCTCCCCCCTCAGTGTAGAATGAGGACATGAAAAGGACACCTAGGAACAATAACATTAAGATAATAGTTTTTGGATGCAAACACAAGTAATATAGGGCCTCTGTTCTCCATGTGCAAAGTATTGTGGAGGCAGTCAGGATGGGGGGGCGGTATATCTTTTAGATGTCAGTAAAACTCGGTGTTAATGTAAGAGTTCACACATTTTAATATCTTCTATAGAGCCTACTGTGCGTGTGTTTCTCTAAGCTCTAACAGAATCTACTCAGGCTGTATTAAGAGTGTTCTGTATGCGGCGGTAGCTGAGAAAATGGGAATTGTATTATTGCCTGCATTATTTAGTTTAAAAACGCCCACCCCGCCTGACCTGAAAGCACATACAGCCCTACAGTCCCAAATGAGAAAATCGTAAGTCACGGAGTCAAATCTGACACCAGACTGTTGCGATTTAATCGACCTTCCCCACCTTTGTCGTCTGAGATTCTGTGTTTGCTTCACACTTCGTGATAGCATCCTGAGGCAAAACTTTCAGAAAGAAGCACCACTGTTAAGGAGGACCAAGGTTAAGTGGAAATGGCAATGAAATTACTGCCATGTGCAATGGGGGCGGGGGGCGGATAGGCTCCAATCCAAGTATTTTGGTAGTTAATTATGTCGCGCACCTCTCCATCTTCAGTAGACGTTCAAACAGCTTTTCGTGTCTCTGCATATTTTTCTACATTCCTCTATTGTCTAGCCTGGTCCCCTTTTTGTCTGCTCCTTTCTAAAACTTAATCACAATGCTGCCTGAGGGGATTTAGATGCCAGCAGGCTTTGGTTCTCCACTACATACAGAGATGAGGCTTTTTAGAGGAATAATTTGCTGCTGCTGTGCACTGGCCCACTTGGGTCCTCATGTTCACAGATACCACCTACAGGCACACTCGCCAAGCAGCACCAAACATATGGCTAAGGGTGGAGGCATGGTCTGGATTTAACCCCGTGCACCTCCAAGCTTATGTCCAGCTTCGATATTTTCTGTAGAATCTACTGTGTGAATCTACTTCTAACTAAGCTCTTAAAAAAACAACTACTTAGCCTGCATAAGCATGTGCCTGTATAGCACAAGCCAAAAGAAAACGGGAAACTATATTATTGCGTGCACATTGCTTATTTTCAAAAACACACGGGGAGGAATTCAGCTTCACTTTTCCGATTGTTCTGCCAGGAACCTGCCGGATAGAACCATCTCCCCTATCTTCCCCCTATGTGCTGTTCCAGGGGTTCCAACTAATTCAAGGGGTGCTTGGTGGGGCACGGGGAACCTCATTGCACAAGCAGAGGTTCTTGTGCATGGCTTCCACTGATGGGACTCCTTAGTCGAATCTCGCCCATACAACTTTACAATTCCATATGGAAAAAAATTGGCTCACATGATGTAGCATTCCAAATTATGGCTTACTGGGCTTCTGGAGAGTTCACAGTCGCTTTATTATTATTTATCGAATTTATATACTGCTTTGTTGCTCTGCTCTCTTTTTTACTGCCACGTCATGCAGAGCTAAGCCGAAGTTTGGCTGAGCATATCAACTCGACTGAGGGCTCGTCCACACTTCCGCTTGCCCCATTGTGGTTTCACCCTTGCCTCTCTCCTTTCCTGGGCAAAACCTGCTCCTTAGTGCTAAACTGGAGGCAACGTCAATCTGGAGAAAACCCAAATTGTCATTTGCTCCAATTGAGCATAAAGAATGGTTTTCCCAAGAGGAAGGCAGCAGGGCAGGAAGTGTGGATAAGTAGTGAGATGCATGTGAGTCACTAAAGGGTATCATTTAGGTAGCCCCATGTGTTGTGTGTGGGATTTTTACAAAGCCCCATCACCTCAAATTGGACAAATTGGGCAAGGTAATCCATTCTCTGAAGGCTGCTTCCACATGCAGATTGCTTCTGCTTATTTGGGGTGTGTCTTGTGACATATAGCTTGCTAGTCCTTCGATCACAGTACGTGGAATCTACCAGAAATGATAAATCAACACAAAGAGAAGGGAGGTGGGGCAGAAAACATAAAAAAGATACTTCTGATTCCAGTTAGCAGGAATGGAAAAGAAGAGGCACAGGAGCTCCACAGGTATAATGGGAGACTAAAATACATTCTTACTAAGTATAGCAAAATATCAGACGACATGGATTTAAATGTAACCCATACAATTTATTATACAGGGAACCTAGGTTCATATTAATGCTGATTATATTAATGCCTGTGTGATTCCAGACGGGAAAAAATCTTACTTTCTGGACATCACCGCAACGGATGGTTGAAAATGACAGGTGAAATTAGCAATAGACGATGCCATCTTTTCATAGCACAGTGTTTCTTCCCCCTGCCCAGACATAAATGTTGCTTAATTGGCAACACAACTATAGATCACAATGGAAACAGCAGCCTTGGCTTGGTAACCCACCTACATGGCATGCGGTAAACTAATTCATATTTCCATATACAATTGTGGAAGCTTAAAATATGTTTACTACTTTGTTACAAATTCAAGTTGGCAAAACTGGAAGAAAGAGAGTAGGGCTGATAGATTTTAGCTCAATTTCACACACTCACACACACACCCCCTACACCTTTATTGTTTGGGGTTGTTGCTGTTGTTTTGAAAATTCCTAAAATTATTTTAGGACTGTGGAGGATGGTGTCTATGCATAATAAGTTAAACCAGAATCTCATAATGTAAAAACATTCCTCTAATTGTTTTTAACAGCAGTTGGAAAATAGTTTTCAGAATATCAAACCATGGACTCATGCTGTGTGTTCTTTCCATCTTGCAAGTAGGGTATCATTTTAATTTACAGTGTGGTTGAAAAATGAATGTAAAATTCTTGTTTTTAAGTCGAGCACAGCATTTGCGAGCAGAACAGATAACATATGGTACAACATTCGTCACCAAATAACTGTTAATTGCATTTTTATGTATTAAAAAGTGTGCATATGCAGTTGAAAATATAACAAGAGTTGACAAGAAATTGTTAAAGCCAGAAGCCACATTTTATAATGTGCTAGATGCAGAATATCAGCTCTCCCTCTCATCAGAGGGCACCAAACGTGATAGTAATGTTCCGTATCTTAACTGACCATTACTAGACAATAAAATATTGGGCCATGTGGCAACATAATTGGGGTACAAAAATGTTTCATGCCGTGAGTAGTTTAGCAAAGGATTTGCTAACTACGGAAATTGATTGTCATATGATAAGTTAAGTTAGTCTAGAAACTCCATAGCCTATGTCTTTTTCTTTCTTTTTTTTGCACTCGTGAGTAACCTCATACATCCATAATGGATAACTTAAAATGCACCCGACAGCCAATTCAATTGTCCCTACATGAAGTGTACTGAAAAACACAGGAGTTGCAATGCTTGCAAACCTCTTATCAGATGGATTGGCTCAATCATATGGAGAATCTCCATATGGAAATATTTTCCAACCTCTGGTTTACATAAGGCTACCTGTAGGCAACTTCAGCAACACCAGAAATGTTTGTTTGAGCAGTTTCCACATGGCAGCAGTAATATCTGACACAAGGGTCCTGAAATCTCCATTCACACGCCTCTATGCATTTCTAGTTCTTATACTTTCCCCGCTGCCCATAGAAAAGTATAACAAGCCGAACACTACGAGGCACTGGCCTTGACAGGCTGACAAGTACCAGTATGGCAAAGGATACGAACATTCCCCATGACCTCTGAGGATTTCTAACAACGTTTAAAGGTCATTCGCACATGTTGCCTTGAAGAGGTATTAGAGCTGAGAAATAATATTTAGGGCGTGTGTGTGTGTGCGGACATATTCTGCAGAGGGGCTTAGATTTTCAAAAGAAGATGAAAAACATACAGGGTCGAAGCAAAGAAGATTGAACCAGGACATTGTAACCAAAGTAGAGAAGCGTCATGTTGTGTACTGAACAAAACGAAACAAAGAAGAGAAATGAATGTAAAGGATCCTTGTCTTAGTCCCCCTCCCCCCACCCCGCACTCTCCTTAATGTGCTGTTGTCTGCTAGTCACAAAGTTGTCATATAGTGCACCAGTGACTGCAGTTCTTGTTCCACTCTCCTCTTCTCTTCTTCTCTCATCATGGTCGTCTGCAGGGATGGAAATAATAATAATAATAATGATAATAATAATAATTTATTTATACCCCACCCATCTGGTTGGGTTTCCTCAGCCACTCTGGGCGGCTTCCAGCAGAACACTAAAATACAAAAACCTGTTAAACATTAAAAGCTTCCCTAAACAGGCCTGCCTTCAGATGTCTTCTAAAAGTTTGGTAATTATTTTTCTCTTTAACATCTGGTGGGAGGGCATTGCACAGGGCGGGTGCCACTGCCGAGAAGGCCCTCTGCCTGGTTCCCTGTAACTTGGCTTCTCACAGCGAGGGAACTCATAATGAAATTACTGTAATGTCACAGAACTCTACAGGAGCACCGACGACGTACTTTTACCTGTGTTTTCGGAAGGCTACTTCTGACATTACATTTTAGTAGTCCTGGCTTTGCAAATATGTGGAGGAAAAACTGAGGAGCAGCTGCCTCCTGGACCCTTCTGTTTGGTGGTTTGGCTCTGGCCTGCATTCTGCACCATCAAACTTTCCGGCTTAACTTAAGGATTTCTAATTTTGGAACTGGGGCATAAGCTTTTTCCATATACAGTAGTACCTTGGGTTAAGTCCTTAATTCGTTCCGGAGGTCCGTATTTAACCTGAAACTGTTCTTAACCTGGAGCACCACTTTAGCTAATGGGGCCTCCCACTGCTGCCTCACCGCCGGAGCATGATTTCTGTTCTCATCCTGAATAGAGGTACTATTTCTGGGTTAGCGGAGTCTGTAACCTGAAGCGTATGTAACTTGAAGCGTATGTAACCCAAGGTACCACTGTAGTTTTCAGGTTGTATGCTATTCACTAAGAAGTTACCGGAACATCTTCTCACCTCTCTGCAAACTTGGTGCAAACAAATCGGGATGGATGCTCAATAAGCAGCAAGTCCAAGTAAGGAGTTAAAAAACATTAACAAAGAAGTCCTAAGCGTGCACCAACAGCAGCCAGCTTTGTCTTATGAATGCCGGTCACACAGGTGCAACAGTGGGACAAATTGTAATTAATTGTAATCGGGTTGCACCGTTTTTGTGGGTGGAGATGCTTGTCTCGCAGTGAAATGAGCATGGCAGTGAGCTAGTAGATGCCTATTACAAATGCAGTATTTGCTATCCTTTGTGACATCCATATTTTTAACCACCAGCATTACCATGAACTATTGCACTTAATTATGAGGATGTTAGAAACTGATTATCACAGAGTAATTAAATGGTGAGCTTGCATCCAAAGCATTATTAGCATCAGTTATTAATTTTGAATCACCTTGAATTATCTTCGTGGTGCATCATAAAGCTTATGCTTCCTTTTTTTGATTAGCTTTGTGGTAACTGAAAGGAAGAGAGTGATCTCATCTGCTTAGAACGTGTGTTTCTAGCCGTCACAAAGTTCTAATCTTTTGCCTACTTGCTATTTTTAAAAGCTTCTGCGGGCGAAAGTGGAAGGACTCTGAGAAACATCACATAATGATATAAATATGAATTAGAGATAGTTTTTTGTTTTGTTTTTTTAAAAAATGGCTTATTCAATTAGTGATTCCTTATAGTTTCTTTAGTGCAGATGACAAAAGCTTTTTGATCAGACAAGGCGATAACACTAGACTCTGTAAAAGGTCTGCAGTGAAAGGGATTATTTGTTCTGAAGTTTCCCCCGTCTTCCTGAGCTTTTTCTCTGCATATACGGGCATACCTGGCTGGGTTCCTCTCTCTCTCTCTCTCTCTCTCTCTCTCTCTCCTCCTCCTCCTCCGGGCTTCTTTGCTATTACGTTATCTTTTATTATAAGTAAGTAATTATACTGCTTCATGTTTGGTTAAGTATTATTTTATCCTATCTTCCATCTCTTCAACTCACTACACTGCATGAGTTTCTCATATATTTTATCCATGTTCTTCATTCTCCCAATTTCTTGTTACATGTATATTATCTTTTCACTACTTCGTCAATATCTATCTCATCTTAAGATGCCAAAGTATGAATGAGCCTTTTGGCTGAACAGACAGCACCTTTGTGGATGCCCTGTCTCTGTATAGTTTCCTTCTTTCAACCAAACTGGGAAACTGTGGTTAAGGGCCTCAGAACAAACAAGAATATTAAGCCAACCTCCAACCATGGCTGGTAATAACTTCAGTGTTAAACTACAGTTAGTAGAAGGCTTTCTGGCTTTTTTGTGTGGCTCACATGAGGAGAGGAGGGAAGAACCTGTTTGTGTGGCCAAAAGATGGCATTCGTACCTCAGCTTATTAAACCAAGATAGGAGTGTCTGTACTTTTGTCCATTCTTTCCTTTGTTTTGAATAAACATTTATTTAAAATATCTGTATTTATATGTGTGCACAAGTTGCTCAACCTTCTAGTGGAGACTTTAAGACAGAAATCCTACCTGAACATAGTTCCTATTAAATTCAGTGAGACTTATTTCTTAGCCTATATGCACTGTAAACAAATTTTCACTTACAATATAAAAATAAATGAATTGTGGTTGCCATCTCTGCAACCCTGGTCAAGTCTATCTAACCATGGCTAATACATAAAGTACTGAGGTACAAGAGTAGGTTAAGTTTTGAATGATTGCTCCCACCTTCTGCAAATCAGATATTTTTATTTTCCCTGAGAATGAAACATACAAAGATTCAATGGAATTGGCTAATAACTTTCTTTTTTTCTTTTTATTTCTTTTTTGCTGGTTAATTCCACCTGATATCTCCTAATGCATATATTTGTGGGGAAAATAAATAATTCAATTCACTACTCAGTGAAAAAGAGTGTCTTTCCATTTAGATGAAAGCAATTTATAGAAACTAGTTATATTTTTCTGCTCAATGGAGGTCATAGCCTTTCAAACTATTTCTAAAATGGCAAGCACTTGATAGCTTTATTTTTAGTATATAAATGCCGAGAGAGAGAATGAAAATGAATTAGATGGTGAAACTGAAAAGAAGAATTTCAATGTAGCATTTTAATTGTTATGCTGTGTGTGGCCTCCCCTCCTTTTGCCTGACAACTTTTTAAACGGAGGCTATAGCAGGGCCCTATTTCTTTCTCCCATCTGCAGCACTGCAGTATATTGTCAATATACTGACAAGGACAAAAAGGTACACATAGTAATAAGACGCTTTGAAAATCTCTGTGACAGAACTGCCACTGTTACAAAGCTTCTATATTTGGTTTTGAGATACACAAAATCCCATTATGGGTGTAAATAACACATCACCATCTATATGATATTGGTATCTTGTAACAAGCATTACAAAAGAATGGTAGAAACGGATTTGTTTCTCTCTCTCTCTCTGTGTGTGTGTGTAGTACCCATCTTCCAAAGTGATCTCAAAACTGCATTTTATAATTTGGGTTGTTGTTTTTCTATCTAGGAATCCAGCTGATATGTGTGTGCCAATATTTGTGAGTAATTATTATTATTATTTTATTTATTCTGTAACTGAATTGGCACACCTTTTAGGTTACATGTGTTTGTTTTTTTACACACACACACACACACACACACACACACATATATATATATATATAGTCCGTATAGTTAAAGCCATGGTTTTCCCAGTAGTGATGTAATGTATGAAAGTGAGAGCTGGACCATAAAGAAGGCTGATCGCCGAAGAATTGATGCTTTTGAATTATGGTGCTGGAGGAGACTCTTGAGAGTCCCATGGACTGCAAGAAGATCAAACGCATCCATTCTTAAGGAAATTAGCCCTGAGTGCTCACTGGAAGGACAGATCGTGAAGCTGAGGCTCCAATACTTTGGCCACCTCATGAGAAGAGAAGACTCCCTGGAAAAAACCCTGATGCTGGGAAAGATTGAGGGCACAAGAAGAAGGGGACGACAGAGGACGAGATGGTTGGACAGTGTTCTCGAAGCTACAAACATGAGTCTGGCCAAACTGCGGGAGACAGTGGAGGACAGGGGTGCCTGGCGTGCTCTGGTCCATGGGGTCATGAGGAGTCGGACACGACTAAACGACTAAACAACAAATATATATATATATATAAATGTGTGTGTGTGTGTGTGTATACAGTGGTACCTCGGGTTACATACGCTTCAGGTTACAGACTCCGCTAACCCAGAAATAGTGCTTCAGGTTAAGAACTTTGCTTCAGGATGAGAACAGAAATCGCGCTGTGGCGTCGCGGCAGCAGGAGGCCCCAATAGCTAAAGTGGTGCTTCAGGTTAAGAACAGTTTCAGGTTAAGTACGGACCTCCGGAATGAATTAAGTACTTAACCCGAGGTACCACTGTGTGTGTGTGTGTGTGTGTGTGTGTGTGTGTGTGTGTATATATATATATATATATATATATATATATATATATATATACAGTTCAAAAGCCAGTCTACTGCAAAGATTAATTCTAGCCAGTATGTATTGCTTATCATCTTCCTAAACTGTAATTCAACATGCTTATTCTGCAGTGCTATTTTTCTAGAAGAACTCACCATGAACATCTCCCTTGTTCTCTTAAAATGGCAATGGCATACACCTGAGAGGTGCTGGAACTGAGTTCTGGTGAGTTCCAGCTTTAAAAAAGTCATCATTCTTAATTGCTCACATTGCTTTTGCTGGAGTTTTGTTGGTCTAATACACACACACACACATGTTGTGAACCTCCTTGTGATCTTCAGATGCAGGATGGTAAACAAATAAATAAAACATACACATCTAGGGGGTTGCCAAGCTTTTGGGGCCGGTGGGCATGTCAACCAAGGAAACAGACACAGGCACAACACACAACACAACCTATTCTGTTGGCAACAATAGAATGCTTCTTTCAAGAATAAACTGAGCAAGAAGCAGGTGGAAGAAATCCTGTGGGTTCAAGCAAATGTCTGCCTGGGCACATCTGTGCCCATGGGTCCCACATGGGTGACCACAGAATACATCCTCTCTTGGGATGTCATCCAGAATGCTGTTACCGGATTTATTTGGCAACTAGTTTCCATTTTTAATATTTTTTTTAAAAAATTGTATGTAGGGCACAGTGCTGTAATTCTAGACACGCTTAACACGAAATATGTCCTATTAAACGGAATGTCTTCTGAGAGGACATGTGTAGGATTTCATGGTTAATCATAGACCACTTTAGCCCCCTTCCCTTTACATTTCTGTATATACAGTAATATATAGAGAGATGATCACTCATTTTCATGGGTAGCATATTATAAAGATCAGACACAGTAGTGGCATATCTGCTGTAGCAGAATCTTTCTCTCCCCACTCCTTTTGCATGTGAAGTGATGTCATGGCCAATTCAGAAAAAGCATTATTTTCCTTCATCACATAGATAAATGGAAGGTGAATCTGGCATGACTCTGAAACAACTAGCAGCTGTGTCTGAAATGGTGGCAGCTCTTCTTCTTTTTTTTAAATTCTCTGCAAACATGAAAATGGTTGCAGCTGTAAAGTTTGGTTCACACCAGTTATTTACTCAGATTCTCATATAATGGAGTTCTGTTGCCCATACATATCTTCAGCCCTTGACAGCTGGGACTGAATGTGTGATTGGCACATATACAATCTCCTGAATTTTAGAATTCTGGAATTTAAGTGTGATTCATGCTCTTTTCCTTTTGTTTTTCTTGGCTTCTACAGGCCCAAAACTTGCAGAAAGACTATACATGAATCATACATGAGCCAGCTAATGAAAAGAAAAAATGACGACAGAAAAGAAAAGTGAATTGACTTACCTACAAATTAATTGTCTGTCTGGGATTCTGTAGGTTCATCTATGTCTTCAGCCTGACTATTCATTTCAACTACAAATTAAATAGTAGTAAGATTATACTTCGGTACATTTTTAATAGCACTAGTAACTGAACTATATCCTTATTTTCAGAGCAATCCATTGCATAAGTACATTTCCAAACATCAATATGTAATACAAATTCATCTGAACTGCTAGCACTTCTATGAGAAGCTCCACACCTCAAAGCCCAATTCCACTTTCTTTAAATAGGAATGTTGCTATAATTGCTGTGAATCTGGCACTCTCCAACCCCCAATTTGAAATACCACCTTTGATATTACCGCTAATGTTATTTGGTGCAATTTTTACATGAAGAATATTCAGATGCTGCAATGTTTTCGTTTCCAATCTCACAAGACTGGGAGAATCCAATAGCTGCATCACAGCAGGACCTGATAGGCAAAACAGTATTTATCAAGCACTACAGTCAAATGCTATATAATGCAGGTCCAGGCAGCAAGTATGCTTCTCACTTTATTTCCTTTATTCTTCATGAGCTCCTTCATCGTCTGACTACTGAAGAAATGCTCTGAGACAGAGGCCACAGAGCCCTACACAGGGATGATTCTCTGAGCTGCTACTCTATGCAGAAGAATTTGCACAGGCACCCAAGACATGCTGTTGTTATTATTTTTCCTTACTCCATTAATATCTCACAATGGGTTACAGCAATTTTAATACAATTAAAATAGAATTTTAAAAACAAATTATAGTCACAAGAATAGGGTGGCTCCTATATACCGTATTTTTCTGTTTATAAGACGCCCCCTATTTTTTGGGACTCAAAATTAAGAAAATGTACTATGCACTATGCAGCTGAACTATTAAAAAATTTAAAAGATGATGCTGTTAAGGTGCCACACTCAATATGCCAGCAAGTTTGGAAAACTCAGCAGTGGCCAAAGGATTGGAGAAGATCAGTCTACATCCCAATCCCAAAGAAGGGCAGTGCCAAAGAATGCTCCAACTACCGCACAATTGCACTCATTTCACACGCTAGCAAGGTTATGCTTAAAATTCTGCAAGGCAGGCTTAAGCAGTATGTGGACCGAGAACTCCCAGAAGTGCAAGCTGGATTTCAAAGGGGCAGAGGAACCAGACACCAAATTGCAAACATGTGCTGGATTATGGAGAAAGCTAGAGAGTTCCAGAAAAATTCTACTTCTGTTTCATTGACTATGCAAAAGCCTTTGACTGTGTCGACCACAGCAAACTATGGCAAGTTCTTAAAGAAATGAGAGTGCCTGATCACCTCATCTGTCTCCTGAGAAATCTCTATGTGGGACAAGAAGCTACAGTTAGAATTGGATATAGAATAACTGATTGGTTCAAAATTGGGAAAGGAGTACAGCAAGGCTGTATATTGTCTCCCTGCTTATTTAACTTATATGCAGAATTCATCATGCGAAAGGCTGGGCTGGATGAATCCCATGCCAGAATTAAGATTGCCAGAAGAAATATCAACAACCTCAGATATGCAGATGATAAAACCTTGATGGCAGAAAGTGAGAAGGAATTAAATAACCTTTTAATGAGGGTGAAAGAGGAGAGCGCAAAATATGGTCTGAAGCTCAATATCAAAAAAACTAAGATCATGGCCATTGGGCCCATCACCTCCTGGCAAATAGAAGGGGAAGAAATGGAGGCAGTGAGAGATTTTACTTTCTTGGGCTCCATGATCACTGCAGATGGTGACAGCAGCCACGAAATTAAGAGACGCCTGCTTCTTGGGAGAAAAGCAGTGACAAACCTAGACAGCATCTTAAAAAGCAGAGACATCACCTTGACGACAAAGGTCTGTATAGCTAAAGCTATGGGTTTCCCAGTAGTGATGTGTGGAAGTGAGAGCTGGAGCATAAAGAAGGCTGATTGCCGAAGAATTGATGCTTTTGAATTATGGTGCTGGAGGAGACTCTTGAGAGTCCCATGGACTGCAAAAAGATCAAATCTATCCATTCTGAAGGAAATCAGCCCTGAGTGCTCACTGGAAGGACAGGTCCTGAAGCTGAGGCTCCAATACTTTGGCCACCTCATGAGAAGAGAAGACTCCCTGGAAAAGACCCTGATGCTGGGAAAGATGGAGGGCACAAGGAGAAGGGGACGACAGGGGACGAGATGGTTGGACAGTGTTCTCGAAGCTACCAGCATGAGTTTGACCAAACTGCGGGAGGCAGTGGAAGACAGGAGTGCCTGGCGTGCTATGGTTCATGGGGTCACGAAGAGTCGGATACGACTAAACAACTAAACAACAACAACTATGCACTATCCGTGTATAAGACAACCCTTTATTTTAAACTTCAAAAATTTAGGAAAAAATATAGTCTTATACACAGAAAACTACGGTATATATCATTCATGGGCCAGGGAAAGAGGTGTATCTTCAACATAAAGGAGAAACTACAGAATGGAGGTGCTGGATGCACCTCGGTGGAGAGGGAGTTTCACACCTTAGGAGCTGCCAAAGAGAATACCGTCTCCCAGTCTTCCCATCGCACCAGAGCTCCTGAGGGTGGTGGAACTGCTAAGAGGGCTCACACTGCTGATCTTAAAAGTGGAGAGGGTGTGAACGGAAATAGGTGATCTTTCAAACAATTGTAGCCTAAGCCATTTGGGGCTTTTAAAACACTGATGTGTTTGAATTTGGCCATGCAACTCTTTCAATTTGGAACTGGTTTTCCAAATGGAACCCCAGTCAGCAATGTGATGACTGCATATTGGACCAGTTGCAAGTTTCCTTCAAGGCCAGCCCCACACAGAGTGCATTGCAATAATCCGGTCTTGAAGTTCCCAGGCACAGCAGCAGCAGCTTTAAATGGTGCTGCCTGTCCACATTATTGACAGTGACCAGAAAAAATAGAGAATAGGGAGCTGGGCATTTAATTGGATTGAGTCATTTAATGGGATGATTGATTGATGTACGATGGTGGGGAAGAATGAGTTGATTTTCTTTTGCTTCACTGCGAATCAGGTTTTGTTTTTGGAAAAGGTGAAATGTATACTTTTTAGCTCATTTTCATTTTTAATTATTTTGCTTGAATTTAGTCCTTTACTATGGATTTTCCTTGCATTTTTTTGCAGCTGATTTTTATTTGGCAATGTTTATTTTGATACTGACAAGGATGCTCTATTTTGTTTAGTTTTATAGAACGGGAAATTCTCTCCTTTTTGTTTTGGTATTTGCTGTGTATTTAAGATGTTTTAACCTATGTTGTAAACCGCTTTAGAGTTTTGTTTAACTACGAGCGGTATATAACTGGTCCAAATAAAAATAAATAAATAAATAAATAAATGAATGAAGAAGTTGGATGCCATACATATCCAGGCAAGGATATAAACTGGGTTTGGCCTTCAAATAAAATTTCATACACCTTTCCTACAGAAAGGTGTCTATCTACTCAAATCTCTTTTCCAATGGGAACTGGAGATATGCATCATTAGCCGGACAGGCAACTCATGGGCAAGAGAAAGTTTCTATTAAGGCAGTCCAAGAAGAAATTAGTCATTTCCATCAACCATAGTTATGTCTGGTCCTGTCTTATTTTCAATAGCTGGGAATGGAGATAAATCCCCTTCAATGAGAGACACAGACCAAAACAAACCTGAACTAACACAACATGGCTGAAATCTGATTCTGCAGTCACACCAGTCTATTATCTGCTTTGGTGTTGTGGGCAGTTTCTACTCATATGCCAAGCAAACAGAAAGGGATCGAAATTAAAAAGGAACCTGAGCTCTAACCTTTCTATAGTTCAGGCTTCTTTTATATAGAATGTCCTAAACCTCAGCTCCCTCACCATAACGCCTATTGTTGCTGTTTTGCAAAAGCAACAAATGCAGTTATTATAACACAGTTATTTGCCATTAGAAAGAACCAAAGACTGTAAATGGACTGTAAAACGGATAAGAGAAACATATGGTCTCTGAGATTTTAGTACTTCTGAATATACTTTCACAGCCTTTCTTCTGATTTGTTCCTGCAGGATTGAATGAGACCTTTCATAAGCTTTAATAACGTGTCCCTATAAAAGTCTCTGGAAGAAGCTGTTTTGGTACATCCATTGCTGATACTGGGAGTTTCCCTGAAAAGCTCTTGTGTGAAAGTTTTGAAATTGCCTGAAAGAAATGCACACCTGAATGAAAGTTTAAAAATAAAGAAGACAAAAAATAATAATAATGTAAATATGCTGGTCATATGCTATGAAGCATGCCTGCTTCTGACTCACTCTTGTTATATCAATACACCTGCAAAGAGTCTGTTGAATTCCTTGTGAATTGTTCATCTGTATTCAACTTCCAAACTTGTCAGGATGTGTGTGGCTGCAATACTAAACCTTTTACCAGTAGTGCACAGACTTTGTTCAAGGCTTAAATAATACTGCACACTCTATAGATATGTAGAAAAATAAGTGCTGCATCAACATGGTCCTCAGAGTCCAGAATAAGGCCAACTTTTCCTCCTGCCAAATGTTCCACCAAACTTAAATCAAGGCAGTGCTCACATAGAAACCTTGCTGCAGCTGCTGGCCTGATGCTTGATGGCGCTTTTCTATTAAATTTCCCTTAATGAAATATCTAATTTGAATTGAACCTATTCGTTCATTTTTTATTTGTTCTACAGATTTAAAGGCGGAAGGTGTGCTCTCCCAACCCTAAATCTGTGGCGCAAGTTAGAATACATGGGAGATACAACCACGGAGGGCAACAAACGTCTCCTTAGAACACACTCCAAAGTGAAACATGCGTCTTTATTTCTGCGGTGTTATTACAAAGGCTACTGCAGGAATCTTTCATGAAATCTCTTAGCTTTCCATGGACAGCTAATCTTAACTACATGGAATGTTTTCAGTACAAGAAAAGAACTTCTCCCGTATAAAAAGTATTATAATTAATGGGTTAATAATACTTTGAGGCTCTCTTTGAGGCCCCTTTGCAGCTGCCGATTCTTCTTGTCTTTGTTGCCTGCCACTGTTCTACAAAAATGGAAGCAGGGACAGAGTGGGCAGACGAATTCAGATGGCCACTTGAGCAGTTCAAAACCCCAGTCGTGGCCGACTCTGGGGTTGCAGCGCTCATCTCGCTTTATTGGCTGAGGGAGCCGGCGTACAGCTTCTGGGCCATGTGGCCAGCATGACTAAGCCGCTTCTGGCGAACCAGAGCACGGAAACGCCGTTTACCTTCCTGCCGGAGCGGTACCTATTTATCTACTTGCACTTTGACGTGCTTTCGAACTGCTAGGTTGGCAGGAGCAGGGATCGAGCAACGGGAGCTCACCCTGTTGCGGGGATTCGAACCGCTGACCTTCTGATCAGCAAGTCCTAGGCTCTGTGGTTTAACCCACAGCACCACCCGCGTGCCGTAAAATATGTTTGCGTACACCAAATGCAATAAAGCACAATAGTAATCATGCAAGTCACCATTCATGCTCAGGAGCAGCTTGAAATACAACCCCCCCACACACAAATGTATTTTTTGTAACGTATTTAGATTAATCATGCTCAAAATGCAACTACTCCAATTAAATGAAAACTTAGTTACGTCTAAGCCAAAAGAAACATGGTTTAAGCTTTGATATCTGCAGCACCACGGAAAATGTGTGTGTGTTGTTAGGGGCTGAGGAGAAATATTCTTCAACTGGGATAATAGCCAAGAATAGACTGCTGGGTGTGTTTTATTCCAATATATATTTTAAGAGCTTGGAAACTACCTATGACATGCAGCAAAAGGACAATCCACCTGTGTTTACAACAAGCATTTATAATGCACATATCTCTGTAAGACAGAACCTCAAACTGACTAAACGGCCCAAAGGTGTTTGGAATGAGCAAACTGAAATGTATGTGTGTGAGTGAGAGAGAAGAGAGAGACTCTGTTTAGAGATATGGTTGACAGAAAGGAATGATGACATTCTCTAAATTCAAACGCAGCTAATTTTAATCCTTATCCTCTAATAGTGGCTGACTTATTTTCAAAGCGCACCAGGAGACTGTGGAGCTGGGAGGGAAGAGAGAACAAAAACACGAAATGCTTTTGTTTGCTCGTGCATATTTTCCTCTACGGCTGTGCTTCTCGGCTGTGCAAAGGAGTTCTTGGCATGGGCATGTCAGAGCTGCAATCCTAGGCTTGATTGGTCATGCATTAAGTCCCATTGAAATTACAGTTGCGTAACTGATGGCAGTGCAGCATTCCTTGTGGCTAGCAATTAGTGCTGCCAAGCCATTGCACAACCCAGGCTTTTAGTAGGTTACCTTTGAAGACTTGATGATATCACATTCTACCTGTGCATCAAAGGGTGAACTGTAATGCAGCCTTCACTCGTCTGAATGTACCATTTATCTGGCAACAGCAAAGCTATTTGGAAACTTACTGTCATTACTTGAAATGTTTTCTGTATCACACGGACCTTCGAGTTGCACCGGCTCTGCAGTATGTTTCCCTTTCTCTTCTCCTGCTCCTTTAGAAATGACAAGGGGGGGGGGGACACAACATGCAGAGTATTTGATTAATGTATCATTCACAGACGGAGTGTCCATTATTTTCTAGTCATAACACAGCTTTATGAATGTTACGATAGTGGCAGCCATTCAAAGAAAGGGCAAAGGTTTCTCTGAAAAGCGATAGCGAGGGAGGCATGGCTTTTTAAAAAAAGAATTACTTCAAAGCTGTTTCAGGATTGTGCTCTTTTGTTAAGTGGGACTGTTAAAACCTATGGTGCAGTATGGACTTTCCTCTGGGCTGCCTGACTTTCTCTTCTCTGATCCTTTCTGAAGAATCTCCTCCTTGCAAAATATAGTATGGGATGGGCCCCTAATCACATATTTAAACCTTTCCTCTAAGGGACAGAGTTAAAACTGATGCTCTTGGAGAGCCTGCACACTGAGCACTCATACAGAGACTAGAATTTAAATTTCGGAAAATGTAGATGGCAGACACTCAATATTTTTATTTTTTTGGCGCCTTGAGGCTGGCTGGCAAGCTCCGATTGAAACTCCCAACAATGCTAAATTTGAAACACACAGGGAAAGGGCCCTTTTCTGTTTGATACTCTGTTCTTTCAGATTTCCACCATTCAGGATTTCTGAGAGACCAATTGTTAGCTAATTTCCATGATGGCACGTCTGTATTTTGTGGCAACTATAAAGCTTGTGATGTCCTACCCTGTGGCTGAGCTATAGAAATCAAGCAATTGGTTGCTAAGCAATCAGCAGAATTTGGAGAGAGGGGATGCAGGGACCGAGCATTTCAAAATGTAACACCTTAAGCACAAATCATCTATCTTTTCTACAGGTGGGACAGAAAAATTGCTCAGGGTCACTCAACTCAAAGGCAGCAAGCTTTTGTTGGTCGTTGGCATCCACCTGTCTCGAGAGACAATGGAGAGCATCTCTGGGGTAGGGACAGAGTCAAAATATATGATACAATTCTGTCATTAAAAAAGACACCCCACAGCTTTGCTCCAAGGAACTCAGTGAAGTGTACACTGTTTTCTCATCCACCAATTCAATTTTATCTTGCTAACAACCCTGTGAAGTAGGTGAAGCCATGGGAATGATTGACCCAAAGTCACTCAGGGAACTTTAGGACTACATAGGAATTTGAAATCAGGACTGCCTGGTCCATACAACACACCTTCAGAGTTAAGGCATTAGGTTTTGAGTCAGAGCAATCTCATTATTAGTAGTCTTCCAATAAATAAACTTGAGACAACAGCAACAAAATCCTGAAATTCTCTGATTTTTTAATATATATTTTTTAAAATCTTGCAGTGATTTTATTTTTGTAACATATTCCTTCCTTCATCTTGTTTTTTTTTATTGTTCTTCTTCTCGGCCCCCTGCTAAATTGCATATAAACATCTTTGTGTTCAGACTTTCCCTGTCAGTGAACTTCTGGAATGACAACTTGGCATGCATGTTAAAATTTCAAGACTTCTCCTGAGAATTCTGTAGAGCAAAGGAGGTTTTCCCTTGGCGTTTGTTAGACACCAATGGGCCTAAATTCCCAAGCACTTGACTCATCACTGTCGTTCACACTTGACAGATACAACTGTGTCACTCTATTGTTGAATCATCTGTATATTTTCTGAAGGATCTGTCAAGTTCAAGCACACATTTAAAATCACCCACTGAGTTTTCATTGGTTTTTAAAATATATGTATATTTGTTAGTTACCTTTGTGACATAAATTCTCTAGCTGATGTGAGAACCATTGAAGTGGTTTGATTAGTATGAAACTATTAATTGGCCATGACCGAAAATAATAAAAAAATATGAAAGTGCTCCATTTCTTTATACATTTTTAAAAGCTCAGGAAAAGAATGCTTAGAAATGCTTTATAAAAATAACCATCTTGCAGTGGGGGGGAGCTGTCAGGTTTCAGATGTTTGCTACTGAGGCTCCCTCAAATATCTAACGTACGTATGTTTGGGATATATGATAAATATCCACACCACATCCCTGCCTGACAGCTGATGCCTCACAGTTCTGTGGCAGTTTTCTTTGAGATGCTGCCTGTTAACCAAGCAAACTTGGCATGATGTGACAGGTAAGCGCCTCAGCTCCCCAATTTCGCTCCCGTTCAGGGATATCTAGGCGTGCTGATGTTGTCAGGACTAAAGAGGCTCATGTGAAGTTCATAAGCATTGCCTCAAGATTGCCCATTAGCTAGTCAGCGTGACTGGCTTCTCTTCAACCAAATGAACTTTTCTTCTGCTTCATGCACTTGTGACCCAGGTAGCAGCACGGTGCTTGGGTAGAGTTGCAGCGCATAAATGTTGTTGTTAGTGCCGGTATGCCAGCTACCACTGGGTGAGAGGGACTGGCATAGTTCACCTATTGTGATAATCAGTGGGCAGCATCCACTCCATTGGCATCCTTTCTTGCCTATTATTTTGTGCTAAAAAAAAAAAAGGTAAATGACTCCTGACAGTTAAGTCCAGTCGCAGACGACTCAGGGGTTGCGGTGCTCATCTCGCTTTACAGGCCGAGGGAGCCAGCATTTGTCCATAGACAGCTTTCCGGGTCATGTGGCCAGCATGACTAAGCCGCTTCTGGCGCAACGGAACACTGAAACCAGAGCAGCGCACGGAAATGGCGTTTACCTTCCTGTCGGAACGGTACCTATTTATCTAATTGCACTGGTATGCTTTCGAATTGCTAGGTTGGCAGGAGCTGGGACAGAGCAACAGGAGATCACCCCGTCACAGGGATTCGAACCGCCAACCTTCTGATTGGCAAGCCCAAGAGGCTCAGTGGTTTAGATGACAGCGCTTTTTGTGCTTACAAACAGGAAAAAAATCAGGTAGGATGTGGAGACACCAAAAGGAACACGTACCCACAATTTCATTAATATCAGAGGTTGAGGGGTAAGAAGGCACATACAGAGGTATGCCCTCATCTGCAGTCCACCTCTCCCCTGTGCACCTGCCCCCCTCATTTTTCCATGCCTCCTGCCATCGGGGACTCTTGAGGGGAGCAACTAAAGGACTGCAAATCTCTCCAGTTTTCCTCCTCCTCCTGGGTTTTCAGAAGGATGGTATGTAAGGGGAATTCTGTGTGTGTTTTGATTAAGCGGTCTATAAATCTTCCTAAAGAAAAAATAAATATCATATTTTGGTGATTTTATTGTTGTTGTTTAGTCGTTTAGTCGGGTCCGACTCTTCATGACCCCATGGACCAGAGCACGCCAGGCACGCCTGTCTTCCACTGCCTCCCACAGTTTGGTCAGACTCATGCTGGTAGCTTCGAGAACACTGTCCAACCATCTTGTCCTCTGTCGTCGCCTTCTCCTTGTGCCCTCAATCTTTCCCAGCATCAGGGTCTTCTCCAGGGAGTTTTCTCTTCTCATGAAGTGGCCAAAGTATTGGAGCCTCAGCTTCAGGATCTGTCCTTCGAGTGAGTACTCATGGCTGATTTCCTTCAGAATGGATCGGTTTGATCTTCTTGCAGTCCATGGGACTCTCAAGAGTCTCCTCCAGCACCATAATCCAAAAGCCTCAATTCTTCCGCGAACAGCTTTCTTTATGGTCCAGCTCTCACTTCCATACATCACTACAGGGAAACCCATGGCTTTAACTATACAGACCTTTGTTGGCAAGGTGATGTCTCTGCTTTTTAAGATGCTGTCTAGGTTTGTCATTGAATAGATAGATAGGACATCCCTATTTTCATCAGAGAAATGTTGGAGGGTATGCTTGTGATGCTGGCAGTAGTGCAGAATGAATAAGCAACAGCCACACAAAGGAAATGCTGTTAGTTTTTTTGGCCCGAATGACTGCTTGTATAACAGAGACCATCAGGACAGTCATATTTGCTTTGTGAATGACAAAGTGTCATTATGAGAAGTGATGTGAGGACTTGCCACATGGAGAAGTTGCAAGTGAATCAAAGTAATATCATTTGCTGTGGGTGGCAAGAAAAGGCAGCACTGGCCATAAGATCAGCAGGCTTTCCATGACACTGGATCTCCATTTATATTAATCTCCCTTTTGCTCATTCTGCCTTGCCCAGTGTGTGCGAGTGTAGAAGGGGGAAAACAGAAGCATTTGTTATTCTGACATGCATGTGAAACAGGTATTATCCCAAAGCACTTTTTTCCTGCTGGGCAATAAAACTGTGTGCCACAGAGAAATGAGTCCATTCCACATAAACAGCAGAATCTGATCAAAACAAGAAGTGCCTTTACAAGCATTGTTATTCAATTTTTTTCCCTCTCTCACTCTCTCCCCTTTTCAATCTTGATTGCTACTGCTTGGAACACAAACAAGATGCACATTTCAGGGCCACCCCGCTAGGAGATGAGAGATACCGGAATACAGTTTGCAAGATACCACTTTCAATTACCATTTCCAATTGCATTACTGACAGCCTTGATTATCATAAAACTTCCTAGGTGGGTGATATTTCTAGAAAATCAGTACTCAAAGCCAGCCATGCAGTATGAGGAGGCGGCTAGGATAGTGCACAAAATTGCTTCCAGACAGGTTTTAAAATAAATCCTGCAAAGATTTGCTGAGAATCTAGGGCATCCTATTTTTTTAAATAAAGCATTTAACCAAATCCCACACACATACAAATAACCAACAAACAACACCCATATGCACAGTAATAGCTATCTGCAGTCCTAAACCCACTTACCTGGGAGTAAATCCCATTATATTCAATAGGACTTACTTCTGAGTATGCCTGGTTAGGATTGTGCTGAAAATCAATGCATGCACACCTTAAATTTTGTTCATTTCCCCCAAAGTAAGTTTCTATGGCTGTAATCCGATATATACTTAACTAGGTCCCACTGAATTCTCTATTGTTATGATTATTATTTATTAAATTTCTATATCACCCTCATCCAAGCATCTTAGGGCATTTTAAAATACAAAAATACATAACATAGTAGCAAACAAAAACAATACGCCCCATACGCCCCATAATTGCTTAATTATCCAAAGGCTTGGGAGAAGAGGAATGTTTTTGCCTGTCACCTAAAGATATGTAACAAAGGAACCAGGCAAGTCTTCTCTAAATTACATGAAAGGACTGGACTCTGTTGCAAATATTATTATACTTCTTGCTTTTAGCTCTGCATACAGCAAGCGTTCAGAAAGTAAAATCCGAGTGAAAATTTGAACTTTTAAAAATACTTTTTTTCACCAACCTGAATAATAGTTTTTAAATATCTGGGTGACAGTTTTTATTGTTGCTGTTCTTACTTTTGTAAGTATGCAATATGACACCAAGTTGACTGCATGGATAAGTTTAAAAAGAGAGAGAAAGGGAGATAAGCAATTCCCTGAATGGTATTAACAGTGCAATCCTATATATATCTACGCAAAAGGAAGACATATTGAATTCAGTGGTATTTATTTCCAGGTATTCTTCTTATGCAGACTAAGATCCACAAATAAGTGCGAATCGTCCAACACTGCAAAATCCATATAGTGAATAAATTTACAAGGCATAATGCAGATAAGAAATTTGTTGTGACTAGCCATAGAAAACCTTCAACTATGCTGTACTTTAACATTAATCAATTGGAACATTTTTTTTAAAAAAAACAACCTTAAAAAAATCTGATTCTTCTGCACTCTGTCAAATTGCTATTGATCACACTGTAGGTACCAGAAAATCTGAAAGTAACACTTTAAAAAGAGATAATGCAAGAAGACCCAGAAGACATTGCTAATAGTTTATGTTATGTTAATGAATTACTTATAGACCACCTTTCAAGCGAATTATGTCTTTCAAAGCAGATAATAAACTATGTATCCAGACATTGCCAATACAATATGAAGGATCCATTTCCAGTATTAAAAGCTAATATACCGTAAGCCATATAGTAATAAAAGTGCTGCATTGTTTTAATAATCACCATGCTATATCTACAGCCCAGGTTATAATTAAGCCTTAAAGCCCACAATGAAAAAATTGGGTCTTTAATGCCCATTTAAAAGTATCAAGTGATGCAGTTTGCCTAATCTTGGAATCAAATTGCACGATTGTGGGGCCACCACTGAAAAGACCCCACACCATATGCCTGCCAACTAGTTGTCTTTACAGGTTATACAAAGGGCTTTGGGCAACTTTTTGTCTATGGGATGGCATTTATACCATGTGTTGGCATCTTGCAGGTACGGATGAACTGGGCACCTCTTGTGGTCTTTCACACTGGAAATAAGAAACAACTTGCCTGATTGTAAAGTTAGATCAGTAAAATACTTGCTAAAAGTAGCAATGAATTTGCCTGCATTCCCAAATGTGATTAATTACTTCACTTTGAATTTGATCCTTATCCCCCATTCTAAGATTGCATTCAGAGGGAAGAGATTGGAAGGGGCTGACACACTTCGTTCCTTATTTTTCTCATCTTTTATATGAACATGGGATCACTCCTGATCCTGCAAAATTAAGTAGCTTAACGCAGGGTTTCCAAGCTTGGTGTTCAGTTTTCTCTGTGGTGAAAGATGAAAAAAATAAGGAGCATATAAGTTCAGGGCCTGCTCCCCAAGTCTCCATGGGTATATTCTGTTGGTGTTTGGAGTTAAAACGCTCAGCAGCAGTTGAACTTAGCACTGAATCCCTGTTGGAGGAGCACACTTTGCCCTAAGAGTCTGAGTTTAGAGAAACCTGTGTTTATTTTAGGAAAGACATGCTTGATAGGAAAGCTCTCTAGTTCTCTCTAAGTAAGGTGGAGATACCTTGGCCCACGTTTGTTCTTGCATCTCAGCAGAAGAACCACAAAAGATGACTCCTTCCCCAAAGTGAGAATAAAAAATCACGAAGTAGAAAATGAGGCCATCAACCCTAAGAGACTACTACCTGAGAGAAGGTCAGCGCAGGTTCAGTGAGAAAGGACATTTTAGGAAACTTGGAGATTCTTTTCTCTCTGTCCTCTGTCCCATACAGGCACATCAGCCTCCAGTGCAAGCTGAGTTGCATCCCAACACATGTTGCACAGTGGTACCTCGGGTTACATGCGCTTCAGGTTATAGATGCTTCAGGTTACAGACTCCGCTAACCCAGAAATATTACCTCGGGTTAAGAACTTTGTTTCAGGATGAGAACAGAAATCATGCTCTGGCGGTGCGGTGGCAGCAGGAGGCCCCATTAGCTAAAGTGGTGCTTCAGGTTAAGAACAGTTTCAGGTTAAGAATGGACCTCTGGAACGAATTAAGTACTTAACCCGAGGTACCACTGTATTTCTAAGCATAATAGCATTTGTATACAGTAGAGATGAATCACTGTTTTGTGGGTGATATAGTCTTAACAGCATAAGAAACAGGAAGCCGCGGGGAGAATATTTGGCCCAGTCCTAGAATGGAGCAGTTGTTGAACATGCTTTGTTTATGAAATATCTTTTGGCTCAGTTGCAGGACGCAACAGCACCGCAGATGTGTTTTCGATTGCCTCAGCAGCCCCTGTATCCCACACAAGGTGGTAACCTCTTATCCACTGGGCTCTTGCAAGTCAAAGCAATCCGAAGCAGATCCCACCACTTAATTGCGCAGTGGACAGAAAGCAACAGACACATATGTGCTCTAGCTTTTTAGCCCAATGCGCCCAAACCCTTCCGATTACAAACAAAACTGCATCTTGAATTTGTTTCTCCTAATTAGGCAGAGCACTGAATGTTTCCCCACTATTCCTCACTTGGTAATTTGTCACTTGCGGGGAATAACCACACCACGTTGCCCTAACCCCCAGCTATGCTGACTTGTTTTCCTGCCAAGTATGGTTTCGCTTCTCTCACAATTGTAGGTTGTCAGAATTGAAGGATATTTTTTCAGTCAAGTCACCGGTGGATGCCTGCTAATATTAATGTCAAGCCTCCATGTGCATTGTTTGCCACTGTGTTTTCAGCAGCATTGTAAATGCGTGGCAGCTCAGAGGTAGAAGTTCAAACAAAAGTGATATTGCTTAGCCTGACTCCTTCTGATGCATCCCTTGCTGATGAGAATGTCAGAGGCCCCAATTCTAATTCTTACTGAATGCCTTTATAACCATTATCAGCCTTACTTTAACAGGCACTGTGAGCCCGAGGGCAAGCTAGTGCCTTCCTTCCTTCGAATCAATGAGCAAATGCTATCTTATTAGCATTCACTAGCACATAAGCTCGGCTGCCTGCAAAAGAACATTTTTAAGCAACAAAATGAGCGTATATTTACATATGGCAACTGAATGGAGCTTCCTTACCAACAAAAAGTTTCAGTATGCTAATTGGGAATATTCTACCTTGATCAAAAACTTGGCATTTGGGGGAGTAGGATGAAAAAGGAAAGGAAAGGATGCAGCTTTGAAAGGAATTTGAACTTGCTATGACATAAGCTTGCCTGCCTCTGGAGCAGCTGAGTGCTGCTTTTGGAGCCATGCATAGTTTGTCAAGAATAGAGGCATTCACAAAGCAGTTCTTTAATATTTAAATAGTACTTTAACTCTCATGGTGCTGGATACATCTATTAGGATATCTGGTTTTAGCATTCTCTACAATGATGGACGTTAGGCTTGCAGGCAAATGGATAGCTTCTTATCTGAAAGGAGGACGCAATTTAGGCAAGGTGCTGAAGTACATGGAAGCCAATCACAGTTCAAACAGTAAACCCACTATCCCTCTCTTATCCAGAATTCTCAATCCTCTGGATTTCAGAAATGGGGACAAAACCACAATGGCCCTGTTTACACAGTTTACTGGGACTGCTGCTTTGCTCCTTCCTAGTCTCTCTCTCCCGAGTTCCAGAAAGACATCTACTTCTGCTTCATTGACTATGCAAAAGCCTTTGACTGTGTTGACCACAGCAAACTATGGCAAGTTCTTAAAGAAATGGGAGTGCCTGATCACCTCATCTGTCTCCTGAGAAATCTCTATGTGGGACAAGAAGCTACAGTTAGAACTGGATATGGAACAACTGATTGGTTCAAAATTGGGAAAGGAGTACGACAAGGCTGTATATTGTCTCCCTGGTTATTTAACTTATATGCAGAATTCATCATGCGAAAGGCTGGGCTGGATGAATCCCTAGCCGGAATTAAGATTGCTGGAAGAAATATCAACAACCTCAGATATGCAGATGACACAACCTTGATGGCAGAAAGTGAGGAGGAATTAATGAACCTTTTATTGAGGGTAAAAGAGGAGAGCGCAAAATATGGTCTGAAGCTCAACATCAAAAAAACGAAGATCATGGCCACTGGTGCCATCACCTCCTGGCAAATAGAAGGAGAAGAAATGGAGGCAGTGAGAGATTTTACTTTCTTGGGTTCCATGATCACTGCAGATGGTGACAGCAGCCACGAAATTAAGAGACGCCTGCTTCTTGGGAGGAAAGCAATGACCAACCTAGACAGCATCTTAAAAAGTAGAGACATCACCTTGCCAACAAAGGTCCGTATAGTAAAAGCTATGGTGTCAGGGAACTGTCATCTGAGACGAAGGAGGTGAAAGGGCTCATGGAGGGTGAGAGAGACCACTCAGCGGAGGAGGGGACCAGCAGGGGGAGAAGTGGAGTTACAAGGGAAAGTGAGTCGGAGGGAGAGCTCAGAGATACTTCAAGCGGGAACAGTGGAGAGGTTTCAGGACCTCCCGTAGGCACACCCACTCCTCGGCGGAAACTGTCACGCCGAGAGTCCAGAAGACGCGTTTCCGTCAAGGAGCTTTTATGCTGGAAGAAGTTCCGTAAACGCCCACTGTCCGATACAACGAGCGATTGATGGAGCCATGCTTAAGGAGCTCCATCACAGACAGAGGTTTGGGAACTTAGCCAAACTCTGAGGGATCAGGATTTTACGCACAAGCAGCTCACCATCCCATCACAGCAATCGGACAGTCCCTGAAAGCAGCTTGTGCAGAGAGGCATCATGAGCAACCCAGCTGGAGCCGGAGGAGCAGCAGGAGCTGGAGAAGGTCCAACTCTGGAAGAAAGGTACAGAGTTTTGGAACTCCAGCTAGCAATGCAAACGGCGAGGCTAGAAGAAAGGAGGGCGCAGGATGCAGAAAAGGCAAAAGGCGCTACACTAGCAAGAAAGATGCCAGGAATGGTGCAGAAGTTTGGGGGGGACCCCAGGAACTACCAAGCCTTTAGGACAGAGATGCAGTATGCTCTTGAACTGCAGTTTAACGACTTTCCCGATGAGGCATCGCGAGTGGCGTTTGTGATTGGCCATCTCGAAGGGGGGGCGAGAGACTGGGTCCGGCCCCTGATGGCAGGGAATAGTGACATGCTGAAGGACGCGAGGAAGTTTTTTCGCGCCATGGATTTGATGTTTTCCAGCGAGATTGAACAGGGACTGGTGCGCAGACAATTGATGGCTTGCAAACAGGGGAGCCGATCGGTTCGTGAGTACTGGACTGAGTTTACAATGTTGATACATAAATTGGGGTGGGACCTATCGGCGGAACCCATTCAAATGCTCTTTGAAGAGGGGCTTTCTTCGGCGGTGAAAGACGAACTTTCCCGGGCGCCCAGGGCGGAGTCTATGGACCAGCTGACCAAATCAGCGCTGACCATTGGAGCGCGCCAGGAGGCAAGAGCCTTGGAGAAGCGGGAGGGGAAAGGAGAGCGTTGGAGGGATTTCCGCATTCCAGAGATTCCAGAACCCAGTTTCCCGCCCGGAGAGCCGATGGAAGTTGGAACCGCGCGCGCGCGCGCAGTTTCAAATCCCAGTGAAGGGAGGAAGAAGGAGGGAAAGAGCGCCAAGAAATGTTACCTCTGCCAGCAGCCAGGTCACTTTGCCAGAGTCTGCCCACAAAGAAAGGAATGGCAAGGGATGGCGGGAGCTGTTGGGGGGAAGGAGGAGGAAGTCCAGGAGCCAGTAAAAGCCAACGCCTGTCTGCCGCTGTCAGGGCACTGCAGACAGGCCAAGGAGCAGTAAAAGTGCCCACTCCGGAACCTCCAAGACCAGCTCTAGTAATAGAGGTGCTGCTAGAGCTGGCAAACGGATACCCACTAAAGACCAAGGCGCTGTTGGACTCAGGCAGCTCCTGTAATTTTATGAGCAAGGAGTTTGCAGCTGAACACCAGATACAGACACTCCCTTTAAGCAACCCCCTGCAGGTCACCACGATCGATGGGAGGGAGCTGTTGGGGGGAGAAGTTAGCCTACAGACCGTCCCAATGGTTATGAGGGTGGCAAGGCACACTGAAAGGATAGCGTTCAATGTAGCCACCCTGGGAGGGGCGCCAGTCATTTTGGGAATGAGCTGGCTAGCGTTGCATGACCCGCTAGTGGGCTGGCATCAGAGAGTGGTCTCCTTTGGGTCAGCACATTGCCTGGAACACTGCAAAGAGGGAAAGGTGCCAGAAGGGGCAAAAGCCTCCCTAGCAGGGATGGAAGTGGCGGACAAAGGGAAGGTGCCCAAACAATACGCTGACCTGAGCAAGGTCTTCAGCGAAAGGGAAGCAGATAAACTACCACCGCATAGAGACTTTGACTGCCAAATTAACCTGGTCCCTGGGGCCCAGCTCCCCGTGGGCAAGCTGTACGCCATGTCAGACAGGGAAATGCAGGAGTTGAGGGAGTTTATTGACAAAAACCTGAAGAGAGGTTTCATCAGAGAGTCCAGAGCGGTGGGGGGCAGCCCAGTGTTTTTTGTGGACAAAAAAAACACGGATAAACCGAGATTGATCGTGGACTACCGGCGGCTAAATGCCGTGTCAGAACCAGTGACTTTCCCCATGCCCAGGATTGATGACATTTTGACCAGGGTGAGGAAGGGAAAGATATTCACGAAACTGGACCTGAGAGGAGCGTACAACCTGATACGAATAAAGAAGGGGGATGAATGGAAGACAACGATGTTCACCCCCCTAGGGGCTTTCGAATATCTCGTTATGCCCTTTGGATTACAAGCAGGCTCCGCCTGTTTTCAATCGCTCATGAACCATGTACTGGGACCTTTGCTCTACAAGAATTGCGTGGCCTTTCTCGATGACGTGCTGATATATTCAGAGAATGAGGAGCAGCATGTAAAGGATGTCAGGGAAGTGCTGAGCCAGCTGCAAGCAAACCAGTTGTGGGTGAAATTGGAGAAGTGTCAGTTCCACGCCAAGGAGGTGGAATTCCTGGGGTACCGCCTATCAGACAAGGGATTAGCCATGGATCCAGGCAAGGTACAGGCGGTGCTGGAATGGAAGACACCGAAAACGAAAAAAGATGTGCAAAGGTTCTTAGGGTTTGGGAACTTTTACCGTAAATTCATCAAGAACTTTGCCCACTTAACGGCTCCCATCACGGACTGTCTGAGCAGCAAGAAGAAATTCGTTTGGACGGCGGAGGCGGAGCAAGCTTTTGAGGAATTGAAAAAGGCATTCGCTTCGGAAGAACAGCTCCTGCATGTGGATTTACAAAAACCCATGAGAGTGGAAACTGATGCCTCAGACCGCGCGGTGGGGGCGGTGCTGCTTCAGCCAGGGAGCAATAAGTCGGAATGGAGACCGTGTGCCTTCTTTTCGCGTAAGCTGAACAAATCCGAGAGGAACTACACGGTATATGACCGAGAACTACTCGCCATTCACGAAGCGTTCCGGAGATGGAGACACTTACTAATTGGTGCACAGCATAAGGTACAAGTATGTACGGACCACAAGAATTTGGAGTATTGGAGAACGGCACGAGTGCTCAACCAACGACAAGTGAGATGGGCCCAGGAGTTCTCCAAATTCCATTTTGAAATCTGCTATGTGCCAGGTCCAGAAAACATCAGAGCGGACGCTCTCTCTCGCAAACCTGAATATTTGGAGGGGGAGGGAGCACCAGAAGAGAGACATATTATCCCAGAGGACCACTGGGTGTGTGGTGCGGCCTGGGTGGGGCAAAGAGAACTGGTAGAGGGAACGGTAAATGATGAGTACGCCCAGGATAAGCTCAGAGGTTTAAGGGGAGAGGGAGAAGACCCCGGAGGTTTTGAAGAAAGAAACGGGGCATTGTATTACAAAGGGGCGCTATATATACCCGAAGGGGAATTGAGGGGGAGAGTACTCAAACAGCTGCACGACAATCCCACAGCGGGGCATTTTGGGCAACACAAGACCATGTGGTTGGTGACCAGGGAGTTTTGGTGGCCCAAGGTGAGGGAGGATGTACGGGAGTATGTGAGAAGGTGTGACCAATGCCAGAGAGCCAAAGGAGAAAGGCGGGCACCAGCGGGGTATTTAGAACCGTTACCCACACCAGAACGACCGTGGGATTTTATGACTGATCTGCCCAAATCCCAGGGGAAAACCGCCATACTAGTCGTAGTAGACCAGTTAACTAAGATGGGTCACTTTGTAGCTTGCTCACATGCAGTCACGGCGGAAGAGACAGCAAAATTGTTTGTAGAACATATTTTTAGGCTGCATGGCGCCCCCTTGAGGCTGGTTTCCGACAGAGGGAAACAGTTCACGTCCAGATTCTGGAGGAAGCTTATGAGCTTGTTGCACGTAGAGGTCAACTTTTCAACTGCCAGGCACCCTGAGACCAATGGGCAGGCGGAGAGGGCAAACGGTATCCTTCAACAATACCTGAGGTGTTATGTCAATGACAGAGAAAACGATTGGGTCGAAAAGTTGGCACTAGCGGAATTTGCTTACAATAATGCAGAGAATGTGTCCACCGGGATGAGCCCCTTTTTGGCTAATTATGGGTGCCACCCCAGGGCGTTTCCAGGGGAAGGAGGAGAGAGATGGAGTGTTCCGGCCGCTGAACTTTTTGTAGAAGAAATGGAAGCGATCCATCGTCAACTCCAACACAACTTAGAAAGGGCCAAAGAAGAATATAAGAGGCAGGCAGACAAGAGCAGAAGGGAAGGTGAAACAATTAGGGTGGGGAGTCGGGTCTGGCTATCAACCCAAGGGTTGCCGTTCAAGGGTAGTTGCAAGAAATTGAGACCCAAAAGATTGGGACCATTTGAGGTCATCCAACAGGTCAACCCAGTGGCTTTCAGACTCCGGTTACCGAACCACATGAAACTGCACCCAGTATTCCACAGGTCATTACTGTCACCATACAGGGGGGAAGGTGAAGGGGTATCCACACGGGGGCCAGCCATAGAAGAAAGGGAAAGCCGCAACTATGTGGCGGAAATCATCGACTCCAGGTGGAAGGGTAATCAGGTGGAGTATTTGGTCGCGTGGGAAGGGGAACCGGAGTCGGAAAACACCTGGGTGAAGGCAGAGGAGGTCCATGACGAGGTCTTGATCGAAACGTTCCACCAAAGGTTCCCCAGGAAACCTCAACCAGTAGCGAGGTTCCGGAGGGAGTACTTTGGCACCACCGACGATGAGGAGGAACTGGAGGGATTCAGGGAATCGGAGTTGGAAGAGGGTACAGACTCCGAGGAGGAGGAGTACTTGGAAACCGGGAACAGCAAAAGGTGGAGGGAAGTGTTCGAAACTTCGGAAGATGAGGGAGGTTCCTTCAGGGGTTTTGCTCCCTCGCCTCCCGCAGAGGAGGGGAGGGAAGGGGGTGAAGGGGGCCCTAGAGGGGAGGTGGATGTCAGGGAACTGTCATCTGAGACGAAGGAGGTGAAAGGGCTCATGGAGGGTGAGAGAGACCACTCAGCGGAGGAGGGGACCAGCAGGGGGAGAAGTGGAGTTACAAGGGAAAGTGAGTCGGAGGGAGAGCTCAGAGATACTTCAAGCGGGAACAGTGGAGAGGTTTCAGGACCTCCCGTAGGCACACCCACTCCTCGGCGGAAACTGTCACGCCGAGAGTCCAGAAGACGCGTTTCCGTCAAGGAGCTTTTATGCTGGAAGAAGTTCCGTAAACGCCCACTGTCCGATACAACGAGCGATTGATGGAGCCATGCTTAAGGAGCTCCATCACAGACAGAGGTTTGGGAACTTAGCCAAACTCTGAGGGATCAGGATTTTACGCACAAGCAGCTCACCATCCCATCACATATGGTTTTCCCAGTAGTGATGTATGGAAGTGAGAGCTGGACCATAAAGAAGGCTGATCGTCGAAGAATTGATGCTTTTGAATTATGGTGCTGGAGGAGACTCTTGAGAGTCCCATGGACTGCAAGAAGATCAAACCTCTCCATTCTGAAGGAAATCAGCCGTGAGTGCTCACTGGAAGGACAGATCGTGAAGCCGAGGCTCCAATACTTTGGCCACCTCATGAGAAGAGAAGACTCCCTGGAAAAGACCCTGATGTTGGGAAAGATGGAGGGAATAAGGAGAAGGGGACGACAGAGGACGAGATGGTTGGATAGTGTCTTCGAAGCTACAAACATGAGTCTGACTAAACTGCGGGAGGCAGTGGAAGACAGAAGTGCCTGGCGTGCTCTGGTCCATGGGGTCACGAAGAGTCGGACACGACTAAACGACTAAACAACAACAACAACAGTCTCTCTCTCCCCCCCCCACCTCACTGAGCTAATCCAAGGTTTGGCTTAAATATGTTGCCTAAAACCAGGCTCAAGGTTAAGCTCCCTCCTCGCTAAATGTAAGCTGCAGTCAATATTTGTTCTTTTGTATGAGATGGAGGGGTTACCCAATATAGAATACCCACTACAGTGGTGCCTCGCAAGACGAAATTAATTCGTTCCGCAAGTTTTTTCTTCTTGCGAGTTTTTCGTCTTGCGAAGCACGGTTTCCCATAGGAGTGCATTGAAAATCAATTAATGCGTTCCTATGGAGACCGCTTGCCAGGCTGGCGGTGCGGAGAAGGGCTTTTCTCCCCACCGCAAGCCTTCAGGACAGGTACAGGAACAGAGGGGAAGGCGCGCAGCGCTTCTCCTCTGTTCCTTGGGCTTGCGGTGGGAGGAGGGTTTTTCCTCCCCACCGCCAACATTCAGAACAGCATTCTGAATGTTGGCGGTGGGAAGGAAAACCCTCCTCCCACCTCAAGTCTTCAGGACAGCCACCCGAAGGCTGGCGCGGGGAGAAGGTCTCTCCGCCCCACCGCCAGCCTTCGGAGGAGCCTTCCGAAGGCTGCCGGCGGGAGGAGGTCTCTCCGCCCCACCGCCAGCCTTCGGAGCAGCCTTCCGAAGGCTGGCGGTGGGGCGGAGAGACCTCCTCCCGCCGCCAGCCTTCGGAGCAGCCTTCCGAAGGCTGGCGGCGGGAGGAGGTCTCTCCGCCCCACCGCCAGCCTTCAGAGGAGCCTTCTGAAGGCTGGCGGCGGGAGGAGGTCTCTCCGCCCCACTGCCAGCCTTCGGAGGAGCCTTCCGAAGGCTGGCGGCGGGAGGAGGTCTCTCCACCCCACCGCCAGCCTTCGGAGGAGGTCCGAGGACAGTGGGGAAGACGCGCTGCGCTTCCCCGCTGTCCTGGAGATTTCCCTATGGGCTTTCGTCTTGCGAAGGAAGCCCATAGGGAAATTCGTTTTGCGAAGCGCCTCCAAAACGGAAAACCCTTTCGTCTAGCGGGTTTTTCGTCTTGCGAGGCGTTCGTCTTGCGGGGCACCACTGTATATCACTTCAGTTTCTATTGGTTCTTTTCATAACACTTGTCAACACTCGGTTCTTTTTCTCTGCACTTGTGGTTTATTCTTATTCCTAATATTCCAAACACCCCACCAGCCCCCTTTTTGTGATGTTTTCAGGTCACTTCTAGGCTTGATGCGATGCAGAGTTGTTCACATATTGAATGCGTGTAAATGGGTTGCCACTCTGGGCGGCTTCCAACAGAATATTAAAAACACAATAAAACATCAAACGTTAAAAACTTCCCTAAATAGGCCTGCATTCAGATGTCTTCTAAAAGTCAGATAGTTGTTTATTTCCTTGACATCTGATGGGAGGGTGTGCCACAGGGTGGGCGCCACTAACGAGAAGGCCCTCTGCCTGCTTCCCTGTAACCTCACTTCTCGCAGAGAGGGAACTGCCAGAAGGACTTCGGAGCTGAACCTCAGTGCCCAGGCTGAACAATGGGGTTGGAGACACTCCTTCAGGTATACTGGGCCGAGGCCGTTTAGGGCTTTAAAGGTCAGCACCAACACTTTGAATTGTGCTTGGAGACGTACTGGGAGTCAATGTAGGTCTTTCAGGACCAGTGTTATGTGGTTTTGGTGGCCACTCCCAGTCACCAGTCTAGCTGCCACATTCTGGATTAGTCACCATCGTTCATCCCCATATATCACATTCTGACCATTGTAAATAGTAATCTAATTGTATTCAGTAAGTGGGGTACATTTGTGACTAAGATGACAGGGCTGCCTTCAGATGTCTTCTAAAAGTCCGATAGTTGTTTGTTTCTTTGACATCTGATGGGAGGGCGTTCCACAGGGTGGGCGCCACTGTCGAGAAGGCCCTCTGCCTGGTTCCCTGTAACTAGGCTTCTGGCAGGGAGGGAACTGCCAGAAGGCCCTCAGCGCTGGACCTCAGTGTCCGGGCTGAACGATGGGGGTGGAGACGCTCCTTCAGGTATACTGGACAAAGGCCTTTTAGGGCTTTAAAGGTCAGCACCAACACTTGGAATTGTACTCGGAAACGTACTGGAAGCCAATGTAGGTCTTTCAAGACCGGTGTTATGTTGTCTCGGAGGCCGCTCCCAGTCACCAGTCTAGCTGCCGCATTCTGGATTACTTGTAGTTTCTGGGTCACCTTCAAAGGTAGCCCCACATAGAGTTCATTGCAGAAGTCCAAGTGGGAGATAACCAGAGCATGCACCACTCTGGCGAGACAGTCTGCAGGCAGATAGGGTCTCAGCCGGTGTACCAGATGGAGCTGGTAGACAGCTGCCCTGAACACAGAATTAACCTGCGCCTCCATGGACAGCTGTGAGTCCAAAATGACTCCCAGGCTGCGCACCTGGTCCTTCAGAGGCACAGTTACCCCATTCAACACAAAGTGCCATCCTTCATCTCATTTCAATCAATATAATATGCTGTAGAACAGGAGCTCAATGATAGTCAAGCAGAATGATCAGTTTACTGTGGACAGTTGCAAATTTGGAGGGTTGGTGCAAAGCACATGTCTTTTCAACTCATTTCTCAACAAATGCCTGATCTTCTTCCAATTAAGCCTTTACTAATCATATTGGAGACAGCCGCAGAGGGCACGCACCCACACAGTGAAAATCTCTCTTCGTCACAGTCACAGTTACTGCTATGGCTCGCCAGTGCAGTCTTAGGATGGCAATTGGAAAATTATAGAGTGCTTTCTGGAGTATATTCAGCTGGGTATAGGTTTGCAGCCCAAATCTGTAAATCTGATGTTGGGAGAAGTAATATGTTTCCAGAGAGCGTGGTAGGCTTAAGCTAGGCTATAAATAACTAGGTGACCTTTCGGGTGTACTGAATTTTGTTAAAATATTGGAAGGCAGAAGGCAGCATGAAGAGGGAAAAATCCCACCTTCAGATAATCACAAGGTAACCCTCAGGAACCATTATATAAACTCCTTCCTATTTAAAGTTTGTATTACCGGAGACAATTTTGAGACCCCATTTCTATAAAAGGCTAATTCAATCCATAATGACTAGTCAGGTACAGTGTCATCACTCTGTTTTAAGCTTCTAACTGTGCAAGGTTCACGTAGCCCTTGCTGGATATAACATTTTAATGCCGAAAAAGCAGGGATTAATAGTGCTGAATAAAAAGAACTTGGCAAGGGTCGTTTCTCATATCCCTCTCCTTGCTACTACTTACAACAATTCATTTAAATTCATTTAAAACGGAAATAATCTCTACTTATTTATATGAGATCTCATTTCTGTCTCAACCAAGCTTTTATTAATTCTGCTTTATATTAACTGATTCCACCGAAGGGAAGCAAACACATTTATGCACTGCAGCCAAATAAAACCAAATATATTTTAGACGTAGCTATTATGATCCTCTCTATATTCTATCACTATGAATGGAAGAGGCACAAAGTATTGGGTGGGGGGTCTGTGTGCCCAAGAAAGGGAGAACAGAGGGATTGATCAGGGGGACCACTTGTGGTTGGCCTTACCTGGTTCTTAAGGCAAGTGCAGTGATGGCGTCACCACTGCATTACTGACCATAGTTTAGCCACAGTTTGTTAGGTTCTGATGAAATCACAAGCTGTGGTTTATTAAAAAAGCAGAACGCAGACTTGTGGTTGGCCTTACCTGGTTCTTAAGGCAAGTGCAGTGATGGCGTCACCACTGCATTACTGACCATAGTTTAGCCACAGTTTGTTAGGTTCTGATGAAATCACAAGCTGTGGTTTATTAAAAAAGCAGAATGCAGACTACAGAACGAGTATCTGAGCTCAAGGTTCACTAAGGATCATTCACACAACACAAAACATTGTGACATCTCAACCAGCCCAACTTGTGACATAGTTCCCTAGCATCACTGCATGTCTATAACTCATTCCTGTGTTAGTTTCATATAGTGTGCTGCCATGCTTACTTGGAAGCAGGGCTATGCTTTTAGCTTGCTTCCATCCTCCCCAAGGCACATCATATCTCCTTCCTCCAGCAACTTGCATTTGCCTGCTTTTGTCTGAAGTGAAACCCAAACATATGACCTGCCACTCATATGCAGAGGCACCATGCATTTGGGAACCCTGCAAAACTCGTGGTCCTCACGATCCCTTCCAACTCTACAATTCTATGAGTCGATGTATGACTAGTCATTGTAGTAGTAAAAGGTAAAGGGACCCCTGACCATTAGGTCCAGTCGTGGCCGACTCTGGGGTTGCGGCGCTCATCTCGCTTTATTGGCCGAGGGAGCCGGCATACAGCTTCCGGGTCACGCGGCCAGCATGACTAAGCCGCTTCTGGCGAACCAGAGCAGTGCACGGAAACGCTGTTAAAGGTCAAGTTAAAGGTCAGCACCAACACTTGGAATTGTGCTCAGAAACGTACTGGGAGCCAATGTAGGTCTTTCAAGACCGGTGTTATGTGGTCTCGGTGGCTGCTCTCAGTCACCAGTCTAGCTGCCACATTCTTGGATTAGTCACCATCGTTCATCCCCATATATCACATTCTAACTATTGTAAATAGTAATCTAATTGTATTCAGTAAGTGGGGTACATTTGTGACTAAAATGACATATGAATTGGGCTCATAGCTCACATTCTTAGGTAAAACACCTCCCCAGCTCTGCAGATAATAGTCTACTAACATATAAAAGGAATGGATTGTTAAACAGGTGTAGTTTTGCAAAACACAACGAAGTGCAATCGCTGGCCTCACACTTCTACATAATCCCATCTGTTTATAACCTCATAGAATAGGAAGAACGTTTTTTTTTGGGGGGGGTGGTCCTGACGTTCCTCCAAATTTCACTGGAAAGTCGCACTTTTCTGTTCCAAGCAACATTTTAAACATTCCCTGAACATCCTAACTAATAAGTAAAGGAAGCAGTACTTCCTTTCATTGAGAAACTCTCCCGCACATATGGCAAGGAGCCACCTATTTCTGGAAATCTCCTGCCTTCTTTGTTTTCACAGATACGTGTGTATGACGCATCTAGTTTCCTCTTTGGTCCCCAATAGGGTAGTATCTACTTAGCAAGCCTCTGCTTTAAGGGAGTTAGGAAGCATATAAACTTTTATTAGAGCGTCCTTTCGATGCTTAGTATTATCATGGGTCCAACTGTTGCTCTGCTCCTGTGGTCGATGATAAAAGCAAAACTTCTAAACAAACCACAGGGTAAGATTTCTTCCCTGATATCAGTATTAGTCTGTGAAGAATACTAACTATCTGACACTGCTCGTCCTGTTCCATTTATGGGCTCTAGCGTAGGTCATATGTGTTGTGTGAAACCTAACCTTCCCATTTGTCAGCTTTGGTTTTCACTACCCAGGTGCAACTACAGTGGTGCCTTGGTTGTTGAACTTAATCCGTTCCAGGAGTCCATTCAGAAACCAAGGCATGGCTTCCGATTGGCTGCAGGAGCTTCCTGCACTCAATCGGAAGCCATGTCAGACATTTGGCTTCCGAAAAACGTTCGCAAACCAGAACATTCACTTTGCGGTTTGCGGTGTTTGGGAGCCGATTTGTTTGGGAGCCAAACCGTTCGACAACCAAGGTACCACTGTATTCATGTTCACTCAAGGCTGCTGGGGTGCTTTTTAAAATGTCCCTTTACGCCATTATTATTGGTCAGTCAGGATTGAAAGCATCAGTACACGTACGCAGAAGTTTGCCGCTAGTATATGGGAGTATTTTAGCGACAAGGTGCACTAAATAAAAATAAAATAATACAATAAAAATAAAGCATTACTTATTTGTGGCATCAGTCTGAGTGTCAGACAGCTTTTCTTGAGTTGAGGAAAGGCACTTTCTTGGAGGAAATGCACAATTTGAAGTAAGTAATTGAAAAAGTCTTTAGAAAGGCAATGGTCCCATGTCCCAGGGGAAGAATCATGTCTGTTTAGGGCCATTCACTTACCATGCTATGAAATCATATAATAGCTGTACCTCCTTTCATCAGTCAGATGTTGTAAGGACATGGCAGTATGGAAATTATTATTAATAACTGGCCTGTTCCTACAACAACTCATATATATATATATATATATATATATATATATATATATATATATACACATATATATAAAAACAGCAGACCCTTGCTCAGGAATAGGCAACATGGTATTCACCAGGTGCTGCTGAACTACAACTCCCATCAGCTCCTAGGAAACATAGCCAATGGCCACTGATTATGGGAGTTGGAGTCCAGCACAACCTTTGTTACCTCCACCTTAGCTCATCATGAGAAATGTGATTTATCTAGCTATATCTAGCTATATATCTCTCTACATACCACACACTCTTTGCCACCTTGAAGGAAGTCACCATAAAACAATCTAAAAGCCACAAATAAACAAATAAAACAAAAGTGTAAGTGCAACACAAAGTAGACCTGTTGAATTAGTTGTGTTCATTAATTTCAATGGGTCTACTCTGAGTAACCAGGCAGCAAAAAAACTGTTCTGGAACAGTCAAGTTCGAAACTGATAGAGAAAAGCCAAAAAAAGAAGTGGGCAAGCCATTCTAGGGCATGAGTGCCACCACAGACATAGCATAGCCTTGCACTCAATCCTTACATCAGCCAAAGACAGGACGTGGAACAAAGCCTTCCCCACAAAAATCTCAGGAAATGGAAATGTTCCCAGAGATGTTCCCTAACATAAGCAAGGGCCTGAGATGCCCCCACTGTGAATTGTGGAGTCCAAAATACAGTGCCTCCTGCTCACTGTAACAAGAGAAGGCATTTTCACACTAACAATACCAGCAGGTACATAGTGTCATTTTATGCTTTAAATTTGCCAGAGCAGTTAGTCGTATTGCCTGGCAGTGATCAGATTTAGATTTACTGGTTTCTCCGGGCAGACTCAGTAGCAGCTGATCTGCCTGGAAACATGGATTTCAGCAAACTCAGGAAAGAAGGAAATATTTATTATAGCGGGTACATAGGAAGCTGCCTTATAATGAATCAGACCATTGACCCAGCTAGATCAGTGCTGTTTGCCAGTTGTGGTCAGTGGGGTGGCTCATCTGATCTACCATCTGTTGCTTATTGGCAGGTACAGAGGAAGTGGTGGCAAGTGGCAAAATTGGCATACCACAAATGCACCAGCAGGAGCACCAGATTGGTTCTGCTGATGCATTTGCACCATGCTGACCTTACCTCCACCTCTATCGTTACCATCCGTTGTTGTTGTTCAGTCATGTCCGACTCTTTGTGACCCCCTGGACCAGAGCACGCCAGGCACTCCTGTCTTCCACTGCCTCCTGCAGTTTGGTCAAACTCATGCTGGTAGCTTTGAGAACACTGTCCAACCATTTCGTCCTCTGTCGTCCCCTTCTCCTTGTGCCCTCCATCTTTCCCAACACCAGGGTCTTTTTCAGGGAGTCTCCTCTTCTCATGAAGTGGCCAAAGTATTGGAGCCTCAGCTTCAGGATCTGTCCTTCCAGTGAGCACTCAGGGTTGATTTCCTTCAGAATGGATAGGTTTGATCTTCTTGCACTCCATGGGACTCTCAAGAGTCTCCTCCAGCACCATAATTCAAAAGCATCAATTCTTCCAGCGTCAAAACTTTTATATGCCTGTTGTCTTTGTCCATGGAGTTTTCTTGGCAGGGATACTGGAGTGGCTTGCCGGTTCCTGCTCCAGGTAGATCACGTTTGGTCAAAACTCTCCACTATGACCTGTCCATCTTGGGTGGCCCTGCACAGCATAGCTCATAGCTTCTCTGAGTTATTCAAGCCCCTTTGCCCTCAAACTCCTGGCAATTAGCAGGTGATGGGGGGGGGGTCAGGTGAGCTACCATTGTGTACACTGACTGGCAGCAGGTCTCTCTCCAGGGTTGCAGACAGAGTCTATTCCAGCCCTACCTGGAGACAGACTCTTTTCTGTATGGAAAAGAGATGCTCTGCCTTTGAGCTATGGCCTTTCTCCTGGTGAAAGCTGAATGTTGGCACACAGGCTTCAGCACCAACACAGGACTGTTGGTACTTCCCTTCCAGATTTATGGTGGAGTCATCTTGCTACCGCTGTCACTTGGTGTTGTCCGTTGCCACTGTACTGTCAGTGCTAAATATGTGCGTAAAGAAGCAATATGGCTGTTTGTGTTGGACAATGCCATCCAAATGGTTGGATTCTGTGCTAGTGGATTGATAGCACATTTCAAGAGGGTAAGCACAAGGCAGTCACTCATCAATAAGTCCTTGTGCTGGGATTGCTGTCACTCACGGCCAACTTCTGGAATCTCTGCCAAGGTTACTATATGCTATTAAAAGCATCACAAGGAATCATTCCCTGGGGCATGTCATGCGAATAAGCTATTATTCCTTCTGTAACAATTTTTGCCATAAGTTGTTAGAAGAGTTTGACCTGGCTGATCAAAGGGACGAGCTTTCAAAATTTGAACTACATGAATAACTTCAGTAGCTGGCAGAAATTGAAGCCCTTTATCCCATTACATGGGCATAAAATTTACTTTTAAGGCATATTAAGAGACCTCAAGCTACATAAAGTTTGAAAGAAGGAAGGCATTGTATATAGACCACTTTTCATAATTCAAACAAGCAGTATGGTTGTAATTTTCATTTCCTTACAAGCCCTAGGAACAGAGAAAGAAGCCGTTTTGGAACATTACCAGAAGCCACAACTTTTTTTGCCAGAATATCGGGGGTAAATCGGTATCTCCTTCCACAGCCAATTTTAATTGAGGATAGGTATAGCAAAGTCCGCAATGTTCCTCTAACATTTCTTTGTTGTTTTCTGTGGCCAAGGTCAGGGGACAGGACTGGCATGACCAGCAGGCTTTCCATTGTTGCAGACCTTCCCCCAAGATACAGTAAAAGAAAAAAAAGTGTGCGGGGCTATAAAGGATTCAGCCACAAAGGATTCAAAGTGATGTCAGTGGCTAGAATCAAATGGCTGTTTTTGGATCACATTCCATGTATGCTTAACTACCTTCATTATACCACGCTAGGGTACAACCCTGAGGACAATTATTAGTTAGTAAAAACCATTGAACTCAGTGGAACTTAATTTTGAGTAAACATGCTTAGGACTGTTTCAGAACATGGTTGGAGGTTGGAGGATGGATGGCTAACAGATTGAGGTTGAATCCTGACAAGACAGAAGTACTGTTTTTGGGGGACAGGAGGCGGGCAGGTGTGGAGGACTCCCTGGTCCTGAATGGGGTAACTGTGCCCCCGAAGGACCAGGTGCGCAGCCTAGGAATCATTTTGGACTCACAGCTGTCCATGGAGGTGCAGGTTAATTCTGTGTCCAGGGCAGCTGTTTATCAGCTCCATCTGGTACGCAGGCTGAGACCCTACCTGCCCGCAGACTGTCTCGCCAGAGTGGTGCATGCTCTAGTTATCTCCCGCCTGGACTACTGCAATGTGCTCTACATGGGGCTACCTTTGAAGGTGACCTGGAAACTACAACTAACCTAGAATGCGGCAGCTAGACTGGTGACTGGGAGTGGCTGCCGGGACCACATAACACCGGTCTTGAAATACCTACATTGGCTCCCAGTACGTTTCCAAGCATAATTCAAAGTGTTGGTGTTGACCTTTAAAGCCCTAAATGGCCTCGGTCCAGTATACCTGAAGGAGTGTCTCCACCCCCATCCTTCTGCCCAGACAATGAGGTCCCGCTCCGAGGGCCTTCTGGCAGTTCCCTCCCTGCGAGAAGCGAAGTTACAGGGAACCAGGCAGAGGGCCTTCTTGGTAGTGGCGCCCGCCCTGTGGAATGCCCTCCCATCAGATGTCAAAGAAACAAACAACTATCGGACTTTTAGAAGACATCTGAAGGCAGCCCTGTTTAGGGAAGCTTTTAATATCTGAAGGACTATTGTATTTTAATCTTTTGTTGGAAGCTGCCCAGAGTGGCTGGGAAAACCCAGCGAGATGGGTGGGGTTTAAAATTATTATTATTATTATTATTATTATTATTATTATTATTATTATTATGGCATTATGGGACTGTTGCTCATGTCACTCATGTTTTTCAACAGCTGCATGAACAGATAGGTGAATTCCACAGGAGATTTGGACAGAGGAATTGTCCGTATGTTCCGGACAGGCAGCTCTCTTTCCCATTTTCATGAGATTCCAGGAAGGGAGTTGAAACCCTGAACTGTTCTCTGGGAGCAGTGAGGGTCTACATATGAGGGAACAAACTGAAAGTTAATCCCAATAAATTGGTCTGACTTCTTAACAATAAACCCATTTTTTATCTATTGCAATAATCTTCCTCTGTATTTAAACCCTCTGTGCCTACTTAAGCTTTACTGCTCTGTATGCTACTGGTAACTGGATATTGGATTTGTATACACCTCTAAATGTCTAGAGGGCTCAAAGGAAATAGCAATGTATATTTAGAGTAGTGGCGCATTATTGCCACTGTTTTTTAATATAGTAACCAGCTGAGGGTGCAAGTCTACGGCACTGTTAAAAACAAGAACACAACTCTGAGAGTTCCAAGTTTCCTAAGTTTTTTTTCTGTACAGGTCCCACTGAATTTAGTGTGAGCTACATAAAATTTTATAAAGTTGCATTGTACAAAAACAAAACAAAACAAAACTGATAGCATAGAAAGAATTTAAGAACTTAAGCTATTTTAGCCACTCTTAACCATGTGGCATAAGGGACGCAGGTGGCGCTGTGGGTTAAACCACAGAGCCTAGGACTTGCTGATCAGAAGGTCAGCGGTTCGAATCCCCGCAATGGGGTGAGCTCCAGTTGCTCGGTCCCTGCTCCTGCCAACCTAGCAGTTTGAAAGCATGTCAAAGTGCAAGTAGATAAATAGGTACCACTCCGGCGGCAAGGTAAACAGTGTTTCCGTGTGCTGCTGTGGTTCACCAGAAGTGGCTTAATCATGCTGGCCACATGACCCGGAAGCTGTACGCCGGCTCCCTTGGCCAATAAACTGAGATGAGCGCTGCAACCCCAGAGTCAGTCACGACTGGACCTAATGGTCAGGGGTCCCTTTACCTTTAACCACGTGGCATGAATGTAGGTTAAATCTAATAATGCCATTGTGCTTGTGATTTGACAAAGGAGGCTTGTACTCTGTCATAAAGTTTGTATCCGATACTGTAGCTGAATCATCTGAGTTTTGTTAAGCAGCAGTAGTGTCATGTGTTCCATGGACAAAGCTATGGAACTGTCCTGATAGCAGCTAGGGCTGCTTTCTTGGGAAGGACTGGGCTAGGGCATGGTGATGGCAAGGTTTGGGTCATGCAAGCACACTGGCTCGAGCACTCGATTGGTGGCAGCGGTCCCACCGATGCGCCAATGCAGCTCAGACTTCACTGCTGCCATGTCCGATTCCTGCCGCATCGGCAGTGATGGCAATGTTGGAGGTTTGGCTCTGTCCCAACACATGCAGTGCTCCTCGTAGGCAGGTCATAACTGGTACAAATCAAATATCAAGAGGGACCGTAGCTCAGTTGCAGAACACATGCTTTGCATGCAGAAGGTCCCATGTTCAACCCAGAGCATCTCCAGGCAAGCAAGGATAACAAAGACAATTGTCTGAGACCATAAACAGCTGCAGCCGGTCAGAATATAAAACAGTAGGCAAAAGTCAGACCTGGTATAAAGCAGCTTTCAATAGCCTATTGTCACTCTACATCCCAGCACCCACTACCACACCCTTCTCCCTAAAGAGTGGGTGTGTCTTCTTTTTGGAATTTAGAAACAAGCCATAAAGATATGGGTGGGTTTCCTTTTTGGGCAATCCTATTACAAGCATTATTGTTAATGCTTAAGAGTGTGCTACATAAGGATTGTAGGAAATGGAGGGATGAGAGGCCAGAAGTTCACACACCGGAAATCTCGAAGGGCTTAGATAAACCATTAAATTTGACTGCTGATATTTTCACAGGGCTCTTTCCAATAAAGTGCTGAGATTACTCCATTAGCTCAATAGCTTCTGCATCCACAAATCTATTCAAGGCAGCAATGTCAACTCTTTACAGGACAATGAGAAATATGGATGACTGAAAAGTAAATGAATAATTTCACCTAATATTCTTGCGGGGTGGGATCTTCCTCACTGGAAGAGCTTTCAGTTTGAGTAAACAGATAGGGTTGAGTTCACGTTATTGCTGGTTAACCTAATGTTTTCTGCCTGTGACTAATGAGTCTCCTTCCCCAGTCAAAACATGAAAGAATTTCACAGATAACGTAAAGAAATGATAAAGACTTCAGGTGATATAGATCTCCTCCTGTACACAGTATTACATTCCCCCGAGTGAGTTCATGTAAGATCACTTTGTGCCGTTCATAATCAAAGCACAATCCTCAGAGCTCTGCTTCTTTGATCATGTGCAGAAGTTTTCTGATGATGTAGCGCAGTTTGCTAGCAAAGGCCATCCCTCCAGAGCACAATACAAAAATGATTTTCATATCAGGTCTAAGGAATATTCTTCTTCCTTCAAATCTGTCTTTCAGAGGCTGGTAATAAGCACAGGGGCTTCTGGGCTCTCTGTAACAGGAGCACTCATATAAAGGTTTTTTGGTTGTAAGTGTTTCGATTTTGAGTTGTAAGCTTCCTTGTTGTGACTCCATAATGTGGCATGCACTGATGGTGAGCCACACGCAACTAAGCACACAAACAAACAATGCAAAGCCCCTTCGCATAGAAATAGTAAGGTGTTTGGGCACACAGAAATAATTTTTCTGATCCTTTTGAGCATGTGTGCTATTATTTTAAACTTTCTCAAGGATTCCTCCTGTCAACTAAGTCTTCCTTACATAATGCTGGAACATATTTATTAGCAAACGGTAGCCAAATAATTGACTGATTAGTTAAAATCAGTACTGTAGACCCACAACTTATGTGGGGTGGGGGTTATGTTCCAGGGATAGTGCATAAAGCCAAAATTGAATATAGTCAGAACACCATGGGTGCAGTGACAGACCCTCCAAGTGTACCTATAAAAAGGTTATTACTTTGTGCGTGTCAGGAAACGGACCAAGGTATTTCAACCGCAAATTTCTGTTTGTACTATGTCGGGCTCATTTCATTTTGTGGTACCTGCTATTTGCCCCCATGTTACTCCAGGCAGGTTGCAAACATTACTTTTTATCCCCTTACTGAGTTAACTGTCAAGTGAGTTAATGACAAGCCTTTACTCTATGCAGAGACTAGAGATAATTTGCCAGAAGCAAACAAAAATCTATTGGGGCCAACTGCAACATGCTCCTTGCGTTGTGAAAGACAGATGGAAACTACTTCAGGGTAAAACTAATTTCTCCTAGAGTAAAAGCCACAAAACATAGCTGTGAAAACGGTCTTTAATTTATTATTATTATTATTATTATTATTATTATTATTGTTATCATCATCGCCGTCATTATTACCACTCTTTTCATACAATTTGGCTGCAACCCTGGGCAATGAGCAGCTATGCATCTGCATGGAAACCAAAAAGCACCATAAAGGAGGGCTGTGATTTTCATCCATCACCCCTGGGATGGACACGTGGAAAGAGGCAGAAACCACCGCCAAACAATGCTGTCTCACTGTTTGATCGGTGGAATTATGAACGTTTACATTTCTATAGCAACAATTGCATATCTAAAGTACTGTAAAAACAGTCAAATACTAATTTTCAATAGACAGCTAAGTTTGGTGCAATTTAGCAAACAGAAGCATTTTTTTTTTTTAAAAAAGTCTGGATTGTCAAGGCTGTTCTCTCTCTCTCTCTTTCTCTTTCTAACTGATCCTTTAAATAAAACACAAAAGAGGGAACCATGAAAACAGAAATTTGCTATAATTGTCAGCAGGAGCATATCAATGGCAAATAGTCTAGAGAACAAACTCTAATCCTTTGCCACCAACCCATCTGTGCCGAAAAGATAAAAAAAGTGTATGAAGATGGAAATAAGTAAAGCTAAATCTGTGACAAGTCAAATGCTAAGCAGGCTGGTTCATCATATTGTTACACACCACCCCAAACTCCACAGTGTGAGATTCCAGAAGTTCCAGGCATGCTTTGCCCATGGCTCAAATGCACACTTGGGTCTAACCTAAATACACATGAGTATTTCCTGGCTTTAACACTCCAAACTTCAATTCAATTCAATCAATAGCTTAATCCAGAACGTATGGTGTTTTGCAACCCCAGACTCATAACATGTTAAATTACACTGATTCAGAGAGTGCGCCCATTGAAAAGTATTGGAAAGGTGAAATATCTTTCCTCAGCAATGTAAAAAATGTGGCATTTTGCATTCAAATTCTCTATCTATATAATAGCCCAATAAAATAATCAAAATAAATCCCACAGTCCCACACATCAGCGACTCTAAAGCAACCACATTGACATTGGCACAAATGTGCTGTGACAAAACAAAGGGTTTGTAAGAAGAGCAAGAATACTATGGACATTTTAACAAGTGCTGAATGAAAACCATTTGCAAAAGTTGCAATTCTTGCTTTTGTACATCTACTGCAATGTCTGAAAACTGGCGGGCACTTAGACACAGACACACAGACACACACACACACACACACACACACACACACACGACTAAAAAACAGGACATAAGAAAAAAGAGGAGAAACGAGGGCACAAATTTGCATAAAATGTGCATATGCTAATTAGTAGGTATTCAGAGAAGTTTAGCAATAACTACTTTAATTTAAATAAAAATATAGTACATCATCATAGTGGGGAAGACTGTGACTGCTCTCCCATCTTCTGGCTCTTTTTTTTTCAATTGGACTTAAAACATCAATAGACAACACTGTCAAACAGACCAATAAAGTAGAACACATAGACACCTTATTGAAAACAGACCTTGCATATATGTGAGTGTGTGGACATCTGATCAAATGGGAGGGTATTACCCTGGGGAACCAACTCCTTTTTAGATGTTTAAGATCCTCCTCTTTATTCTTTTTGTCCCATTTCTGTGGTCTGGTTATATAAATCAAGTTCATTGTGTGCTCCAATAAAATACTCAGAATGGCTAACACATTATAATTTGCTTCCAGTGCAGTTTGCTCCTGAAGAGACTACTGTCCCTGAGTTAAACAGTGCATTTTATTGGCTGTTTTCATTCCATAACCCAAAGGATGATTTTATATTTACATCTAATGATTTTAATTATATCCAAATATTTATCTCCACTGTGGCTAAATTAGCAGGTACTTAATTGTATTAATATATACCACCTGACACTTGGGTTATCTCACTTGCCTGCATGTGGAAAATAGAAAACTACATAATTCAGTTATGTGGAAAATGTCCTCAAGGGCATCTGCAATGTAGCTGACATCCCACATAAAATCTGTGCTTCACACAGCGAGTTGCCTTCTGCAGCATATTATTAGGAGCAGAGCACCTTCCCCATCCCCCAGTTACATAGATCATTTTTATTCATTAAGAATAAAAGTGCTTATATGGCTGTGTAGTAAGGAAAGCAAAACAATCAAACAAAAAAGAGTTCACTGTCAGATCCAAAGCAGGATGGAAATTTCTTTTCCTGTTAATTAATCGAGCTTTCATCGCAATTCTGTGATCTGTAAATAAAGCTCCCAAACCAGTTTTATAAAACACAAAGGAGAAGAGACACAGGAGGTAGCAGAGGGGAGAAAAGCCCATGGATGATCAAATTCCACAGGAGCTAATTGTGTTTGCGGTGTTCTTTTTCTGAAGGATGACCAAGCAGGGCCTTCAGCACTGAAATAATTCTGAGTTTGCTTGTATTTTTATGCAAATGAGCTATAAACTCAAAGTGTAGCGTGCCCTTGGCGTAACTTGAGCACCTACCATATATTACTAAGCTTTGTAAATATTATGAATGGAAGGAAAGTTGCTTCTGCTGCGAAAGCGTATGCAGTGTCTAACTTTCTAAGTCTTACTTTCCAAGTTCCTTTATTAAAAATTGCTCAGGCCTTTCAAGATCTACCAGAAGGGGGACTGATGAGAAGCCTTAAGATATTTACCCAGACATGACTGAGACATGCTTGATGAGATGGGAAAAACACGAACCCCTTTGAAAGGATGCAAAAATCTCCGGCCATCTGCTTAGTGGCAATGCTCGGAGAACAATGAGAGGGGAATAAGAAGTGGGGAGGGGAGGGGGGCTGCTAGATGGAGGGAAAAGGTAAAGGATCCTTCAATTATTGAGTCAATGAGGCCATTACCGCTCAAAAAAAAAAAAAGTCTGAGGGAGTCAGCAGAAGCAGCTTGGAAAGTCCAGGAAAACAACAGCAGCTCATTTAAACAAAAAACAGCCCAGCCCGTAAGAAAGCAATTTAGGTCAGTGTTGCTCACGAAACCTTAGTTAATTAGAAATCATAGGTAATGCGTGCAAGCTCCGAAGAAGTTTCATTCCTCTGCCTTATCCTCCCTTTCATTTGCAGCCCTTGAAATCCTGCAGATGGAGCTCTGCTTAAATGAATGCCGCACAGCCTGAGAGAAGCTTCTGTTTCATTTGGCAGTGCAGGTGAACAGCCTGAATTAAGGTTTTAAATGAATGCCCCAGGTGTTTATTCAATATGGTGTACAGCTTAGGCGCTGCGAGCTCTAAAGGCTTGGCAAAGCGCATCTGTGTTTTCACTATTATACAATCCACTGGAGAAAAATTACAGGGAAGGCAAAAGTTTGCTAACCCGGAGTACCACAAATCAGATTTGAACCATTGTTTTTTGCCAGGCTATGAAATGCGTTATCCTCAAGAAGGAGTACATTATTCTGAATGAACGAGCAGCCCCTTAGTTCTGAGGGGCAGTAAACAGTGCCCTAAGCTGTGGTAATATGTTCAATAACCTCATTTTTATAATAATAAATTCAAGTTGTATTTTTCCCTTTTGTTATTTCACTGCAGCAGCCATATCACTTTGTTGTTTCCAAAGCTTTTCAAAGCTGACAGAGCCTTAAAAGTGTTTGGAGGGAATTTTTTACCCAAGAGCAATAATATATTTCATGATTCAGTGTGCATGGGTGGTTCGTGAATTCTGAATTGAGGCCACCCGGCCCCATTTTGGACTGGACCCCTTTGTCGTTAAAAGTAGTAGAATGTCAGAGAGAAGCTCTGAACAGAATTCAGTTGGAAAAGCCATAGCTGCAGAGCACTCTCCTCTTTGAAAGTTTTAGGAGACCTGTCTAGGGTTGAATCTGGCAACCTTACCCTGCAGCCTTTCTCAACCTTGGGTCCCCAGATGTTGAACTACAACTCCCATCACCCCTAGCTAGCAAGGCCAGAGCTCAGGGATGATGGGAGTTGTAGTCCAACAGCATTTGGGGACCCACAGGTTGAGAACCGCTGTATCCTGGAATCACTAAATCACCAATGCTGCTTCAGAGTATTCTGGACATTTTGCCACTTGAGGCAAAACAGATTCACAGAATTGTGGAGTTGGAAGGTATCGCAAGAGGGCCATCTAGTTCAACCCCCTACGATGCAGGAATCACAGATAAATATTCCAGGCAGCATTCATGTTGTGTTATGTGTTCTTTGAACAAACCTGAAATTTTTGGTGCCTGCTAGACGGTGCATGCCATTTTTCATATCCAACAGTACCCTGGTATGAAAATGCGAGCCACATTTTTATTAATCAACTCCAAGTAGATGTTGCCTTACGTCTAAGGAAGGAATATTTCCATACTTTATGAGCAACTTGTCTTCATATCACTCCTGGGAGCATTCCCTCCTCCTCACAGCCAGCACACCCTAAATTCTTACTTAATTCGTTCTGGAGGTCCGTTCTTAACCTGAAACTGTTCTTAACCTGAAGCACCACTTTAGCTAATGGGGCCTCCAGCTGCCACCGCGCCAGCGGAGCACGATTTCTGTTCTCATCCTGAAGCAAAGTTCTTAACCCGAGGTACTATTTCTGGGTTAGCGGAGTCTGTAACCTGAAGCGTATGTAACCTGAAGCGTATGTAACCTGAAGCGTATGTAACCCGAGGTACCACTGTATTGAACTCAGTAACGCATTAACGACTAATGGGTCAAGAATACATCTTTCATTTTAAAAATTAAATTCTTTTAAAAAAAATATTTAAAAAACTACCTTCTGAGTCTAAAAACAAGTAAGAACCTCATTGAAATTAAAACATATGCTTATGCTGTGTGTGAGTTTTGAGATACCCATGTCTTCATCTCATATGCAAGTTCTGATATGTGAAAAATGAGTTACTCTTTTATGCTGGGGAAGCTGTTAACTGCCTCCCAGAAGCAGATAAATCCATTTCAAGCAAACATGCTCTTTTTAGACTTCTAAACATGTATCCTCTATGATTATTTATTTTCATGTTATTCTGCCCCACCCCAACTTCCACGTTAAATCAGTAGTCCAACGAACCCCAAAGACTCAGATCATTTCAAAAGGGATGACTGGGGTGGATTCAGAATTCCTGTGGGAGCAGGGGAGGTCATTTTCACTCATTCCTACACCCAGTAGCCCTCCCATCCCTGCACCCCCTGAAAAGCTGCTCTTGCAGATTGGGCGACCCTCTGGAATGGTGTGGAAAGCAGCACAGGAAGCAGTGAGAATTGCCCCCCCCCCTTCTTCCTCCAGCTGGAGTTCACAGAGTTTCCATGAGCATAAGTTACATTCTGGATCCCAACCATCATGTCTGAACAGTACAAAGATGGTGTATGTTTGGAAGCCTTGCAGAGCAAACAACCTGCTCATTCAGTGTAGGAAAGGTTGACATTAACCTGCACAAGGCTGTTTATGCTAGCCAGATTTAATACGTTTCCCTCGATGATGGTAAGAGGAAGATATTTAGCTCTCCCAGAAGTAGAGCGTCTCTGCAAATGTGGTAGGCAGGAACCTGATACGTTGGAGCATATTTTCTTTTCTTGTAATTTTGGCATTTATGCCAGAAGACAATTGTTAGAGGCCTTACAACCTAACAGGCACGGTTCTATGCCGCCAATGGTTCAGGACCTGCTCTCGGACAGGAATGATCAAATTACTTTGATAGTGGCTAAATTTTTGCGTGCTGTCCATGTGGAAAGACTGGGCCATTATAGAGAAACTTAGTGGTTCTTGATTGGTCGGTGATGTGGTAGTGTCAGACTGCATTATTTATGCAAATTGTTATGCCAAATTTGTATTTTCCACAATCTGTATACGGTGTTTGTTTTACAATGTGTGGTTTGCTATGCCTAATAAAGGATCGATTGATTGATGAACCTGCACAACCCACAAAGGGGAGGAAGGGAAGTCCAGGAGATTCTTAGGAACTCTCTTTCTATGTTGGTTGTTTGATAATTGTTTGTCAATTTCAAAAACTGAAAAAGCTGAAAATAAATAAAAATGAAACGAACCTGCACAAGGACTAAAGGAGAAGAGGGTTGGATTTGTGTCCACTGAGATTGCCCCATCTGCCACACATTCATGGAAACTTGTGGGCAGAGCCTGCGAGACTACAGACCTGTACCCTGCATTTTTTGAAGGGTACAGATAGCATGGCTATTTTGAACCCAGAGAGGCTCTCCTCAGAAGTTCCGGTAAATGCCTAGTCAAACTTCATGTATTGTCTTCAACAGTGGGCTCAGTACCAGACTGCTAACGAAATAGATAGCTTCGTGGCACTCCAAAGTTTCTATCTCTGGTCTATTCTGTACCCTTATGTTAGCCGGTTTCCCCTCATCTCCTTATCAAACCCTCTGATCACGCCTCCCTCCCTCTCTTCTTCCCTCCCTCCTTGTTATCTGAAATAAAAGATACATTAGAAAAGAGGCAGATTTTCTTTCCCCTTTTTTCCCCTCCTCAGAAAGTGGTACGGTTTAAAAGCCCCCTAATTATTGTTATGCCTGTTACAGAAATAACTTACATCCTACATAATGGAGCTAAGGTGGCTAACAACAAATGCAGTAAAACACAACATAAAGCAATCCTATAAAATGTAAACAGTGTATAAAACAAACAGGTAAGAAAACAGATCAATAAGACAGCCAGGCTTAATAAATAAATAAAAATAAAATAAAGCACAGCAGGAGGAGGAGGAGCAGATGAAACAGCTTGATAGGCCAAAGGCTTGTCTAAATAAGAAGGTACTTGTGTGATGGAAGCCACCACAGAAGTATCTGAACTGGCATCCCCAAGGAAGGTATTCTAGAGTCTGGGCACAGCTACCAAAAAGTCCCTCTCTCAAATCCCTGCCAAATGTACTTCAGGCTTCTGAACCTAGTACTTTATTCATTTGATTCAGTGAGAAAACTACAGACTTGTACTATGCCATTTTTAAAAGGCTAATGTGCCATACACACAAGCTTTTGCTTGATTGTTTGTTTAATGCTCCTCTACATGGAATAAAAATGAATTTAGGGTTGTATGCCAGCTAGCAGCCTTTGGTCATGGATAAAGAACATTATTTCAGTATGTATTATTACTAAAACTTGGCAGTTATGCTTGTACCACAAGGTTTTGTAGTGTCTTCATTCTGTATAACATCTAGATGAAGAAGAAGAGTTTGGATTTGATACCCCACTTTATCACTACCCTAAGGAGTCTCAAAGCGGCTAACAATCTCCTTTCCCTTCCTCCCCCATAACAAACACTCTGTGAGGTGAGTGAGGCTGAGAGACTTCAGAGAAGTGTGACTAGCCTAAGGTCTCCCAGCAGCTGCAAGTGGAGGAGCGGGGAAGCGAACCCAGTTCACCAGATTACGAGTCCACCGCTCTTAACCACTACACCACACTGGCTCTAGATGGTGGTCCGAGAGGGAGATCATTGGGAGTTTTGGAGCTGGGTGATTTGATTTCTTATTTATTTAACTATTTATAATTCATAAAATATGTCAGGCCAGCTTACAACACATAAAAAAAATACAAATGATATTATAAATACAAAAAAAATTAATAAAACAGCAGTAGATACTGGTTGGTTAAAAAGGGGGGAAATTCAAAAAACACATGAAAGAAGGCAAGGGTGGTTCTTGCCAAATATCACCAGAGAGGGAGTTCCATAGGGCGGGACCTGCCACACTAAAGACTCAGCTCCTAGGGAAGCCTAACCGAACCTCAGGGGCATGGGGAACCACCAGAAGTGCCCTATCAGAGGACCACCTTGATTGATGTAGAGTACAATCAGATGGTCCCTAACGTACTTGGACCCAAGTTGTTTAGGGTTTTGTGAATTAACAGAAGAACCTTGAATCCAGCTTGGTATTAGATTGGTGAGCAGATGACGCCCAGCTCTATCTCTGCTTCTTATCTGACCCAGTGTGTCATCATTGATGTCTGGAATGGGCTAGATTAGTGCTAGAAAGTCAATCCAGAGAAGAGTAAAGGTGCTGTTCTTGAAGAGTTTATCAGTCTAGGGAACTGGTACTCAGCTAGCTCACTCTTCCCCTTTAGAACCTGGTTTGTAGTTTGGGGGATGATGCTTGGTTGGATGTTAAGTGGTCTCAATTGTTTGTGGTGCCTCCTATCAGCTTTGACTGGTGTGCAAGCATGGCTAGCACAACACATTTTGCTGCCTGAGGCAGAGCAGCAAATGCCCCATGGTCACCACAAAGGTTAGTCAAGGCAGCTTGTCACCTGGGGCAGAAAATTGCACAAGTGACTCTCCCTTTACCTGACAGTTCAAATGCAGTAATAATACATTGTTATTTACTTCCCTACCTATGATACCCAAACTAGCTGCTTGAAACAGCTGCGTTACTCTGCCCAATGGTTGGAGTGGCCCAATAACTGCAGCATTATCTATGCCCCAGTAATGTCCAAGCTAGATTACTGTAATGATCAACTACCCCTAAAGCAGTAGCTGAAAATTATAGCTGGCCCAGAACATGGCAGCCAGATTCTGAGTTGGGACTAAAACCCTTTAGGCATATTATAGAACTAGATGCTGGTTTTCAACATGTTGGTTTTGGCCTGTGGTCTAAGGTTACCAGACGTCCCTGTTTCCCAGGGACAGTCCCCGGATTTACCCCATACAAAATCCACTGAAGTTGAAAAGTGTCCCCGGATTCATTGGAAAAAAATCTGGTAACCTTACTGTGGTCAAGTATCTGAAGTGCCACATTTTTGCCATATCAACCTCAAGTGAGATCTTCATTGGTGCCTCCCCTACCTTCTGAAGTTAGGCAGGTGGCTATCAGGAATGCAACCTTCTCATAAGAATATAAGAACAGCCCTGGTGGGTCTAGCTAACTGGGTGCCCATGAAAGAGCCCATCCCATGGGAAGCCTGCAAGCAGGCCTCAGTATCCAGACTGTGGAATTCCCACCCATCATATTCTGATGTCTTCAGTTCTGTCTTTCAAGTGCCACACAAAGTGTCCTTTGGGTTTTAACGGCATCTGCTTGCCTTTTGTTATTATTGTTTTAAAGTATTTTCCCCCTCCCCCTCCATCTTGCTGCTGGCTGTTATTATAGTCTTTGGCTTTTATCTGCCTTTAAAAGGTTTTCTTAATTCTCTTTTTAGAGTAATACACAGAGGTACAAATAGGCAGACTCTAAAGTTCTAGACAGAGAAACAAATAGAGAAGCCACAGAAACTCACTGAAGGCAGCAAAACAGGATTCAGACCTATGAAAGAAAAGGTATTTTGCACAAAGAGCTCAACATTTCAAAAGAAGCCAGAAGGATGAACATATTGTTAGGAGTTTGTGGATGCCAGGCCAGTTTGGTTGGGGGGGGGGCGAGGAAGGAGGCTGTATGTGAGACCCTTCTACCGTACTTTTCTCTCTATAACACGCAGATTTTTTCTCCTAAAAAGTAAGGGGAAATGTCTGTGCGTGTTGTTGAGCAAATGTGTGGTCCCTGGAGCCGACCCTCCCGAGCGCAGGGGCAAAAATCACGCAAAAATCCAATTGCGCCCGTCAGGGAGAAGGGAGCTCCGTGAGAGAGGAAGCTGTTGCTTTCCTGCATTCTGCCTCCGGGTCTTACTGCCCACCCGCTTCTGTTTCGGCTGCTGTTTGCTCAAACGGAACAAAGAGCAGGCAAATCCCCTCCCCTCCAGGCAAGCAGAGGGGAAAGGAAAGGATCCCATCCTTCCTTCTAATTCCTCTCCGTGCTCCGGTGCTGCTGCGTCCAGGGAAGCATTTTAGAGACTCGCAGGCATGCAGGTGGGAAGAGAGAGAGAGAGAGAGAGAGAGAGAGAGAGAGAGAGAGAGAGAGAGAGGAGGGCTGGCTAGGGTGTGTGTGTGGGGGAAAACTTTTGCCTTCCTTTCCTCCCTCCCGTTAAACCCCTCTCCTGCATTGTTAGCCAGCTGCTTCTCTGCACACCCCTCTCGTGCTCCTTGTCCCTTCTGTGTTTTTCCATCCCTCCCCACTTAAAACGTGGTTACAAAGCACGGATCCACATGGATCCTCAGGATCTTTGCATTGGGTCACCCCAAATTCACCATCAGATCACATTACATGTCCATGGCTACAGCCTGCACCAAAAAAACCACGCACCCACTGTTGCCTGGGGCTGCAGTGGTGCAAAAACGTGGTTACAAAGCATGGATCCACATGGATCCTCAGGATCTTTGCATTGGGTCACCCCAAATTCACCATCAGATCACATAGCATGTCCATGGCTACAGCCTGCACCAAAAAAACCACGCACCCACTGTTGCCTGGGGCTGCAATGGTGCAAAAACGTGGTTACAAAGCATGGATCCACATGGATCCTCAGGATCTTTGCATTGGGCTACCCCAAACTCACCATCAGATCACATGTCTGTGGCCACAGCATGAGGCACAAAAATGATACATCCACTGTTTCATTCAGAATTTCCCCCCCCCCCTTGTTTTCCTCCTCTAAAAACGATGTGCGTGTTATGGTCAGGTGTGTGTTATAGAGCGAAAAATACGGTAATTCCTGCATGGACCAGGCCAGCCTGGGTGATGGGCCATTAAGAGAACAAAAGGAACTGTGATGGGCCATTAAGAGAACCAAGGTCCAGATATTTGACAAATCGTCCACCTGCCTCATTAAGAGTCGCCTTCCAATAACTACCCTTTCAATCTATGCCTTCACCAGTCCTAGATGGACAATACAACAGAATACCTTATGAAGAGAGACTGGGCAACCATGTGTAGAAGACATTTGCCATTACTTACTACAATGCCCACTGGGACGTGGGTGGCGCTGTGGGTTAAACAACAGAGCCTAGGACTTTCCAATCAGAAGGTCGGCAGTTCGAATCCACGCGACAGGGTGAGCTCCCATTGCTTGGTCCCTACTCCTGCCAACCTAGCAGTTCGAAAGCACGTCAAAGTGCAAGTAGATAAATAGGTACTGCTCCGGCAGGAAGGTAAACGGCGTTTCCGTGTGCTGCTCTGGTTCGCCAGAAGCGGCTTAGTCATGCTGGCCACATGACGCGGAAGCTGTACGCTGGCTCCCTCGGCCAATAAAGTGAGATGAGCGCCGCAACCCCAGAGTCGGCCACGACTGGACCTAATGGTCAGGGCTCCCTTTACCTTTACTACAATGCCCACTATATACAGACCCAAGAAATCTATTCATGAAACCCCTTTTGACGAAGGAAACAAATCTAACCAGGGCAGAGAAGGTGAAGTGGCTACTGAGTGAAACTGATGACTGTGACTTATAAGGTGTCTATGCCCTGGCAGTAAAAATTCAAATATAAAACAGTGTAAGGAAAGGGGGCACTGTACCAGATGACAATGGGTGGGGCCACCTACTCCCTCTTTTAGATAGTAGGACAGCGCAGGTGTTTTGAGGGCAGAGTTGGCTGTGATATAGCCCAGAGGAAGAAGCGGCGGGCTGGAAAGGCAGAGAAAAGCCATGGCTGATTTCTGCATGTATCTAAGGCTGTAGCTATGGGAGAAACCAGACACTCTGGGGGGTGTTAATGGTGTGAATCTTTCCATTGTGGCTCAGGTTGTAAATATGTGTGGGTAAAGACACTACGATCCTGGATGTGCCTCATTTCCAAAAGGAAACACAAACCTTGAGGCCTGGAACCCCTGGAACCTTGAAAAAGATGAACTAATATTTAAACTGCTGCTTACATGGAGTGTACTGTGCCAAATGTACACCTCCATTTTCTAGCTGGGGTGATCCAGTAAGAATTTAAGTATCTTGGGAGGAAGGGCCCATTCTAAGGTATACACCACATTTCCATGGCTGCACAAGAAAACAAAATGGATGACAGGGTAGTTTACAAATTGACTCCACTCCAAATGCTGCAGATACTAATAATGCCAAAGAGTGCACAGCATACCATGTTATTTTGAATCTAAAGGTGAGGGAAGACTGAAGAAAGGGAATCGATTACAACTCAGGAAGTCTAATGAGGGCAATGGAAGTAAAATGTGACATTTGTGTTAGACATTAAAAAAAAGTTTAACAATGGAGTTCTATTTCCACTATCTCTGTGCAGGAAAAGAGGGTTTATGCCTTGAAGGTGGCAAGGGTGAAGTACAAACCAAACAGTGTTGGTTTTACAGTATAACGAAACCTGCTCTGACATTTTTGCATGTCGCTTGATTTACAGCCAATTCGACTAATGCCTTTAGGATGCTGTGGAAGAATCTGGTCTTCCTTGTCCATTCTCTGCAATGACTTGTACAGGGATCTGGGTAGCTGGAATACAGCTTTTCAGTTTTCATTTATGTCAGTGTTTTACAGCCAGGAGTGTGGCCCTACCTGCAGCCCTCCAGATGTTTTGACCTACAACTCCCATGATCCCTAGCTAACAGGACCAGTGGTCAGGGATGATGGAAATTGTAGTCCAAAACATCTGGAGGGCCAAAGGTTGGGGATGTCTGCTGTAAGTTAAGGGTGAATCAGCTGAATCACATTCTGCTTTGAAACTTGGCTGTGTAGGAGAGGTAGGTTTGAGGATGAGGTCAAACGGTCAAAAGGACTTAGATCCATTGTTCCACCACTAAGAAACATCCAGCTCCAATGTGTGAAGGTGGAACTATCTACGGCATAGGGTACCATACCATATAAATGCTGCTTAAATAACACATCTGTTAGGGGCATGGCTCTGAACAGCTGTAATCTCCTGGCATTCTGAAGCTTGAGTGAACATGGAAAGACCTTAACACTATAGGCGAAACCAGAAGCATTCCGTTAACTGATGTTATTTTCATTTTTTCTGCAGCTACCCTATTGGTACTGCTGCTTGTCTAGACCATGTATAGAAGCAGCAAAACAAGAGAGTGCTTTTCAAAATACGACCAAACGCAACTCAGCTTGGAAGTACCACCAATACTGAAGGTGAATCAACACTATTGTTAATTCACTCCTCAAATGGAATCCTAACACTGCCACTGGGTCCACTCCAAGTAACTGCTCGAAATGACTGTAAGGGAGATGGCTACTCAGGGAATCCATATGGTAACATTTGGCACATTAGAAATAGACACATTTTGGCTCCCATCCCTTGGTGCAAGCCCCTAGTGACTGGCACATAATCCTCTTCTTGCTCAAACTAAGATTTTTATGAGCCAGCTAAGTGCAGAGAAACTATTCCAGATGGTGGAGTCTGCATGATTGGATGATCAGCTGCCCACTGTGTTAAGAGAACTGAGAGTCATAGAAGAATTGTAGGAATGCGAGTGACAGTCTGAATAGCTTCAAGTTCAAAAAGGGGTAATATTCTGAAAAGATGGGTGAGGTTATGTCACATTATTATCAATGACTCCTTTGCCGATAAGTTCCTCCTGTCAGGGAGAAGATTTATTTCCGTACAGAGTTGTTCATCTCCTATCTTCTTTTCATACAACAGTGTCCTCTTTTTGATTGATTGCTGAATCCTATAACAATCTCCTATTGTTTCTGCTTTGTGTCACCTCAACAGATGCTTTACACATCTTGCAGACTGTGCAAACAAGATGAAAATTGGGAGAACATGAGGGAACAGACTAACATGTCGAAGAGGCAAAGTGAAGTATCAAAGAGCTGTGAAGCAAAGTGAATAGAATACGGACTCATTACCCAGAAATAATGGTCACTTATCCATGCACTGACCAGATTCAAACTCGCTTAACTGCAGCAAGGTGGTGGCCTCGTTTGCCCTCAGACCTTACCTGGGAATACTGGAACTTTGCAAAAATTGGTTGTAAACACAGTGTAAATCAGGGGTCTCCAACGTTCTTAGCACATTTGAAAATCTGAGAGACTGCTGTGGGTACCACAAGATATATATTTCAAAGAAAATAAAAAAAACCTGGTGATGCTCAGAACCTCTCCCCAGATTTTTATTGAAAAGTGACAAAGATATCTCACAAGGGTGAGAACACTAGTCATTGACTTGAACCAACTCCACTCCTCCTCATTAGGAATTTCTGGGTAATTTCTGGGTAATTCTGTGACCTGTATATCACAGGTTGGCCAGGTTCTATATATGTTCACTATTATTACTGACAAATCATCATAATCAAACGATTTTATCGAAGGTTATTCTGAGACAACTTCTCTCACCATGGACAAATAATACTTTGTCAACTATCTGCGGTCATTAAAACCCAGTAGTGATTGGCAGACCAACATTACTTGCCTGACCTCTATCACTGTGGTGCACCAGGAGGACAAGGGGTGAGATAGTGGCAAGGAGCAAACACACCAGCAGAGCCAATTTGGTGTTCCTGCTGGTGTATTTGCACCATACCAACTTTGCCAATGCCCCTCCTCTCCTCCTTGCCTTCTGGTATGCCATACTGATGGCTGTGCCAGGAGATCAGGTGAACAGCACTACCCAGACCCGCAAAGCACTACTGTTCAAACCTCATTTTGGGTTTCCAGGAAACTGACTTTTCATCCATCCTGCATACCAGAGAGGACAATTCTCCAAATGATAATAACCATGGAAACAGGGTGATGCGGCATGCTGGGTATCCAATGTTCCTCTATATTTATCCCCGTTAAATAAAGAATTGACGTGGCCTCATGCAGCTACTTTGTTATATTTCTTTGGAATTTCTGTTGTAGCAAGATCCAAAACACCAACCAGTCTACTATAGAAAGCCAGAGTTGCTTTATCCTTGAACAACGTCACCTACCAGAGGGTGACATTCTTCTAGCAGAGGAAGAGGTGGGAAGCAGCAACAATACACTGGCTTCTCCCTCCTTCAACTGTCACCTGGCAGAAGCTATTCCACCAGGCCGCAGCTAAGAGAAAATTAGGAAACGGGGGACACTTTACTGGAATAAGAGACCACAAGCAAGGTCCTTGGGCTTCTCTACCAGAACTAATTCCTCTGGTCCTAATAAGAATTTTGTAACTTTAAGAACCAATACCTGAGTTTGCTTGTCTTCCTCTTCCATTTTTAATTTTATGCCATTAACTTTTAGACCGTAAGTCCTAGAACAGGAGCAGTTTTGTTTTATTTATCTTATGTAAGCCACCAACATTACAGATAATGTGAAGAGGATGACAAACCATGTTGATTGATGCCTTCTTGGTTTGTACTAACTTTTCAATATAAAGCCAGTCAAATAAAGTGCTACCATAATATTACTATTTTGCACTGGTACTTTAGCAATATTTTTTTTAATCCAAGAGATACAGTAGCATGAGCTATGGCTCAGTTTCTGATAGCAGTGTTGTAAAAACAAAGATGGCTACTCTTCGTCACAATCTGAAACATGCATTGTATTCTCTTCCCTGTCTTTGTACTTTCAGCAGGATGTTATTGTCATCTTCCAACTGTTTAAACAATGCAGTACCCAAGTGCAAAGCATTACCTAATCTCACAGAACAATACTAACAAACATTAATTTGTGCAGCTTTAAGCTCCTTTCTTTTTTGCTGGCTTAGAAAAATTAATCAAATGTCTGATTGACAATTGACATAAACATTGTCTTGGACTGAATACTTAAAATTGAATGTCAGATTGTCAAAACAATTCTCAATTAAAGAACAGGACAATATTAAGTGGGACAAATAGCTACTGTGTTTTGTTCTGTTTGTGAAGAAAGGAGTCAAATATAATGAAGTCTACTCCTCTGTCATTGATAAAGTATTTTTACGTCTAATGTTTCTGTTTCTTCCTTTCTGTTTTTTTGCTATCAAAGCAGATGTCCTTAAATGATTGTGACAAAATGGGAAAGCTTCACATTCCTTAATTGTTTCTATTTTTATTAGCACATAAAAGGCAAAATTCTCCCGGTGAAAGAAATGGAAACAATTAAAATTCAGAACTGAACCTGTACCACCTGCTCTTTACATGCAATCTCAGCTTCTGCGTACATAATGCCTACAAGAAAATGAACAGGAACTGGCTTGCCTCCTGTTTCAGAAGGATGGACTGCATTATTCTTTCCTGCAGGCTGATAACTTATGTCTAAAACAGATGCAATAACCAGACCGTCCTGCAAAAGTACAATCCAGTTGGTGGTATCTCCTGCTGAGCAGCTGTCCAAAACCAATAAATAGTTCCTTCTGCTGTGATGAAACAGCGGTTTTGTGTCATCGATTCAGATATTGATAGAATCTCATTTTTGCTGATATGGTATTACAAAGGTCTCTCTGCATCCTGACACACCACTATTAGTGAAAGGTTCCCCCTGCAAAACTGTATAAAATTTGACAGGAGCACTGCAAACAGAAAGGCAGGCTCCTCTACCCGTTTTTTTAGTCTCTCCAGAAAGCAGCACCAAGAATCAATGTAATCGGCAGAACCGACGCATCTTGTAAATATCAGCCTCATCTGTAGAAGCCAACTTTATCCTCTCTTGTCTAATGAGCCAAATATTTCAACCCTCGCAAAAGAGGTGAGGAGGAGAAGCAAGGAATATGTCATCTCCTCCTGCACCTTCTCATGGTGGCCCGGGTGTTTCTTTAGGAAATATATAGCACAGAAATCCTCTTAGAATCTTCCACTTTTGATAGAATCTCTGGTGAAAAGTTATTTGGCTTGACTTACATGTGTCATAAATACTTCATACGTTCTAAGCAATTTTGGAGATTATTGAAGGTAGTTAGTACTGAGCCTGGGTTGCATCTGGCTGGTCTACTGTGGATTGCAATGTAATTAATTTTATTTTACTGTGTTGATTTTATTGGAATTGTACGGTATGGTTGTGAAGCACCCCGGCATGCTGCAAATATGAGAAACGGCTTAAAAAATTAGTGAAAGGGGGAGAGAAAAAGAAAAGCCAAAAACCAAACTTTTGAAATTGGGGTGAGGTAAGAAGCACATAAGGGATGCGGGTGGCGCTGTGGGTTAAACCACAGAGCCTAGGACTTGCTGATCAGAAGGTCGGCGGTTCGAATCCCCGCGACGGGGTGAGCTCCCATTGCTCGGTCCCTGCTCCTGCCAACCTAGCAGTTCAAAAGCATGTCAAAGTGCAAGTAGATAAATAGGTACCGCTCCGGCAGGAAGGTAAACGGTGTTTCCGTGCGCTGCTCTGGTTCGCCAGAAGTAGCTTAGTCATGCTGGCCACATGACCCGGAAACTGTACACCGGCTCCCTCGGCCATAAAGCGAGATAAGCGCCGCAACCCCAGAGTTGGTCACGACTGGACCTAATGGTCAGGGGTCCCTTTACCTTTACTAAGAAGCACATGCTAGATTTCTTCCACAGTCACAATATCCCATTATAGTGGGTCAATCAATAGAGTTTAAAAAAGGAAAATCTGCATAAATTTTGAGAGAAATTGAGTAGGAGACTCAACACACCTTTCCACCTTTCTCCCCAATATCTGTGGCACTTGTGCCATCAATCTATTTGGAAAGTTATATGCACTTTCAAGAAAACCACAAGAGTAGAAAAAACACAAAGCCTTGCAGAACTGCAAAAAAGGAAAGACAACACTGTTACAATAACTGAGGTTGCTTTTTATCAAAAGGTGACAAATTCTACAAAGGATTAAGCTCAAAAGGCTTTAAGCCAAGCTGGTCAAAGTGTATATTCTGCCCTGTTGTATTCTATTAGTCTTTTCTATGCTCACACTTTCAAATCTAGCAAAGAATAAGTTGACAGTAAAATGACAGTGAGATACATTCTCCAGTCGCCGCATAGACTATGGTGCAATATGAAACTGTCAGGGAAACTTATGTGTGTGTATACACATGTTCACAATGAAATATGATCTCCCTAAATTTGAGGCTGTTGATTATGATTAAAACGAGGCAGAGCAAAACAAATTCAGAATGTACCACCATCCATGATGCATGATGACTGTTGCTTAGGATTGACAGGTTTCCTAAGTCTGCTGCCAAAGGGCAGTGCCTTGGAGTTTCAAGATAGAACCTGCTGAAGCTGGAAGTGCTTACACATAAAGAGATCACAACCTTGCCTTTCTAGGAAAGGTACCACAGAAGCGGCAGGGATAGGAAATATCCTTCCCCCAAGGCAGGGTTGGGGAACCTTTGGGTGGGATTCAACTAATAAATCCCATGAGTTGAAGCCATGCACAGGGACTTCTGTTTGTACAGGGCTTTCCCCTTTCCTCCCACTGTGTGGCCCCTAAAATTGGGTTGGGTGTGTCAAGAGAACCCCCAGAAAAGTGCACTTAGGATTGGGAGTGTTAGAATTCCTGCTCCATGACTGCAGTCATGGGATTGTTGTCTATCACATGACAATGTATGTTTTGACTCCACAGAGTGAGAAGTGACGGAGACAGGATGTTTGTGTTTCTGTGGTCCGTGAAGTGGGCCTATTTTCCTTTGTTCTTTCTCTTTGCTGTCTGATGCTAGAGAGAGAGGGAACCATGTTGCAGTGCTCCGTGTGTGTTTATATGTAAATAAAATAGATTAGCCAAAATGCTGAGTTCTGTTATGCAAGCTGCAAAGACTCTGCAGATCCCTAAGTGTGCCGGTGTCTGTTGGCATCGGTCGCTGTGATGTTCCGGCTGAAGAAAGCTTTCGAAGCTCCTGAACGATCGACCAGGAGGGAGAGAACATGCCAGTTGGGCATGTGTCTTTGCCAAGGTCCTACTTGAATGTAGGATGAGCTGACAGGGAGGGGGGTCATTTCCTCTGCCAAATGAAAATATTTGCCCTGATGAAACAATCACCTTAGTGCAACGTTGAAGCCCTCCCTTTGGCCCTCCAGTTGCTGCTTATCCACACATTGATCATCCCTGATCATTGGCCGGGTTTCATGGGAGTTGCAGTCCAACAACAAATGGGCAGGAGGGAAGGTCCTCTTTTTGATCACAGGCCTATGGCCCCCAGAGGTCGCTCATGAATAAATGCATGTCTTGTTCTGACTGTTCTTCAGTGCAGAATGTTTGCCCACTTTCCCATTTCTGTTAAAAATGCATCTAGTATACCTTCATTATGTGTCCGCTTTTCTGTCACTCCCGCAGCAAGAGCAAAGTGCTAAGATTGGAAGAATGTAAAGAGTGATGTGAACACCTGGGAAGGAAGTTGGGGGATAAGACCTGTGGAAAAAACAGTGTTTCATTCTGTGAGTCTGCTCTTTTCCCAGGATTCCCTGAGAAGGAGGCTAAAATTCTCAGACGGCTTTGTTATAAATTGTAAAAAAAGGTAGGCAGAATCAAACCACCTTGAATATAGATTTTGTAAGAAGGGGAACATTGTCTCAATATAAGTACTCTCCAGCTCACACAGAAGCTTATGCTGTGTGGATAAAAATGTGGATAAAAATTTGCCCCCCTCTCCTTCTTTGGTGAATAAAAGGATTTTGGAATATTCCATGGTTTCCTGGGGAAAAATCAGTTTTTTAGGAGACTAGAATAGAATAGATTTTTGTGAATTATTATCAGATCACGTGTAGAAATATTTCTTTCTCTCACTTCAGGCCACCATATTAGTTAATGTTGGTTAGATAGGAAATAAATTATGGACCTATAATGTAGTATTACTGCTATTCATCAACAGATTGGAAACAGCAGTACTTTTTTATTCCATCAGTCAACAACATGGCAAGCAGTATCCACAGCAAAATACTTCATTAGAACAAGCTACTCTTTCAAATCATTAATAAAACTTTCCAGTCAGGTAGTTGGCCTTGGGGGAATGAAGAGGAAACTGCACAGGTTTCGGTTGTCATCAATCTTCGGTGAGCAATGGGCAGGGGTCGAACATACATGCTTGTTTAAGGGTGTAAAAAGAGTTGATTTGCAGTAGCTTTCATCTAATCTTTCAGAGAAAACTCAAAGGAATTTTGTGCTATTTGTTTATCTGCCCTGGGGGCACCTCTTAGGATGCTTCTAACTGGAGGACTCTGAACATTTAAAGCTGCCTTATACGGAATCAGACTTTTGGTCCATGTTTTCTACCCTGACTGGCTGTGACTCTCCAGAGTTTCAGAAAGGGTTTTCTCCCAGTCTCACCTGGAGATCTTAGGGATTCAACCTGGGATCTTCTGCACACAAGGCGATTTCCTATTGTGTATCCCTTCAAATGCCACACAATGGTGTCAACATTCCTCACACTTTCAAGCCATACAGGGGCTGTGCTCATCCTAAAGGCCAATCACAGGTCAACCCAGTTATAGCACTACAACCTTGCATTATTCACCGTCTGTTCCTTGACTTCCTGTATCGTACTACGTTGGGAACGTGCTCTTCAAGCGCAAATTTAGGAAGTCTCAGATAGGCTTTTGTCAATGATCAAATGAGGCAACTCAAGAGAGTTAATGAGTTTCCGTGCTGCAGAATCATCAGTGTGCAGAAGCCAAAGAGATCTATGTCTCATTCCATGGTTTCTTGAATCCCTTCTCATCGCCATTGCCTCTCTTCCATCCATAATGAGTGGCAGACTTAAAGGGATGGATGCAATTAAATTGCCTGAGGCTTTGCCAAGAGAAGATGGAAAAGATGAGTGAAGGGGATACAGCTGAAAAGTATTTTGGATATAATCCCAGTGCTTCTGATTTTTGTGTAAAGCATTTTTCTTGAAGTGAATGCGGAGCTGCTCTTAAATTTCTGTAGAAGTTACTTTAGTGAGAATGGTATTATTTTACTTACAGTAATTAATGTGGACATAGCTCCCTTTTCTTGAAGATCTTGTTGGTTTGACTAAGTACATGTACCCTGCCTTGGGCCAATAAGAGGAGGAAATAGTTTCACCACAGCTTAAATTAATTTTGGAAATGTTTCTCAAGCAAATTGTCCTAATTCAGCTTTCCTTGAAGTAAATCTCCTTATTAGATTCCCTGTACCCCCTGCACCCTCCATTAGATTAGGGCTGCAATCCTAAACACATTTAGCCAGTGAGTTATTTATTTTCATCACTTCAATAACCACCCATTCAACAAAGTCCTCTGGGAGGTTTACAAAACAAGTTTTGGTCACACTGACCTTAGTGAGACTTGCTTCCAAGTAAGCACTATGCTGCAATTTTTATTTTTTTAAAAAGTGTAGCATTTGTTTTATTTTCTGTTTCACATGTGTTTTCGGGTTGAGTTCAGCAACCGCGCAATGCAATTGTTTAACCATCCAGTGACTTGCATGGGTCCACTTTGTGTGGGACACATTTGAATGAATTGATAGGGCATGTTAGCAGTGTTTATAGACTGCTCCAACCAAACAGGAGCTTAGCTGCATGCCATGTATGGAGTCAAAACAGGATCTCTGGCTAATGGTTTGGGGGAACAGGGCCAGAGCAAGTGGTGCAGCCCATGTTTTGTATCCAGAAGGTCCCATCCCAGGTTCCATACCCAGCAACTCCAAGGAAGGTAACTTAAGCAGCAAGGCTGAAATATCTGTCTGACATGCTGGACCACTTCTAGCCAAAGCATCATGCTTGGTATAGGCCTATGTACCAGGACTGCCTGGTACATAAAAAAACCCAAACACACAGAAAAACTCAAGATACACGTTGATCTACCCACACGTGGTTGTTATCCCTGAGAAACGTAGAAGACAACAGGATATATTTATCCAAAAGTCTTCAAACTTGCACAGCCCTTTAAAAATTAGCTGATGAAGGTGAATACATCGAAACAGGGCCATGTCCTGGCTTCTAATCCATAATTGACTTCTGACTTCTGCTCTATGATTGAAACTGAGTCTTCATCTGCAAGCTGATAAATTATAAGGATCAACATTATTGTCGAGTGAAAAAGAAAAAATATTTGTAACGAATTATTGTGTTATACATATCTATATGAGTTTGAGTTTGTAATCTCTGTTAGAGTTTGTGATCCCTACTTGAGTTAGTAATTCTTGTCAGAATGCATACTTTTGAATGGATTAGTTTTTGTTACTATTGACTACTGACTTGTGAGTAGGGACCTCTCCCACTATTGAAACTTACATTGGCCTGAGTTCTTGGTGTGCTTTTTTCTTGGTATATGTACCAGGACTGCCTATGTACAAGGCAACTCCACATGTTTACATAAGTGCATCCAGATACTCAAGATATTCTTGAAATTCCTGATGCTCAGAAGCCAGTAATTAACCCTTTTATAGATTCCCTGTGACTTGTAGCTAGTTGGTTTTTTAAAACTGTATTCAGTATTTGAGCTAAGTGTTCATTGTGACAATAATCAGATGTACAGAAGCTTGCGTGAAATGTGTTTTGTTCCATTAAGCCAAACCTGAGAGAGTTAAACTTCTCCACTGAGCCTAGTACACTTTGAATCCAAGTCAATCTGGCATATTTTTCACAAATCAGCTATGCCTAATCCCCTAAAGGCAGTAATTACCCCCTCAGCATCCTCAGAAGTGGGATTTATTTAAGTTTCACAGCTCCGTCCTATAAGCCTCTATGCAGGGCTTGAGCGCTGATAGATCTTTGCTTATTGCCCAATCCCAACTCCAGTGTCAATGCAGGGACTAGCCAAGCCCCCCAAATTTCAGCTTCAAAACATAGCATCTGACTGACCAGCGATTAAGTGCACAGGGTGGTAGGTCTCCTTGATGAAGGTTCAGAAAGGTGCCTTTGCCCCCTTGCCAAGGATTATGTGCTGTTTTACCTGCAGCAGTTTAAAGCAGAGTTTGTGCTACTGCAGATAAAGTAGACTCGCAGGATCAGTCTGCACCTTGATAGTCTCTTATTTTTAGAAAGAAAAAATGCCAAGCTAAAAAAAACACACCCTTTCCTGACATTAACTTTTCTAATACTACATATATTTGAATCCTAGGTAGAACAGATGGTGAAATATAATGTATCCACTGGGAGCTAAATGGAATTTACCAGCTGTAGGGGACAGTAAAGTATTAGAAGGAAAGGTACAAATAGTGAAAGTAGATTCGGTTCAACTTGCTTTTGATGAGGCATAAAGTAAAATGTAAATAATTTCTGTTCAGAAGAAATTAGCATAATGGTTTTGGCATTTGCAACAAGAATAAGCCTGCGTTTTCTAACCTAGATTTGCAAGCGAAGGAGAAGTCACACCATTTACCTGAATTTGCAGGAAGGATTATATCAATTCTATTATCACTGACAGTAATGAAACACAGCGCTGAGGCCATTAGCATTGTGCACAATAAAGAGGGTGTGATTAGTCTCAACTTGGATTTGCAATGCAAAAAAATTAAAAGAAAATGCCACGAAGCTGGATATGAGCAAAGGAAAAAGCAAGTGCTATTAACCCGAGCTTCCGCCACAGAAAAAGTGTCAATATTACAAACAGGTTTGCAATTAAATCAGTGTCAATGGAGCCGACAAAATAAGTTCATAATTAGGAAGATGTAGTTATCATTGACCTGGATTTTCCACAAAGACCATAACTAGGTTTTAATTTCAAAACATCTGATCTCTGCATCTCACAAAGGAAGGCCTTGTTGTTATTAGCCCTTCATGATCAGAGAATGCTATTATGATGCCAGAGACGACTCTGGCAAATGGGTAGCTGGGCACAATGAAGCCACATGCTAAATGTGAAAATTGAACTTTATGTTAAGTTTCACACAGTGCAAACCTAACCTCAGACCAACACGGCCATTTCTGGGAGTCTTGGTGCATGAAATTTGAAAACACTGTTTGCTTTTTACCTTTTACAACCTGATTTTCCACAGCACTTTTAGCTCGACTGTAACAACATGTCCCCTCCCCAAGACAAGATGTCCATTGCCACAGCCACTCAGCAAGCGTGTTTTTAGAGTGTATCCCCCCCCCCAAGAGTGGCCTAGCTGTGGACTGATCTGACCAGGAGGAACTTATTAACCTGGACCCCACCATCAAATACCCTTCTAGGAATTGTGGGGCCTTTCTGTTGTCACGCTGCAGTCATCTCTGCAAGAAGGTGCCAGGACTGGTGCAGGTGTTGATGGCACTGCAGACTTGGTCACTAGGGTCACATTAGCGAAAAGAGGCCTCTATAAACAGTCCTCCAACACTTATAAAAGAATAACCTATAATTCTAATCAGAACAAAATATGGATCCAAGCCAAATGTCTGCCTATGGCATTTTGATGCCACCTGGGAAATTTCCTTTTCTAAATCATCCTAGCTGGGTTTTGTGTTTTTGCCACACCCCTCTAAGTCAAAAGAAGACACAAAGTTGGTGGGGGGAGGCGTATTTATCAACCTAGTTTTCAAGGCAGCATGGAGACGTAGAATTTGTATCAAGTATTCAAAACCCCAAAACCAAGACACACAAAACAGCACACTACTAGATTTAGGATTGATCATGTGGGACGCGGGTGGCGCTGTGGGTTAAACCACAGAGCCTAGGACATGCCGATCAGAAGGTCGGCGGTTCGAATCCCCGCGACGGGGTGAGCTCCTGTTGCTCAATCCCAGCTCCTGCCAACCTAGCAGTTCGAAAGCATGTCAAAGTACAAGTAGATAAATAGGTACCGCTCTGGCGGGAAGGTAAACGGTGTTTCCGTGTGCTGCTCTGGTTCGCCAGAAACAGCTTAGTCATGCTGGCCACATGACCCAGAAGCTGTACGCCAGCTCCCTCGGCCAATAAAGCGAGATGAGCACCACAACCCCAGAGTCGGCCACGACTGGACCTAATGGTCATGGGTCCCTTTACCTTTACACCGAAATACTAAAATAGTGGAGGGGGGAAAGAGACACCAAAACAACCCCATAACGCCATAGCATATAACGTTTAAGGATTTGGGGGTGGGGTGGAGGGAATTGTCAACTAAATGGGAGGGGGGCATGGAATGGGTAGGTCACTATTTCTCAGTGTCCCCAGGGACAGAAGAGAGAGCTGCCATAGAAAGCCATGGAGAAACTGACACTTCGCCAATGGAGAGAGAGAAAACGTAAAGCAGCCCAATGAGGACTGTGCATGTCCAATGAGCACAGAATGCTGACTTGGAAGGTGGAGGGAAACCAAGGGGAGGGCTGATGAAATGGAGAAGCACTCAACACAGCAACATTTTCCTGTAGGGTCTCACTTGTCTTAGTAGAATTTACCAGCTTACCTTTTTCTTCCCCTTTGTTTTCTTGATTAGTTCTATCTACCTCGGGCGCCTGTGGTTTCTCTTCTTGTATGGTCTCCTCCTGGGTTATCAAAGTCTCTGAACAGAACGAAACACAGAGAATACAGACCATAATAAATGCAAAGAGACTACTAGTCAAGTCATTTTATATTCTGTTGGAAGCCACCCAGAGTGGCTGGGGAAACCCAGCCAGATGGACAGGGTATAAATAATAAAATATTATTATCGAAAATTTTATATATATGCCCACCATGTAGTTCTCGTTTAACTTAGGCAGCAGTTTTTCAATGGACATTGTCAGTCTAATGAATTCAAGAGAACCCTCAGTGAAATAAAGCTAACATATTGAACATAAACTGTGAAAGTAAGTCACATTGAAACGGATGACTTGAGTTTTTAATGCAAGTTCTTCAAGATCATTGTTTAGTTAGGCTGAGAAATATTCCAGGAGAAAAATATTTAATTTCAAGGTAACTAGCATATAACATGATATGTGAGAATAAAGAAATGGCAGAGTAAGGGCCAAATCATCTAGCACAAAGCTGTAACAACATTCATAGGTTTAGCAAGAAGAATACATCAGCTTTCAAGCCTCTCACTTAGATGTCATCAGGATATTAATTATTTCCTGTTCTTATTCGGTACCAGACAACTGAAGAAACAGGTTTTTTGTTGCAAAAATGTACAATAAACTTGTTAAAATGTTTTTAAAAATGTAGCCTTTATCATTTTGGAATGTTTTTTCCTGTCTTCCTCACATTCTTAAATTATAGAAAGTACCTTCTGCTTCCATGTAGGAGACTTGAGAATCTGTCTGAGTGTTCATTTCAACCTCTGTGGATTCCTCTTGGTGTCCTGTTGACATCATAAAGATTGGAAGATTATACCAATATGATACTTAAGTGCGCATACAATTTATAATCAAACCTAATCATAAAAACAGAGAAGAAGTGGAAAAGCATACCACTTATCAGAACATATCTAAGTGAAATTCAGAATTTATGTGGTTGAGAATAATGATCATATTGAATGATGCCAAGTTCCAATCAGCTATCAAAAAAAATAATCTAAAATTCTCCAGTAAAGAATTCATTCTATTAAGCAGTAATGAATAAATGACACTTGCATTATTAAAAAATAAACAAAACTACAGTCATTATCTTCTCAAGACTCAATGAGGTTACGTTATGACCTTGGATCAATATTGTTATAACAATTTAACTGGAAGGTCTGTTTCTTTTTTGCTTACATTAGAGATTATGCTACTCAAATTGAATGGTTGCAGTAGCTATTCATTGAAGTTTATGGATGTTTCCCCGAGGCATCAATAACCATGTGAGGGAAAACTTGACTTTTATAGCTATGAAAACTTCTATGGTCCCATCTGATCAATTACTAGGATTCTGGGGAATATTTTGATCGAAAGCATACCGTCAGCTTGATCTTGTTCACAGACTGCATGAGGCATTGGGTTATGTTCTTGTGTAGCTTTGGCATCTTGGGAGGATTCTAATAAAAATAAAATAAATAAAACTGAAGTGGGTTCTCTGTTGAACAAGTTTTAAACTGAGCTTCTGATGAATCCAAAGGTCAACACAGCCTCCTCCCCACACAAGTTCACACACGCTTCTTACCCCAACTGAGCACATGGGGATGTCTAACTCTCCTGGTGCATTAATATCCTATTGCACCTCCTTGCTGCGCAGTGAATTGGTGATAGGAACAAATTTGGAGTGTGCAAGTTGGTTGGTTGGTTTTGCAGTCTTTTTAGATATTTCCAGCACTTATCGGATCACAGGGGGAAGAAGTGCATGATGGGATCTCAGCAATCCCATCATGCCAATCTCCTCCAGTTAGCTGCTGCTGACAACATCTGAGCAGTGTGCCGATCAATCAGCTGCTTCCAGTGCAAATAAACTGGGCAGTGCAGGTCCGCAGGTATATCAAACTCAGAAACGTCACTTTCATAAACTTGTGGTTTATGAAATTTTATCCAGTGGTGGGCAGCGGGCCAAAGAATCAGCGTCCTAAACCTGCCAAAAACGATCAATGCGGGATATGTGAGAAACCTGGGTAGTTAACATCTGATCCAAATTTAATAATCTGTAAAGCAGGTATGCATTGAAAGTTTGTGATTTTAATTAACTGCAAATAATTCCCCAAGGCAAATATTTAATTACCTACACAGCTTCTTTGCAATAAGTTTACAAAGTCAACTTTTGAAGTAGAACTGTTATGTATACACATTTTTCAAATTATCTATGTTAAAGCTCCTCAAACTAATCCACTGCGTTTTATTAATCTTATTCAGAATTCTAAATGGTTTCTGCTAATACTATCAAAATAATAGAGAGAGGGAAAGAGAGATTTCAGAATTAAATCACGGAAGCAGGGGGGGAAAGCCGAAAGGCTGTCCAGGCAGTCTAAACAAGCCAGACAACAGTCTGCTAAAAGCAGCGAGCAGGTGTACTGCAGAAAGTTGCCTGCCGAGAAAATAACTCCAGAGTATTGAAGCAAGCAAAATCAAAGGAAAGGACAAAAGAAAAGAAAATGAATCGGACGCACCATAAATTTTAGCTGATAAGAGAATGTTTTACCAATATGTAATCAATTCATGAATTAGACATTAATGAAAAAGTTGATAATAATTTTGGCAGCTAGAATAGACATTTATTTCCGCCTTGATCCCAAACCTATTGATAGAAAGCTGCACCAATTCAAAGCACCAGTTCAACTACTGAGTGACTGATGCAACCTTTTAATATGATCCATGTTCTATGTTGTTTTAATTTAGTGTTGATAAAATTATTGTGTGTAGAAACTACCTCTATATCTTTTGATATAAATACATTGCATACATACACAAAAGGTAAAAGGACCCCTGGATGGTTAAGTCCAGTCAAAGGAGACTATGGGGTCCGGCTGAGATACATATAGGACCTGGATAAAAAAATCCCACGCAACTAGTTTTACATGAAGGCTTGCTTTTCTCACTCCCTGTGTCTCATGGCAAGCTTCGTCTTGAAATGATGAAGAACGTCTAAAGCAGTTTGTGATAAGACGTGGGTTTGCTCTTCAAAGGAGAAATGTTAAAACGCACAGAGAGTGCATGTCAAGTAGCACTATGGATCACAGCTATGGATTTCGTAGTAATATTTAGAGTGCAAACATTCTTCTTCAGATTCTAAAATGTCAGCAACCTGCCTGAATTCCGGCAGAAAAATATTCAGCTTTCACACCCTCATGCTGTCTTTTGCGGTATAGTATGTGAATTATTTCCAGCAACCAACACTTTCCCATTTTGGACAGCTTAGAACTGAACAATGTTCATTAGATGGTCCATTACTTGTAATCAGTCACAATTAGAACTCAAGACAGCAGGGTAACTGTGGCAGAGCAAATGCTTCCAATGCATAAAATCCCATGCATTCTCTCTCTCTCTCAGAGAGAAGCAGGTGATTATGAAGACCTCACTCTGTCCAGATGCAGCTAGTCTGAGTAGACAATACTGGACTAGATCAATATCCTGACCTATCAACATTAATTAGATCATACTATGTGCTATTGGGACGCAGGTGGCGCTGTGGATTAAACCACTGAGCCTAGGACTTGCTGATCAGAAAGTCGGTGGTTCGAATCCCTGCGACAGGATGAGCTCCCATTGCTCGGTCCAGCTCCTGCCAACATAGCAGTTCGAAAGCACGTCAAAGTGCAAGTAGATAAATAGGTACCGCTCCAGCGGGAAGGTAAACGGCGTTTCCGTGCGCTGCTCTGGTTTGCCGGAAGCGGCTTAGTCATGCTGGCCACATGACTCAGAAGCTGTACGCCAGCTCCCTCGGCCAATAAAGCAAGATTAGCGCCGCAACCCCAGAGTTGGCCACGACTGGACCTAATGGTCAGGGGTCCCTTTACCTTTACCTTTTATGTGCTATTGCTCATTGTAAGTACGTATCAGTGACTAGATTCCATTCAGTCATGATCTTAAGTCCACAACAGGCGAAATACTGAGATGCAGGAGTCATATGTTGCAAATTACCCGCATAACTAGAAAAACTGGACAACTATAGCCAACAAGCAGCTTGAGATATTGCACATAAAGCAGTTAACACTCATGAACAGAGCCAACTAAACCCTAACTATTGGCAGAAAGAAGGGTTGTGAGAATACCCTTTTCACAGAACTTTGCTACTCCTGAATTAGGGAAGGCAGACTACATTTATCTCTGCAATTCCAGAATGCAAGCCTTGTTTGCTGCTATCTACACAGAACTGAGCTACATTCATGGGAAAAAGAAAGTGCACCCTCTTGGAATTTTGTGGTTTTACATAGGAAGACATGATAACAATCATCTGTTCCTTAGCAGGTCTTCAAATTAGGGATATACAAGCTCAGATGAACAACAACATATGACAAATTACTGTACACCGTCTCATGGTGTATTTAACAGAAATAAGGCCAAAATGGAAAATCCAAGTGTGAAGAACTAAGAGCACCTTATGATTCAATAGCTTGTAGAATCACCTTTAGCAGCAATAACTTGAAGTAGTTGTTTTCTGTGGGACTTTATATGTCTCCCACATTGTTGTGGATGAATGTTGGCCCATTCTTCTTTACAATGTTGCTTCAGATTCAGTTAGGTAGCCGTGCTGGACTGATACAGTCGAAATACAGTGGTACCTCGATTAAGAACTTAATTCGTCCCGGAGGTCTGTTCTTAACCTGAAACTGTTCTTAACCTGAAGCACCACTTTAGGTTAAAAGATGAGCGCCTCAACCCCAGAGTCAGTCACGACTGGACCTAATGGTCAGGGGTACCTTTACCTTTACCTCGGGTTAAGAACTTAATTCATTCCAGAGGTCCGTTCTTAACCTGAAACTGTTCTTAACCTGAAGCACCACTTTAGCTAATGGGACCTCCTGCTGCCACCACGCCACTGCCGCACGATTTCTGTTCTCATGCTGAAGCAAAGTTCTTAACCGGAGGTACTATTTCTGGGTTAGCGGAGTCTGTAACCTGAAGCGTATGTAACCTGAAGCGTCTGTAACCCGAGGTACCACTGTATAGAAAAAAATATAAAAAATGTCCAGTAGCACCTTAGAGACCAACTAAGTTTGTTCTTGGTATAAACCTTCATGTGCAGTGTGCATGCACGCAAAAGCTTATACCAAGAACAAACTTAGTTGGTCTCTAAGGTGCTACTGGACAATTTCTTAATTTTTTAATGTTGCTTCAGTTCATTGAGGTTTGCTGGCATCTGTTTATGCACAGCTCTCTGAAATGCACAGCATTTCACTTGGGTTGAGGTCTGGACTTTGCCTTTGCCATTGCAGCACCTGGATTCTGTTCTTTTTCAGCCATCCTGACCTTCTGCTTACAAACTAGTACTAGCAGATATGTTCAACCATCACAACCTTTATGGCAGGCATAGGCAAACTTGACCTTCCAGTTGTTTTGGGATTACAATTCCCATCATCCCTGACCACTGTTCCTGTTAGCTAGGGATGATGGAAGTTGTAGTCACAAAACATCTGGAGGGCAGCGTTTGCCTTTGCCTGCTTTATGGTCTTGTAGGTGCCAGATGAAAACCTTTCTTTTAAATAATGTACAATTTACAGACCGACCCTTTCAGTGATTTATGTGTTTTATGCAAGCATCTCATAAAATTCCTTTTATGGGGTGGCTATATAAATGCAGTTTAAAAAATAATAAATAAACAATACCCTTACTCTTCCTAATGACCATATTCTTTCCCCCCCTTTTAGTTTACTTCATACTTATACACATTAGTGAGAGAATTAGTTTAATTTTTTTCCTGGTATGTGTGTGATGCATTGCAAATCGCTAACATGGGGTAATTCTTTGTAAGGGCTACTAGTCCTGAGATAATTACACAAAACGTTATAAATAAGTGTAATATAATAGCATTCTAAGCTACAGTAGAAGATTCTCAATTTTATTTTACATATATACTGTGTCTGAAAGAAACTTTGGAGAGCCAAGGCAATGTTATTTAAGCTTCCAAGAGTGCTATTACATTGCTATGCAGATTTTGACTTTCAAAATTGTTAAGGTCAAGACTATATTGAAGACTCTCCTCCTCCTCAAATGCAAATATTAAATCAAATATTCAAGCCTAAGGGCCCAAGGATAGATTTACTTTTAAGATTAACAGGAATAAAATAAAGGAAGCTAGTAAACCCACATTCATAAAGAAAATCCAGTTAATGGAAAATGTATGACAAGTGTAAAAAAGATTAGCTTCAATATATATCATGGAAAGGGCCTTTTATAGCTGATGCGAGGTAAGGTCTTCAGCCCTATTCCAGCAGGCCAAAAACAGTAGTAGAAGATGTAATACAGCCAGTGGCTGTTATCTATAAAATACATACATATATACATACATTTCATAAAATTTACACACTGCTTGATTGCAAAATAAACCCCTCAAAGCAGAATACAAGAAAAGCATTAATAAAAAGTATTGTTGACAAGGTCTCACTCCTGTCAGCAAACCTATAGTGTAGATGTTATTTCTAAAGGAAATTATTTCTTTGTATTGCTATGCCACAGAGAACCAAAGTTATCTGGGAAGTGATGATGGCATGGTGCTCTATCCTGGCTCTTGAAAAATGCATTCGTTCATCATGAGCATCCAGGTTGCAACAACTCTGCCCCTAGAACAGGGGTCAGCAAACTTTTTCAGCAGGGGGCTGGTCCACTGTCCCTCAAACCTTGTGGGCGGCTGGACTATATTTTTTTGGGGGGGAGGGGGATGAATGAATTCCTATGCCCCACAAATAACCCAGAGATGCATTTTAAATAAAAGGACACATTCTACTCATGTAAAAACACCAGGCAGGCCCCACAAATAACCCAGAGATGCATTTTAAATAAAAGGACACATTCTACTCATGTAAAAACACACTGATTCCTGGACCATCCACAGGCCAGATTTAGAAGGCGATTGGGCTGGATCCGGCCCCCTGGCCTTAGTTTGCCTACCCATGCCCTAGAATTGCACCACAGCTCTTTTATATTTATAGTATCCCCTGCTCCTGGAAGGAGGAGGAAGAGGAGGTTAATCTGTTGCAAACTTGGTTTTAACAGTGTTACAGATTGGTAGGTTTTCTATCCTGAAAGGTGGGAGTTAGGCATTTGCAATAAATATTTGTTCAAAATCCTTTCCAAGAGGACAAACGTGTGAGCAAATTGTGGGGCATCTTTCCCTCCTTTCCCCTAAGGTCTAGGGTAGTAGATGTGGTTCTCTTCCCCACATTGATGAGGCTTAAAAGAACCCTCTGGGAATAGGTTAGACAGAAAAAGATTGTCTCAAGGCCTCCTAGCAATCTTCCTGGCCAAGTGGCTCCCCTAAGTCTCACATTGCCTCATACCAAAATATGCAGCAAAGATCCTTAAGGAGCATGAGGAGATGAGAACATTTCTCAGTAGAACAGATATATTTTTGCATCCATCTCTTGAATGGTTGGGAAGAGGGCAGTGCCAACAACCTAGCCCTCTCCTTTCTTCCTTCTCTATATAATGCCAGCCAGCCAGGCTGCCCTTTCCACAAGGCGGACTGAAGCTGCAGAAACCAAGGGTGCCAATGTGGGCACTTCCACCATACTCACTAGACAAGCGGGATCCGGCGAGATCTCACAAGAGCCCTTTGAAATCTTGTAAGATCTCACTGAAATTTGCCACTGCACAACCCTGACAAGTGAGGCTTTGGCAAGGGAGCAAGTGGGGTAGGGACACAGGGTGGCATTTTCATGTTTCGCCTTGGGTGGGGAAACGAGATGGGCAGCCCCTGCCCGACAGATTTTATGGGAATGCTCTGCCATTTGTTCTTCAAGAGTAAGGAACTATTCCTTCCCTCACTGCGGGAACTGAGGTTACAGGGAACCAGGCAGAGGGCCTTCTTGGTGGTGGCGCCTGCCCTGTGGAACACCCTCTCATCAGATGTCAAGGAAATAAACAACTATCTGACTTTTAGAAGACACCTGAAGGCAGCCCTGTTTAGGGAAGTTTTTAATGTTTGATGTTTTATAGTGTTTTTAATATTCTGCTGGGAGCCATCCAGAGTGGCTGGGGAAACCTAGCCAGATGGGTGGGGTATGTATGTATGTATGTATGTATGCATAAATAAATATAATAATAATAATAATAATAATAATAATAATAATAATAATAATTCCTTGCTAGGGAAGCTGCCATCTGGAAGGATCCTTAGATTTTATTTTGCCATTAGTACCTATGCACATCAGATCTCCATTGCTCAAAACAAATTATGATAGGTCCTATCTTAAAAGGCTGTCGGTAAAAAGTTATGGGAAGAATGTTTAACTGGTGGACAACTTCAAGGCAGGACAATACTAGAAATCTACATGAATTCAGCCAGAAAGTTCAAGAACAGAACTATAACGAATATTTATGTATAGCTTTTCCAAATGCATTCTCTGCCACCATAAACAAAAGCAAACCCAGTGTTTTTTCTGGGGGTACTCAAGGGTACACAGTACCAGAACCTTTCTCCCCACAAACATATTAAAAATGTGGCACTTACTGCAACAACGTCATGTTTTTTTCTTTAAAAAAAGCACTGAGCAAACCTATCACCACCAACAGAAGCATAGTACTTCTGTTTCTGTTTTATTAGATTACTCCCTTTCATCCTAGGCAGCAATGCTCAAACATAAAATTAACAAAGCCTTATGAAGAGAGGATATGCAGGGCAGAATATAAAGTGGCTTTATGTTCACTTCCCCAACTAGGCCCTGTATGTTTTATTTACTTATTTCTTATTTCTAGTGTGTAACACACCCAGGTTTTGCACACAGCACGAGTGAAACACCTTGTTTTAGCTAGTAAGAAATGAAAAGAGTGGTAAAGTTGGCACTTAGGAACAAAACTGATTCATTGCACTTGATTTGTAAGTAAGATCCTGTGAAAAAATTGGATATTTCTGTAGGGAAAAAAATCAGCCAGTCACCCAAAATTACAGATAATGGTGCGCACAGAAGTTGATGCATGATTGCAGTATTCTTGGGCCTCATAAACTGAGGAAAATGTATTACAAAATGTAGTAGTAGTATAAAATGGAAGTTTATGAGATATTCTTGATTTCTGACTTCAGATTATTTTTACAGTTTTCATTCTTTCATTTTAATCCATCTTTATGATGGGTCAGATTTGTCTGTACTAATATATACAATATATACATTGGTGCAAGTGATGAACTGATATAATGATTGTGTCTATTTCCATGGGTGTGGATTATAAAACTTGATATAGAAGAGTAGCTCTATGGATCATTCAGAAGAGCAAAGGAAGAAAGTCTCCTCTACAAACTGTATGGAGTTAGGGGTGGGAAAATTATACTGTTTTTAAAAAGGATACCATTTATTGTATCCTTTGGATACCAAATTATTGGATACCATTCTGCTGCAAAAATATAATTAAGGCATTATTCTCTGAAAACATGAAGTATAACAGCATGTGGAAGATAGGGATGAATCATTCATAATTGTTCGGTTTTTAGGCCATTTTTCAATTGGAGGGTTATTCATCTTATTTATATTAAAAATTATAGGTTACTTTTCAGTCACAGAGCCCGCAGAGTGACTTACAGTAAAATCATAATATTTCATAAAGCAATTCCTAAAACAAACTACAAACACGCACCACTAGTCCATCACTTATTGAAATAAGAAGAAACTTTTTTCTCAGAAAGTCAGGTAGAATAAAAACATCTTTACAGATCTCTTAATGACTGGGGAAGAGGGAGCCTGTAGAGATTCTTCGGGGAGGCAATTCCAGCATACTGGAACTACTAAAAAATATCTATTTCTGTTTCCTAGTATTCTTTTTCCTGTGATGGTGGCACCTGAAGCAACATTGTTCTGGTAGAGAATATGTTCTCCTTAAAATCTTCGTCATTTGGGGCTTAAAGGATAAAACCAGCACCTTGAATTTAGCCTGGAAATAAACTTTTACCTTTTACAGATTCTCCAACAGGGCAACTAGTGCAATTTCCACCTTGAACCCTAGCTAGAAATCAGATCGAAATTGATGTTAATTTTCCATAAGCGTTTGGAGCTGATAAGCACTTTGCACTCAGCTACCTTGGTCAAAAGGGGACGAGGGTGGCGCTGTGGGTAAAACCTCAGCGCCTAGGACTTGCCGATCGCCAGGTCGGCGGTTCGAATCCCCGCGGCGGGGTGCGCTCCCGTTGCTCAGTCCCAGCGCCTGCCAACCTAGCAGTTTGAAAGCACCCCCGGGTGCAAGTAGATAAATAGGGACCGCGTACCAGCGGGAAGGTAAACGGCATTCCGTGTGCTGTGCTGGCTCGCCAGATGCAGCTTGTCACGCTGGCCACGTGACCCGGAAGTGTCTGCGGACAGCGCTGGCTCCCGGCCTCTAGAGTGAGATGAGCGCACAACCCTAGAGTCTGGCAAGACTGGCCCGTACGGGCAGGGGTACCTTTACCTTTACCTTTTTACCTTGGTCAAAAAAGGAAGTTGGAAACAGACCTATAATTTCCTAGCATGACGGGAAAAAGGGAAGGTTTTATCAGCCGCAGTCTGATAAAAAACTGCCTTTTTTTAAAAGAAACAAAAGTTACAAGTATGACATGAAAGCATTTTGCCACTTGAAACAACCAGTGATTGTCAATGGGAAGCAAAATAATGTTCCTTTATTCTACAAAGAAAATCTATCACAGTCTGCTGTAGAAGACTAGACATTCACATGAAGGAGCCAACTCAGTACTGCAGTGTCTAATGATCTTGTATGTCATTCTATGCTGACCTGAAGAAATGCTGAAATAAAGTTTGCAAACAGATCACCTTTGAAATAAACCAGCAAGCAAATACAGAAATGAAACTTGAAAACAATATAAAGGATGAATGGCAGACGCCACAGTAGCCACTCTTAGTTTTCAGTAGATGGCAGTTTTTCCATCATTGAGGGAATGGGTTTTAAATAGCTTCGCCATCTGGTTTGGAAAGGTCACCACATTCATGAAGGTTGTTTATGAAAGAAAAGAGGACAAATGACTCACCAACAAATGGAAGGGCATAAGGAAAGTTGATATAATATGAGGAGAAAATTGGGAAGAGTAACACATTAAGAGATCTTGCCTATTATATTTTATTGTTGAAAGTAACAACTAGAATTTTTGCTGCGTTTCAACAGTAAGATTTTAATCAATGTATTATTTATTTTAATGGCAGGGTTACTAAAACTGCAGTGAAAAAGGAAGATGGTTGTTTTAGTACTATGTTGTCTTCCGACGAGATTGGATCCTAGGAGTGCCAAGAATGCAACCAATTTTCATTGTGCAAACAATGATGACATAATACACCATGCCAAATTCTTGCTGGGGTAAGGTAGGGACCCACAAAAGTACATGATGGGTCAGAGGTAAGAAGAGGTTTCTCCTCTGCTTCCCATAGTCTTCAAGGAGCAGGACAGAGGGAAGGAAAGAGCTCTCCTTCCTTCCTTTGCATTCCAGCCAGATGGGCAGTGGTATAAATAATAAATTATGAGTATTAGTATTTCCCCTTTCCCTGAATATGCACAAGAAACTGGTTGGTGTGGCAGGTGGTGAGAAGGTAAGCTGTGAGACCAGAGAAAACTGGCACTAAAACTGAGAAGGGGAATCTTTTTAAGTCCAGACGGATTCTAATCTCACCAAAACTCCAAGGGCCAAGAGGGAGGGAACCAAAGTCCAAGTGAGCAGAATCCACATACAGTGGTACCTCAGGTTACATACGCTTCAGGTTAGAGACTCCGCTAACCCAAAAATAGTACCTCGGGTTAAGAACTTTGCTTCAGGATGAGAAAAGAAATCGCACGGCAGCAGCGGGAGGCCCCATTAGCTAAAGTGGTGCTTCAAGTTAAGAACAGTTTCAGGTTAAGAACGGACCTCCGGAACGAATTAAGTACGTAACCAGAGGTACCACTGTAGTCAAAAATAAGAGCCACAAATAAACCCTCCAGCTTCAAACATTTTCCAACAACCTATAGAAACCTCTCCTCTTGTAATTTCCCTTTCCCATTTCTTTCTTACCATTGGTGATACTATTTTCCTTCTTGGATGTATCCATTTTCACAAAAAGAGCACACAGATGACTTCCTGGGTGAGTAGTAACTACTGAGGTAGGTACTTATGTGCATCATCTCCATGCAGATGCTGCACAGAAGGAGATTTGGGTGTCACTGCTTGCCCATCTATTCAGCCTGAGAACTTCCCAGGTTGAGTAGAAGAATGAACAGCCAAGCCTAGAATTGTACTTCATTGCTAATCAAGTTCGGCACATTATCTTGTTTATCTTGGATGACATGTCAAAACAACAGGACTCTTTAGGGACAGAACTTAATAACGGTGTCTACAGCCTACCCATTCTTAAAAGGTAAATTCAGGACAGTTCTGAAAATACAAAACAGGTCTTTGCCTGTACACATGCAGGGCATTTTGGGTGGTATGCAGCAAAGTGTCTGGAACACAACTCTCCATTACTTTGGTAAAGATTCTCAGGCTGCTTGCTAAGGGAAAGTGTGGCAGTCTGTTCTCTTTCCAGATCAAGGGAGGGAGAATGGGACCACTCATAAGAATATGACAGGCAAACCTTAGATGTGACATCATGCACATACACTTAAAATGCAATGACCAAAGCTCAACTTAATAAGGAAAGTTTCAGCTTGTAGCAGCAAGGATTTGAGGGCTTTTGCCCTCTGAGTTGTTGTTGTTGTTTAGTCGTTTAGTCGTGTCCAACTCTTCGTGACCCCATGGACCAGAGCATGCCAGGCACTCCTGTCTTCCACTGCCTCCCGCAGTTTGGTCAAACTCATGCTGGTAGCTTCGCGAACACTATCCAGCCATCTTGTCCTCTGTCGTCCCCTTCTCCTTGTGCCCTCCATCTTTCCCAACATCAGGGTCTTTTCCAGGGAGTCTTCTCTTCTCATGAGGTGGCCAAAGTATTGGAGCCTCAGCTTCACGATCTGTCCTTCCAGTGAGAACTCATGGCTGATTTCCTTAAGAATGGAGAGGTTTGATCTTCTGGCAGTCCATGGGACTCTCAAGAGTCTCTTCCAGCACCACAATTCAAAAGCATCAATTCTTCGGTGATCAGCCTTCTTTATGGTCCAGCTCTCACTTCCATTTTGCCCTCTGAGTAGCGGTTCCTAAATCATCTCCTCTGCGGTAGCTGTGCAGTAGTTATTTCAGTGGGGCCATAGAACTGCAGTTTGGACACTAGTGCTGAAAAGCAATGGCTTTGGAAGCCATTTTGGGTCATATTTATTCAGAGGAGCAGGCTTTTTTTGTGTGGGGGGGAGGAATAGTTATCTCGCTATTTGAGAGGAGTGGCGTGGCTGGCAGTGCACCAAGGCAGCTCTGCCACATCCCTAGTTATTTGGTGGGGTAGGAGAGCTGGAAAAAAAGTTCACATCTGACAACCAATGTGCCCCTTTGGTTTCAGATAGAACATGGGTAGATGAGTCTAAAAAAGCATGGGACACAAATTTTCGCAGCCCTCTAGTGGCTATGTTGGCTCATTTTCTACCTAATGTGTTTAGCTTAGGAAGCATATACAGTAGTACCTTGGTTTTCAAATGGCTTAGTTCTCAGACATTTTGGCTCCCAAATGCTGCAAACCCAGAAGTGAGTGTTCCGGTTTGTGAACTATTTTTGGAAGCCGAACGTCTGACGGGGCTTCCACGGCTTCTGATTGGCTGCAGGAGCTTCCTGCAGCCAATCAGGAGTTGCACTTTGGTTTCTGAACTTTTTGGCAGTCGAACCTCCTGATGTATATTTTGCTCTAGAGTAGCCTAGACCTATTGACTAGTGAAGGTTATTTGATCCAAGAGGGTTTTTTGTGCGTGCATGGCTGTTTTTCAACAAAGAAATGCCTCTGCAATCTTTTTCTATCAGAAGCCCAGCTAGAATTCAAGGTCACCTCCTTTTTTCAATATCTAACCCCCCCACCCAATAACTCCTAAAAAACCACAAAAGAAAACTTGAAAATATGTCAAAGTACTCTAGTTACTGTGTGTAAAATAGTTGCTTTTAAATCTCACTTCCCTATAATATTATCTTTTTCCACACGCTTGCAAGCTTGTTTCATACTTAGTTTAGGTTTAGGCTATTTCTTCTCAGCCTTTCAAACAACCCGTTATTCTTTCTAAACAAACAAGTGGCTGAATGTGACTTTTAGGACCTGCTCAGACTTCTGTTGCTTATGAAAGCTCTGCTGCTACCTGAACAAACATTTGCCAACATTAAATTCTTCTTGAGACAAAGTAAGAACTCTCACTCATAAATACAACATTTTTCCTGGATGACTGACACATCCTTCATTTCTATATTGAAAACAGGAAAGTGGTTCTGTAGGGTATTTCCCAAAGGAAACTAGGCTTCCATGAACACCTGGAAATGTAGTAATTGGTGCTTTATTTTTAAGATTTATTAACATATGATTTAATTTAGCTGACCTTCAAATGCACAATTACACTTTTATTAAGCTGTAATGAATTAGAATTAGTACATTATGTGGAAGGGTTACTTAATGTGAGAGACTCCATCGCCTCCGCTTCCCACCACAGATTGTTACATCAGGACATGGAGGATTTGATGACTATGGTAACCTGCCACTGAATCTTTTTCCAAGTCCCAAATAACCTAGGCTAGTAATAATTAGCATTATTTATATGCTACACATATTCAAGGGTCAATCTGAAATGTGGAAAAGGATCTACATCAATATAACTTTGTGTGGATAAAAACATGCCTATTGCATTTAGACAAAATATATGTCATGCACCAGACATTTTTTAATCATTTCAATAGCAATTGGACTCTGCATTAATAAATATCCTTAGGCTATGCTTTTGCATAACATATTTAAATCCACATGCGTGGAATCATTATAAAATTATTTAATTTAATTTAAAGTATTTTATTTTGTTCTTTAGCTGAAAAACCCCTCTAAAATCAGCTTTAAAAGATCAGTAGTAAGACAGTCCGTGCCTTTAGGCTTATAATCTAAGAGACATGACATATAAGAAAAAGGGGACAAGTAGGGAAGGGGTGAGGTAAGTAAGCTCAGGCACCAGTTCTTAAAGTTGCAGTTCTTATAAAAGGGTGAAAACAGCTCAGGTAGTCTACTCTATTCTGTTTTCTATATGATATTCTACTATATTCTGATTTTAAACTTCAGAGGAGAATGCCCGCCAATGGCTTTGTACACACATCATCTGAATGATGCTGAGGGATTACTTTAAACCACATTGTAGGCATTGCTTTTTACAACATGAAGGTGGGGTAAAAATGCTCTCAATAAATACATTATTTTTTAAAAAATCTTGATTTCTAAAACAGCCCCCCTTGAGAAATAAGTTCACTTTATTAATGATGGAGCATCCCTTTTTATTTATTTAGTTTTTGAGCTGTTCTGAAACAGTTGGTCTTCCAACTGTGATACACATTCATGCTACTGCTAGTAAATGAAGAATGCATTTCAAGGTCACTGTTCCTATGACTTTTTTTATATGGCCCAACCAAAACCTCTTTACGCTCCGGCTCAGAAAAAGCTCAATATGGAGGCCAAATGGCTGAAATATTGGGAAATATTGGAACAAGAAGGAGACAAATTGGAATTGCAGAGTTTTGAGAAATTAAAAGATAAAGTGCGAGACTGGCTTCATTATTATCAAATAAGAGAGGCCTATAATTTGGATAAAAAAATTGGCTTCCAGGTGGAAAAATCAAAATTGGAAACAGAACTGTTAGATCCCAAAACTAAGATACTTTCAAGAATGTATAACTTGCTGTTAAAATGGAATACGCAGGATGAAACGGTTAAATCTGCTATGATCAAATGGGCACAAGATATTGGTCACAACATTATGTTTGCTGACTGGGAACAGTTGTGGACCACTGGTATGAAATTTACGGCATGTAATGCCTTAAGAGAGAATATTATGAAAATGATATACAGGTGGTACATGACACCAGTCAAGCTTGCAAAAATATATCATTTGCCCGATAATAAATGTTGGAAATGTAAAGAAAATGAAGGTACATTCTTTCACCTTTGGTGGACGTGCCCAAAGATTAAGGCTTTCTGGGAGATGATATATAATGAAATGAAAAAGGTATTTAAATATACCTTCCTGAAGAAACCAGAGGCCTTTCTCCTGGGCATAGTCGGCCAATTGGTGCCAAAGAAGGATAGAACTTTTTTTATGTATGCAACAACAGCAGCAAGAATACTTATTGCAAAGTATTGGAAGACACAAGAGTTACCCACCCTGGAAGAGTGGCAGATGAAGGTGATGGATTATATGGAATTGGCGGAAATGAGTGGCAGAATCCGAGACCTGGGAGAAGAGTTGGTGGAAGAAGACTGGAAGAAATTTAAAGACTACCTTCAGAAACACTGTAAAATTAATGAATGTTAAAATGATGTTGGACTGAAAATAAGTGGCATTAGCAACAAAGTTAATAAGAATATGCAAAAATGAATTGTTAAATGGATGAAAATATAGAGTTATAATATGTTAAGATATAGAGGTAAGATAAATGAAAGAGGGTAAGGATTTGCTGATTTGATTATTTAAATGGGAATACAAAAAGGGGAGGTGTGAGGAGGCCAAGGAAACAAGCTAATGAGTTTAAAGTTACTAAAAACGGATTTGTTTTTTAATTCTTTTTTATCTATTTGTTTTGTATTTTGTATTTTTATTCCTCCTTTTTCTCTTTTATGTATTTTTCTATGTCTTCTTTTTTGTATCTTTTTCTTTCTATGTGACTTTTTTCTATTCTGTAAACTTATGTTTTTGTAAAATCTCAATAAATATCTTTAAAAAAAAAACCTCTTTACGCTCCTGACAAATATTACAATCCTGTTATATCTTGAATTTTGCCCAGGATTTCCTTCCAAAACCTTTCTGTATGTGGGCATACTGAGAAATTATGCATAAAGTCTGTACTAAGAAAATCACATCTCTAACATCTCAGTGTTACTGACATTGGAATAAATGGTGTTCAGGCTGTACGGACTGCAATGCCATTGAGTTCAGTTCTCTTTTAAATTAGTACTAATAAATCTTGTTGGTACATTATCCAGGGCCTTTTCTCCCTGCCCCCTCTTTTCTTTTTGAAGGTGAGTCTTCATAACTCACCAATAGGATATCAACTATACTTATCAGATGGCATGAAGAGGCATTGAAATTACCATTTCAAAGACTGGATCTGTATGTCAACGAGAATATTTACCCATAAAATGCGTGCCTGGTTTTGAAATGCCAAATTACGGGTGGTCTGAAACAATCCATTATAATTAGTAAAGCCTCGTGTGATCATTTATCATCAGATCTTTAATTGAATTTGAATGGTTTTTGCCTGTTCTGTAACTTTTTAGTCGGTTTTCTTAATAAAGGTGTTATGCTACCATTGGCTCTCATTCCCCCTAGCCCTTTCAATGGGCCAACATAGCTATCTGATTATTGTTTTTTGTCTGCTTTGGATAGACATGACTGTGCTTGACGTGGAGAGTCCGTGTGAGTGTGTATACCTCTTTAGGAAGGACTTGAGTCAACGGAGAGAGTTTAACAGGGCTAATTGGATCTTGCTGTGAGAAGACAGATCAGGTAAATGCCATTAAGCAGGTAGTGAGAAGCGATCGGAGAAGTAGAAAGCTGGTTCTCATGGGCAGGAAAAAGTAGAAGAGGCTCCAAGAAGAGCCTCTTATAGGCTGCTGTAGGAGAGCAGCAGGAAGAATAGAAGAGAGCTAATAAGCCGCCTCTTGGTAGTAGCCGGAGAGAATCGCAAAGCTGAGACTCTCTATTGTATGGAAAACAATGCCAAGGACGTCTGTACAGCATAAACCCGATTTCTGATTTCTATTTAGCTTTAGCACTCTTACTTTAAAGAGCCCCATTCTCAACGAAGAATAAAGTAGCCCTTACTGGAGATACGCAAGGTTTCAGGAACACAATGGTAACTAGGCAAACTAGATAGATCCATTCCTTTAAGAGCTCTGTAGCAGCGAAAGACCAGGCAGGTGCAGCTATGCCTATATCACCCAGCCCTGACACTCGTTTGGCCTGCTGAGAGGCAAAATGTGAGCTTGTTTAAATTTTATTTTATAATCAAGAAGAAGCAAGATCAGACTTAAAGAAACATTGAACTGCTAAACACTAGCTCATAAATCAGTAGGCTTCTTTTGTTGACTCTTCACAGGTGAAAAGTGTGCTAAAAACAGCAATGGATTTTAGAGGTGGGAGCAGAAATGAAATATATAGGAAGCATACAGACTCTTCTCTACCTTGTTTGGTGATACAATGAAATGTCTACAAGTTGTTATGCACTCATGTCTGCAGCTGGTTTTATTCCTTCAGCAGTCATTGTGTGATCAAAGCATCATATCTAGAATATGTATCATCTTTTCCTCTCTGCACCTTTCCAGTAGTGCTTCAGGGTTGATGCCATGCTTTTCTAGGAAGGAGCCACACTATAGTGTGCCATCGATAAAGACTTCAGGATACAGTGAAACCTGTGCAACAAAGGTGCTAGATGCACTTCTGTGGGAACCGAATTCCACAATTTAGGGGCAGCTACAGAGAAAGTCCTCTCTTAGGTCAGCATCTCTGCGGATGGCAGAACTACCAAGAGATGTCAAGGAAATAAACAACTTTCTGACTTTTAGAAGACATCTGAAGGCAGCCCTGTTTAGGGACATTTTTAATGTTTGATGTCTTATCGTGTTTTTTAATATCCTGTTGAGAGCCGCCCAGAGTGGCTGGGGAGTCCCGGCCAGATGGACAAGGTATAAGTAATATATCCTGCTCCTCCTCCTCCTCATCTTGGTAGTCAAAATAACTCCACAATTTTACCTTTTACCTTTTCTATGCTCATATCCAGGGTTTGTTGTTTTTTTTTTTAGGAAAAAAGGCTATGGTACTCACCATGAAGTTGTTACAGTAAGTGCCACATTTGGGGGAGGGGGAAGGTGCCGGGGAAAGGTATTGCGTACCTTTGAGTATCCCCAGAAAAAAAGCACTGCTTATGTTCACTTCCGTTTATATGAGCAAATTGGCTTGCTTTGATGGTATCCTTTTTTTTTTATAAGATTTTTATTAAGATTTTTACATTACAGAAAATAAAAGCAAAACAAAAAAGAAAAAAGAAAAAAATAATCTTTCCATCACATTAATTTCCATTTACTTGTTTCTTGGACCTCCTCATACCTCTCTTTTTTGTATTCCAATTCACTTTATTAACTCAGCAATTTGTTTCCCTCTTTATTTTACCCAAATCTTTATTCTTAAATTGTTGCATTCCTAATATTTTACTTTTATAAACCCTTTTTTTTCATATTCTTTTAACCCATTACAGCTAGAAATCTCTTTAATTTTAATCCAACATTATTCTAAATGCTTTGATGGTATCCTTATCCATGGGCTTGGAGTGCTAGGCTCTGAGCCCAGAAAGGGGAATTATCTGTCAGACTTGGGTATTTGCCACCTGTGCCCTCAACTGGGCAGGTGGAGTGATGGGCAGTCCTAGGCAATGTGACGTATGCTGCTTTGTGTATAAAGAATGTGTGCACTTTTGCCCGGGCACAGACAAGGCATCTTATTGCTGTGGTGTCCGTCCCGCGTCTCTGCAAGAGAAGGCTAGGAGACCTGGCCGGCTGGCAAGCAAGCTGTAAGCCTTTCTTAATGAAGTATTATAACTGGCTATTCTGATGTCTTTGGCATAACTGCACCCAACCACTTCCATTAGCTCACTGTTGGGTCTACAGTACAGAACACATATCATATCTCATATCGTATCAGAAAATCTCTGTCATAAAGCACAGTCTTTATTAGGCAAAATTGTGTGACCAACTTGTAAACTGCTTCTGTTGTCCCCTGCTGCCTTTCATAAAACAGTTTGCATTACACATACATTTATTTCTGAGTATCCAGTGTACTTCAAACAATGGAAATGGTACTGTAGGGGTGGGTTTTTGGTCCCTCTCCTCTTTCTCCTGTGTAGACAGTTTGCTAACCATACCCCAAGCCCTGCAGACATATCTGCCTTCCTGTTCAAAGCTGAGCTGCAGCCGTGTAGCTCTTTATTCTTCAGACAGCGTGTCTGCTTCTGGGCCTGCAAAGATTAGTTCCTTCCCCTGGGCCCAGTTTTCAGCAATATTTGCATTATCAAAGTCCATAGGAGGTATTTGCCTGGTACTAGAGGCCATACCTCCTGTGTTATTTTCAGCTTTTAACTTTGCTTTTCTTCTGACACCTTGTTATATTTCTGGTCTTTGAGGGGGAAAAAACTTTTATTCAGCTTTCTAGTACTTTCTTTACCATCAGCATGATGTGCATTCCAGTGCCCCCTCTGGTACCATGAAACAATGCATTCTTGACTTGTCCCAAAAATACAGAAGTAGTGAGGTGAGTATTCGGAAGATGATGTCTCTCTTTCTAACTTTCATATATTCTTCAGCTTTTAGGAGGCAATTCTAAACTTACACCAGGAACGAAACCATGTCTTGTAAATGCTACGCTGTAATAAGATCTAGGAGATGCACTGTCATGGACTGGTTGGGGGCAGAGGGGTGGCAGGAGGAACCAGCTGGGAAACCACCAAGGGAAGAAGGCTTAGAGCCAGGGGGTTGGTGGTGGGACAACCATGGGTGGTCAGAAGGAGAAGAGGGACACGGCTGGGAAGTGGAGGCATCGGAAGCTGAAGAGGTAACAGAGCTTAGTGGCAGAGAGAAGCTGAAGAAGGCAAGTGGGACAAGGGAGGCCAAGAGGCAGTGATGAGCCAGGTCATTGAACGAGTCACAGGTGTCTCCTCCTCCCGCTGCAACAAGCTCCCCTTCCCCTGTCTCTCAGAAGAGAAGTGGACGCAGACACAGTCTACAATTGCTTGGGAAAAGGCCTGGGGGGACGGGACACTTAGATGGCTGTGGGGAAGCAGGGTCTTTCAGTCTCAGCAACTGCTTCTCATGGAGTAAGACCACTGGGAATGAGCTGCTAGGCTCAATAGGCCCAACATTCAACCAAGTTCTGTGGAGACTGTGTTTTTGCTAATAAAGAGTTAAGTCCAACTTTGAACTGTGTGATTACCAACCAGCGTGCTCCTGTGACTTTAATTTTGCTGGGTGACACAAGGGACCAACTATTTATGAAGCAACCAAATTATCGGGCAAGAAGGAGAAGCAAGTTCTTCAGTGCAGGGGGAAACAAGGGTCTGGATGCAACTGAGCCAGATAGGAGATGTGTCCCTTTCACCACCCTTCTAGAACATCAGGGCAGGACACAAGGAGTGACAGGAGATGGTGGAGAACTTCTCTGGACCCGAGCAAGCTGAAAAAGCCTACTTCAGTTTGAGAACTACTGCTAAGGTTGTGTTAGTTTGTAACTTTAATGACGTATATAAAAGAGTGAGTTGGAAGAGAGACTATCCAATTCTTTCCCAAGGAAAGTGACACCCAAGGATGGACAGAGAGTAGATGCCACCTCCATGGTCAGAGATCACCCTCCAGTTTCCAACTTCAGTAGTTGTTCAGATAAGCAAACGAAGAAAGACAGTGGAATGAATTGTCTAATTTTCAGAAACTGCATATTTAAACCAATGGTGTGAGGTATGATGAAAACAAAAAACAGTGCAAGGTTAGTTTTTGTCACTCAGAATTGAGAGCATAATGAATATTGCTGCAGCTGAGGTTTTGGCTAGATCTCACATCAGATGTCAGTAGGAGGGGATATGCATGGAGAGTAATAAACAATAACAAACCCAAAAGTGCTTTAAAACGATATTTCAGAAAATCAAGGGCAAAAAGCTCCCACTGAACAAGCAAATGAACAACTTTTAAAACAAGCACCACTGTGTCTTTTAACATCAACAGATTAGTGGTTGGTAATCATTATGTTATCTCAGGAAAAGAAAAGAAAACAGTCAAATTCTCTATTTAGTCTTTCTTGAATACTACACTTGTGGCCCTTCTTTATTACAAACAAGAGACTTCCTGCTTTGAATTATCCACAGCTACAATTTCATAAACCATGTTCCACAACCCTCCTTGCCGTGGAACCCAGAAGAATTAAAAGAAAGTGTAAGCAATTAATGGTGTGATACCATACAAGTGTCAAGAACAGTATGGCTCTCTGTCTCACTCCTTGCTGAAAACCAAACAACTCAACAGGATAAAACTCAGCTGGAAACATTTAAATTAGGTAGTCTCTCTTTCTTTGTTTTCTAAACTTGCTGTCACTTGCGCCCCCCCATCCCGTGACTTTTAAATATTTAATCACAGAGTAAATGATCAGAGTGCCCAGCACAGTCTACAGAAAATAAATAGTAATTTCCCTCTCTCAGCTGCGTCTTCATTCTCCAACTCTGCATGTTGTGTTTATAGCCTTCTCCTTATCTTTTCTTTCGCTGCCATATCACCAGAGAGCTAACTGAAGCCCTCTATCATGCAACAATGAAGGCAGACATAAACCTTTGAACGTTAACATTCCTGCAGATTTCGGCACCAGAGTTTTTCTATGACCCTGACGATATTTTTATGGGAAATCTATAATGATTGTAGATGAAAATGCATGGCATCGATCCATACTGGCACAGCTATGATGCCAAGTGGTTCATTAAAAAGAATTTTCTAAAAGACATCCCAGAAGTGTTTATCTGACATCTGGCCTTTAAAGCTTGAACCTGGGTTTTCCTCGGTTTAACAGAAAATACTGCTTTATAAAATCCCCTTTGGGAATTTGATATTTTTAAAGCCAGTTTTATTATCTGTACCTTTTTCCTTGCAAACGTTCTCTCCTCCATCTGCTGAGCTGTTTACAACGGTAGGTTTTGCCTCATCTGTTTTTCAAAGAGAGAAATTACACTTATTAGATTATAAATTGAGTTTAGTAATGATTGTAAACTGTTACACCTGCTCTCAAATGCATATGTTATTCATGTCATTAGCTTTAGGCCTTTGTCCTTTTCTTCCATGGGACAGTAATATGGATACAAAGGAATGATGTGCAACTTCTTTGCTTCTTCCACAAAGTAAGAGCATTTTTTGCTCATTCTAATTCCTAACACTCTTACATATTCTTAGTATGTTTTCATTCCCCATTTTGACACTTAGAAAGATGTTCATCTTGACATTTGCTGCTTCTTTTTTGATCCCAGTATCAAAATAAACAAAGCCTAAAGCACATACTTCATAGAAAAGCCAATTTTCTGCACAATATTGTTACAAAGGTTGTGTGGAACCCCCACTCTCTGCTGAGAAGTAGCAAAATTTCAGGGCTTCCAGGGGCTCATCCAGGTTCATGTTTCCACCGGGAATCAAGACTGTCGTTTCTTTAATAAATATGGTTTATTAACACATATTTACAACCTGGGTGAAGATGGAGGGAGGGACAAACAGTTCTTATAAAAATATGAATCCTATGCTCCATTAACATATACAATGCATTTTGAAGATTTGCAAAATGCTGTCAACTTAACTGATCAAAGAGTAGCCCACAGTTTTCCCGGCCATTCTTGTTTCGTTCTAACATATATATTTTCGATTATCTTTTCATTTAATTGGTGGGAAAGCAACTTGGGGGCCATTTTTAATTGAAAAACTACCCAAAGGGAAAGAGTTAAGAAGCTTCTCCTTCCATTTAGACTGCAGTATCTGTGGCTGCACCTTGCAAAATAAAGAAGAAAGAAAGAAAGAAAGAAAGAAAGAAAGAAAGGGGGGCATATGTGACTGACAGCTCAGGAATTTGATGGACCTTTAGAGACTATTAATTTGGTATGTATTTATTATTGGTTGGGTAACATGCAGGCCTGTCATTTCTTTCACTGGACTGTATTTGAATGTAATGGTTTTCATTTCATATTATTGCCAGCTGATGAAGATTTATCATTGAAAAAGTTCATTATCCTGGAAGAACTGTACTGTCTGCTGCTGTGCTCGGAGCACCCTATTGCGACGTTTGGAGCACCCATCAACTCACATTTGTAGGATATTGACTGTGGAAAGGCATTCTGCCTCCATTTCAGTGATCTTTGACAGTGACTTACCACTCCTACCATTCCTGCTCATGGAACATTTATTTGATTCTTATCAGTTTCTGACTCCATGCACATATTATACATCTTCTGTTTATGAATTTTTAAACAATACAGTGGTACCTCGGGTTACAGACGCTTCAGGTTACAGACTCCGCTAACCCAGAAATAGTACCTCGGGTTAAGAAATTTGCTTCAGGATGAGAACAAAAATTGTGCTCCAGCGGCGCAGTGGCAGCAGGAGGCCCCATTAGCTAAAGTGGTGCTTCAGGTTAAGAACAGTTTCAGGTTAAGAATGGACCTTCAGAACAAATTAAGTACTTAACCCGAGGTACCACTGTATAGTGTTATAAAAATATTCTCAGTATATTATTAGCCAACGTGTTGCTTGTTGTTGTTCAGACCATTTTGTTCAATGGCAGTTATTCCTAGTGTGTATAGGATTGCAGCTTGATAGTGGCAAGCCTATGTCTGCAAGCTTTCTCAGGAGTAAGTCTCACTGCCCTAAATGGGATTTGAAAAGTGAGAATAGGTTTGCAGCCTGATGGTCAAATTTGTTCGGCTATAATGCTTCTTATTCTTAGACGGCCGTGTCCTCCACTCAGTTGCACACCAGTGCTTTGCACAATAGTTGAGGTCTTTGGACTTCACAGGATAAACTGCAGTCCCAGCTTACCGTGGGGTGGGCTGGGGAATGTAAGTTTAATAAACCACTGTGGCACACTGCTACGACAAGTGGCACATGCTTGCTTAAAGTGGAGTCGCCATAATTATTAGGACTGCAGTCAGTGGCGGAGTTACCTGCATGGGCACCTGGAGCAGCAGCCATGCTGTGCACCAGGTGTGTGTGTGTGAGTGTGTGTGTGGAGTGCAACTCATGCAACACGTCAATTAATATACACAGAACAATAATTATACATACTTTCTCAACCTTCTGAGAAAAATACAAAACATTTAAAAAAGCCACAAAGACTTACTTGCGAACTACCCAGCCTAAAATGAACTTATAATGTCTGGTTTCAATAGCTTTTTCAAATGCTTAACTCAGTCTTTTGGATAAGTTCATGAAGATACCAACAAAAGGTAAGTTTGACGATATTCACAATACCGAGAGGTGCTAGTAGAATTGTAGATAGATGTTAATAAAGTTGTAGACAATGAAGTTGTAGACAACAGGGTGTCGGCGTTTTGCACCTGTTTCGCCCTGGCAGTCCAAGTAATCAAAAGGCCATTGTTCGCCCCCGATGGGACCCTTTAACTGGGGCTTGCAGGTAGCACACCCCCAAGATAGTTTTCCGGGCTTCTTCAGTGGTCTAATCTCAAAGTCTTGCTATGTATATTGATATTCAATCTTATAGAGAATACTCTTTCTTGGCTTAATCTTAAGAGACTGATTTGATGATGTGCACCGGGGGGGCCCGCGATGCTCCACGCGATGCAGCCTTTTTGTCACTCCCCTCAGAGATGGCACCCAAGGCAGGCTGCCCCCTTCCTATGCCCCTGACCGTAATACCTCAAGGACCACCTCTCCCCATATGAACAGACCTGTGACCATCATCTGAGGCCCTTCTTTGTGTGCCTCTTCCACAGGTCATTTCTGAAGCAGTTCCCCGTTTATGGGATGCTCTCCCCAGGGAGGTTCACCTTGTTGCCTTCATTCCATATCTTTAGGTGTTCGGCAAAAATGTTCCTGTATAACCAGGTCTTTGGCGGATTAAACTATCTATGACCTTTTAAATGTGCATAGGAGATGTTATCTGGGGTTTGTTTGGTTCTTATTATGATATGGATTTAGTGTTATATTGTTACGCTGTAATCTTCAGATGAAGATTATGCCCTGTGATCTTCAGATGAAGGGTGCTACATGAATTTAACGAATAAAAAAAGGGGGGAAATCAGTGTATAAAATTAAGTATGTTTTTGTTCACCAAATATGCTAGTAAAATGATGGTGCAAAATGCCTACAAATCATATGTACACAGTGTCAGTTTGCATTTTTTGGTGCAGAGAGTATTGATCTGATGTGTAGAGATCTTTCCTGTTCCACTCAATTCAAGAGGGTTCTGGAAGCTTCTCTGTGTGAAAGAAACAAGCAGAAGGTTCCTGGTGTTTGGGTTATTCCTTCAGAGAAGCTGTGTACAGCTGGCTTAAACTGGTTCTCTTATCTCTTTCTGTCAAAGTCATGCTGACTATAATAATAAGGCCAGAAGGAGCCTGGGTTACACTTTCTCTTTCTATCTCTCTTCCTTCTGGTGTGGTGTTCTGTATATAGATGCTTAGTGCTAAGGTTTGAGACTTATTATAAGTTATTGTAAGTTTAAGTTAAGTCTGCTGCAACTGGATTTCTTATGGACAGTGCCAATCCTGAATGTATTGGATTTGTGACCATTATGCTCATTTGCCTTCAGCAGCAGTAAAGTTCTGCTGGATGAAATACAATTGCCTCTGGTCTATTTTTTGGGGGAGGGGGGGGAATCTTGCAACGTGTTTAAGTTGTTACTCTGCTAACTATACACTTGACTCTGCTCTGGATCAATATTGATTAGAATCCATGACATACAGTGGTACAGATTGTACCAGTGTTGGACAGACAAAGGAAAAACGGCAGACAAAAGCAGCCCAGTGTGTAAATATAAGTCTGTTGTTGTTTGTTGTTTAGTCATTTAGTCGTGTCCGACTCTTCATGACCCCATGGACCAGAACACGCCAGGCACTTCTGTCTTCCACTGCCTCTCGCAGTTTGGTCATACTCATGCTGGTAGCTTCGAGAACACTGTCCAACCATCTCGTCCTCTGTCATCCCCTTCTCCTTGTGCCCTCCATCTTTCTCAATATCAGGGTCTTTTCCATGGAGTCTTCTCTTCTCATGAGGTGGCCAAAGTATTGGAGCCTCAGCTTCACGATCTGTCCTTCCAGTGAGCACTCAGGGCTGATTTCCTTAAGAATGGAGAGGTTTGATCTTCTTGCAGTCCATGGGACTCTCAAGAGTCTCCTCCAGCACCATAATTCAAGCCCCTTCATGGATCACTGCCTTGCTGTGGCAAAGGGGCTTGAATAACTCAGAGAAGCTATGAACTATGCCGAGCAGGGCACCCAAGATGAACAAGTCATAGTGGAGAGTTTTGACCAAACGTGATCCACCTGGAGGAGGAACCGGCAAGCCACTCCAGTATCCCTGCCAAGAAAACTCCATGGACAAAGACAATGTAAGCCTACAGTGTGTAAATGTAAGTCTACAGGTGATTAGATATCATTGATTGGAGAGAGGACTTGACAGCAGGAAATCGTATGTGCAAGACTTCAAGTGGCATGTCTCATGTCAGAAAACACAAGCAGTGCTCATTCCCACATGAAAGAAAAGTTGAGCAAGACGCTCCAATGCACAGCACCTACTTTGTCCTTTATTTCAAGAGCTGGCAATAAGACAGTAGGGGAGAAAGAAGTTAGGTGTACCCAGATCATAACTCCAATCATTAAAGGCCTGGCCCTTATTCTCTAGACATTCTACCTGTGACATATAAAAAGCAATTCTTTTCAGGCCCATTTCTAACATTTAGATTTGATACAGCAAAATGAAAACCACATCTTGGCAGGATTTGAATGGAACTCTTGCCATTTAAAAAAAAATAAAATGAGATTTAAAATGAGTCCCAATGAAAACTGAGTGCATGACTGCACATGTGTAGATGCTCACTAAGCAGGCATAAAAAAAACCAGCCTAAAGATGGGTTGATAGATAAAATCAGCTTAAATCAGAAAGCATCAAGAGAACATTGCAACTGTGAATAAATAGTTGGATAATCAGAGTCAGCAGAATTCTATGGCAGAAGGGTGATAGAGTTTCATACACAGTGCTTCTCCTGCAGACCATAACAAGGGGCAGGAATGGAAGGGGATTTTGCTGTAACATAAATTCAACTCTTTAGAAACAGCCACAATGCCGTATACACAGACCAAATGACTCAGTAATGTAGGCTGCATAGCTTGGCTGCTTCGCTCTACTGCATTGAGTGATTGGACCTCTCCTGCTGTAGCTTCCAGGTATTAATAAAAGCTTTCAGAGCTGATAGAAAAGTTTTCACTAAAAGATGGGTCGTGCTACCTGAATTAAATATGTGCAAGCAACAGAATATACCATTAGTGCTGGTTAGGTGGGCCAGACAAGATGAAGAGTATGCTATTTGAAGTACATGAAAAATAACCCAGTATATAATGCAGCAGGGGGATAAGGGCTTTCAAAGCAATTTTTACTTGTTACAGGGTAGTTACTTTGATAGTTTTGTTGTGCTGAGGCCACTTTGGGCAGCTCCCACCCCATAAAAACCTAAAATAACAGGAAAGGAAAATTACCCACTTTGAATGGAAGCATGACGGTTTTTTCTATAAAAAGTTCACTTTTTAACGTGTAATTCATAAATTTTAAACATGGGGTGGTTTGAACTAAGATTTACTCAGAGTAGATCCCACTAAAGTGACTGAAGAGGACTAAGCTATGTCCACTGATGTCGATGGGTCTACTCTGAGTGCAACCTGGTTGACTGACACCCACCGTTTATTCCTACTGCTTTTATGAGCTTTGAATGATGCTTATTTTTCAAGGTTTGAATTTTTGTTCACCGAATCTTTCTGAAATGTCAGTAATCCAATTTGTAAAGCAGCACGCAGAAAAATTGTTACTTAGAAGCTAAATACACATGATAAATTGTAGGTTTACTAAAGGCAGAAAAGCTCCTTCATCTCCTTCAGTTTATTTTCTCCACATTCCTTTCCTTCTTTGAAGTATGAACCTTATAAGACACTGCTGTAAACATTTTCCATTTACAGGGTTTCTAGGATCTATTCCACCTTAAGAAGGGAATGTAATGTGCTGCCAGTTACTAACAGGAAAGACTGCATTCCTGGGCTGGAAGGAATACATTCATTCATAATGAATAGGGCTCTGGTCTCCAATGGGAGAACTGCACAAGCCCCGACTTAATCCGGTGAAAATGTACAAACGTTTTCAGTCAATAGCATTGACTAGGATTATTGTTCACCAAGGTAGGGAAACCCTGAGCGATAGAATGCTTTAACAGAGCACAGCACAACACAAACCTGCTTCTTGACTCTGACTCTCGATTTCATCGGTACTTTGCTTCGCCTCTGTGACGCTGTCACCTGCCAGAAACAACGACAAAAGTTATGAAATATAGTTTATTGGTTAATCAGGCAACGTGGGAATAACTGCAGCCAATAAATCTGCTGATTTATGGCAGGATCTGTAACAAAAAAGGAGGATCTTCAGAAGTGAAAAATGGCAAAAGTAAATAGTTAATAATATTCACTTCCCTAACAGTGTGGCGGATCGAAGCGGCTTGAAGAATTTGATGGCACTGCCTGTAATCCTGTACTCATTTGTATGTGCTTTACTGGCCTCCATAAAGACTCCATTACCAGGCAGGATAATTTGCAGTTGTTTTCTTTCTATGCACCAATGGAAAGTACTTCCATACATGTTTGGGGAACACTGCCAATGTCATTCAGCTGTTGCCTTCCCCGACTTTCTCAGCGGCTCTGGCAGGTCCCCAAATCTTTAGGGGTCACAGGGGCCTTGCTACTGAAAGCATCCTTGCTTGAGTGGAAACCACCTTGCACTCTTTTGGACCCAAGCCACGCTCTCTGTTGCTCCTCCAATAAAAGTGTAGACCACTCTAGAAAATGTCTTAATATAGCTACATTTTTGAAACACGGAAATCTCATTAAAATCAAGGCTACGTAGCATGCAGAAATCCTGGGTAAAACTGTCAAAATGTTCACCTTGCATCTGAACCCTTCAAGATGCTCAACACGTTATAAAAAATGCATGACAAATGACTTGGAAGGCGGTGTGAGGCGGAAAGACAAAATGCAGCAGTGTGGCTAAGTTTCGCTGGCTGGATCACCCTCCCCGGCTTCGAGTGACATGCTTTTCCCTGCTTCTTGAATCCCAGAAGTAAAGACATAAGCATAAGAGGATGCTATGTGCAGAGCACCAAGTTCCTGAACCGTAGCCTGAATGAACCAGGTAACTGCTGTTTCCACTAGTCTGGAAACCCTGAACTCAAATGGCCATAATAATAAGACAGCAGAGTAATTGCTTGAACAACATTGCCAAACTGCGTGTGTGTGTGTGAGAGAGAGAGAAAGCTGAATAGGAATAGGTATAAAGAGAAATGCTGGAAATTTATCTAGAAAATGAACCAAGTGAAATTCATTTGCAGATGTACATCAGCTGATCTTGCAAAAGGCTTGGGAATGATCAAACATCAATCCTCCCTCTCATGCTGCTATGATTGTATCTCCTGCTCTGCTTCATTTTGGGAATTGCAATTCATATACCCCATTCCTTTACCACGTCTGTGCCTTAACACCTGAAAGCCCACACAGCACAGAGAAGCATGATAACAGCTTTATGCCAGGGAGAAAGGAAGGAAGGAAGGAAGGAAGGAAGGAAGGAAGGAAGGAAGGAAGGAAGGAAGGAAGGAAGGGTAAATGTCCACAAAGGGAGCATTTTGCATTAAACAGAATTGTTTATTCAGCTAGTAGTCATTAAAAACAACCGGTTTTCTCGCTCTTTTAGCTTCTTTGCAGTCTGCACATTTAAAAAAACCACCAGATGGAGCTAGTGTAGAGGACTTAATTTCCCCCCCTCCCAACTACAGATCCTGCAGTTACATTCAGATCAGCACTGGGGAAAGCTTCTCAACTGGTATAAATCAGTGGCCTGGCATTACATTCAGTAGAGTCATGCTGGGGACCCTTGGACCTTTAGCTGACTTATAACATCTCACACTGATTTCAGCTGACCTAAATGGATGGCAAGCTCTAGTAATTTCTTACTACTTCAGTGGTTTTCAGCCCGTAAAAAAATAAAAAATAACATGTGGATGATCATCAGTCTTTAATAAGAGCTGTATCTTTAGCACACCACAACTGATGATGTGTACAAAGGAAAGTGGCACAAAGTTAAAATAGAACAACACTAGAAAGTAAATATTTATTTTGCATTGTATTCAGTGTTACTTATTTCAGCAATGGGCTGTAGCCAATGTTAGTTCTACTCAGAGTAGATGCACAGGGCAGTCAGTGCAGGATTATTAAATAGGCAGAGTAGGCACCAGCCTATAAGCCTTTTTAGGGCCCCCGCAACAATGGATCCAAATAATATTGATTTGATCTTGAAAGAAAATCACAATCAAGCTTTCTTAGTTCAATGCTAGGGTCTTCCCAAGATTTTGACTGCCTAGCAGCCTTTCTCAACCTGTGTGTCCCCAGATGTCGTTGAACTACAACTCCCATCACCCCTAGCTAGCAAGGCCAGAGCTCAGGGATGATGGGAGTTGTAGTCCAACAACATCTGGGGACCCACAGGTTGAGAACCGCTGGCCTAGGGGCCTCCACAGGGTTTATTCCAGCACTGAGGGTGGTAGCAAAACTAACATATCCCATCAGTGCAAAGGCTTTCATTTGTGCATTGAGCCTTTCCCACCTCTGTGTGTCCTCATCAAATCTGCTCTGGAGGATTGGAATAACCCCCAGAACAAATTTAAGGGTCACAGGGGGAGGAAAGGGTTCAATTCTGAAAGTAGAAATTATTGTGCTGATGGGAGGCTTACTGCATTGGATACAACCTTCAGCAACCAATGAGCATGACTAAATTACGCTAAGTAGGACTAAACTTGGATACAACCTAAGACCTTTTGTTGTGCCTTAATGGCATATTTCAGAAGCCATGATATATGATGGAATCTTTGTGGCCAATATTGGTAAATTCAAACATTTTTAATATAGTTTTAGGATTGTTCTGTTCGTTTATTCATTTAACATCCTGCACCTTAATCACGCAAGTTTACTCATGGTTCTTTCCAGTTTTACAGCACATGGATTAGATTCATATACATAATTCTTTTGAATAGTGTTAAGTTCCTACCAATAGAGACAGAAGAACATTTTTTTGAATGACCCACAGACTGATCTTCCTGTAAAGAAATCAAACGTTGATATGAGTGGGGAACTTGCAGCCTGGTGCCTTCATTGCTTATCTTTAGGTGCCAGGCAAAAACATCCCTCTTTACCCAGGCCTTTGACTAATTAAACAGTTTACGGCCTTTTAAACTGTTTGCGTGGCCATTATTGTTTTGTTTGTTACTATGTTGTGTTTTTATATTGTAAACCACCCTGTGAACCTTGGATGGAGAGCAGTATAGAAATTTAATAAAAAAATAAAAAATAAAAACCTCAACAAAATGGTTGCAGGGCAGGTTACAAAAAATATCAAAATTTAATACCACTTACGATTAAAATCATAAACTGTTATGTACTGAGTTGAATAGTATATTTCATGGACGTAACCCACAAAAGCAGCCAATATCAAAGTAACAAAATAGCAGCACAGAGCAATTTTGTGTTGTGCTACTTAAATTTTTCTCTAGTATCTTCCATCGAGTTTGTAATAAATCACCCAATGCTCGTGAAGCACAAAAGCATTTCAGCTTATTCCTACTATTGCAACAGAGTTTCTTTGGCCAGAAGATTGGCTGTCACATTGAAATACATTTACTGATAATAATGTATATTTTGCTCTTCTCCTAAATATATTCAGAGCAGTGGCACTTTCAGGTTATTCGTTGTGGTCTGGATACCACATTGTGTGATCTACTTATGGCAGATGATCACCGTTCTAGGGGGTTGCTCATAAAATAGTTTTAAAAAGTGTTCCATCAATGCTATGACATCCACACTTAACTGGCCATGTGGCATGCAATTAGTAACAATGTGTAACAAATCACACCTTCTGGGTAATTCCAAGCGCAGCACGTTATGTTAAAGAGGGTAAATGTCACACTAGAGTAACTAAGCCAGAAGTGGTGGCCACAACCCTGCATGTTTTTCTATAGGAATTTCAGTCCTGATTGACACAACAATTGTTTTAGATTCCCTCAGTCTACAATGCAGACTTCCTCCCTGCCCACCCTGGTCAGTTCAAGCTGAATATGCTCATGTTGACCAAGCCTTTGGAGAATGATTCAGTATGTACTCATTCAGGCTGTCACCGTGTCATTTATTCAGCCTACTTTTCAAAGATATTCCAGGACATGATGTCCTATGCCAGGGCCATACACAAGGCTGGTTTCAATGTAAGTAGAAAATAGAGACAGATGTACATCTCTGCAATGTTCAAAAGTTCAGATCAGAGTCTCCGACACATGAATGACAGTGAAGCCTCCCAAAGCATTGCCAGACACACACATGTGACCTTTTGCAGACTGCAATATCCCCTTTCTTGCTGCGGAGGCTACAGAGGTGACATGGAAAAAGTAATGTGGAAGCGTGCGTCAAACTATTCCAGTAACATTTGCAGCAGGCAAATTTATCTGTCGGATGACTTGGTTCAATTATACCAGAGCTGCATAACATATGTCATAAAAATGATACCCAAAGCATATGGATGGAGGCAATTTATTGGCAATGTATAGTCAAAGGGGCAAGGCTTCTTGCATAGAGGCAAATTTTATATATATATATATATATATATATATATATATATATATATATATATGAGGTGGTAAAGAACTGTTATAGGAAAATAGTACACAGAGATTTTTTTTAAACCTTCACAAATATTTAAAAGAAAAAACATGTTTGCAAACGACAGTCTTTCACTGAACATCTTTTATTGATGAAGAACCTTTTCCTAATTATGTCTCTCTACTGACACTAGAATCAAAGCAAATGGAAAGGTTTTAAATAGTGCATGTCTCAAGCAAAGAGGCAAAAACATGTGTCTGTTCCCTAGCTTTATTTCTCTTGCTCTCTCATTCACTCTGTAGTAGCAATGGAAAATCCAAACTTATTGTCTGGCGTCTGTCCTGATGACACCATTAGTAATAAAAATATCTGTTCCTTTGCCTCAACTTGACAATATCTTCTGTTGCCTTCTGTCTGCTACAGCAGAAGCTGGAAATTATATAATTTTTTACTTAGGTGACAACTGCTTCACAATATCTCCTCCTCTCCCTTAAACAATAATTGATTTGTAGTAATCTGTCACTCCTTCCAAATATGATAGCAAATGCAGAGCATGACACCGTGCGTCATTTCAGACAAGGAAATTTAAATGGTTCCAAGTTATATCTAATGCCAAACAGAAACATCTGTCTGCCTTTCTGAGGAGAAAGAAACAATTTTAAAACAGGAGAATGTGAGTTACGGTAGCACAGCACAGACAAAATAAGCCCATCACTCACTGAATACAGATTTCTGGCTGTGGGCCTTCTTTTCCCTTTGCCAAAACGGCCACTGAATACAATTATTATCCCCCCCCCTCCTCAATTTATTTTACGACACTAAAGGAATTTAAGGGTTGATATGCACATCTACAGCTAGAAGAAGCAGGCAACCCAGTGTTTAATAAGCAGCTGTTTCATTCGCAATGAAGACAAGAGGCTTATCCACTAAAAATAGAAAATACAGAAACTTGCTAAAGCCTGCATTCTTTTCCACCACTTTTAAGGAGTGGCGCTCAGTATGCAAAGAGGCAAGGCTAAATGCATATGCTGCGGTAGCAGCCCCCAAATGAAACAGCTGATGCAATAATAAGCCAGGAGGTCAGATGGGAGAGGATGAAACAAGAATTTTGTAGAAAGCAGAAAGTAATCTCAGAGCTATAACAGGAGAGAGGGTTTCAGCATTTTCCACTTTCATTGTAACAGCTCTCCAGAGAATGCATTGTCACACCACTTACTGATCCCATCACGAACATAGAAAGCCGAAGGAACTTAGCAACCTGCTGCCTGGCCATTTGATTTTCCCTTCGTTGCACAGCTTTTAAGAAATGCTAAGATGCTTTCTTCCTATTTTGGCAGTCAGAAGTTATGCCCTACTGTGCAAGTGGTCTATATAAAGGAAACGTAACACCTCAACTGCAAGCTTTTCCCTGGGGGCACTCAGCTCTTGGTAGGAATACTGCTTCCCCAGAATCAACGTCTCTTCTGCTGTGCCCAGGAGATGATAAGAGACGTAACCATGTCACCCATTGCTCAAAGTGGAACAGGAGCACTTATGGATGGCCCATCCTACATGCTTCCCAGGGTTCATATGTAACCTAGGTGGTGAGGGATGGAGTGTCACAGAAGCATCAGTCCCATCGCTAGTCCACTAGTTAATAGCATGGAACTGGCCCCTAAGAAGATCCACATGCTGCCAGTGGGATTTGAGGGGTCTGATGTCAGTGAATTTCTCAAGCCACCACTGATTGTGTTAGTCATTCAGGCATGATGCTTCCCTGGCATAGGAAAGGGCCATGGAATAATATCATGCCAGGGAACGGGGGGGGGGGGGATAGGAAGAAAGCATCTTAGCATTTCTTAAAAGCTGTGCAACGAAGGAAAAATAAAAACAACAACAACAACAACAATTTATTCTTTGTACCCCGCCACTCTGGGCGGCTTCCAACAAAGACCAAAAATACACTAAAATGTCACACATTGAAAACTTCCCTGACCAGGACTGCCTTCAGATGTCTGCTGAATGTCAGGTAGTTGCTTATCTCTTTGACATCTGATGGGAGGGCGTTCCATAGGGCGGGTGCCACTACCGAGAAGGCCCTCTGCCTGGTTCCCTGTAGCTTTGCTTCTTGCACTGAGGAAACTGCCAGAAAGTCCTCGGTGCTGGACCTCAGTGTCCAGGAGGAACGATGGGGGTGGAGACGCTCCTTCAGGTATACTGGGCCGAGGCCGTATTGATGGATTGATTGATTGATTGAATTTATATACCACCCTATACCTGGAGGTCTCAGGGCAGTTCACAGAAAAGGTCAACATAAAAACCACAAATATATACAATCAAAATAAAAACAACAACCCAATAACACCTCCCACCCACCCACCCCCAAAAGAGCCACATTTTAAAAGGGCATAGGATGTCCATCAGATCAACCAAAGGTCTTGTTAAAAAGGAACGTTTTTGCCTGGCGCCTCAAGGTGTATAATGAAGGCGCCAGGCAAACTTCCCTGGGGAGAGCATCCCACAGACGGGGAGCCACTGCAGAGAAGGCCTGTTCTTGTGTTGCCACCCTACGGGCATCTCGAGGAGGAGGCACATGAAAGAGGGCCTCCGAAGATGATCTCAGGGTCCAGGGAGGTTCATATGGAAAGAGGGGGTCCTTGTGGTACTGTAGTCCTGAGCTGTTTGCTTTATAGATTCCCTAGACTGCAGACCAGCAGGTCCAACAATACCCCACCAGTTGTATTCAGTGGTCAGATGGCAAATGCATATCAGGCAGACAAGGGTGTGGCAGAATATCATGAAGCCACGGGCCAGTTACCAGCCAATGCACATCTACAATTTATTTGAGCTCAGAGCCCAAAACTGAGCCTCCTGAACATTCATGTTGAGCTGACACAAGTCAACATTTGACAACAGTTTTGTCTCAGGCAACACACAACACCTTTCCCAGAAATATTCTGAAAATCTAAGCAACACAACTGTGTGGTGCTTTTTGTGTTAAATACATGCACTGCAATTAATCACAAACAGCTGGTAGAAAACAGAGCTGGAGTTCAGACTATTCAAGTTACAGAAGACGTCCAAAATTTAAACAAATTTCTCTCTCCCTGCCCCCTTCCCTTCTCCTCAAAGCCAAGCGCCAACAAATATCCTAAAATTAATCATCAGGACAATTGCCTGATGTACAGAATCTTCCACACATTTTCATATTTAGAAATACATAATGATTTGGGTCAGTTTTCATTACAGCTTGGTCTGTAACTTGATGTTAGGGAGAGGGGGCCAAGGCAGTGAATGGGGGAGAGAGGGGGAAGGAAGCATATTCAATTGAGGTGTAGCAGGATTAGCAATTGTTAAACAGTTTTCTGAGCCCAATAGTGTGTTCACAGTCCTAACCGCTTATTTCAACATTGAGGCAGAATTTAGCACAAGGTTATCAATTTGTCAGGCTGCTCTTTGCACTTGCTTGCAACATCCAGTTGCTTACCAAAAAGAGGGGGGAAACCCACAGATCTCTTTCCCTCAGCAACTGCTGTGTAATAATCAAGGGAAAAACTAGAAAGAAAACATGAGCCACCAAGGTTTATTCTCAAAGGTTTCAGAAAGCAAAGAGGCCTGAGCAGACAAAGGCACTGAGCAGGCATTCAGAACCTGAACTTGAGTTCATGGGATGCTTTGCTGTTTTGTCTCTACGGGGTTCAATACCTCTCGCCCCTCTTGAACCAAGCATTATGGGAGAAGGTATACACCGTTCTCAGGAAACAAGATTCCTGTTGTTTTGTTCCTACTTTGTCAAGTGGCAGGAAACTCAGGGCAGTCCTCTTTCCCAGGAGAAAGCAGCAGAATCTTGTGGCGTCTTTGTTCAAATACACTTATTTATAAATTGTGAAGGAATTGTTAGGAAACAAGCATGGTCAACTACAGCGGTTCTATTACCAATGCAGAATCAATACAAACTCTCTGGACTCAAACTAAGAACCCACACCTGCAGAGCCTCTGCTTCAGCTGCAATTTCCTACTAGACGCTCACCTAAAGCTCCTGTGTTTGATTTCCAGGAAACCTTGGACATGCGATGTGCCTGGCTAGCCAAAACAACTTTGGAGGTCTCCTTGCTTCGCTGCAGCAGCAGCCACTTCATTAAATTCCCATTAATCAAGGGGCCTTGTCTGAACAACCTCAGGGCTCTTAAAGGAAGGCGGAGGCATAAACGCTGTTCACTTACTTGACCATAAAAACAGTAAGATAATGAAGATTATTTTCAGTATAATGGCCTTGAGAATAAATGGGGCCAACATTTCAAGCCATTCACAGTGCAATCCTATGCATCTTTACTCAGAGGTAAGTCCCACTGTGCTTAAATGGGCTCGCATCCTAGTAAATGTGTTCAAGGTTACAGCTTCAGATGCTGCGACTTAGGATTTCCCATCTCTTCATTCAGTAGTCATGAAAATGCACAGATCTAGTGAATGGGTAGGTATACTGACAAAGGGTTGGATTCAGAATTGCCATGAGCTCATCGAAACTTCCTGTTGGAGGATGGGGAAAGGCAGGGGGGCTGACTCTGCGGGGCCAAGCTGTCTTTGGCCCCACCAGTATCTGTTGGCAGAGGGCTGGGTTCCCTTATTCTTGAGGGGCAGAGGAGGCTGAGCACAGAGCCGAGAATGGTGCAGCTTCAGTGGTCAGCTCCTCCTGAGCATGAGAGAGGAGGAGCCACCAACCATTGAAGCCACAGCATGCTGGTCTCTGCGCACGGCCTCCTTCCAATGATGCGACGTTGCATGTGCAATTCGTGCATGGCATCACACACACGCAACGAGCGACATGCACATGATGAGCACCAGGCTCCCTCGATCTTGGGTGCAAGTCGGTTCCCCTGAGGGAAGGCATTTTTCAGGTGCTAAGTCCCTACCTGTATTCATTGTATACATACGATTGTGTATCATCTGACCCGTCTACTGCAATTATTAAGTCTGCAGATGACACCACCATAATGGGTTTAATAACAGGTGGAGATGAATCAGTGTATAGAGGGGAGGTCCAAAAAATATCTACATGGTGCCTAGGGAAAAACTTGCACCTTAATATCAGCAAGACAAAGGAGATGGTGTTGGACTTTCGGAGGAAGAGAGGAGAACTAGCCCCGCTGTACATCGGGGAGGGCTGTGTGGAGAGAGTCTCTTCCTTTAAATTCCTAGGAGTTTATCTCAGTGAAGACCTTACTTGGAAAATAAATACAACCCAGGTGGTTAAGAAAGCCCAACAGAGACTCCATCTCCTCAGAGTCTTGCGGAAGAACAATGTCAATCAACATCTGATGATCTCCTTCTACCGGTCAACAATAGAAAGTGTCCTTTCATACTGCATCACGGTGTGGTATGCTGGTTTGACATCATCTGATAGGAAGTGCCTACAGAGGGTGGTGAATACAGCACAAGATATTATGGGCTGTCCCGTGAATCCGCTGGATGAAATAGTGGAAGAACATTGCCTCTGGAGAGTGAGGAAAATTCTCAGGGATGATTCATACCCTGGCCGGCACTTTCTTGATCTCCTGCCCTCAGGCAGAAGATATAGAAGCATGATTAGTCGCACCAACAGGGTAAAGAACAGCTTCTACCTGTGGGCTGTTAGGCTGCTGAATGAAAAGATAACAACAGGGCAACTGACTTTCAGGTTTGGTGGGTGTGCATCAGTAAACGAAGGAATTAAGACTAAAAGAGCTGAGTGGGGGGGGGTGCTTGTGTAATCTCACTGTATACAAGTTGTACAAGTGACAATAAAGTATTTCAATTCGATTTATTTCAATTCACCCATTGCTCCTTTCCCTTGCAGCCCCTTGTGACCCCTGAAAAGCTCTAGAGCAGCTCAACCTGTGGTTCTCAACCTGTGGGTCCCCAGATGTTGTTGGACTACAACTCACATCATCCCCGACCACTGGTCATGCTGGCTAGGAATGATGGGAGTTGTAGTCCAACAACATCTGGGGACCCACAGATTGAGAAACACCACTGTAGAGGGTCCAAGGACCCCCCGGAACAGTGTGGGAAGTTGCCAGGGGAGGGGCTGCAGTGGGGAGGGAAGGTAAACAAAAATCACCTCCCTCGATTCTCCACCAGGAGCCTCTGATGGATCTCAGTCCCTTCCAGAAACAGGATGAGCCCTTTCATTTGCAGAAGAGACATCCAAGTATGTGCTTAAAAAGCATGCCTTGCATCTTCCCACGTGGCAATAAGATCTTTTTACCAGAGGCAGATACCAGCAAAGAAGGGCTGTCCCTGGTGACCAGCTGAGGTAGTTGGAGCACATGTAGCATGACATTCTCATCTGAATATTAAAAATGGTGAACAACCTTGCTCTGTCAAAAAAAGAAAAAAAGAAACACGCACCACAAGGAAATAAAAAAGGAACAAAACACTTCCTCTTAAATGCTTTGATGCCTTTCTTCAGTATCACTGCTTACTGCATTGATTAAGTCATTGTTCACACTGAGGTTGTGGAATCTATTTTTGTAATTAACACAGCGGATTGCTGTTATTTTATATGGGTTGCTAGTCAATGGAGCACAGTTCTTTTTATGTGCCACAAATTAATAAAAGCCTGTTGTTTGCATACAGCCCTGTGCAGTGCAATGTAGTGGGTTGGAAAACTGTTAAAAGGAAATAGAGAAGGTCACTAAAAGGTAAGGTCAATATTAGATGCCTTCTAGAAAACATCACCATTAGCGCCAGCACTACTACTAGTAATAATAATAATAATAAGGGGAGGAGAAGAACAAAAGGAGAGACCTGGCAGTGTGGTATTCCAAATGCACACAATGCTATTTAAAGCAATAGCTGTGTTAAAATTTCATAAAGGCTATCATCACCGCTTCCTCTCTGCACCACGCAGTCATGGGGGTTTATTGGTTATTCAGATAATGGATAGAAATGTGAAATGAGTTCCTTGACAGATGAGTACCCTGGAGGTACCGCGGGTTGTCACTGTATATAATTTTCCTCTGACAACATTACATTAGTCACTTTAGTGACTTGGAACTTTGCACCTTATTTTATCTCAATGGAAAAGAAGAAAAGGGAAACAGAATTAAAACCATTTCTAGAAAAACCAGAAGGCCTGGCTCCCTCACTTATTACTAAAAAAATAGATAGATGGCTCATGTGTATATAGGTCTTTCGCATGTATAAATGCAAGAGAGTCCTTCTGCTTCAACTTCTGTCCTGGTGGTGCATATTTTTACCAGTGAGTTTTGTTTTGCAATGTAATGTGCATTGTGATGTTGTGGGCTCCAATTTCACGAAACAGTGCTACTGACTGTAATAAAATAAAGCCCAAACAGAACAGAATTGGTCCAGTTAGATATAGGATCTGAAGAGCCAATGTGGTTTGATGTTCAGACCTTTGGGCTATGACCTAGGAGAGCAGGGTTTCCATGAAGCTCACTGGGTAACTGTCAGATGCTGTTGTGGTTGCTCGAGAGTAGCCAGGCAGGACTCTGACCTGTCTTTTACAGGCTTTATTTTGTTGCAAACTATTTACAGGAACACAGGTGGCACTGTGGGTTAAACTACAGAGCCTAGGACTTGCCGATCAGAAGGTCGGTGGTTCGAATCCCCGTGATGGGGTGAGCTCCCGTTACTCAGTCCCTGCTCCTGCCAGCCTAGCAGTTCGAAAGCATGTCAAAGTTCAAGTAGTTAAATAGGTACCACTCTGGCGGGAAGGTAAACGTGCACTACTCTGATTCACCAGAAGCGGCTTAGTCATGCTGGCCACATGACCTGGAAGCTGTACCCCAGCTCCCTTGGCCAATAAAGCAAGATCAGCGCCGCAACCCCAGAGTTGGTCATGACTGGACCTAATGGTCAGGGGTCCCTTTACCTTTACCTATTTACAGTGAAGAGCATCATAAGTTCATGTCTGGCTCAATCGCTAGCAGAATCCGGGAGTGGTCGTTTTTGTAACTCCCTCAACATAAAAGTTTCGTCACCCACAGCCTTTTCCGCCCCTCTCTGCGCCTCAAACTACTGCGCATGATGGACGATGGCAAGGACGTGCTTCCCACCTCTCGGGCTTGCTCAGGCGGGTTGTTAATGCTCTTTCTAGCATCCTCTGGTCCTTGCGCCTCTTCTCCACTGAAGGTGGGGCTTTCCTCCTCGCCAGAAGAGGAACTGCTTCGAAGATTTTCGGAGGCTCCCTGTAACACAACTCCCCCTCTATCTCTCCCCTCTGAGTCAATGGCAGTTCCCTGACCTTTGGTAAAGTCACTGTCTCTCAGCCTAACCTACTTCACAGGGTTGTTGTGAGGCTAAAATGGGGAGGGGAGACCATGTATAGTGCTTTGAGCTCCTTAGAGGAAAAGGTGGTATTTACTGGTAAGTGTCATAAACACACCCACATATTAGATAGATAAAGATGGCCTTGCCCTACCTGAAAAGCTACTTCTGAGAGTTGGGCGATCCTCTGGCATAATATGGGATGCAGCAGAAGTTGGGTAAATCATTACCTCCTCCCCTCTCTCTCACACACACTGTATAAATGCAGAAGTGCATTCCACTTGCATTTGGAACTTTTTGGATCCCGGCCATAGTGATTTTAAATATATGTATACAGAAAGAAACTATTTGGTAGCCCAGGTATTTATAATGTGTCAAGACAAATGGAAACTGTCAAACCTAAAATGCAGTAACAAGGTCTCAAGCAGACTAGAAAGGCTGAATTCCTTTAAGTATATTTTTGCATTAAAGAGTGAATGTTTCATGGTGATATTTGTTGCCTTGCTTCTTCCCGAAGGACTTTTTCTGCAGTACTTTATCTTCATTTAAATTGTCCTTTTCAAGAGATCTATAAAATTCCCTTTATTGAAGAGAAATGATTTGACTGAATGCTAAGAATGCTACTGTTTAAAACCTTTCTTTTTTCCTATTTTTAAAAAAAGATAGTCCAGGATTTTTAGAGCTTAACAACCACTGCATGTTTTGTGTTGGCATATATTTCTGCAAAATAGCAAATGGGGCTCAGGTTTATAGTGGAAAATTAAATGGCTGTCCCTGAGGATATCACAGACGAAGTTACAATCAACACTGTTCAGTTCAGGGGTTCTCTGGTTTCAGATAAGTGTCTTTGGTCTGTATCAAAGCATAGATCTAATTCTATGGGCATCTGGTATAGAACAGGAAGAGACCTTCCATCAGGATGATAGTTAAGAATCTTCACACATGTAAGTAACTTCTGAACTATTTCCTACATTCGTAAGGAGGAAGGCATACAAAAATTGAGCCAAAATGGCTTTTTTCTATCCCTTATGAACAGCCACTGTAAATGAGTGATTCATTTGCCAGGCAGGCTGTTTCACCAACAACAGTGAGTGAGTGGAAATGCCCAAAGGAGAACAAATTAAGGGATTTGTAGACAAATATTTAAAAAGCATTCAAATTAATATTCCACTTAGCTAGTGCCCCTCTCCCGCTTCAGCACCAGTAGCACAATATCCAGCAACTATTTAATTGGGTGTGGGGATGAGGGAGGGAGACAAATTGTCTGCTCTTGAGGGAATGAATGTGAAGCTTAAAAAAAAAAAGACCAAGAAAAGAAGAGGTACATTTCAGCTTGCAAAATACTTAAAATAAGAATTAAAGGCTGGTGTTTCTGATAGTTGAATTACAGCACATGACACAGTAGCCCCCCTGTTCTTAGCAACTTCTTGCACATGTGGTTAAAGGAATAATCCATAGACAACCCCTTGCTCTAGTGCAGTAGAGTGTTGGACTAGGACCAAGGTTCAAATCCCTATTCAGTCATAATGTGGCCTTGGACCACTCAGTCTCTCAGCCTAACCTACCTCTCAGAGTTGTTGCAAGGATAAAATGGAGAAGAAGAGAACAAGGTACACCATTTTGAGCTCCTTGGAGCAAGGGTGAGGTACAAACATAATTATACATGTATAACCCCATTGCTCCAGTATCACAGTGCCAAAGCACTTAAGTATCAAAAGAACAAACAATCACAGTCTTTAGAAAGGATAGAAAATGACACAGGTCTAAGGGAAAGAAGCTGTGTTGCTATTCAACTAATGACATCTCTGAAGGAGCATCTCCACCACCACTGTTCTACCTGGACACTGAGGTCCAGTGCCAAGGGCCTTCTGGTGGTTCCCTCACTGCGAGAAGCCAAGGAATCAGGCAGAGGGCCTTCTCGGTAGTGGCACCCGCCCTGTGGAATACCCTCCCACCAGATGTCAAAGAGAAAAACAACTACCAGACTTTTAGAAGACATCTGAAGGCAACCCTGTTTACAGAAGCTTTTAATGTTTGATGCATTACTGTATTTTAATATTTTATTGGAAGCTGCCCAGATGGGCAGGGTATAAATAATAAATGATGATGATGATGATTATCATCATCATCATCATCATCACAGGAACGATCATGCAGCAGGCATCCTTTGACATTAACACGACAAACATTTCACCAGCAGTAATCCACTGCACCTGGCTTTCAAGGTTTTCATTGAATATTGCTCAGAAGAAATGTCAACTGAAAAGACCTGATGGCCCTTGATTCAACAGGAGCAGAACCCCTTAAGCAAATGGTCAAATGTGTTGCTGAATCAGTTCAGGACTGCTTTCCTGACCGAGGGCTGCTACGCATTACAGTGTAACAGCTAGAAAACTAATGTTTTTAAAACCGCCACTTGGGGGCACGTGATAAGCCCCTGCTTCTGGCTGTGTACGTGGAACTGACCCTGCAGTTTGTGAAGCAGCCTTTGGGGATACTTCTAAAATGTTTAAATGGGAATTGAAGTGTGGCAGTAAAATGACCAACAGTCCAGATCTCACCAAGATATTTTCCCACAGAGCAGGGATGAGCCGTCCCATTTTGCCGCCTGAGGTGAAGTCCCCCCCCCCCCAGCTGAAGTCCTGCTTGCTGCCACTGTACAACCCTAACAATGGCAGGGGCAAGCAGGGTTCGTAAGCGGATAGCTCCCCATGGGATTCTGCCACCTGCGGCGGCAGCTTCCCTCTGCCTCATGGGTGGGCCGCCCTGCCAGAGATATTTATAAGGGGAGAAAGAACCCCGGAGAAAGAAAGCTAGAAGCATCAATCTCTAAATACACATCTATAAAGAAGATTGGAAAATAATTGTCCATTGACTTGTCAAGGCTGTGTGAACTCCTCAGTGCCTTTGCACTCCATGCGGAAGGTGAAAGTACCCATCTGCCAGGAAACTTACGACTTTCAGTTCCTCAACAGTATTTCATACATTTCACGTTGAACCTAAAAGCTAAAAGGCAAAGGGGTCAATCCACGATTCACCGTGTTAAAGATGATTTGCCGACCCTTGCTTCCAGTGATGATTGGGTCATCCGTCAAACACTTTTATATGCTAGCAAGGTATTGCACAAACAGTGAATCTATCTAATCCTAAGATTTGCAGCTAAAGCATATAAGTGCTTTGGATGAAATGTCTCAAATGTAGCACCTGCGCAATGTCATTAAAGCACAGGCGCCACATCAGAGCTAGCAAAGCACTGAAGTACGCATACGACTGCAAATGTGGTGAACTTAGGAGTTCCAAAGAGTCACGCTTTCACCCTCTTCCTGTTAATTAATTTAGATTTTTAGGTTGCTTCATCCCAAGGCTTTGCAGTACTAACATTGATTTAACATTTCACTCACGCCTTTTCAAGCAATCACAAACCTTGGTAGTTCATTAACGTGGGGAAATCCTGTTCCATACACTACAAGAGAGTGGGAAGTGGAGCATTAATCATCACCATATCATTATTTTATCAAAATAATAATTGTATGGAGTGCCAACTATAGGTATTTAGTGGTTGCTAAAAGGTTAATACAGAAATCCCTGGTGTTTATTTAAAGGAACAATGTCAAGTAACAGAGGTTCACAGGATAAAATGTATATGGGTATCTGTGTTGTTTTCTTACTCAAGAAAAAGAATAGCATGCATAGTAAATACACAAATGAAGCTATTCTTCTGCACAACTACAAATCATAGAATATGCTGCACTGAGCTTGCTTGCATGTTGTGTTATGCATAGAAGCAGCAATATAAGATTATAATCTTTAAATATTAGTCTCTCTTTAGCTGATGTTTAACTGGAAGTTAAATTCTGTTCTTAGATGAATAGCTTTGCAGTTCAGGAAATCCCATGTAGAAGCTTAAGAGAGTCCTAAATAGGACTGATTTTGAAAGTGCTTCTCTCACCACTGCATACCCTCCAACATTTCTCCGATGAAAATAGGAACGTCCCATTCCATAATGATAATTTTACTTTTTTTAAAAAAAATAATATTTATTACTTTTAAATCTTACAAAAAGGAGAAAAGAAAAGAAAAAAAGAAAAAGCGAAAGAAAGAAAAAACAATACAGTACAATATATAAACAATACACAACACAACATTAACACATTAAACAAAACGAGAGCAAAAACAATTCAAAAAACACACATCAAACCATCTCAATACCCTCTCTTTCATTCCCTTGTTTCATCGACCTCCTCTCACCTCCCTTTTTGTATTCCATTTCTATTAATTATTTCAGCAAATCCTTTCCATCTTTCTCTATTTTCTGTCATATGGTTATCTTAACATATTTTAACCTTATTTTCCATTAATACTATAGTACTTATTTATGCTTAATTCCTTATAACATTTCTACTAAAGCCATATAATTCAATTCCATCATTTTTCTAACACTCATTAATTTTACATTATTTCTATATATAGACTTTAAACTTTTTCCAATATTCTTCCACCGTCTCTTCTCCCTGGTCTCGGATTCTGCCAGTCATTTCCGTCAATTCCATATAGTCCATCAACCTGGTGATCTTCTGTCCGAGGCTCTTAACTCTTTTCCAAGTCCCTTCTGCAAGTCTTCTTCATATTTATACATGCACTTTACTTTGTCTTCTCCTGGTCTTGTTCTTATTTTCCTTCCTTTGATGCTGAAGAGTAGATCTCAGGGAAATTCCCACCTAGCAATGTTTTCATTCCTTCTCGACAGGTCAGCCAAATCTCCATAGTTAAAACTAAGATTCAAAAGATATTTCAGGACGTATTTCAAAGTTCCTCCAAATCTGGAGGTCCCCACAACTCCAGTCTCCTCCTGGCCCAAGTCCAGGTCCCAAAGGTCAGTAAATCCCTGCATGAAGGGATCTATCCAACTTTCCTTCTCCAGTCCAAGCAGGGCTCCAATCCTCAAAATCTGACTTTCTCTAAATTCACTCATAAAAAGCATCAACTTATAGTCATCAAATTGCATCTGTAAGGCTGGGGCTCTCTCCCTCTCCACTTGTGCTACTTTAGGTTCAACAACAACAACTTTCTCCCCCGCCTTCTCCACAATTTGCCATGTCAAAGTAGATCCCTGTATCGATTCCTGAATAGTTTCTGTATTAATGTTCACTTTTTGTCCCAAATTAGTCACTTTTTGTCCCAAGTTATCAATTTTTATAGTCATCACATCCGTCTTCTTATGAAGCTGTTCCAGTGAATCATTTATCTTACATAATGCAACCACTAAGGCTTCTTCTGTCAACATTCTTAACGCTCCAAGGTCAGTCCCAGATTCTCACAGTTTTTTATCTTGCAGCTGGAAATTCCCCCAGCTCAGCTCATGTAACAATTTCAAAGGCTTCCTCTAAGGGGAAACAATTTCTATTTGTATCAATCCTTTTAAGCACAGTTCAAGCAATAAAGTTAGTTTCAATTTTCAGTTACTTTTACTCCTTTTTAAATGCAGAAGGAGACAATGGAAACAATGTATTTCTCTTATTTAACTAGCTGTCAGCGAACGATCTATTCACAGTCAATGAGCATTTCCAAAACGTCAGTCTTACTAGCAGCCCGTTTCCAGGTTCAGAGCGGTGGTAATTTGACTTTCTTCACTCTCTCCTGCAGGCTTACACGATCCAAAATTTCCCCCCTCTTCTCCTGCTTCCAAGGGGGGTTTAATAATTTTAGCCGATGGAAGTTTAATCCTTTAAGGAAGGCTTTCCAAGACTTTAGCTTGCAGCCTCTTTGCTTCAGTCTATTTACAAAAGGGGAAGGCGGACTTCCTGTTTGAAACCTCCCTGTTTCGGTGCCAAATTAAGACATTTAAAAATCCAATTTTCCGTTCTACTCACGGGTAGTTGTTTTAAGATCAAATTGTCCACAGGAAAAAGTCAGCGCTCTCCGGCAACAGCAATGTGGCTTCACTCCGTGAAAGAAGCAGTCGATTCAAAGCACCGCGCCACTCACCCCATGTCGCTCCGGATCCCCGAAACTGGGTTTCCCCGCGAGTAGGGGAGGCGTAAAAGGTGCCAGCCAAATCCCACGTTCACAGGCTTCTCCCGCCTGTGATTTTTTGTGGGTCCCCGCCTTCGCCGTGGCAGCCAGACCCTAATTTCCACGAAGCAAATTCCTCCCGATCAGAGGAATTCTGCCATTGCCGGAGGCGCCAACCCGGAAGTGATAATTTTACTATTTATACCGCACACATCTTATTGGGTTGCCCCAACTACTCTGGACAGCTTCTAACATATAAAAAAATAATAAAACATTAAACATTTGCCTTCAGACAGCTCAGGGGTTGGATAACTCCATACCCTTCAACTTTTCTCCAATGAAAATAGGGGAAAGTGGGACATTCCGGGATCAACTCAGAAACCAGGACGGCTTTTCTAAATCAGGGACATCCCTGGAAAATAGGGACACTTTGAGGGTCTGCCACTGTATCACTGGGCTGATGCAACTCTGACTTCTTGCTAACTACAATGAACAAATCAGGAGTCAGCTTCTGGAGTATGTGCCCCATTCAGTACCAATCCTTTAATACGCTGAAGTAAACTATGGCAACACTTAGCCCTTTTTATCAGTGGACTGGTTCGCAGAAACTATGGCCTACTGGGACTCTGCAAATATGTCCCCTCTGGTCCTTCCTGCTCCCAAACTGTCCTGGGTTAAGCTAAAGTTTGGCTCAGTGTGTCATCCAGACCCAGGATTGTGGTTAAGCCTGTCTTCCTCAAGCATGAGCTGTAGCCAAGGTTCGTTCTCATAGCTCAGTCTCTTAACTTGTACACTACACCAGCTCTGATCCATGCACAGAGCTCCCATGTGAGCAGGGAGCTTCCTGTTCACCTCACTGGGTATCAGCTCCATAGGTACATCCACACTGGACATGCTGAGCCGAAATAAATGTGAAATTTTGGGTTGCATTGGGAGCTCTGTGTATGCAGCCAAGATCCAGCTAAGGTTTGGATCAGGCTGTAAATCTGAAATCCAGTACATTAAAGTCAACGGAATGTTCAACAGAAAATTGCTATTGCGATTTAACAATATGACTTTTTGTGCCCTGTTCCAACTCTTATTTAAGACCAATCATAGTAGCGTGGAAAGACGGAATTACTCACTTTTGGAATTATGATAACTGCTTAGTTTCCTGATCACACATTTTTCGAAAACTACACATCCTATCTTTCCAACGCCCGTAAATACTAAATAGCATTGTGGCATTAAAACAATTGTTATCTCTCTCCTGCCAGAAAGGATATCATTGTCACACAAAAAATTGGGTCAAAATTACACATGGGAAAAGATAAAAGAAAAGTTGCTTAGCTCACTTAACCCAGGGCCAAACTGCACTAGGGGAGGATAAAGAAATCGCACAGTAAATATCGACACGAGTAATATTTTAAAACAAATAGACTGCAAACTGTATAATTTAAAAATTAAAGGGAACCTATCTTTGTGTAATGAAAAACTGATAAATGACTCTAAGGAGGCTTAATCCCACCTACCCTCATTATTGTCCTCCAGGTCCTCAGATTGCTTTGCTTTGCATTTCACGGGTGAAGGAGACTGGCCTTTCTGCTCCACTCCCTCTGCAAGAACAAAGAATTCATAAATAGATTTTTGAGTTAGCATGTTTAAAAATTAAATATGAACATGCAAGATATTGGAAGAATAAACAGATATTATCTTTGTGCTGCTTTCAGAAGGAAAGTGTGGCGCTTTGAAGCATCGTGAAGATGCATTTCTGCTTCACATGCCATCATCATGGCTCTGAAGGATTTTGGCTGCACTCAAAACACCTTATTTCAATAGCCACAACCCTTCACATGTAAACCATCACATTCTCCTGTAGTATCACAATAATATCACTTGAGTGAACAGGGTTTCAAAACCCCTGGAGCTTTACAGACAAGGAACAGTGATCTCAGCTTGTGAGCTTAGACAGCAGTCACATGCACACTCACATGGGAGTAAGCCCCATTGAAAACAAGGGGACTTATTTCTGAGTAGACACATTTAGGATTGCACTATTAGTTGAGGAATGGAGGTAGAAGTATTGGCATCAACAGTGAAGCGGCTCAGCAAACTAGCATCCAACGATACCAATTCTTAAGAAAATAATGCTAATGGGTAAAGAAAACCTGAATTCATTTAACTAGCTGAATATCAGAAACTAATAATATTTGGCAGTTTCAAAGTCCCCTTTAAATAGGTTAAATGTGAGAATTATGTGCAAGCTGCACGGGGAGTTGGAGTCAACGTTCCTAAGTCTCAAGTATATTGATCTTAGTATATTAAATGTTTTCTTCTTGGGTCAACAGACTCCAGAGGTGGGAGCAGGCAAAGGAGCCTAGTGTCCCTCCTAAGACTGACCAAGGGGCACTGAGTTTGTTCTATAATTTTGATTTGATCAATTACCACTTATTGGGATTTCTTTATTTTTTTCAAATCCAAGTGTATATATAATTGCAATAAACAAATATCACAATATTGAATTAATTTCAACACATTCAATAGGAGTCCTCCACTTAAAAGCTTTCTGGTGACTCTCTTTGCAAGCCACCCAAGATATACAGTGGTACCTCGGGTTACAGACGCTTCAGGTTACAGACTCCGCTAACCCAGAAATAGTACCTCGGGTTAAGAACTTTGCTTCAGGATGAGAACAGAAATCGTGTGGCAGTGGCGTGGCGGCAGCGGGAGGCCCCATTAGCTAAAGTGGTGCTTCAGGTTAAGAACAGTTTCAAGTTAAGAACGGACCTCTGGAATGAATTAAGTTCTTAACCCGAGGTAAAGGTAAAGGTAAAGGGACCCCTGACCATTAGGTCCAGTCGTGACCGACTCTGGGGTTGCGGCGCTCATCTCGCTTTATTGGCCGAGGGAGCCAGCGTACAGCTTCCGGGTCATGCGGCCAGCATGACTAAGCCACTTCTGGCGAACCAGAGCAGTGCACAGAAACGCCGTTTACCTTCCTGCCGGAGCGGTACCTATTTATCTATTTGCACTTTGATGTGCTTTCGAACTGCTAGGTTGGCAGGAGCAGGGACCGAGCAACGGGAGCTCACCCCTTCGCTGGGATTCGAACCGCCGACCTTCTGATCAGCAAGTCCTAGCCTCTGTGGTTTAACCCACAGCGCCCGAGGTACCACTGTATATTTTATATGGGTAGCTATCTACATTTAAAACAACAACTGCAGCAACCACCATATTCTAATGTATAATTAAAATACGCGTAACAACAGAAATGTTAAAAAAAAAATGCTAGCATATATCGCAGGAATAAATTCAGGCCAGATGTACGGTGATCTTTAGATGCAGTCATGCATTTGTAGATGGAACTGCTATTCTGCCAGGCTTTAGCAGAAGAGGAGATGCGAAGCAGCGCTTCTCAATTGGCTTTGCTTAGAGAACAGCTCCACCAGGCTCCTTCCCTCCCTGTACTATTTCCACTCCACCTGGTCATTATAAGGACTGTTGTGCAATCTTAAGAACTGATGCTTGTTCCTTTATTTCCTCCCCACTCCTTTTTCCTTTTGTGTTGGGTCTTTCAGATTGTAAGCCTGCGGGCAGGTCTTGTATTGTTTTTATTGATCTTATGTAAGCCTTTCTGCGAGCCTTTTCTGTTAAAGAGCAAGGGGGGATGCTTTAAATAAACAAACAGTGTTAGTAACCTAAATGAATTTATATATGGTTTCTTTCTTCCTTTCTTTTTTCAGAGTCGCCCAATAAGTTTTAAGAAAGCCACGAAACTCAAAAGATAAGATTGCTCTAATGCACTATTAAATCACACATTTTAGAGCTGGAAAAGATTTGCTACATCCACGAACCTTTTCTTCTGCCAATGCAGCATGAAAATACGCAGACAGAAGACATATCTGATACCGTACAACTAAGGTCCATAGAAAGCTTTAACTACATCTGCCCCTTTGATTCAAGCCAGACCAGCAACATGCTGCATGAAATATGATCGCATTGGAGAGCTTTTAACTGAACATCACAATATGCTAGCAGCTGCTAGAAAAGAAAGGACACTTGTTTGGGGGGAGGGGAGTAAACTAAATATTAAGAGGTGAAATTCTGATCCATTTAAATCTGTGAGAGATTTGTCATTGATTTCAACAGGAGTTGGACTCTGCTGAAGGTTAAAATATACTGTCTCGGCGCGTGCGCACACACACAGATATAAGCTTTTTTGTGCATAATTTTGTATCTGAAATAAGAAAGCCAATGTGCAAGCATTAAGTGTGATTTTTGCGAATACTGTTATTCATTTTCCCTTGCCTCTAACTAATTCCTAATGAGTCTTCATACTCAAAAGAGCATTAGTGGCGGCTCTATATATATAAAAAAGAATTATATTATGAGCATAAACACCCTGCTGTTCATTTGGGGGGGGGGGAAAGCCTCACACTGACCCACAAGAGCAAAGTTTGCAAAGGTTATAAGATATGCACCTTCCTGGGTGGCAGAGAAATGTAAAACAGAGAATGTATTTATCTCAGTATGCTATGCATTTGGTCATCTATTATTTTTTCATTAGAGCCCTTTTGTAGCCGTTTCGAAGACCTGATGGAAATGCAGTGATATTTCCCCTCTACCAGTAGCTTCAGATGAGGCTGATTTCAGGACCTATGTGCAGATCTGCAGTTCCTTCTTATTATCACACATGCCTCTGAATTAGGATGAAATCAGTTTGAAAGGCACTTGTCAGAAAAAAATAGGTTACAAATGTATAATTATGGAGCACTTAATTTTTTTTGGGGGGGGGAGCTGATATTAGAGAAAGTTGAGTATGGATAGCATGCAGGCAGTGGCAATAATTCATAAAGATGGTCTACAACTAAGAGTTCCATCTGGTAGAGTCATGACCTACAGATGAAATGAACTGGAAGTCCATTAATGATAGGAAATGGCTAATTGCAGTCGCAACCTCAAATATCTATTACTCACTATGAATCCTTTCAAATATGGAAAGAAAAGATACTCTTCAAATGAAAGACTGGCTTGATTCAAAGAATAACTCAGCTGGGCTGAATATGTGAATGTCTATGAGACTTTTGCAAATGTATCCTGGCTAGTTTAACGATATTAAGCCTAGGCACTAATTGGGACAGTGTGGAATAAACGCTCTTCTGTTACAGGGCATATGAAGATCATGTTAACTGTAGTAATGCAGTGATTAACAGTGTATCAAATGGTGACTCCCCCAAAGAGAATTAATTTCCAATATTGCTTTCGGGACCCCTTGCCATTTGCCAGAGATGCACTAATTGCACCTATCTTGCTGCATTTTATTGTATTTTTGTTGTTGTTTTGTAGTTTTTATTGAGTGAGCAGCTCAGAGAAAAAAACTGTGATACATGGCAGCCTGAAAATAATGCACACACACACACACACACACACACACACACACACACACACACAGAGGCCTGAACAAATGCAAGGTAATGGATTTCAGGGCAATAGCCTATTTCAGGAAGGGCATGTTGTGGGTCTGCAATGAAGTCCATGCAACTGCCAAGGCTTCATAATAGGGAGTAAGGAAAGGGAATGTAGAAGGAGTGCTGAAAAGAAAAGATTTGCACATCGGCTGTGATTTCAAAAGGCTGAACCAGAATTGGATTTTAAGAGAGCATCTGGCTGCAAAAATATTTAAAAGTCATTTCAACCCTGTTCATCCAAATGCCTTTCAAAAGCATTTCCTCCACTATGGAAACTTCCCAATTGCTGGTTTTTCGTTTTGCTTTGTTTTGGGTCATCCTATCCTAAAGCGGGGTGCCTGCTAAAAAGAAAAGGGAGGCTACTCAAACTAGATAATAAAGTCTCTAGGGAGACTAGTTGCGCCTCAGCGCTGCAGTGCTTCTTCCAAATGCCCCGGAGAGGAGAAGGGAAGAGCGAAAACTGCACTGGGCCAGTTCTTGGTACCACCACCAGGAGGTGCCAAAACTCAAAACATGGCTATTCCTTTCTTCCCGTTTAGGTGCCCAGGTGCTCATTTAACCCCCTTCCTAAGTTCACATTGAAAAAAGATCACTCCCTCTCTGTCCAACAGGTGCACTTCGTCTGGTCTGTACAGCTCCAGCTTAGAGAGCCTGATGGCTCTGTGAGTGATGACATGCCTGCGGTGAGCCCCGACTCATGTCTAACAGAAGGAGAGCAGATGTAGAGACAAACATTCCAGTCTAATGGGCTAATTTCGCATGGACTTGTAGCACAGTCTAATTGGAATTAGCGTCATTTCAAAGGTTGAAGAGAAGAGCAAACCGGAGTTGTCTTTTTTTCTGTTTGCAAATTGAAATGGTTAAATCGTTTTCTTTTAAATTAGGCAAGTGGAAGAGCAAGCTTATTTTGAAGTGGCCTCCCTTACCATTTTAACATCCCATTCAATTTATAAACCCCACCCATTTGGGTTCTGAGCATGCAGGCATCCTTATGGAATGCCACGGCTGAGATGAACTTCCCCCCTGAATTTTCAGAAGGGAAATAACTGTACAAGTGCGGAGACAAGCGTCTAAGTTGCTTCATGTGTCATGCATGCATTTATTTCTGTGTGGAATTTGAAAACACACTATACTACTTATCGCATTAAAAGAATATACAGTGGTACCTTGGGTTACATACGCTTCAGGTTACATATGCTTCAGGTTACAGACTCCGCTAACCCAGAAATAGTACCTCGGGTTAAGAACTTTGCTTCAAGATGAGAAGAGAAATCGTGCTCCGGGGGCACGGCGGCAGCAGGAGGCCCCATTAGCTAAAGTGGTGCTTCAGGTTAAGAACAGTTTCAGATTAAGAACGGACCTCCGGAACGAATTAAGTACTTAACCCTGTTTAGGGAAGTTTTTAATATTTAATGCTGTATTGTTTTTAACACTTGATTGGAAGCCGCCCAGAGTGGCTGGGGAAACTCAGCCAGATGGGCGGGGTATAAATAATAAATTATTATTATTATTATATAGCCCGAGGCATCACTGTATATCTGAACATATCTCTGATTAGAAAAAAAAAGCTGTTGGGAGCCATAATCCGTTAGCTATGTTATTTGCAATGATTGTGTCAGCAATATGTGAGGGAGGGTGAGAACGCCCTGAATGGCGCTCATGGCATCCTCAGATCTGTGAGGGTATTTCACAAGCATATCCTTACAACTACAAGGCAAGGTGCCCTGCAGCTAAATGGAACAGCACAAAGGGAAGGTGCAAGAGGAAAGCCACAGCAACAACACACCCCTAGAAGTCCTTTGCACTCAACTTAAAACAAAGAACAGCCAGTGGATCAAGTTAAGTTTCTCTTCTCGTTCTACAGGTAAGACTAGTGCAGGAAAGTCTTTGCTAAGTCAGAACAGTGGACTGGGTTGTAGCAGTCAGTGGGAATAATAATAATAATTTATTATTTATACCCCGCCCAGCCGAAACCCAGCCAAATGGGCAGGGTATAAATAATAAATTATTTTTATTCTTATTATAAATATATCATCTCCTAGCATCCAATCACATCCCAACACTCTGGGATAAAACCAAAATGTCATGTAGAATTTACAATAAGATCAGGTAGCAGCTGGTGGTTTGAGGGAGTGAGGTGAAGCTGTCTTTCCAGTGTCACTGCAAGTTACATAGGAGCTGCTGCAGCAGGGCCGGGAAGGTCATAGCCATGCAGATACACTGATGGAGTGCTGGATTGGCTCCACCAGGGCATCGACACAGTCCCAGCCTCACCGCTGCCCTGCTCCATCTCAGTGCCTTCAAGGTAAGCTACAAGTGAGCCCCACCACACTAGCTGCAACGGATAAGGGGTTAATGCTCATTAAATTCCTAGCATTAGCGGCATACTCTCCTAAAAATTCCGATGCAGTGCTTGCCACTCGCACAACAGCAATTTGAAATTCTTCTAGGAGCTTGTAAAAATGGGGAGGTTATACCAGGATGCGTAACTTTTACCCATGTCATCTGTGGATATTATCCAGGTTAGCTTTTCTAAGGATTAGGCTTTGAACAAGATTCTATGCTCATCTTGGTATCTGCTCTCGAAAAGAGCAACTCATATTGATGGAATTTACCCCCCGTTTTTGCACACACAATGTTGCATTAACTATTCATTGCGTTCATAGATTCAGGCTATGATTTTCGTGTATTCCTTCCACGTTCAGGAGCAAGGGGGGAATCCCCAGTGTAACCAGCTATGCTGAAGTAAGAGAAAATCCATACCCTATAAAACCTAACCATGAAAGCAAATCACACCATCTGCAAATACTGGAGAAATCTGCTAGCATCACCACATGTTCTGATTACGCCTAAAATATATGCATGCGTGTGAGGGAGTGTATATCCTGCATTCTCATTCATTTCAATCTCTTTCTCATTAGGCCTCATCTGTCAACCTCATTTTTGGGGAAGGAAGAACACAATTAAAACTAAGAGCCACCATTTAAAAATAATTCTTATGATCATCTTGGCTGCGAGTCCTGGAAGACCTGCTCCCAGCCTTGCAGGCCTTTATCCAACTGGACTGGGAGGTGGGGCTCTGACAGAGGCTGAAACTGCTGAACAGACTCTTGGGTTGGGGCACTGGTTAGTAGGGGTTGCTGGGGGGGGGTGGTTTCTGTTTTATTTTTTAATCTTTATTATAGATCTTAATATGATTTATGTGGGAATGGTTTAATTTGGTTGTGTACTTTTTGATGTTTTATTTATTGCTTATGAATTGACCGCTTTTGTTATGTTGATAATTATGAACTTATTATTGGTTTTAACTATGGAAACATGGCATACAAATAAAATTATATGTATGTTTGTATGTGTGCATAAGTTGAACAATACATTCAATACAAAAATAGATGGTGCATTTCTTGGGCTATTATACTTTTGAATTTAGTGGAGTTTATCCCCAAGTAGATATGTATAGGATGGTGCCGTTAGATATGGAAACATAAGTAGATACTGCCACTTCATCATAGTTCAAGGTTTTGGGCTTCTATAAAGTGCTGACTTGCTTTTAGGTATCATTGTGGACCAAACTAGACAAAAGCATTAAAGATGCCTCTGACTGATGGCAATTGGGGATTTCTCCCCAAAGCAAATACTAGCTTCAGAGGAGGGATTTTCTTCAAGACTCCAGGAAACAGCGGGGAAGGATTTTTTTTTTTTAAAAAAAAACCCTCTCCATGCTGGCTCTGATGCTATTAGTTATCAGCCTCCAGGTGGTGTTATTTGTGTGTGTGTGTTTTTATATAAAAAAAGAAACCAAAGCAAAGCAACCCACCTCACCCTGCATTTTAGATGCAAATATACATTTAACTTCATGGGCAGTTTGCCCTTCAAGTCATTAGTTATTGCAATGCACAAGTTGGGCCAGGTAGCATGTGCATCTCTTTCTGTTACTTTTATTGTCACATTTAGGTTGTGAACTGGCTAGCACCGAGTTTGCACAATTTCTGTTGACTTTTGTGAAGAGTTAGTTAAGTGAAACTCTACAATACTTGACCCTAATATACACATTTTAATTCCAGAGTTCAAGTTCACAATTTGAGGAAAATATAATAATGGGGGTAAGGACCATTTGCACTCCTCTTCAAGCAGCAAAATGATTATCCACACACCCCACAATCTGGCTGCAGAGTCTCTCTCCTTCCTTTTCCCCAGGGAGAGTCTGGCCAGAGTGTTTGAAGAGTGGCTAGAAGTTTGAACCCTTCGGTCAGACATGTCCATTTCTATGTGGAAAGAATTATTTTTATATTGAGGTGCAGTCCATCATGCGACCACCACTCCACCATAGCAGCGGTATGAAGTTGTGTAACCCAGACAGTTTTGCCACTGTGAACTAAGTCCTTTTTTTAAGGAAACTCCGTGAGAAAACAGACATTCTGAAACAGTCTACAGATGGCTCATAAGGTTAAAATCATTTTAGACATCTAATATATTAGGTGTATCATGGTTCATCAAATTCCTATTAATCCACTACAAGTTGTCTTCTTAAAATACCTCAGTATTCAGAAAAATGTCTCAGCCTAGAAGAAGCCTGATGATGATAATAAGTCTGTCTAAACTTCAGGAGGAGGAAAAATAGAAAAGTCCTTTCTAGTCAGCCATGGTTTAGAAAGTCCAGTGCTTTTCTTATTATGGACAATATTTTCTGTCAGATGGAAGAAAGTCAGGATAATACTTTCTAACGCCTTTCTAGAATGTTGGCAGCCCTTTTAATGTATATGTGGACCATATACTACACCCGTTAAATATAGATCCATTTATACCCATTACACTCAAAAGAAAAATGTTAGCCTTCCTATTCCTGTTCAATTTCATCCACGCCTTCTAATTTATTTTACTTTTATACACCATATTTGCTGTAGTAATACATCTACTAATTAGTAACATGAGTTTGTGTATACTGCTTAAGTACAGTAAGAGGTGACAATCCTGTTTTCAATTTACATATGTTTAGCAGTCTTAAATATGAAAACATTTTTTGGCACAGGGTATGTTACTTACTGTTTCCTTTTGCAGAATGCACTGCCTTATTTGTTCTTATTGCTTTACAACAATCTGTTAAAATAAATGGTACAAAAGGGTAGCTAGCTAGATCGACCTAACTACCGAGAACCTATGGCCCAAACCTGCATAATTATCAAGTCTGCAATCCGACCTTAAGGCACTTCTTTACCTCATATATGTTAATAAATGTGGAACATTCTCAAAATACCATTTGCATGGAAGATAAGAACAGCTTGTTTCAGATGTAACATCAAACCATGGTTTGGAGTTATATAAACAAACTTTGGGTTCCCAGAAAACTAATGTTTGCCAAAATACCTGAAGTGGACAAACCATGATTTGCACAAACCAAAAGTGGAATTAAAAACACATTTTGATTGTGATTTTTAGTTCAGTTTGCAGGCAAGCTATGGTTCACGCAAACCAAAACCCAGTTTGGGTATGGCCAATTATTACTTACCACAATAGAGGAAGTCAGTGAGGGCACATGAGATATGGAAAAGAGACACCTAAGCTCAGGGCTTATTCAAGTCATAGTTTGGCGTAACTTCCAGCCTGAGTCACTATACTAATGTCATGCTTGCAAAGACAGCAAAAACTTGCTAAGGGGGAACCAGATATACGTACTTGGTGCTTTAGTCCATTCTGGTTTCAAACAATTCATAAGATTTAGAGGGTCCACATTAATCTGTGATGTCAACATGCTTCATAACCAATGGTGAATGTGTGTGAAGAAAGGATGGCAGAGCTTGTGAAGGCAGGTATGTGGAAAGCTACTGCCTGGGCATTTCCATGATCTTCATGTGGGCACATGAATTGGCACAACCCATGTGGGCACAACCCGCAGTGTTTTAATAGTACAACCCTTGCCCCCATTGGACATTAAGTCCGGCAATCAGTCTTCTCTCACCCGGGCTGGCTTACTGCTTTCAGCTGAGTTATGCAGAGCCCACATCCCATAAGCATTCTGAGATGTCCTCTCGGAGGGCAGCGTCTGCTTAACCAAATAAATTACTTGAACAGAAGCAACATGACAAATGCACTAGATTCTGCTCTAAGGAGGGGTCCTTGTGTTTATATATCCCCTACATCCTTAGAGAAGAGCAGCTGCTCCTTGCACTGCTGAATCTCATCTTTCATTTACTTTTCCAACACTTGTTTTGTCTTTCTCCAGTTTCCTTTTCATCTCTCTCTCTCTCCTCCTCCTCCTCCTTCAGTCACAGTTCTCTTGTTTCCACTCATTTAATTCCCATCAGTTCCCAGATGTCTCTTCTCTCGGTTCCCACCTTAGCCTGCTATCCCAATTGCCCCCCTTTCACATGTGTATATCAAACGAGTACTCAGATGTGTTTGTGTGCAAACACTTGAAGAATGAGAAAGTACACGTTCTACTTAGCTTAGGGCAGATAAACTACATGAATAGAGAGGCAAAGGAAAAAACATCATGAGGCAAGGTAAGATGCCATTGTTAAAAAAAAGACTTGACAAACATGTTGGCATTTACAGTTCTTTGCATGTCCTGCTGAGCTATTTTACTGTTCAAAATAGTGTCTCGGCCAAGAAAGTTGTTTAACCTAACACACTAGTGGGATTATGTAAAATTTATGTACCACTCAAGTAACTGAAACCCATGCTAAAATTGAATTAAACACTGGGAATTTCTTAATAGCAGATAACTAATAAAACTTGCAACTTAAACTACAACTTGATTCAAACTACAGCTAAATATGACATCAGGCTAGCAAATCAGAGTGGTAAAAAACTAACTGGTAAAAACAGAAGGATGTCCATGTTAAATAGGGTGTCAAGAAACCCTTATGTCTTTCATTCTAGATCTCCTTGCTCCGTATTTATCCCTTGTATATCGGCTGCGAAGTTTCGCATAATTATAACCTGTCCTTGTGGAATTCTGCACCTATTTGATAATGGTAAAAGTTTGAGGCTTAACAGTATTAGTCCCGTTTACAACTTCTACTTGGCAAGAGAGAGCTATCGCTATTCATCAATCACTTCCACATTTTGTCAGAGAAAAACCAGCTTTATCCTCTCAATTTTGATTAGAACTGGCCGCTGCAGTCACACATAACTACAGATGGGTGGAAATGAAATATTGAAGTGCTTATTGCGTATCTCGGCTGGGTTTTCCCTCTTGTCAGCCAAAATTCTGGTGTGCTGGTGTTAAGCCACAGTCTGCATGCTGCCCCGCAGGCACAAACTCGAAGTTGGTGCTCTGTCATTCAGTTGACGCATGTGGCAGAATGTTCAGGTGATCGTTTTGAAAGCAGAATGCCAAAGAAGAAAAAGAAGCAGCCAACTACATGCCCAGGAGCCAGTTATTAGAAGAGTCATAGTGTCCCAAGGCAGTTTGTGTGTCACTTTTTCTCACTGGGCTAGATCCAGACTAAGTTAGGTACGATAGGTCTCATACTATCCTGCTCTTCTGGTTTTCTTGTATGGAATTGATCTTGGTAATTTCAACTGTTTTTTTAAATGCATTGTATGAACATTTTTGTAAGTCACTTTGAGTTTGTTTTATAACGACAAGGGAGCATAAGTGTGAATAGCGAGCCGTGGCTCAAGTCTTATTCGTTTCAACTGGTAAATGAGGCAGAAATCTTGTATCCTCTTACTTCGGCATGTGCCCCATTGATCTCAATGGGACACAAGTCTGAGTAGACATGTATAGGGTTGCACTGCCAGTGAAACTAATTTAGTCTGGATCCAAACTATTGTTTCCTCCAATAGACAATAAGCAAATAGCCACATGCTCAAGGTCAAAGTTCAAACCCACATGAGCTCAAATCAGTAAGTAAAACAGTGGGGTTTGTAGCCTATAAACCAGGGGTGGCTAACCTGGGTCCTCCAGATGTTAATGGATTCCAACTCGTATCAGCTCCATCCAGCAGGGATGATGGAGTTGTAGGCCTACAACACCTAGCCATGCCAACTATAAACCATCTTCGGCACTTGGATGGGCACCCTCTGAACTGCCAAACAGAGGATCCCTGTGGTACATTTGCCAGTACATAATGGCATGTTGTGTGCAAAAGGGTCAGCCCATTGAAAGCATAGATGCCTTGCGCTGGACATGGACAGGAGCCATTTGCCTTGAATTTCAAAGCACAAATTTAATGGAGTCATCCTCATCTGCTCCCTACGTGTTGCTGGACTACAGCTCTCATCAGCTCCAGTCAGCCCAGCTCAGTAGTGATAATGGACACCAAAAACATCTAGACAATGCCAGGTTGCGGAAGGCTGAGTTAATGCTTGGAGGGAGCCTCTTTTGTCAGTGCTCAGACCTCAGTGAGGTAAATATTTAGGGCAGATCACTAACAGACAGTGAAGAAAGGAACACAATTGCTGTTCCTTGACTTCACATACCCTGTCTTCCGTAACCTTTCTAATATGAATGCAGGTCCAGTTTAATCCAACTTCCTGTGACAGTTTATATTAAAAAGCAATGTTTCTTTTGTGCACTGTAGTCCCGAACCTCAGCATCTCTGCAATTACTCTTCCTAGTTGCTTAGTAACAGCATCCTTACACTTTGGTCTCATTACATGCGAAGTCCGTTTTTGCAGCATTTGAAGCTATTCCAAACAGAAATCCCTAGCAGTCAATTCCTAAGAAGTTCAACACCTTTTTTTTGTCTTATGTCATGGTTGAGATGGCACCCTTTTACATGAGGCATTGCTCCTTTCGCAACAGAATGCACATGGAGTGATAAGTCTCATGTTTTCACACTCAGTATAAATGAAGCTTCTATTCCATATGCATCCAAACTAAGACAAAATTGTTCCAGTCTGCTCAGATCACAGCCTCCATTCAAAGATTCTACCGTAAGAATAAATATGCAGTTACTTGTGTTTCTTTTCCCATAAATATTCAAGTGGCAGCAGAAGAACCAGTGATACGGAGGCACAAAGGCCTTGCATTTTTGAGAAAAACAACGGAATCACTCCAGCGATGCCATACAAAGTTCTGATAGGATTCCAGTCACCTTAGTATACATCTGAGGACCTACTTTTAAATTTCTGCCATATATTTGTATGGTGGCAGTACTGTTGCTGTGTCCCAATAATAGGTCCCAATCCATGAGCTGAAGTTCAAGGCCTTAAATTATGTGATACTAAGAAGCATTGCAGTAGCTTGTGATTACCGTATTTTTGCTCTATAAGACTCACTTTTTCCCTCCTAAAAAGTAAGGGGAAATGTGTGTGCGTCTTATGGAGCGAATGCAGGCTGCGCAGCTATCCCAGAAGCCAGAACAGCAAGAGGGATTGCTGTTTTCACTGCGCAGTGATCCCTCTTGCTGTTCTGGCTTCTGAGATTCAGAATATTTTTTTTTCTTGTTTTCCTCCTCCAAAAACTAGGTGCGTCTTGTGGTCTGGTGTGTCTTATAGAGCGAAAAATACGGTAACTTGGGACTGCTAACTGAAATGTCTAGTGGTAGAACTGCAATCATTCCCTGTTCTTTCTGAGTTACTACTGAGGAGCTTAAAAGATGCGAGACAGCGAATGGGTGGGAAATTGAAGGCTGATCTTCAAATTATAGGAGGGGTGAAAGTTAGAGGGAAATCAGATCTCTTCTATACTTCTCTTTAACCCTGTATCACAGAAACAGGGAACTTGTGATCCTCCATGATCTTGGACTCCAACACCCATCAGCTCCAGTCCATAGCTATCAACTTACAGATTTAAAAATAAGGGACCAGCAGCCTTGAAAATAAGGGATCAGCAGCCGAAATAAGGGACCTGCAGCCTCACCTGTTCCAGGCACTCCAGTCTTCCTGTCTTCCTGCAGTCTGGTCAAACTCATGCTGGTAGCTTCGAGAACACTGTCCAACCAACTTTGTAACCAGAGGTTCAACTGAATAGAATCTGAATTACATGCACCACAAGGCCTATGCAGCCTCAACTTAAGATGGCTCCCCGGCCTGGCTTTGTACTGCAAAGTTTGCAGCAGCACGTGCAACAAAATGGCGTCCAGCATTCAAAAACCCCCTCAGCTTGCATTAACTAGCCACACACACACAGCCTCCCCCCTCCCTCCCTCCCCCAGCCAAGCAAGACAGTTGGAGCCTCCCTCTTCCCTGGCCGGCAGGGAGGGAGGGAGAGGAGCTGCTTCATTTGAAATTTAAGGGACATCATTCAATAAGGGACAGCAGTGGGACATGGTGCTGGAATAAGGGACTGTCCCTCCAAATAAGGGACGCTTGACAGCTATGCTCCAGTCAGCATAGTCTATGGTCAGAGATGATGGGACTTGCAGTGCAACAACATCTGGAGGGCCACAGTTTCCTCGTCATTATTAGCATATTAAAAGAAAAGGGGATGAACAATCTAGTAAAGAAGGCAGGCAGCTTCTTTGAAGACAGCTTCAAAGACAGCAAAGAGTCTTGTGACACCTTAAAAACAAATTTATTGTGAGACAAGCTTTCATGTGCAATAAATTCGTTAGTCTGTAATATGCCTTTGTTGTTTTTGCTACAACAGCCTAACAAAGCTAACCCCTTTCAAAATTATTACAGTAGGGCTGTACACACACTAAACCTATAGAGCACATTTGAATCACATTCCTTCCCTCAAAGATTTCTGGGTGGAATTGTAACTCTTTGAGGGGTAATCTACGGTACCCATAATTATTTGAGGGGGAAAAGGTACTTCAAATGTGTTTTGAAGGTATGGTGAATACACAGGCTAAGAAAGGTGTTATTCTACCACTTTCGTGTTCTCTTTTGATGCTACTAGGTGTGAGTTTTTATTCATATTTAGCCAATTGCAACACACCCATGCATATATGCCACCAGAAAGGAAATGTCTCATAAACCCTGAGATAATGTCTCATAAGTAGAAACCGCTCTCAGTGCTCTGACACAAACAGATGAACAGGGCAAGAACCTGACTCTCTGCCTAGCAACTATTTCCATTCTTATGTACACAGTTATTTTGTGTCACTGATTGATTGGGGGGGCAGGGGGACATTTTCAAAGGTGAGTGAATCTAGCCTTATGGATTTTTTTGTAAATCAGAAATGGTTAATGCACTTAGGTGACAAAGATCTAAATGTAAATTCAGTGTGTCTCTGAATAAACTATCAAGCGTTTATTTCAATAGGAAATTTGTATTTGGTAGTTAATTCACTGTAAAACTGAAGGAAATATGAGAGTGGAGAAGAGAATGAAGGGGAAGAAGGCAGCTATTTGGGGGGGGGTGATAGGAATTTTGAGGTCTTAGATATAGTAATGTTCATAAGTGTACCAACCAAGCACATACATAGATCAGCACAGGAAGGCCAACCTGGAACCATTTTGATTCCTAAACTGACCAAATGTTTTCTCTGCAAGGTCAAAGTGGGAAACCTCCCCATTGTCTTTTCCTTCACAAATCCTGTCTTATGGGTATGTCTGTGTTTGAATAGGGTGTGAGCCTGTGACCTGGCCCAGGAACTAAGTATTTATCACTACAAAAGAATGGCCAGGCTACCCAGGCAATCCAATCAAGTAACCTGCCAGACAGGAGATAAACAAGGACAGGAGAAAAAACAACATTCAAATGTTCTGTTTTAGACCGCCTTTTCTGTGATGTAGGTGTGATGTATCTGGGGGGTGGTCTTAGGTTACACCCCTTCTGTGATGTATGTATGATGTTTCTGGGGGTGGTCTTGATCTACAGGATGGGAATTTCAAAAGTCTTTATAAGGCGTTGCATGCCATTTTTCTGGGTCTCTCCTCCTCTCCTGCGGGTGATGGGAGCACCCTGTTGCAACAGATCAATAAAGATCAAGCTTACTAGCTGCTTTGCTTCTCAACATTCTCTGGTTGGCCTCTGTTATTCTCTCCTACCAATAGGGAACCTATGTTAGGACTCTATATGGGCTCGTGGATACCGCATAAGGGAAAAGGGCAATTTTTGTTTACAACAGGGTGGAGTTAAAGAAGGGCACATAATGTCATGAAGTATTAATTCTCTGGCTCTGTACACATTAGCAGTTTAAAATTCTGTGAGGTTATTTCTCCATTCCGCATTTCAAGTCACCATATTTGTTTGTGGGTAAGTGTTTTGCGAATTCATCCTGAATTCATCCATGCACTGTGGTTATATGTCTTCCTGTTTATCCTATACTTTTTAGCGCATTTCTCCACCATTTTTCTAACTCTAAATTGTCCTTTTAAAAAACTGCATGTCTTGCGCAAGAACATCTTGATCTACTTTGATTGCAGAAACCCACATTTCTGTTATGTAATTGAATCCTGCAAAATACTGACATTCAGGAGGCGAAGTGACGAATGTTCATATATAGACAGTCAACTTGCTCACATGATTCATAATACGGTTTTGAAAATCAAACATTCGGAGAGAAATATGAACTCCCTCTTCTCAACTACCTGGACAAACAATTGTGGTGTATCCATGTTCTCCTTTCCAAAGGGAATGGAAGACAGTCAAGACCAGAAGAAGCAAAAGAACGATCCTGCTACAGAAACCAACGAAAACAGGGAGGAATATTTTCACTGATGAGCAATTTGTAAAAGGTAAAGGGACCCCTGACTGTTAGGTCCAGTCGTGACCGACTCTGGGGTTGCGGCGCTCATCTCGCTTTACTGGCCAAGGGAGCTGGCGTAGAACTTCCGGGTCATGTGGCCAGCATGACTAAGCTGCTTCTGGCGAACCAGAGCAGCACATGGAAATGCCGTTTACTTTCCCGCCGGAGCGGTACCTATTTATCTACTTGCACTTTGACATGCTTTTGAATTGCTAGGTTGGCAGGAGCAGGGACCAAGCAACGGGAGCTCACCCCGGCGCAGGGATTCGAACCGTCAACCTTCTGATTGGCAAGTCCTAGGCTCTGTGGTTTAACCCACAGCACCACCCGCGTCCGGTATTAAAATGTTTCAATCAGTGACTGCTAACTACTGCTACTGCTGCCACCAATACCTTTCAGATAGTTTTTAAGAGTCCCTTTGGACAAAAGTCACTGCAATTACTGAAATAGCTGGAAACAATCATTATTATTAAATAATGCTGCTTAGAAACATCTGTTTGCATCCATGAGATTGTGAAAGCTAGCCTGTATCTTTGATATGTAGATTTCACATATGACTTTAGTCTCAGGAGTCAAGCAAGACCATTCAACTTACTTTCTTGGCATCTCTCTGGGGGAAAAAAATCCTTTATGAAATATGCATATGAAATAGGTCCTTTCCCTGATACCTAGTATGGCAGTTGCTGTAAAACACTAGCGTGTGACATTCATTGTGTTTCATTATCACTCGACTTGGCTCTACTATTTGAAATGTCTTTTGGGGTTTATGAATATGTGGGGTTTGAAATAACAAGAAATATCTGTGTCTTAAGTATGACAAACCAATTTCTTTCCTGGTTATTCTTTACTGTGTGTTTGGTTGGTTTTTAAAAATAAAATAAAATAAAATAGGTTTACATATTAAAACATATTTCTTTAGAACTTAAGTTCTCCTTGAAGAAAAGTGTGCCATTCCTGTGAACACGGTGAGAGCCCTATCCATTCAAAAACCCAGGCAAGGCAGCAATATCATCACTGTTTGAAATGCCCACTTTCCCACTTTATGAACATGTACGATATGAAATAACCCCTCAACAATACAGACGAACTTTCATGAATCCCTTCTGAATGTAATCTGAGTGTCAGACAGCCAGCACAGTGGCCCCATGCTCTTTGACATGGCACCATGTAACCATATCCATTGTGCAAAACTGCAGGTTCTTCTGGAGATAGGGAATATCTTGACAGCCCAGAATAATTATAAGTGTCTTTATATGCAAATCAGAGCGAAGAAGCTGAACAAAGAGAATCGTTCACAAAAGAGTAAAGAAAAAGGAGGTAAAAAGAGAAGGCAGAATGGAATCATTTAGGAAATGTGTTCATTTTCATCAGGTTTTTTTATTACTTTTGTAGAAAGGATGTAAATTTAGTGCTGGAGCAAAAACCCAGGAGAAGGGAAGTTTTCAGTACTATCACAAAACAGGCAAATACCCTTATCAATGTCTGCATGCTGTTCTTGTATTGTTAGGGAACCTCCTCTAGGAATATATATTTTCTTGCAAGTCCATTCAAGTCCTTGACTTCTCTGCTGGTGCTTTTCTTTCTCTCTCTTTTAAAAAAGATTAATATTACTTTCAGATGAATTGAAAGGTAGGGATGATGAAGATGTCCTGAAAAAGATTGTGCAGACCATGATCTCCACGGAGACTCTGATGACACCATTGCTTGAAGACACAATATAATGAGACCAGGAGTTGCCATCACGAGACCCGATACAAACCAAGCCTAGAGACTTAAGTGTGACTCTCAAAATCTTCTTACGGAATAGTCAGAAAATGATGATGTCTTTTGCATTTCATCCCCCTGCAGCCTCATACATATCGTTTCCAGGAAACCTCACTGCTCACTTTCCTCTTCTCTATTATGGTTGCCATACAGGCGAAACTCGGAAAATTAGAATATCGTGGAAAAGTTCATTTATTTCAGTAATTCAACTTCAAAGGTGAAACTAATATATGAGATAGACTCATGACATGCAAAGCGAGATAGGTTGGTGAAAGCTGCTTTAATCACTCACTGAGTAATAAGGGGAAAAACAAAAACAAATTCAGCTTATTTCCATTAAGATCACGCCTCCACCTTAGTCTGCTGAAGCACTGGTTTACCACACTGCTTCTGATGCTCATATTGTTTGGGCATTGTAGGAAGCAGGATGCTACATAGATCTAGATAGAGCCAGCACAGCTTTTATAAAAGCCTGATAATCCTATTTAGCGTCCATAGAGTGCCTGCCTGGTTTGCTAGGATATGTTGGTGTCAGGGACTCAGGAGCAGGAGCACTGGGGAGAGAGGAAATGGAGAGCGAAGGGGAAGAATCCGAGGGCAGCGTAGGGGAGTATGACAGTGGCCCGAGAGATTCCATGAGCTTCTCCAGCGAATCAGAAGATTCCCAGAAGGGGGCGCCTATGGTCAGGGCAAGGGGGGCCCCAGGGGGGACGCACCAGAAACAAGGAGCCAGAGGGGAACCCCAAAGCAGCAGTGGGGGATTGGGACCAGTTTCCCCACCAGAGCATAGTGGGGGGGAAGAGTCACATGTGTCAGGGCCAGCGTCTCCTCCAGTGGGGAGAGAGAGTGAGTCAGGGCTGACCACGCCTCCAACGGAGGGGAGGTCAGTTGCAGCTAGCCCCCCCCAGAGGGGGAAGCAGTGACAGTAGCAGCAGTGAAACGGTCAGGAGAAAAGTTACCGGCTGGGCGCGCGCGCCAAGTTCAAATGTACAGGCGCGGGGAACAGCAGGAGACCCGGATGGGGAACCAGCTCCTAAAGCCCGCCGGAGGGAGGGGGAAGGCTCAGGGGACTCAGCGTCAGAAGAGTCTAGAAAGGGCGAGACCCCAACGGCCAGGCGGAACCAGAGGCGGAAGGAACTGAGGAAGAGGTGGAGTAAGGCTAGAATCTTAAATTGGTGTCAGGGGGGAGGAGACTCAGACGGAGCATCAGCGGTCTGACAGTTGAGACGTAGAGCTGCGCGCTGCGGCTCTGGAAGTGAAACTGAACTTCAATAAAGACTTTGTACCTAACAATGAAGCAGCGTTGGTCCTTTGTGAGCTGGGACCTTGGGCAGCTCTGACAGTTGGTTTAGTGGTACTTCAGATAACCTTTTGATTTGTTGTTGTTGTTTAGTTGTTTAGTCGTGTCCGACTCTTTGTGACCCCATGGACCAGAGCACACCAGGCACTCCTGTCTCCTGCAGTTTGGTCAAACTCATGCTGGTAGCTTCGAGAACACTGTCCAACCATCTCGTCCTCTGTCGTCCCCTTCTCCTTGTGCCCTCCATCTTCCCCAACATCAGGGTCTTTTCCAGGGAATCTTCTCTTCTCATGAGGTGGCCAAAGTATTGGAGCCTCAGCTTCAGGATCTGTCCTTCCAGTGAGCACTCAGGGCTGATTTCCTTCAGAATGGATCGGTTTGATCTTCTTGCAATCCATGGGACTCTCAAGAGTCTCCTCCAGCACCATAATTCAAAAGCATCAATTCTTCGGCGATCAGCCTTCTTTATGGTCCAGCTCTCACTTCCATACATCACTACTGGGAAAACCATAGCTTTAACTATACAGACCTTTGTTGGCAAGGTGATGTCTCTGCTTTTTAAGATGCTGTGAGCTATATGCTTGACTTGCTGTGAAGATGTTTTCTTGAAGACAAGGAAGTGCTTTGCTCCTGTAATTCCCCCCCCCCCATTTCAACTTCCTCCCAAGATTCTGTGATTGAGAACAAGTGTTGTGCTTTTTAAGGACTAAAGCTCCGAGCAGCTTGCACCTACTCCTAGGTCTCTGCTTCCTTTTAGTTCTCCAGCAAGAACTGCAAAATGGCACATTCTTTCTGCACTTGCTGTTCATGGAAAATATTGCTGCCGGCATCTCTACAGCTATTACTGATTCCATTTCACTATATACTTTCTCATCACAGCAACAATTCTAGCATAAAGCTATAAGACAGAAGCACTAGGCAATCCACGGATCTGAGTATACTGTTACACAGAATCTAGGATGGGATAAATAAGCTTGGGGAGAGCAGGTGCTGAAGGTTTGAGGTTAGCAACAATATGCCCTGTATATGACAAACTACAAAGAGTTGAACAGCTGACTCTGAATGATCCTGTTTCACAGATAATTTGCGGACATGAGTGTGTCAGTGACCTTATAATGGTTTCGCCTCTGACTTGTTCTTAAGGTATAAGAGCAGAGCAGAGCTATATTCCATTGTAATAATGAGGCTACTCCGGCTTTAGATATATGGCCACCTTAACAGATTCAAATGCTGTGCCCTAACCAGGAGATGTCTCTGACACAACCATGCCATGAATCCCTTCAGAAATAGGAACTGTAGCCCCAACATGTGGTCCACATTACACAGTATTTGTAGGCCACAGATAATAATTTACCCTGCAGTTATTTGAACATAAAGCCTGCATGTTTGTTACAAGGATCTTTCAAACTCTGACTTGAAGCGGCAGCTCTCCCGCCTTGTCTTCCTTGTTTCTGTCCTTACTTTCCTCCCCTTTGCTTTCAGGCAGACTCATTTTCTGCCCACCCTCTGAAAAATACTCTCAGTTCACCTACTATGATATTTTCTTATTGGCCTCTGTACCAGAGAACTGGAAATAAGCCAATGTAACATTGATATTTTTGAAAGGATGATGGATGGGGAGCAGGTAAAGATACTAGAAGGTACAGGTTAGCTAGGTTAATGATTGTTTTGGGTAAACTGGTAGAAAACATTACTAGAGATAAAATTGTCAAGCATATGGAAGAAGTCTTGCTGAAGAAGAAAGATAAGCCCTGTCTCATTAACGTTTTGAAGTTCTTTGAGAATATGAGTGTCAATGAGCATGAGAATAAGAGCGAACTATGAGATGTTGTGGGCTAGAGTTCAAAAAAAGCTTTTGACCATGTCAGCCACTAAGATTGGCTCCTGAATTAACACAGCTGTAAAGGGATAAGAGGGAAAGCCCTCTTATGGAACAGTAATTGGTAAAGAACAGGAAGCAGAGAGTAGGGATAAATGGATAGTTCTCACAATGAAGAGATACAAGAATATGAATTGGGACTCACAGATTTCTTCTTGTTCATGAATGGCCTAGAGTTAAGGGTGAGGAGCGAGGTGGCCAATTTTGGTGAAAAACAAAGGAGGGATTGCAAAGAGCTCCCAAAGTATCTCTCCAAAATGGATAAATGGGAAACAGCATGCAATTCAACATAAATAAGTGTAAAATGATGCACACTAGGGCAAAAAAAGTTCCAATTTCTTATGAGTTGGCACTGACTGACAAGGAAAGAGATCCAGGTACATGATGGTTGTGAAAAGGGCAAATTCCATTCTAGGAAGCATTAGGAAAAGGATCAAAATGAAAAATGCCAATATTGTAATGCCTTTACATGAATCCATGTTGTGTAACTACACTTGGAAAACTTTGCGATTGTTCGGATCGCAGCTTGGATATAGTGCAGCAACTCCTCTACAAGCAAAAATTGCGACATTTGGGGCCTTCCCCCCCCTTTTATTAGTTTAGACAAATTCATGGTAGGATAGGGTTATCAATGGCTACTAGTCACGATAGCTATATGCTACCTCTCAGTTGCTGGGATACTGGGTAAGAGATAGCTGATGCTTCTATGTGCTGGCATATGGTTGGCCACTGTGGGAAATAGGATGCTGGACTAGGCAAGTCTGATCCATCAGGACTCTTCTTATGTGTTTCTCTAAATTGCTTGAGCATGTGGCATAGACCAGGTGCATCTGATTCTTCCCTTTCAGCTTTCTTCTTGATCTAGTGATTGACTGATTGGTTAGATTTATAAATCTGCCCTCCACCAAAAGGTCTGAACTGGTATACACAGTGCCTTTTTTCTAAAAAAATGTTTAGGGGTATTCTCGTTTTCCTACTCATACTGAAACACTGCCCCTCCATGAGGCCAAACTTAGATTCACAAAATGTTTAGGGGTATGCATCCCCCCCAGAAAAAACACTGGGTATACATATATCATAAAACTCACACAAGAACATTTTGCACAAATATCTCATGAAGCAAACATTAAAATAGCATAATAAACCAAACTCAACTAGCATAGCTCATCCATAAACCAAGCAATCCCATTACAGTGTATGTTAGCAACACAGAAACGAACCCTTTCAACGTGCCTTCTTGAGGGTTTGCAGTCAAATTTATGTCCATTTCATTCCACTCAGTGCTATTTTTCCTAGAAAAAGAGGTGATGGAGCTCACCATCAGTGCCTCCCTGGTGGGCAATGATGCTCACCTAAGAGGTGCTGGAACTGAGGTCCCATGAGTTCCGAATGGGGAAAAAAGCCATGGTTCTGCTAAACACAAAACCCTATGACCTTTCTCAGGCTAATGCTGCTTCCTGTGATAATATCTCTTCTCCAATCTCTGCTTTATCTGGCTCTTTTGTACCCTTTTGTAGGATCTCAGGAGACTGTCTTACACTGCATGAGATCACTGGTCCATCTACGTCAGGTCTGTCTACACAGACTGCCAGAAGCAATCTGGGGTTTCAGGCAGGGGTCTCCCCCAGTCCCCCTTAGAGATGCCAGAATTTGAACCACTGAGCATGGTTCTTCAGTAGATACTGTACTTTTGAATTGTAACTGTACCTTTTTTTATTTGTAAAGAAACAGTTTTAATGAGTTAATTACTTGAGAATAAGAACATTATTAAGTGGTAGCAGGCATTTGTGCTCACTGAAGTGATAGCAAGTTCAGCCTTAAGACATATACAGAAGATCTTACTTTTGGATATAAAATAATTAGGTAGTTCTGAATTCATAATAATTAATACAGTTAAATTCTGATCTCATGGTCGTTAGAATCACCACTCCATCAAATGGTGGATCAAAAGGATGGAGAAGACACATCCTTTTACTGTTCTTGAACTTCCCTGACCATCTGCAGGGCAATATTATGAGTCCATGCATGGGGTGATTTCATAGAATCATAGAATTGTAGCATTGGGACGATCTGAATGTTATGATTTTAATAATGTATCTTTAGATATCCTGGCAATATCTCCGTATGGAGGTGTCAAAAATATCTGAAGGACTGGACAGATGCCACTTTTATGATGCCGTACTTTTACCTGCTTTTATAAGTTGCATTGAACTGGTTTTATTGTAGCATTGCTTTACTACTTTTGTCATAATTTGTCCTGGGATCACATGATGAAGAGAAGCTAGAATTTCTCTTCTTAAACAAACAAATGCATAAAACGAGCTTTCCTTTCCTTTCCTTTTTTGGCCACAGTAAGTAGCTGGACAGCCAGTAGCAACTGAGAGTTCATGTGAGGATTAAGGGTTTGATTTTTCATTTTTGTTTACTCTGGCACTCTGGCAGCAAAGTAGACCTTAGTTTTCTTTGATAAGCAAACTTGTTTGGCTGTAATTCAGGCAATCTGTTGAGCTGCTGCAGACAAATCTGCTTGTTACTTCAGTATATGTACAGGCCTTTCAGCCCACCTCTGATCCGAAAGATGAAAATGGGACTGGAAACAATTGTTAAAGGAGATTAGTGTATCCTCCTTTTCAAGCATCTCTTTCCCCTCCCTTCACCACAAACAATATGGGGACAGGGATATTTAGCACTGGAAGACTTCTGACTCCAGAGATAAGCACTCATCTTCCTACCACTGTGAGGTGGAGGCCCAAGGCTGAGGCCAGTGTGAACGTCTGCTCATTTGTTTGTTTCACATTTATATCCCACCTTTCTTCTGTCTTGGAACCCAGGGCAATGTATATATTATTCTCCTGCAGTTCTCCCATCAGGCACTGACCAGACCCAGAATTGCTTAGCTTTAGCAAAGCTGCATTAGCTGCCTTCAGACCATACCATTAAGCCATATTCTTAGCTGTGCACTGCAGTGCTGAGATGGTAGCACAGAAAGCACTGTATTTTTTGCTCTATAAGACGCACCAGACCACAAGACGCACCTAGTTTTTGGAGGAGGAAAACAAGAAAAAAAATATTCTGAATCCCAGAAGCCAGAACAGCAAGAGGGATCTCTGCGCAGTGATCCCTCTTGCTGTTCTGGCTTCTGGGATAGCTGTGCAGCCTCTTCAGGGGAGCAGGATGAAGGCTCCCCCTGCCCTGAAGAGGCTGCGTGTGGCTAAGCCAGAAGCTAGAAGAGCGAGAGGGAGTGCTGCGCAGCGATCCCTCTCACTGTTCTGGCTTCTGGGATACCTGCGCAGCCTGCATTCGCTCCATAAGACGCACACACATTTCCCCTTACTTTTTAGGAGGGAAAAAGTGTGTCTTATAGAGCAAAAAATACGGTATATAAGTACCCATTATCTGCTTCACTTGCTAGAGGATTCTTCAAAGGAGACATGATGAACAGGAGGAACAGACCAGAAGAATTTAACTACATTGCTGAGAGCCAGTGTGGTGCAGTGGTTAGTGTGTCAGACTAGGACCTGGGAGAGCAGGGTTCAAATCCCCACTTAGCTATGAAGCTAACTGGGTGACCTTGGTCCAGTCACAGTGTCTCAGCTTAGCATAACTCACAGGATGGCTGTGGGGTTTGAATTAAAAGTGAGAGAACCATGTACATAATCTTGAGCTCATTGGAGAAAAGGTGAGATATAAATGTAATGAAGTAAGGGGTGTGTGTGGAGGGAGAGGAGACTGCTATGAAAAACAGAAAATGACATTTCCGAAGTGGTCTGAGGGGAGTTGCCTTGTGCCGAAGGTGGCTTGTTGTTTGCAGGGACAATTTCGGCCTTACATTTTCATGTTTTCAAGACAAGAGAGGGCTCCAGACCTATCCGAGATAATTTTACCAATGTAATGAGTGAGATCAGGGGGAATGCATGGGAAAATGAGGATCACAAGAGATCATTACTCGTCTCTCAGCCTTGAGGTGAATTATAACTAATCCCACTGAAGACCTATGGTGTCAGGGAGGGATTTAAAGGATTCTGAGAGATTCTGAAAAGGAGGCAAAAAAAGATGGGGGGGGGGCTTCCAGTATTTCAAAATCAATATGAAAATAGTTGAAATTATGAGCATCTGCCAATCATCTGTTTAGTAAAAGTTCATATAAATCACTGCTGAAAAACAGCAGCTTTTTCTGGGGATGCAGGAGGATAGAAGCTTTCCCTTCCATAGTTACAGCTGTGTTTTCCAGGAACAATTAGGCTGTTGCCTGTTGTTTGTCTTCCATGGGACAGTTCCTATGCCCTTGGTTCCTCTCTTCATATTCACAAACAGCCACAACTACAGGGTTATTCAGCTCACTGTTGTTTATTAGGGGCGAGGTGTCACATTATCCCCCCTTTGAATACCCTTCCTGCAGTTCCTTGTTGGGCCAGTATTCGGCCATAGGCCAAGGTCTCACCCTGTAGGCAGCCAGCCCCTATAGTTCCTATAGCTTCTCCGTATAGTTTTTCCCTTATGGGGCTTTGGTTCAACTGGAAATGCATCCAGCAACATCCCCCACCCCACCCCCTCTTCCCTTCCTCCTCCATTATAAGGAACTCTGAAGTTTCATTGCCAATATCTATGTCTCCCTTCTGTTGTTTCTTATCTGTCTTATTAATAATAAAAATAAAAATAAAAATAAATAAAATAAAATAAAATAATAATAATAATAATAATAATAATAATAATAATAATTATTATTATTATTATTATTATTATTATTATTATTATTATTATTATTATTATTATTTATACCCCGACCATCTGGCTGAGTTTCCCCAGCCACTCTGGGCGGCTTCCACTCAAGTGTTAAAAACAATACAGCATTAAATATTAAGAAGTTCCCTGAACAGGGCTGCCTTCAGATGTCTCTTAAAGATAAGATAGCTGCTTATTTCCTTGACATCTGATGGGAGGGCGTTCCACAGGGCAGGTGCCACTACCGAGAAGGCCCTCTGTCTGGTTCCCTGTAACCTCACTTCTCGCAGTGAGGGAACCGGCAGAAGGCCCTCAGAGCTGGATCTCAGTGTCTGGGCTGAACGATGGGGGTGGAGACACTCCTTCAGGTGTCCGAGGCTATTTAGGGCTTTAAAGGTCAGCACCAACACTTTGAATTGTGCTCGGAAATGTACTGGGAGCCAATGCAGGACCGGTGTTATGTGGTCCCGGCGGCCACTCCCAGTCACCAGTCTAGCTGCCGCATTCTGGATTATTAGGCCCTATTGCAGGGCAGGGTGGAGTCAGCCCATCCGTGAGGTGAGGCAGCTGCCTCAGGTGGCAGCAGATGCTGCCTCCTCTGCTGCCATTTGCAGCTGCCACCTCCATGCCCCCTTTGCTACTGCCTCCTCAGAGGCAGCCACAGTGGGGTGTGCATGCACCTGCAGGAGACAGGCAAAATGTCCTGGGCCAGCCCAGCAGCAGAGAAGAGAAATGGTGTGTCTAGTCTGACTGCAGGGTTGTCTCCCAGCCATTCCCCACCAGCAAGCCCTGCTGAGCAGGGCTATCTATGGTCCTGCATCCATGCAGGAGGGAAGCAACACAGGGCAGTCCTTGGAAGACCTTCACTGAAACATCTGAACTGGCCCCTAGTGTGTGCCCAACACAGGAGGAGGTCTGTGGGTGGGGAAGTTACATTTGGACATGGTGATGGACCACAGTGAAGAGAGAGAGAAAATGGTTGTTTGCTTTTACCTGTAGCTCTTGGAGGCAATTAGAAATAGCTGCAAACTTGTGTGAGTGCATGAAACAGATTTCTGAAGGAAAGGGGGATACTTCCATGTAAAGAAATGTCCTTGCAAAAGTTTGTTACAACAAACCCTAAAATTTCAGGTCAATTATTGAACACTTATGATGACTATACAACCATGTTTACATGATTCTTTAAATAAATAAAATAAAAAAATAAAATTTTATTTATACCCCGCCCTTCCTGGTTCAGGGCAGCTAACAACAAATTTAAAGCACTTAATTGTAAAAGCAGCATAAAATACAGTATAAAAACATGAATAACAATAAAATTCAAAGTTCAGAAATCAATTTAGGGGAAATCCATCTAATAAGCATTAGATAATCACCAGGGCTGGCTAGCTGAATTAGTCCTACTTGGGCCAGCGAGGAGGCCAGAGGCGAATTAGCTGTGGGGTCTCAGAGCGGGTAATCTTCATAAAAGGGGAGGGGGAGGGAAGAGAAGGGAAACAGAAGATCAGGCTGAATTCAAATTAATGGCCAGGCAGAAGAGCTCTGTCTTACAGGCCCGACGGAAAGAGGTTAAATCCTGAAGGGCCCTAGTCTCATGGGACAGAGCATTCTACCAGGTCGGAGCCATCACTGAAAAGGCCCTGGCCCCGGTGGAGGATAGTCTGACATGTTTTATACACCATTGAAGATACTGAGAAATGCTATAAAGATATAAATCACACACTATAGTATGTGGGCAGTATCTGAAGAGAATACATTTCTTTTTCAAGGAAACAAATAAATTAACACACCTGCAGGGAAGAATTCATTCATTTTCTTCTTGTAAATTTTGTAGTCAACCTCCAAAAATACACAAAAAATGACACGATCCATCTGTAAGGGGAAAAGAAAAGCCAAAGGTTTATTAAGCAAGGTGGTTTCTGGACTCTAGTCCGAGCTGTAATGAAGGGTGAGCTTATTGGCAGATGGCCTGGTATGTCAATCCACAAGTTCCTCCCACTCCTACTGGTATGTCTTCTGCTATCGTGAACACATGCAAGCAAGGCCGTTATTTCCAGCAGCAGAAATGAAGCCAGGGACTATTTGTTGGTGATGTGATGACTCTATGCATGTTACAGGAAATGACCATTTGGAAATGACCACCTGTGCATATGTTACAGCGTCTCTCTCTCTCTCTCTCTCTCTCTCTCTCTCTCTCTAGCACACCTGCAGAAACTGGGTTTGGAGGGGGGAGGGAGAACATGCCAAAAAGAGCTTTGGTGTTGCAAGTGAACTTGCATCTGCTGTATAGATCACAGACACTTTAAGGGTTTGGAACTAAGGTATGAATCAAGAGTTCCCAGTTTGACACTTGTCTCTCCCATGAAATCACTATGTAGCCTTAGGCAAGCCACTCTTTTCGTCTTCGTCTCTCTCTCTCTCTCTCTCTCTCTCTCTCTCTCTCTCTCTCTCTCTCAGCTTCAGTTCCCCTCCTGCCACCTGCATATGGGTAAGAATACTACTAACCTTACAGGGTTGTTGTGAGAATTGTAATTAGAAAATGTTATAATGAACATTTGAAAGCACTATAGATTACTGTTGATAGATTATACCCTGCTCCAAGGAGCAGTGTACAATGGAAACAGCAAAAAGCAAAAGACAATGTAAAAAATAGAAGACAACACAGAATAGCTAGGACAGTTCAAAAGCCCACCAAAAGGAGAATTTTCGACTGCTCTCCTAAACATCAACATTGCTGAGGCATGGATTGCAAGCTAAGTGGGTAAGGTCAGCACTGCCCAAGGCCCTTACAATACTAAACAAATAGACAAACACAGGACTGCATGTGTAAAATTAGTTCTGTGCTGTGTCCTTTGTTAACAGCCAGCTGCTTACGCAACTTGGCCTTGAGCCTGATACAAGCAAGACCAGGATATTTTGACTATGCAGCAATCTAACATTTGGCAGATGACTCATGAGACGGACATCTGCCAGGTATATAATAGAGTAAATGGGTTAAAACAAAGAACCCCATCATTCAGTCCCACCAAAAACAAAGCAAAAAGTGTTTCTGCGGGAATGTTTACTGCTTCTGAAAGACTTCTCAAAAGCTTTTAGTCCATCGTTATATTTATAGAAACCTACCTACTCTTAATCTAGAAGTGCTTATGCAAAAACAAAGAGAACAGCACAAGCCAGCCAGATGGCAGGCAGCGAGCACGGTAAATAAAACAGTTCATACAGAATTTTTAAAAAGTCAAATAAAGCTAGCCATGTAAAAGCCACAAACAGTACACAACTACCGGTTCTTAACATGGATTGCTGGCAGGCGGCTTTCGAATTAAAAAAAAAGAGGTTTTAGCCAAAGAATTCATTTTAAAAAGGAATTAAAAAGAAAAACAAAAGTGCTCTACATCTCTCCAACCCATCATAAGTGCTGACACCATTGAGACAGACTAAGGATTCAATAGCTCAAGAGGGCTGGTTAACACTTCAGAGCTGCCATCTTCTGTGGCTTCCTGGAGAGGAAGTAGGCGAATGACAAACAATTCACCACATAACCACCTTGTGGAGCATTCTGCTGCTCACCAGGCTTCTCGATACTTGGCAACGTGCTTGTTCTACTAGAAATTCATAGTACATAGCAATTGGTTACTAGGAACCTGAAGTCAATGATTTGGCTGGCGAGTTCAAATTAGCATATGAAACTACTTAGCTGTCCCCCATCTTCAGTGTGGTCTCTTTGGCTAACAGCCCTTCTTGCTTATCCACCCCATTCATTAAAATTGTCAGCAGTACAACTTCTGCCAAAACAGGGGGCAGCAGATTGTAAGCACTTTTGTGTTATTTGCACACCGATGACACACACTGCAGCTGTCTGCTGAAGCTGGTCCACTATCCCTGCTGCCACACCCCTTTTTGTTCTACAGTGCTGCAACACGGCACGCTGCCAGCACACTTGCCTGGGGGTGTCAGGAAGCAACAGCAGCACATGTCAGTATGTGAGAGCTTGTAGCTCAAAGTCCATGATGCCCATTGCCCTGGGTAACTGAGATTGTGGGTGAGGTCAGTCAAGGACTGAGTCAATGTCAGCATATTCAATGCAGGCTTCCACTTTGTGGGAATAAAACAGATAGGTTGCTTTCTCCTTAGCACAGGCTATGGAGCGGTAGAAGAAAAAGAGTTTGGATTTGATATCCCGCTTTATCACTACCCAAAGGAGTCTCTAACATTCTCCTCTCCTTTCCTTTCCTCCCCTACAACAAACACTCTGTGAGGTAAGTGAGGCTGAGAGACTTCAGAGAAGTGTGACTAGCCCAAGGTCACCCAGAAGCTGCATGTGGAGGAGTGGGGAAGCAAATCCGGTTCACCAGATTACAGTGGTACCTCGGGTTACATACGCTTCAGGTTACAGACGCTTCAGGTTACAGACTCCGCTAACCCAGAAATAGTACCTTGGGTTAAGAACTTTGCTTCAGGATGAGAACAGAAATTGTGCAGCGCGGAGGCAGCGGGAGGCCCCATTAGCTAAAGTGGTACCTCAGGTTAAGAACAGTTTCAGGTTAAGAACGGACCTCCGGGACGAATTAAGTTCTTAACCCGAGGTACCACTGTACAAGTCCATCGCTCTTAACCACTACACCACACTGGCTCTCAGAAGGTGCTGCAAATCCTTCCTATCTATTACTTTCCTTCCTTTCCGCCTACCCCCACCCACAACCTTAAGAACATAGGAAGCTGCCTTATACCGAGCCAGGCCACTGGTCAATCTATTTCACTGCTGTGTATTTTGATTGCTGGCAGCTCCCTTGGGTTTCAACTAGGGCACAATTCCTAGCCCTCACTAAAGATGCTGAGACTGAACCTCAAACCTTCTGCATGCAAGGCAGATGCTGTACCGCCAAGCTACAGTGGTCTCCTTGTGCTTTCTCCACTTGCTCCCACCAGCCTCTACCCTTGACCCTCTCCATCCTGATGTTACAGCTGCCATGTCCCTTCTCTCTCACTTCGGAAACAGCACTGGATATATGACTTGGCACTAGAGTCATCACTTTGTTTAGTCTAGGGAGGTCATGATTTCTTTAATGCTTTCTGCAACTTGTTAGTTTCTTAGTCATGCAGGGAACTACTAGCTTAATGGGGATTTTATTGTTGTATTCTGTGGAGCGCCAATATTTTCCACACAAAATATGCAGACGGGTCCACACACATTCACACTTTACAAACTGCACTTTATGCATACATGCCCGTGTTGTAGGCACACATTCAGCGACTCAACGGCAGCTTTTTCAAACTCCACATTTCTTCATGCTAAACAACAAGGGAACTTTCTAGGCACTGAATAGTTTTCCAGCCCCATGAAACTTTTTAAGTGGCCCTAGCATATATAATCTATATGAGTCAATTCCACTGCAAATGTGTGAAGTGTCCTATTTTTAAGCATGCATAAAATGCTGTGATGACAGCTCAGATCCTGTGTTTATCTGATTGAATGGCATGTGTTGGCAGATAGTAAATTTGAAATTGTACCATATTCTTGCATCTTGCCAGTCAGAGAATCCCCCCCACCCCAGATATAGATAAAATAAGTTGAATTTAAGCTGTGCAAAGCTCTCCTTCTCTTCACCACTTCCTTTCCAAATCAAATGGCTGCAAAAGCTGGGTATGGGGAGAGAAATTGCTTGGAGGCTGACTTACAAAAGCACTACAGGACCCCTGGGACTCTCTTTTTTGTCATTCTACAAAGCAAATCTTCCTTCTCTTGTGGCTTGTGAAATGCCAACGTGATTAGACATTTCATGCTGTCCCCATTGTAGAAGGGAGAGCAAGAATATGGAGACACTCATCTGGCCAGCCAATATCCTTCTATAGCCTCTGGTTCTTCCACAGCCAAGTGGAAGAGAGAACCAGTCGTCTGAGGAAGAAGCATAAAGAGGCTAACAACATGAAGGCATCATGACTCATCCTTGATTGACAGCTCTGTTTTTGGCACCTAGTGCCGGGAGCACTTCTTCTATTGCTCTTTCCCCCACCCTGCAGGCTTGATTAAATTTTGCTTGCTTCACGGCTATGAATAGGCAGATCAAAGAGGCCATAAGTGAAGAGCACTGTAGCAAAGGAAAAATAAAGTTCAATTGCATTAGCTTTTTCACTTACAAGGCAGCTTTACAGCTCCAGGCTGCAGATCACATTGATCTTTTTCTTCTTCTTCGGAGCCTGTTTTAATTCATGGAGTCTTTTTGAGACTGGAGCACCACTCTTATGTACCCAAGCATCTCCCTAGCACCGGTAGTTTTGCAGGACTCTGCATAGCATGGTGGTAGCAGGTTGTTCATATTTCGAGAGAAACCCATCCTGACCCTGGGTGAGATCTTTAAAACCAGTAAAAAAATTAAACAGGAGAAATATTTTTCTGCTGTGCATTTAGAATCTGAAATTATTATGTCCCTTTCAGGTGGTAAGAGGAGGAAAGGGATAGGAGAGGAAGCAGATCTTTCATTATTTCATTAGGAGAGACATGTTTTATTGCAGGTGGGGCAGATGAAGGTGTGATGTTGCTGCTACAGGTGCACAATGGAATTTCTTCTCTCTGCACTCTCCCCAGCAATCATTCCTCCTCTGCTGACTGCTGTGGATACACAACCTGACTGTCTCTGGGCACTGTGATCATCTGCAAGGGGTTCCCATATGGCAGCGTTAAATGTTGCCGGCCTATATGTCTTGTTTGCAGACATCTTTGTAACACAGTTGGTCTGCAACAGGCCTTGTGCCTGAAGCCAGCTCTCTATAAAGCACATCCTTGGGGAGCCTGCCATCTTCCATCTTCTGTGTACTTGAACAAGCCAGTGTAGATATTGCTGAGACAGTTGTAAACCAACAACATCTGCTTTAAACCTGCTTTTAAACCTGCTTTAAATTGTTATAATGATGAAAGATATAAAGAGGACTGTATACTATTGATAGAATATATGGGAAAAGTATTATAAGCAAACAATTTACCTAGCAGGATGGTAAAATTTTCAGCAGAGTAAGAAATAGATAAAGTATATAAAAGTAGTTGTGAAAGATGGGCTTAACTAAGAAAACACAAAGAAAAGAGGGGATAAAAGGAACCATGGATAGGAAGTCAATGAATGTTTTCTGATTTTTTTGTCGATTATTTAAAATCTTTGAAAGGAAATCTTTTTCTTTGTTGTATCGTTTTCGTTTATGCTTTGCTGATGTGGAATGTTATCAGAAAAGCAAATAAAATAAAATATTATTTAAAAAGAAAGAAAATATGCTGGCTGGAGCTGATGGGAGTTGGATTCCAACAACATCTGGACTGCTGTAAGTTCCCCATTCTTGAAGTAAACCTTATTAGTAACAGCACTTGACACTAAATAATTGCTAACCTCCAGATACTTGCTGTACCCTTCATATTTACCACATTTTACAGCCGTTTTGGTTCAAAGCCTACTGATGCCAAAGGGAATCTATTGATTGCCTTTAACAGGCCCTGGGTCAGTTCTGATGTTTTCAAATTCTAGGCGTCCTGTTAAGTTTATAACATGTGACAAGCTAAATTATTAAGCATCTTAACATTTCAAATATTTTAATGACACATTGCAACAAGCTTTTCTTTTCACTGGAGACTATACCCCTCAATTATTGTCAATTACTGGACAGCAGAGTGCACAACAAGAAAGGGTGACTTTGTAAAAGGAGAGATTTAATTAACAATGGACTTTCACACTGCATCAGATTCGAAAATAAAAGAAAACAGTTGACATTGACTAGGATCTGAACCTTTTAACCCAGTTCTCTTCATCCAAAGCTGAGCAGTTTAGGGCCTGGATAGGGCATCCAGAACCTGGCTCTGGCAGCTGCTCTTTTAATGAAGAACGAATCTTACATGCCTCACCAGAGTATAACATTCCCTGGTTCCTTTTTAATTTGACATTTTTAGGCATGCACCCCATAGTTCCATTCTGTGAAGACTCACAGATTGGGAAGGGACCAAAGGATGATCTAATACCACCAGTAGCATGAAGTGTGTTATGTTGTTGTTGTTTAGTCATTTAGTCATGTCCGACTCTTCGTGACCCCATGGACCAGAGCACGCCAGGCACTCCTGTCTTCCACTGCCTCCCGCAGTTTGGTCAAACTCATGCTGGTAGCTTCGAGAACACTGTCCAACCATCTCGTCCTCTGTCGTCCCCTTCTCCTTGTGCCCTCCATCTTTCCCAGCATCAGGGTTTTTTCCAGGGAGTCTTCTCTTCTCATGAGGTGGCCAAAGTATTGGAGCCTCAGCTTCAGGATCTGTCCTTCCAGTGAGCACTCAGGGCTGATTTCCTTAAGAATGGAGAGGTTTAATCTTCTTGCAGTCCAAGGGACTCTCAAGAGTCTCCTCCAGCACCATAATTCAAAAGCATCAATTATTCGGCGATCAGCCTTCTTTATACTGATCCACAATTGCTCTATCTGTCTGTCTTTCTAATCATCTTTTATTGTTGGTGCCTTAGGCATTTTGAATGGAAAAGTGGGGTATATATTTCATAAATGGCTAACGATACAGAAGGAAGGTATCAGTATATACAGATGATGATGTGGAAAAGAAGAATAACAATATAAACAAATGATCTAAAACTAAAAATATACAAAGTGAAAGTGGGGCATAACTGAAAACAATATTCGGGGAGGTAGTCTTTCTGACCTCAGTATGCTATAACTGAGGCATCAAAATTTATATATATATATATAAAGGTAAAGGAACACGTGACCATTAGATCCAGTCGTGACCGACTCTGGGGTTGCGGCACTCATCTCACTGTATTGGCTGAGGGAGCCAGTGTACAGGTTCCAGCATGACTAAGCCGCTTCTGGCGAACCAGAGCAGCACACGGAAACACCGTTTACCTTCCCGCCGGAGCGGTACCTATTTATCTACTTGTACTTTGACGTGCCTTTGAACTGCTAGGTTGGCAGGTGCTGGGACCAAGCAACAGGAGCTCACCCCATCGCAGGGATTCGAACCGCTGACCTTCTGATCGGCAAGTCCTAGGCTCTGTGGTTTAACCCACAGCAATATATAGTCATAGATTAGTTCATGTTTCTACTGAACCCAGAAAGATTCTGTTCTCAAACAACTGCTTCAAAAGTTATGCATTTGTCCCACCACACCCTCAAGTCCATCCAACTTCACTCTGTGTTGACTAAGGGTTGCACTGGCAGTTAACCTTACTGGTGGAGGAAGAGGAGTGCGGGGGGAGTGCACTGCCCCCGGCAGCGCAATCCCAGTGGGGTGCCATCACGGCTGCCCCCTGCCCTTGCTGGGCGCCATGCCCCTGCAGGTGCCATGCCCCACCCCCAGGATGCGAGCCACGCCCCTGCGGGCAGCGCCCCCGCCACAGGACGCACACCAGCCCTGCCCCCGCCTGCTCTCCGCCCCCCGGTGCCAGTGCATGAAGCTCTGCCACTGCTTAGACATTATTGTTTATTGGTACTCTAGCAGTGTGGCTGGCTGGCACAAAGAGTTTGGGAAGTGAGACTATCTCAGCAAGTGAGATATGAGGAAATTAATGTTTGAACATCAAGCTAGCCAAAGATTTATGTTTATGTGCCAAGCAGCCTGCAACACTGAAATTGTAAGACTGCACTGCTCTAATGATACACCGTTATGGATATACCTTCCTAGTAGATCCAGATAGGAGAAAGCTATTTGTGGAAAACAAACAAACATTTAACCTGAAGATAAATTATCAGGCTACTTTAGCAATAAAAAAGTAGACTACGTGAAACAAAATGAGATGTAAAATGATGAACACTTTAGTCAGACAGTTGATAGTATCCCCCTACTAAGATTTTCTCCGCTTAAACAAAAGTGAAAGCTATATTTTAAAGTTGTGAGATTACTGTTTACTGTGTGAAGGTGGTTTTTTTTAAGCCTGCAGTGAAATATAATTAAGTTGTTGAGGCAAAAAGAGGAAAAAGCAACCCCCCAATGTTTATTATGACCTAAAAGATTAATGTGGGCCACAAAATCTAAATGGAGTCCTTCAGCTTCACAACAATCTATAGTCGTAACAGGATATTGAATGGCAAGGTACTCAGAAATGAAGCAAGATAAATGTGATACATCATGAGAACAACTCCTACTGCCTGATCAGTAATCCTGAGGGCAGGATGCTATTATCCAGATCAAATGAAATATCTGAGAGCAGATTAACACCATCCTGAGTACTGCATGGGTCAATAGCAAAAAAATATTAGAGACACAAAGGAACCTACATTGAAATATTCTGTTGGAGCATCTTCTGCACAATTTACCTGAAAGGGCTATGCAAATAGGGACTTGTTCTAGAAATGTGTCTGTGTTAACCGAGAGCAGTAATTGGAATGCACGTTTCCACATGCACAGACAGTCTATTATATGCCTTGTTTGCTGAACTAAACCGCTTCTGAATAATGATTTGAAGATTATAGCGAAATGGAACAAAAACCCAACCAAGGGATGTTCTGTACAGTTCCTGGAGCTCAGAGCAGCTGTCATCATGACGTATGATTGTCAAGACTCTCAGCTACAGGCCTCTGGGGTTGTGCTGTAGATAGTCCCACTTCTGAACTGTTCACAGACATTGCTCATGAATCATTCCTTCTAACAGCAAGCTCAGGTGTTTGAATGCAGGCAGGATTGGAACCCACCCACTGTGAAAGAAGAGGGAGGTAGCAGCATGTTTGGGCAGACCCCAAGATATACAAAAACACATTGCTGTTTTTGTTGTTGTTTTTTTTAAAAAACCACACAAACACAAAAGGAAGGGCCACTGTATGAGAAATGAACATCAATCACATCCTTTCCAGATTATCCAGAGATTTGGGCTGGGCTGTCACCAATATGCTGATGACACTCAGCTCTATCTGCTGATGGATGGCCACACCGACTCAGCCCCGAACACACTGACCAGATGCTTAGAAGCTGTGGCTGGATGGTTTCGTGGGAGCCGATTGAAACTAAATCCTTCGAAGACAGAGGTATTATGGCTAGGTCGGGATGGCATGGGGATGAGGGACCAACTCCCTTCTCTTGCGGGGGCCCAATTAGTGCCATTGCCTTCCGTTAAGAGTTTGGGTGTAATCCTTGACGCCTCCTTTCCATGGAGGCGCAAGTTACAGCAACAGCCAAGGCGACATTTTTCCACCTTCGCCGCATCAAGCAGTTGGTCCCTTACCTTTCCCGCCCCGACCTGGCCACAGTGATCCATGCGACGGTCATCTCCAGGCTTGACTACTGTAATTCGCTCTATGCGGGGCTGCCCTTGAATCTGTCCCAGAAACTCCAGCAGGTGCAGAATGCTGCAGGGAGACTCCTCACGGGGTCTCTGCCATGGGAGCATATTCATCCAGTGCTTTTCAAGCTGCACTGGCTCCCGGTGGAGTACAGGATCAGATTTAAGGTGCTGCTTTTGACCTTTAAAGCCCTTCACAGCCTAGGACCCTCGTACCTACGGGACTGCCTCTCCTGGTATGCCCCACGGAGAGCCTCAAGGTCCATAAATAGCAACACCGGGCCCTAAGGAAGTTAGATTGACTTCAACCAGAGCCAGGGCCTTTTCAACTCTGGCTTCGGTCTGGTGGAACGTTCTGCCTCATGAGACCAGGGCCCTGCACAATCTGATTTCTTTCTGCAGGGCCTGTAAGACAGAGTTGTTCCGCCTGGCCTTTGGCTTGGAGCCAATTTGATTCCCTCCCTCCCTCTCTTTCTTTTTTCTTTTCCTTCTCCTGAGGCTACATTATAATGTTTCAATATTTTATTGTTGTATTTTTTAATTTTGTTTTTAAGTTGTAATCATTTAACTTGTTTTTATTATTGCTTGTAAGCCGCTCTGAGCCCGGCCTTGGCTGGGGAGGGCGGGGTATAAATAAAAAAATATTATTATTATTTCCTAGAGATAGAATGGTGGACTGGCGTGGGCAAGGAGTACTTCCACTGCAAAATTTTGGTGAGGATATCACCTGTGAAAATACGCTGTTCTCCTGCCAAGAAAGATGATTGCTCAATGAAATCACATGGAGATATCACAGGTTCTCCTCAAACTGGTCACCTATCCCACTCCATACAAATAGCCATTGTTTCTGTTGGATATAAATGGGTGGAAAGAACCACTGTGAGAAAGTGTGTAGCTGATCCTATCCCAGTTAATGTTCACATGAATGGACAGAGAAGAAACAGAAGACATATCAGTAATGCTTACTCTTTATTTAATTATTCTTGCTTAAGCACTCTGTATATGTCTCTCTATGTCTCCACCCAATTATGTACTTAGATATTTATACTGCTCTCCCCTCCCAAAAAATAATCCATGGTGGATGAAGAGGAATTTATAAGGTAGTGTGAAATGTGCAAACTTCAGATGCAAAAAGAGTGTGCACATCACATTATTCAAGGCGGCAAGCTAAAGCACACTTACTTGAGAATAAATCCCAATGGACGCAGCAGGATTTACTTCTGAGTAGGATCACACGGATCCTTTCCTTTTGTGTGTTGCATCAGGAGCACAACCCTGGCCCAGCAACCTGTCCCATTGTTACATGACGAGAAACTAAGCATGTCTAAAAAACTCTGCAAGGGACAACCTATCTATGTAGAAATGCATCCACATTTGTGTAAAACAAATATTTAAAATGCCGTGCTAATAAAACTCAGGGCATTTGGATCACCACGTTTGAGTAGCCCTTCCCAATGATTTTCAGAAATCACCGCACACGCTTAAGTCAGGGTCACATTTCTTTTTTAGTTATTGTGACCAACATATTTGTGAGCACTCTGAAATTAGCTAGCAGTTGCTAATAGACTGTACTTAACACAGCAAGCCTTTGACTGGAGTGGTGCTTTAACTTATACAAGGGCTTTTCACTGGAGAAAGGTTGAGAACCATTGATTAAAATACTTATTTTACTCCTTATACGCCCAAAGAGCTATTATTACCATGTGGCAGGAATAAATAGCCACCTCTCTCTGATGGAAAAATAAAATCTAGAATTATTGGAGATTTAGTTGACATTCATGCATTGCTGGGGGTTAGACTAGAAGACCCTCAGGGTCCCTTCCAGTTCTACAATTCTACGATTTTATGATCATTTGCAGCCATCAGAGATTGGGTAGCAGATTATTGGACTCCCCGTTTCAGCTCCACATTGTCATTAGGCATAAGGGCTGCTTGCTTCAGTACAGCTGGCTGGGAGATGCTGGAGAGAGGCAACATGGCCACAACATTTCAACTAAGTTAACAAAGAACTTGCAGTCTGCTGATGTTGAAGTATTGGTCCTGCCAGGTCAATAGCAAAAGCTGTTCAGCAACCCAGGGGACCAAAGCAAACTTTTCTGTATCTAATAAAATCTCCCAGTATATTTCTTTTGATGGCCACTAAAACTCATCAGCCAAGGGGCAGCAGGGGAGTAGCTTAAAATGCATTCATTGTTACCAAGAGATCCATCAGTTTCCAGAATTCATTTTTATGCCATACAAACATGATGACATCAGCGCCATTAATCTTTTCAGCTTGATACCCACTGTCTCCTGAAGATGCATGTCGACCTCCATTTTTCACTGTTACCAGTCATAGGGCAGCTGACACAGCCAAGATAATCCTGTATTCAGCGATACTGGGAGAATGAATGGATTTTGATGAATGTAATTTGCTATCTCAGTGACAAATGGCAAATGTGAAGAGAGGATATGCATGCAAATATTGCTGTGTTAAATAAGGCCTTGTGAAGGATAGTACTTGGGAACTATCCGATAGACAGTTTTACAACAAGCTCGTTTTTCAGAGGCGATCAGTCATCAATTCCCATTAAGTTATCATCCCACCTTTATTGTGACTCTCCATTGAGTACGATGGCGTCCCAGCACACAATTAAACCAATTTTCTAATTCAATAGGCTAACTTCTGGCACATTTCTCCTGCTTTACGACATCAATTGATCAGCACAACAAAGATTTAAAATGTTGCAGTATGTTCAGGAATCAATGCTGCTGTGACAGTAACAAACCTGGATTGTGAGTCTATATTAAAGAGATGCTTATACTGGGAGGGCATATGAATTTAGCATGGCAGTGGATGAGGCCTGGGTCATTCATGCATAGTCTCTCTCTCTCTCTCTCTCTCTCTCTCTCTCTCACACACACACACACACACACAATATCACCCCCTCTCTCCTTCATTCATCTGTCTTCTATCTTCCTTCCTTCCTTCCTTCCTTCCTTCCTTCCTTCCTTCCTTCCTTCCTTCCTTTCTCTCCCTGATCTATGGAAATTGCTCACAAAAGTACAGTCGTACCTTGGAAGTTGAACGGAATCTGTTCCGGAAGTCCATTCAACTTCCAAAATGTTCAGAAACCCAAACACAGCTTCTGATTGGCTGCAGGAAGCTCCTGCAGCCAATCGGAAGCCGCGGAAGCCCCATCGGAGGTTCGGGTTCCAAAGAACGTTCACATCCAGAACATTCACTTCCAGGTTTGCAGGGTTTGGGAGCCAAAACATCCAAGTAAGGCGTTCAGGATCCAAGGTACGACTGTAAATATATTTCAACGGGAACAGACTGGATTACTAATATTCCAGTGGTCCGTTTGAATCACCATAATTACAATGAAACAAACTATTAGAAAGACTGGTGTAGATTTCCCCTCCCCTTTCTAGCACTCCCCCACTACCTTTGAAACCTACCATGGCTTCCCTGGCCCCTATGAAACCTGCCAGCCAGCTAGACTTACTCCTTTCTATCCGTCACATTGTCTTGTGCTCTTTGTGGTTATCTCCTGAGTTCTGCAATCTGCCCCTTGAGAGCAGATGCCAGAGTATCTTCCAGCAGTCGCTCAGTTAGCCACATGCTAGACTGTGTCTTATCTGCCATGCTCTGTGGTCAGCCCTTTGAGCAACCATTTCTAAAACACATAGCTAAATGGTCATCAATTGATATTTTTCCTTTGGCTTTGATTGCTTCAAACATAATGTAAGATGTGGCACCTGCAGAAACAGGGTTGATGTGGACCAGGAGTACTACTCAAGGCCAACGTGGTTTTTGCCAGCTTCATTAACAATCTGCAGTTTGTGGAGTTGGGAGGGCATGCTCAAAACTGGATATTTACTATGCATGCAAGCGGCTGGGACACAGATGTCTGTTGGAATACGTACAAAATAGTCAAGGCCCAAAATAAATTTGCATTTCTGAAGACCTAGCCCAATCCTAAACCTGTTAATATTGCATCTTAATTTTCCAATTGATTAAAATAAAATCTTAAAGATGAGGGCTTTTTTTATAATGCTGTTATAAAAATTGAGGGAGGGAAATGTTTGCAACCACTTCATATAAAAGAACAAAAATACAGCATATGCCAAGGTTCATAGTACTCTATTTGTTCAACATAATAAAAATAAAGGCACAGTATAGAACCTAAATATATATTTATGATGTGCTTCCTTAAAAGAGTCTGTTTACCTGTGTTACACGACTTTAAAATATAATTGTATTTTCAGCCTTCCCCCATCAAATATCTCTTTTAATCTTTGATATGAAAAAAGGCAGATGTAATGCAAAGCCTCATGGCAATTCACCAAGAAGCTTCCTTTCCTTTGCTGGGGGCGGGGGGGGGGGGAGACGACACAACTCACTGCTATAGTATAGTTTCAACATTGCTACATATTTCTATCAAAATATGGAAGTGATTCAACATTTCATTCCAGTGATCCTGGTGCTGAAATGCAAAGAAACAAGAAATATAAAAGCTAAATTGTATTAAACTGAAGCTGGAAGAAACGGGAGCCTGGAATAGCAATTCAATGGACTTTGAGTTTTGTTTGCATACTTCATAATAACCAAAGAGGTAATTAAAAATAGACTGCTAATACATTTCGGAGTCATTGCTAACCCAAACAGAATGAGTTCCAACCTGGCTTGAAGCCAGGGCTGGCTGAAGACCTTTTGGCACCTGAGGCAAGCTACAAAATGGCACCCCACCAGAGAAGAAGAGGTGAGTGAAGATCTACATTAGGAATGGGGGTGGGTGGGTGTCAAATCAACCTTACCCAACAGCTGAAGTGGGAATCAAAGGTTGTTGTGGGGGTGTAAGGCCCAGGAGACCTAAAAGGGCAGCCCCTACCATTTCCTTCCCAGCAGTGCCTCCTATTCGCTTAGAGGCTGCATTGGGGAGCAGCAGGTAATGCATTTCTTGGAGGCTGGTTCTGCTGCCCCTGCTGTCTGAGGCAGTCGCCTCGTGGGTACACCCAACAGTTCTTCCCATGTGATAAACCGAACAACAGCACTGCAGATGCTTAATCCTTGCAGAGATGAACAGGTAGAAGAGGGGACAGGTACTAATCCTTCTGGCCCCACCTTTATCTAGACATCTGAGGTCTTTTGTCACCATCCACATAGAACATGTGGAGGCCAAAGGCAGAGCCAGCAGGCACAATCCTTCAGGTTAAATGCACACAGATTAAACATTTTCCATGGTTTAGATTTCCTTCCTTCCATCCATCCATCCATCCATCCATCCATCCATTGTCCCCCTCCCAATTTGTTCTTTGCCTTTCCCCTTTTCCTTTCTAATTTATCTCTCTCTTTCAGCTTCTGGTTCTCATTCCTCAGCTTAGCTGTGGTTTTCTCCCTTGCCACTCAGCACCCTTCCTGTGCCCCTGTGAGGCCCTGTCTGCTGCAGATGGGGCACAACTGTCAAAGAAATTCTTCTTGGCTTGACCTTCCCCTGACAAGGCCTGCCTGCGCTGATCTTATCTCTGGTATCGCTCTAGCCTGCAGCTGACACCCTACGGCTATGTGCAGAAGGTCCTCCAAAACAAAATCGTCCAGTAATTCAGCAAGTGGCACGAAACCACGTTGCCGGTGATGGAATGATTGTTTATCAGGACATTTCCATTATGTTAACATTACCCCAGCGTCTCCCTTCTAGTGTATATTTCATAGCTAGCTTCTCCAGACCTCCGTGTAGCGTTTGATGAAGAACATCCGGAGACGTGCTGATACAAGAAGTTATTAATTACCGTTTTCCTGCCTTGGTAATTAAAAATCATTAGGGGAAAATAAGGTGTCTGGTACCAAGGTTATGAGAGCAAGATATACAAGACATTAAAAATCACAGAACTGTCACACAAATGTTTTGTCGTAAGATACAAATTTATCATTCTGGTGGCAGGGTGCTGTGTTTTTAAAGGTGGTCACTCTAGCTCAGCAGTACCAGTGAAGATTTCATTACTTTTGCTCACATAGATGGCCCCCTGGAAATAATTCCTGTCCTTCTATATAAAAAACAATGTGTGGCTATTAGGAAAATTTACTTTACAAATCCAATTAAAGCTCATTAGCATGGGTTTACAACAGACAGACGGTAATCTTTACAGCTACCACAATCCCCATGAACTGACACCATTCTAAACAAAAAAATGATCTGCTTTGTGATCAATGGAGACAGAACAGACAGAATGATTTTCAACAGCACTGGAAACCAAAGCATAGCTTCTGAGAATGGGCTACCACTGTGTTTCTTTCAACTGAAAGAGCTTATGATCACTTACATGCCTTATGATATGAAACTTTCGTCATTCTCATTCTCACCCTGTCATTCTAATGCCCTGCGCAAGGACTACCACTTGCGCAACATGGTTCTGCGCTGTCTCCTGCCCCCATGCGCCCTCCAAAATTAGCTTGGGGGAGGGCAGGAGAACCCTGAAACAGCTTGCAGGGGCAGGAGAGGGGGATAGTTCCATCTGGCAAGACAAAATGTTTATGTTGATAGAATGATCAGAAAAGAATGAGGTTTAATTCCTTCTACTATTTGGAGTCTATGGTCAGCGGTAGAGCCGGCCGCCCGGGCACCCAGAGCGGCACACATGCCGTGCACCTGGGGGCGAGGCAATCCGCCCAGGGGGTGGGGTGATCGGCGCGGTGGCGGTCCACCTGGGGGGATGATCAGCGCGGCGGTGGACTGCCGGGGGTGATCAGTGCAGCGGCGGTCCGCCCAGGGGGGATTTTGTCACCCCCCTTGGATGAGACCTGGGGTGGACCACCCCCACTGTCCCCCTTCCTACGCCCCTGTCGATGGTGTAGTTACAAGAAAGTTGTAAGGATACCATGATTCCATTTCTTGGCAACGTTATCAAAATCATTCAGTTCACCAGATGTCCAACAGAAATCCTCTTTGGGTAGTAGTGCAAGGGACACTGGGCAAGAGTTGGGGACACAACCACAGTTTGTACATGCAGCTGTGGGTGTGGCCTCGATGTGAACCAGCCACCGAAACATGTTGGTGTGATTCATGCCACCTTGTTTGAGTGGGAGAAATGGTTCAAACTGGGGCTCTGATCCAGTTATGGGGGCTTTCTACATGATTCAAGAGGCTCATAGTACTCTACCACCACACAGATTCAGCGTCAATCCTAGTTGATGTATGGCAGCAGTAGCCAATGTGATAGACACAAGATGTTGTGGACTACAGCTTTCATAATTCCTGCCCACTGGTCAGGCTAGCTGGGACTAATGAGAACTGTAGTCCAGAAACATCTAGGGAGCACTATATCCTTGATATATGAACTAGTCTGCAATTTTGCATATTATTGTAGAGTGCTTGGGGAAATGCTAGTCTTTTTTCAGAGTTCTAAATTGACTCAGTGATCACTGCGCCATGTTATATTGACTTTCATTTCTGACAACATATTGTGCATTTTTGGTTTTTTAAAAAAACATGGACACGAATCGCGGCTCAGAAAGAGATTTGCAAACAATCCCGAAGTGCTTTCTCAACGGCTGCTATGCTTTCAGAAAATCTGTTGTGTACTGAAAAGTTCCCTTATCTGTTATGCATATGAGCTGTTATGCACACAGGCATTAAGTTTGACTGCAATATTTACATTTTTTCAATACACTCACTTATTTGTGCCAAACCATTTTCTGTACCCCTCATCAAATCCTGCAATGTCACCATTTGCAAATGGCCAAATACATATGCACAAGAATGGGCGAAATTTCAAGACCAACCAAGATAACCACGTGTGAGTAAGACAGTTACTCAGCTTTAAAACTACATAATCAATTATCTAAATAGAGGTGTGAGGAAAGGTTGTTGTTGTTGTTGTTGTTGTTGTTGTTGTACCTTTACTTTCAAGTAGCTCAATAAGAACAGGATTCCTGGTTAGATGGGTCTTTGGCTTGATCCAGCATGACTATTCTTATGATCAAACAGTGGAAAAGAGTGATGTATAGAAATGCACGTGGAGCTAAGTGTATTTCAGGTTTGGTTTTTTGGTGTGTGATTTTTTGTAAGATTTGGCTGGGAAAATGGAACTGAAAATCAAGATCCTCCTGCAGGTTGTGCCTACAATCAATTTAAATGCGGATGTTCTCTGGAGGGGACTGATAAATCCTTATGAGAAGGAGTTTGCATTTAGAGTGCAAAACTAAGATAATACTGAGAAATACACTGCACAACTGACTAGGTTTAAAATTTCAGGGCTGTCACATCACAATTATAAAAAAAACCCTTAAGATAAATGCCCAGAATCATCAAAAAGGCTACAAAACCAAGTCTTGTCCTTTAAAAGCATCAAAATACATTATATGTGTTTCTCAGCAGTCATCAAGGAGTCATTAAGGAGAAAAACACTTTAATTAAAGTCTATGTTTTCACGTGAGTTTGAGGGCTGGGGTTTTAAGGGAAAAATTGACATAATATACTTTCTGTTTTTTTAAAAAAGCACCAGGCTCCCATTATATAAATGTCAAATTTATGCCAGTTATCTCTTTCTGAGGAGGGGAGAGAAATATCTCCAAAGGTTTAGCTTAAAATTAATTTTAATAGATGGTAATAAAACGACAGCTTTCCAAAAGCAGCCAACATATGTTCCATCATTTTAGTTACTATTATATTTCTAAAATATTAGGTACAGCAGCCCTGCAAAATTCATCTTCTAGACCTAGTTTTCCTTCTTCATTTGGAATATTAAAGACTGCTGTCAGTGAGGTATTTTTTTCTTTTTTAATACTTGCATTTCTAGTTTCTGCCACAGGTCACAGCTGAAAAACAGCACAAGAAAATAGGCATTGATTTACATTTATTAGAGAGATAGAAAAGCAGATATCCCATTTGCATTTCCGCTGTTTGCTGCTGACATGCCATCCATCCATCCATCTATTCATTATCAAGGTAGACAGTGCCCAAAAATACCAAGTTGTTGATCAAGTGGAAATTTATAGCATTAGCATGGGGAGTGGGGCGGAATGGCGGGGAGGGGGAAAGCATCAAATTCTCAAAGGCACGGCTGCATACAAAATATATATCACTTCCTATTGACAAAATGTCTATGCTAAATGCACAAAATGGGAACTTCACTTCTTTCATTAATTCATGAAAATTTGCTTAACCTCCTGAAAAATCTGAATGCGAAGCACAACCATTTTTATTCACAGGGGCTTACTATAAAAGTCATAAAGAAGCCCCATCATATGTGACAGGTTCCTAGCATGCTATTTGCCATTTCCAAAGCCTGCATAAGCCAGAGGTTTGCTAGCTGTAAAGTATTTTTTCTCAATAATAATCCAACTCTCTCATTCAGTGCTGTATGCCTGACCACAGAAGTCCTACATTGTTAATATAATTTAAATATGGGTAACAAGTAGGCTTATCCAGTTTTGTCACACTGAACCTTCCCAATTGTGTGTTCAGAAGCTACAGTGCAAAATGGATGTGCGAAGGAATACCACATTAGCTTCCTGGTTTCCACTGTAGCATGCAAAACAGGATCACACACACACACACACACACACACACACACACACCGTATTTTTCGCTCTATAAGACGCACCAGACCACAAGACGCACCTGGTTTTTGGAGGAGGAAAACAGGAAAAAAAATATTCTGAATCTCAGAAGCCAGAACAGCAAGAGGGATCGCTACGCAGTGAAAGCAGCAATCCCTCTTGCTGTTCTGGCTTCTGGGATAGCTGCGCAGCCTGCATTCGCTCCATAAGACGCACACACATTTCCCCATACTTTTTAAGATGGAAAAAGTGAGTCTTATAGAGCAAAAAATACGGTATATATCCCATTGCTCGGTCCCTGCTCCTGCCAACTTAGCAGGTCGAAAGCACGTAAAGTGCAAGTAGATAAATAGGTACCGCTCTGGCGGGAAGGTAAACGACGTTTCCGTGTGCTGCTCTGGTTTGCCAGAAGCAGCTTAGGTCATGCTGGCCACATGACCTGGAAGCTGTACGCCGGCTCCCTCAGCCAATAAAGCGAGATGAGCGCCGCAACCCCAGAGTCGCCCGCAACTGGACCTAACAATCAGGGGTCCCTTTACCTTTACCTTAACTATATAGAACACATTTTGGGGCTTTAGATCAATAACCAAATGATAGATCTTATTCTAATTGCCCTCGCTAAAAACCTTGCAGTTTTTGCTAACACCTGTTCATCTTGATCTGCCAAAAGAAAGGACACTGTAGCGATGGCTGAGTGACCTGGCATGGACAATAATAGAGGGGTAATAACCTCACTCCTCAAATCTTTATAAAGAGTGCAAGCCAGAAGTACATGAACCACTGATATACGGTATGAAGTTGTAGCCCTGGAACACATTCCCCACCCCAACAAAAAAACCAATTGGAATCAATGCAGTAATGTAAGTTTATGAAATAATCATCATCATCATATGGTAGTATTCTTGTATTCAGTTACTACCAAAACGGAAATTAATCCTCTGTTTTAATTAATTGCTGTTTATAAGTATACCTCACTGTTTCAAAGTCTGCAGATCTCATTTAGAAAAAGCAATAACCGGTCTATTAAACCCAGCTTTACTGCACAGTGGACTGCTACTTCAGGCTCTTAGTTGGACTGGGTGCCCTCCATCACAGTGACTGTTTACCATGAGAGGCAAATGGGAAGAGGGTAAATAAGAATAGCCATGCTAGATCAGGTCAAGGCCCATCTGGTCTGACAACTTGTTCTCACACTGGCCAACCAGATGCCTCTGAGAAGGCCACAGGCAGGATACTCCCACAGTGCTTTGCCACAGGGAAAGTGGCAAAGAGACCATCATCCTAGATAAGTAGGGAGCTGCCTATTCTGGCTAATTATCCTCCATGCATGGGAGAGGGCTTTTCTGTATGCAAGTTGAGTATTTTAAAAATTTTGGACTTCTTCCTCAGCTTTCTCACAACATATTTTCAGGACAGCAAATGGAGAAGAAAATTTGAGGTAAAGATGCCAAAATAACTGCAAAACCAAACATTGTTTAATAAAATAACTCTTTTCACTCTGTGCCAAATTTCAAAGCCAAGTGTTTTTAAATCCACAACAAAAGGAGAAGCCTCTAGATGATGAATTTTGCGAAAGAAGAAAAGGACAAAAATCTATAAATTGAAGCACTAGGAACTCAAGAATAATGTATCTTGCTCATCCTGCTGAGTAATGAAATACTACTTAATGGGAAAGGTAGGATTCATCATGCACGTTGATGATGCTATATAAATCACAAATCTCATCACTGGGTCAGAATAATCAGGTAGATTTTTAAATTTCCCAATCAACTGACACGATCTGTCAGATAATACCGCCTTGTTAGCAAGGAAACGTTTTGTCAATTAACCAATATCTATGACATAAGACCTCTTAAAGCAATTATGTGTTTTAAACTATATCTGTAGAAATTTAATATATCACAGTAAGACATAGCTCTCTCTTTCCATTTCAGATGGAGTAGATCAGAACTCCTTTCTTCCACTTTATTGGGGAAGAAAAATGCTACTGCTTCCCTCTTGCATTGGGCAAATCCTATCTAGCTTTCTCTGATGACCCTTTTCAGAATGTGTTAGCCTCATTCGATGCAAACACAACGTGCTGCGTCACCTTCAGCAGTATGCATGGCGTGGGTTTACTTCAACGGGTCAGAGAGGGCGAATGTGCAACTTGTGCACACATCAGAAACATCTCAACCATACAAGGTCCCCTTGGACATTACAGTGGTCATGTAATGCACCAGGAGGGGTCTTCAAACTGAGCTCCCAGAAGCCTTACCTCCTGAACCACCAGCTCTCTGTACCTTCTAGAAAATGGCAAACGCCCCAGGCTGGCACAGGATAGTTTTATCATTTACCTATTGGGAAGTACACTGGACAGTTGAAAACACCACTGGGTGGCATCTTACCTTGGAATTAGAGCTTCACAAGCACCACGATTAGTGATAGACCACATCTCACTCTTCCCTTGGCCTCTTCCCCTGGGTTTGCTTTACTCATTAATTGTTCCAGGAACCAAGGAACTGCTGTCTGCGGCCAGGAGGTGAACAGGAAAGCAGGCAAGATCCTCTCACCATCTACAGCTACTCCTTTTCTCCTGCTAGTCTTGCACCTGCTGAGCCTCTCGCCATCAAGCAAGCCAGTCCAAGCAGCTGAGAGCAGCAGGAGTTGCTCATCACCCCTGCAGCCTATCAACATCTCCTGGCTGCAATACCACTGCCTCTGGAGTTCACCTGCTGCCTCTCAAATTTTAAGTAAAATAATACAATATATTATGTTTTATTTTAGTTTTGTTTGAAAGCGGTCTGCTACCAGGACTATTACAGAAAATGATGCACAAGGCTGGACATGCATATCGGCAATTTTGGCTGAAGATGGCCAACTAGAACTAGATTTAAGAACTCAAAGCTCTTTAACAAGTCAGTTTAACTTGAGACAAAATACTAGCATTACTGAAATGGGCCTTCTAAATGTCTACTGCTAAACAAATTCTTTAAGAAACTTTTAAGAAACACTCTTTCAGAGAAACTGGAATGTGTTCACTGGTGAAATAGGACCATGCTGTAAGATGATTTTTTTTAAGAAACCACATCTTAAGATTAACTATTTCATTATTTCATTCAAGTTGCATGTATTTAAAAGATCCCATCTGCCTTAATTCAGAGCAATTTGGAATGTAAAATGCTTTTTAATTTGTCTTTTATGTGTGCTGTTTTTCACGCAGCAGAATATGGGCAGCTCATCAAAAGAGAGCAGAGAGGCTAAATTTTATCTCAATGTTATTGTTCTATGGCTGCAGTGGGCAATCTCATTTCATCAAGGCACAATTACAGTAAAGTTATCTATGTAGATGTAAAAGCATTGCTAAAAGATAATGAAATGAAATGAACTAAAAGAAGTCCACCCCCCCACACACACCATACAAATCACACTAACTTAAGTCATACTGAGCAAGTAAAGTGGAAACCGGGGTGGAGTTGGGAAAGGGAGAACAGTGGAAAGGATAATGAAAATGAATGAGACAACAGTCGGAAATGGCTGATTAACACTTTTAAATGATTTTCTACACTTTTGATGAGTGTATAATTAAAGGATTTGGAACACTAAAACCTGGAGGCTCATGCAACGCTGTGCTAAATGGGATCAGTACAAAAGGGATGAGCTAGGGAGACCTTCTGAGGCAGAGTGAACTGCTGCCTTCTAAGACAATCATTACTGATTGCCTTCAGCCCACCCTCTCTGTGAGAACGAAACTACTAATTTAGATAAATCAGAAACAAAAGCTCTCATTAAAACGCTAAAACCATTTCTTGCTAAGTCAACAGCCATCATGGTGGTTCATGGGGGATCGCCACCCTCAACCTATGAACTATCAAACTAGTTGTGGACAAGCACAGCCACTTGCAAGTGAATAACAGGCCGATTTGGGTGCTGTTTAGTATGTCAGATTTCAGTGAGTTTGTTCAAATTATTTATTTTTTTAGATGCAAATGTACTTAAGAGACCAACACATCAGGTGCTCAAATGAATGCATGACAGCACAAATTATGTAAGGGGCGCATGCATCCTGCTCCCAGCACATTCCTGTACATCCTGGCCCTGTCTGCTCCACCCCTTGCCTTCCTATGTTGAGTGGAAGGAACAGCAGGGAGATGCCAAGTGCAGTCAATTGAATCCTGATTATGCAGGGGTCCAAGCATGTTCAGCTCAATGCACCCAGAACCTCTCTTCAAACCTTTGTGCGAGTGCTAGTGCCCACCATCCCATTCCCCTTATACAGTTGGTGCCCTCACATGATCTTTTGAATGCCAGAATAGAACATTCGTTTGAATGACTATTGGCTTCCTTGTACAGTGGTACCTCGGGTTACATACGCTTCAGGTTACAGACTCCGTTAACCCAGAAATAGTACCTCGGGTTAAGAACTTTGCTTCAGGATGAGAACAGAAATCATGCTCCGGCGGCACGGCAGCAGCAGGAGGCCCCATTAGCTAAAGTGGTGCTTCAGGTTAAGAACAGTTTCAGTTTAAGAACGGACCTCCGGAACGAATTAAGTACTTAACCCGAGGTACCACTGTAAGTCTATCCTGATCTAACTAAACATAAATTCTTGTGTGTTTGGGTTCTACAATCCTGTAAGCTTTCCTGATTAAGCAAGCAGGGCAGAGCTTTCCAAACTTTTCATGTTTGTGACACACTTTTTCAGACACGCACCATTTCTGAACACAGTAATTCAGTTTTACTTGCAAACCAGAGGTTAACCTTTCCATCCCCGGGAGGAGCGTGGGGTGCGTTCGCACAACACACCCATGCACTGCAGCTGACACACTAACATGTCACAACACACAGTTTGGAAAGCTCCGAAGTAGGGGATAGTTGAGGGCAAGCTTTGGCACCAGAAATCATTGGACAGCTTACAAGGCCCAAGATCACTGGCCATTGCTGACCCCTCCCCCAGTTTTTTTCCTTCGTCCAGCATTTCCAAGCTGCACCAGGCACTTGGATCTAGCTACCATTTTAATTTCCCACAATGCCCTTGAACAAGCGCTGCTCTGTGGCAATGTAGGAAATTGAAAGGGTGGCTAAACTCAGCCACTCAGCACTGCTTGAAGCCTGTCAGAGCCCACTGAGAAGAGAAGAGAGTGTGGCCCAGTGGGCATTTTCCCCAGGGCCTCCCCCTTAAACCTGGAGCTAGCCTTGGAATAGTTCTGAATATACAGGGTATATACTGAGGATTGTTACGTATTCCACACAAATGGTACAGATGCTGTTCAATGCACTATAATGGACGTACACACAATAAGCCACATGATGTCAGAAATGGTCCACTGTATAACAGCCAAAAGAGCCACAGTTTTCCCACAAGAAAAATACAAATACTGACTGAACCCAAGCCAAAACCATTTCTCATTGAAATGCAAGAAGGTTATACATGGGCAGTGTTCCCTGAATCTGTTTCTGATTTGGTGAAGAGATTGCTCCGAGGCATATTATCTGTAACAGAATTGGACCTTTTACAAAGCAATGGCTGTGGTCTAGCCTCAGCTTTAGCTGCTAACCCATGCACACTTAAAAGTTACACCATTTCTTTTGCACAGACTGCAGTTTAGAATAACTTGCCATTTCAGTTGTTAGACTAATACTGGACAGCAGGATCACATCCAAGGAGCAATTCCAGAAGTACTTCTGGGTGCTATAGATAAATGCATAATTCCATGGGCATATCATCGAAATGAACAACAACAAAACAACCCTCGAAAAATTAGGGGCAGGAGAGTTTTGAGACTGATATCATACGAGGCTAAGTATGATTCTTTACTCAACTAACCGTAACAGGATTCCTCAGTCAGGAAGCTGGAACAGGCCCCCTAAATCCAGGTGGCTAAAGAACTTAATCAGACTGCCATGTCAGAAGGTTTGAGGGAAGGGAAAATAGCAGGACTATATTTGCTAATTTGCAGTTTAAACTGGTCAAAAGCACACTGTATGTTCTCTTGAGGCCTTGCAGCATGAAAGCACCTTGAGAAATCAGGAACTAAGCATAATTTGCATGATTCGGCTTTCACACAAAAAGTACTGGCTATGCATGAATTAAGGCTCAGATAATGCAAAGAAGTGTTCTATGGTTGAAATCTGAAGCAGGCAGGATGGCCAGACCTGCTCAGACGCTTTGAACAAGCTACTCATGAAAGCTGTCAGGAAGGAAAGCTACTACTGACCTTTCCTTACACTTAGATCTGACCATATGAGATCCTTTGCCTATAGGAAGAGCCTGTTCTGAAGTCAGGTCTGAGAGAGCTTGGGTAGTGTGCAAGCTCAAGGAGAAATCGTCTTCTAAAAATCCAAAGAATGACCAGTATTGGCTTGGCATTCTTTCTTGGCTGCAAAATCAAAGAGCACAGCAGATCTTGGGTGTCTGACTCCATCTCCTTGCCACTGAGGGAATCTGTTCATCTTCTTTAGCTTCTTCTGGGTTAAAATGCTCAGCCACCAGGCTAAAACAGAGGGGCAACAAATGATCTTCACAGGAGAGGCACAACTTGTTTTGCAGGTGCTTTTCTGTTAGTTGTGGACCGGTAAATGCCTTACATGCTTAAGTAAACAGATTAATATGTGAACTTAGTGCTACACTGTTCTGTCTCTGTTCAACCACAATCTGAACAAACCTAGAGCTACAGTAATTGGCTCAAGGAAGGCAGTTCACTGTTAGATAACTATATGCCATATTCCAAGCTTTAAGTGACAGGACTTCTTCAACAAAAGGACAAGGAACACAAGCAGTGGATACTGAATGAGAAGAGTCAACATTGCCCGGGGTGCGTGCACAGGGAGACTGTCTAATGAGAAATGAATAAAGCTGCTTATTCAGTGTAAATGCCAAAATTGTGTTATTGCTTAGATTTCTGCTACAGCAGAAATTGACAGAGAAGAGAAATGCTGCCAGACTTCAAGATGGGCTTATTCGACACGGCCAATCCTTTACATTCTGCTATAATATCCTCTGCCGTTGTCATTTCACAAAATAAGTTGCTTCCATCCATCTGCAGGCAGCTGAGATGTTACATTGTGCAGCAAGTCGAAGCTGTAATTCTTATAGGCAATGAAGCCCAGGGATGCAGATTGCCTTGTATGGCAGGCCATGTGTTGAGCAGGTGGCAACATGCTCTTTTCCATGCCATCACAAACTCATTTCCTTCTCACCAAACCATTTTGGGGGAGGGCAGAAGAGAGTGGAACAAAATGACTGAAAGGGTTTTTTTGGGGGGAAGGTAGTATTGCTAAAAAGAACTGGACCAGTTCTCTTTGAAGAAAAGTCTGTGCTAAATAAAATAAAATGCAAATTTAATCCTGTTCCGGAACTGAAAACTTTCCTGGGACAAATCCGTATGTAAGCGATTGTCATATAATGTGCCTGTTTGAAATATTTTCTTCTCTGAATGTGGAGCTGGGGTTCCAAACACAGAGTGCAAAACAGAAGATCTTCTTGATCAGGTCATGTATTTGACCCCAACTAGAAGGGAGTTCTGCAAAACTGGGTTCACAATACTGAACACACGACTCCTGGTGGATATAAAACATGCATCTGAGGCACGGGGTGTCACTAACAGTGGCAGATCTCAGTGATCAAGCAGAAATATAAGGGAACATGGGCAATTATGTATGTGTAAGAATCAGATTTTGGATCAGGCCTTTCCCCTTTCTATTCCACAGTGCCAAAAGGCAGGCACAGTGCCTTTTGATGACAGCTGTAGTGTAACGGTCATTCCACAGCACTGGAGAAATTACTTCTCATTTTATGCATTTGAAAGGTCAAACACTAAATGAGCACAGTGAACAACCAATTATGGTTGCTGCAGAAACCTGAAGGGTTCTTCTGCAGTCTTCATTTAGCTCACTGTGATAACAAACAATGTCAAAGTTATAGGGGCTTCTTCAGATGAGAATTTACAGGAAAGTTCATAATAGCTTAGACCTTTCTCTCTATTAGGAGCATCAACTGATTAAAGTCATTTATTGCTTAGAATACCATCTTAAACACATAGTTGCAAATGCAATCTACTTCTTTTTCCAAAATGAAGGCCAGCAGTTTGGATAGAGGCTCACTTGCAGGTCAGGGATGGGGAGGAAATGAGCCCTCTATGTTACAATTTTTAAAAAAAGTGAATCTCACTTAATAGAGGCAATTTCAATGGGAAAAATATTTCCACTCCATAATTGACTATATTTGGTCCTCTAAAGGGGGCATGTACTTGGATCACGAACAGTCTGTTTACAGCTATCACCACCAAATCTCAACGTTCTGTATGAAAAGAGATCCCTTGTATAACTAAGTTTATGAAATAAAAATCTCCAGCCTAGCACAAAGACTTGGACATTTCATTTTGCAGAACAAACTGTAGGAGTGGCAATAGATCAGGCTTCCTCAACCTCGGCCCTCCAGATGTTTTTGGCCTACAACTCCCATGATTCCCTAGCTAGCAGGACCAGTGGTCAGGAATGATGGGAACTGTAGTCTCAAAACATCTGGAGGGCTGAGGTTGAGGAAGCCTGCAATAGATGCTCCTGTTCAAGTGTTGCAGCAGCACCATGACTCACTTGCATCCTTCTGGGGGATACTAAGGGTGCCAAGGTTTGCAATTACCTGCTCCAGAATACAAAATTGGCCAGCTCATAATGTTCAGATGCATTTCAAATTGTGTGTCATTTCCCCAAGAACATAAAATAAAGATTCTGCACATGAGCCCATGTTCTGGGTTCTTTGTGCAAAAGTATGCTAAAAAATATGTTCAGTGAGGGAGAGCCTTTCATTAAACAGCTAAGCACATCACACAAACACTGAGTACATGGGTTCTCCAGAGCCTTAAATAATCACCCTTTAAGGGTGCAACTGAAATAAAAATCCTTACACCCTAAGCATATTTACTCAAAGGTATTACTTACCTCAATTAGCTTTATTTCCTAACAAGTCTGTTTAGGATTGAAAGTCAAAGGCTGCTCAGCCACACAGTGCCTGAGCCTTTGTTGCATCATTCATTTGAGAAACAACAGGCAAGAAGAAAAAGAAGAGAAAGCAGGAAATCTGATCTCAAGTGGTGATGGGCTCAGATCATAACTGGGTCATAAATTGGGAGCACCATTCTAGAACACGTAAAAAAAAAGCATTCTTTTTGCAGTGTTTTGCAACCATGCAGGTGCAAAATTAGCACACATTCACTCATTACACTTGTTTTAATGTTAATTATGAACAAAATAAGAATTTCAGAGCGAGGAAAGCTTGCAAGACAACCAAATATTGCACAGAAGATTCACATTTTCCTTGAAAAGTTGGATTGTAGGGAAGTGACCTATAGGATATAGTCCTTACACCCCAAACCCCATTTAAGTCCCTGAGCACTAGTTGGCTAAGGGTGCTTGTACCTGTATCCTACATTTGTTGGCCCCATAATTGATTGACTGACATCATATATATATCACATGTTCAGCAACAAATGCCCTCAGGGTAGCAAGTAAGTCATATTAAAACCAATTTAACTATTAAAAATAAGAAAATATATAGAAAGATGGCATACAACATTAAAATAAAGGCAGCAAGACTCAGGAGTTGGTGAAACAAGTCAGTGTTAGGCCTGAGAAAAGAAAACAAGAGCCTCAAGAACATAAGAAGTGCCTGATTGGACCAGACCAATGGCCCATCTAGTCCAACATCCTGTTCTCAGAGTGACCAACCAAATGCCTGTTGGAAACCCATAAGCAGCATCCAAGCTCAAGAGTGTGATGGCCTGGGGCTTGGAACCAGAGGAGACTCAGTCTGCACCGGATCCTTTGCCTCAGGCATCATCTGAACCAAGTCTGGGGTCTGATCCTTAAGAGTCCCAGTCTGCACAGGTTCCCCTGCAACAAACACCAGCTGGGCCGAGTCAGGGGCCTGAGCCTGCCCTGGCTCCAGATGCAGGGATTACCTCGTTGCCTTCAGCTGGGCAATCACTTACAGCTGCCCCACTATTGGTTTGTTCAGGGGAGGCTGAGGCAGCCCCTGGGTCTAGTAACCCACCAATGTCTCCCGAGCTGCAAAGACTAAGGTCTGAGAGAAGGAGAGATGTGAGTACTTGCAGGAGTGCTCGCCTTTGGGCAGAACAGGGAGGTGAGTCACCGGGGGATCAGGACCAGACGTTACCCCGACAAAGATAAAAGGCTATCGGACCCGCCCCAGGTTGCGGAAGCAACATTGCTGTATGCCAGTCCTTGCCTGGTTTCCTGCCTCATGTCCTGCCCTGGCCCTGTCAGACTGATTCCCAGCGGAACCTTTGGATTCTGGACTGGTCCTGGACCGCGTTTCATGGGTTACCCCCGGGCCCAGCACAAAGAGCACTCTGCCTTTCTGTGGGTTACAGCAACTGGCATTTGGAAGCATTGCTTCTTCCATCTGTGGAGCATAGCTGTCAACTTTTCCCTTTTCTTGCGAGGAATCCTATTTGGAATAAGGGAATTTCCTTTAAAAAAAGGGGAACCTTGACAGCTATGCTGTGGAGGCAGAGAACAGCCTTCACAGCAAGTAGCCCCTGACAGACTTCTCTTCATGAATTTATCTAATCCTCTTTTGGCGGCCATCACTGCCTCCTGGGGGAGCAGTTTCCCTAGTTGAACCATGTGCTGCCTGAAGAAGTATTTTCCTTTATCTGTCCTGAATCTTCCAACATTCAGTGAGGGGAGAGACTCCATCAGGCAAGGCCTCCTTCCACCTGCCTTGCCCCACCCTCCGGCCCTAGGAGTCCTCATAAGGGAGCTGTTCCTGTAGGAAGAACTGTGAGGGGAGAGACTCCATCAGGCAAGGCCTCCTTTCACCTGCCTTGCTCTACCCTCTGCTTCTCAGTGTGTATTGTATTGTTTTATGTACTGTGGCTTGCCGCTGTTTTATTGATTATAGTTTAGATATTATTGTAACTGTTGAGTGGATTTCTGCTTAACTTTTATATGTTGATATTATTATTTTATACTATTCTAATGATTGTTGAATGTTACTTTTGTGATTGAGGTTGCCTATTTTAAAGTTATGTTTTATTATCACATTTTTGTATTTCATTATAAGATGTACATTTTTTGTTTCTTCAGCTTGTAAACCACCTTGCGTATTGTAAGGTAGAAAGGCGGTATACAAATTAAAAATGGTGATGAATGATGATGATGAACATTCAGGTTCACTGGAAGTCCACTAATTCTTGTGTTATAACATACTTTTCTCACTCCACTTTCTCTATACCATGCATAATTTTATCAACTCTACCATGTCACCTCTTGTTTGCCATTCTGCTAAACTAAAAAGTCCCTAGCGCTGCGGCCTTTCTTCATAGGGGAGTTATTCCACCCCCTTGAAAATTTTGGTTACCCTTTTCTGAAACTTTCCAACTCCTACAACATCTACAAGGTCTCTTTGCCCCCCCCCCATAAAATATTGGAGGGGACTGCCTTCAAGTTAACAGCCATTGCCATTCAAATGGTGTGTGCACACTGCGGCTGATTATGCAGGGCAATGCTTACCTGGGCGCCTTCAATATTTTATTCAAGTTGGCACACTTGATTCTAAATGTGGTTGTGCCATAGATGTGTATAACAGCATTATGATATTGGCAATTTTATTTTCAGTGCCTATCCTAATGATCTCTAGCCTTGCATTGAAAAGACATAGGAGAAGATGCCAGGTGAGTCTCCCTGGGGAAAAACATCTAATAATTCATGCCAAATAAAGGCTTTCTCTGCAATTGCCAGCTGTCTGCCTTTTACTGGGAGTATTGCAGGAACATGTGGTCCTTCTGTAGAAGTTGTTCCTACACAGAACCCTGGTGCTCAGCTGTTGGAGGTGAGGACTGGGGGAAGTTGGTTCAGTCCCCAGCACCTTTCCCCTGCAAGGATCCTACTCAGACCTTCCCCCACATCTAACAAACAGAAGGATGCTTTGGTCGGACAATTAGAAGGGAGGAAAACGGAAGAAAACACACTGAAGTAAGCCAGCGAAAATACATCTCAAAGGCTTTCAGCACTTTGCAACCGCTCTTTTGTACACAAAATAGCTGAACACTTAGTTGAGCTCTTAATTGAAAAGGTGGCCATTAACCATTCTGCTGAGCATAAGTACTGCCATCCCCCTTAGCGTCTGCCTTTCACATCCCTTCTTAGAGGAGGAACAAGATTCACAAATCCTGGCATCTGTTGTGCACCAGGAGTGGTACAGAGGTAGCTTAATGAGTTCTGTGCCCTGGCAGAGCCCTAAAACAAACAGCAAGAGGTACTTCAGAAACACTAGACGGATTCTTGTCTTTATGACAGGTTTGTCTGGAGAGCACTAAACGGAGAGGTTCGAGGCAGTTTCTGTGGTTTAAATTTGCTTCTTAGTAAACCCACAAGCCACAGAAGGCCACCTCTCAAATTCCTCTTTAACTTTCGCCCACACTATCATGCCATGTCAGCTGAGTCTCCTTATTCCCCATGCACACACTTGCGGCTGTACCCTTCTTACCTCTGGCGGCCACCAAAGGAATGGCTATTCTCTTATCATTTATGTTTATTCTATACTTTGACCGTTATGCCTCAGCCATGCAAATAAAAAACTGGATTTTTAATTGAGACAATATAGGTTCATTACACCAGGGATTCAGCAACGGTCTCAGGTTTAGTCACTAAAATGGCGGCCTTTTCCTGGGCATCCGGGAGCTTCCCATATCCTGCTAAAGGAAGAAGAGGAATCCACCCAGCCCTGGTTTCATTTGATTAAAAACCTTCTGCACAGACAACACCCTCACAGTCTCAGTGATGGCACTAAAGATTTCCTGCCAAGCCCGATGTCTAAGACATATTGGAGAACCGACTTGAAATGAATCAAAGACAAGACAAAAGAAATGTCAGAGCAACGCTTTACACATTTATCCCTTTCCAAATTAAGCATTCACAACCAACAAGGATGCTAATTTGTACAATCACTCAGGGTAGCTTTAAATTACTCATTTCAAATGTAAACATAAATTAAAACAGAATGTGATTTGCATTTTTAGTTTTGGTATGAAAACTGAATCTTTATTTTCCGGTACTTAGGGCAACGTCTTCCCTCTCCACCCCACCATCAAATACTTCTTCATCTCATTTTCTTTTACAGAAGTGTGTAGAACAATTGAAACACCAGGAAGGAAAACAGGATAACAATAGTAAGGAACTATACAGTTAAAAAGAACAATACAGTCGTACCTTGGTTTTCGAACAGCTTAGTTCTTGAAGGTTTTGGCTCCCAAACGCCGCAAACCTGGAAGTGACTGTTCCGGTTTGCGAACTATTTTTTGGAAGCCGAATGTCCGAAAGGGCTTCCATGGCTTCCGATTGGCTGCAGGAGCTTTTCAAACGTTTTGGAAGTTGAATGGGCTTCCGGAACAGATTCCGTTCAACTTCCAAGGCACGACTGTACATTGGAAATACAACATCATTCATTCAATAGGAGAGAGCACCACAGGGCTACAAGGAGAACAATACGTAACCTACACTTGGCATCATTGATGGCCATGGTCTCAAACTAAGTGTCTCCAAAAGTTGAGCCATGAAACAGGAGGTCAGACCTGGCTATCCATTTGACCAATAAACACCAGAAGAGGCCACCCAAAACTTTCAAATAAATCAGTCTTGGGTATGATCCTTAAACCAGCAAAGCTGTTCTGGAACAACTTCTGATACCCATTTTGACCAACTAGAATTCCAACTCCCTTCAGATTTATGCATCATTCGAGTTTTACTGAAATCTTCTTTACGATGTTTCTTATGTCTTCTTGCTTTGGTTTCTAACTGTTGCCTGCTCAAGGAGTTATAATAAGGTAAGCCTCTATTGCCTCTCACAAGGTTCCTAACCATCAAGGATTTTGCATCTGGACATAACATAGCCTTTCATAAGACTGAACTATAACAAGCACTCTTTACTGCCAGCCTTGCTCATTTTAAAACTCCAGTATGAGATCTGACCTTGTATTATTTCTGAGAAGGTACTGGAAGAAATTAACGCCTACTTTTTTCTTGCTTGTTTTGCCTAACTGTGTCAGCTGTTCCTTTCAGAAAAGAAAGACCTTAGTGGTGTTTTGACCTCCAGCAGGTATAACCTTTTGAGGGTTGTCAAAAGAGAAGACCCCCTAATAGTGAAGATTTGTGGTTCCAAAGACAAGTATGACTGTGTGAGCTTGCTGTGCCCTTTAATCTGCGCTGTGATAGATGCAGAAGAGAAGATGATTAGTTTCAAGTATAGGTCAGCTGCTCGCCTTAAGACAGGAAAAGAAAGAAAGTGCCATGGCTAAGGTGGTGGGGGGGTGGATCTGGAATTTGCAGTTTAAAAAATACCCCATTCTGCAGGGAACTCAAATTCTGCATCTGGATTAATTTGTGCAATTTACAGTCATTTACTAAGGTTGCATAGTTTATCCTGATCACCTTTCCCCTGTCCCATGTCCCCAGCCTGGACATTTTAAAAGCAGGGGAAGGAATTAATCTAGTAGAAATGGAGATGTAGATATTTAAACAGAGATTGAAAAACCATGGGAGGAAGTGGGGTGTGATTGATCACAATTGCCTACTCAGACATTTTGATAGGCATCAGCTTCAACATTTCCACTATAATAATGATTTCCCCACTATAATCATAGAACTGTAGAGTCCAAAGGGATCACAAGGGTCTTCTAGTCCAACTCCCTGCAATGGAGGAAACTTTGGCCCAACGTGGGGCTAAAACCCACAGCCCTAAAATTAAGAGTTTCATGCTCAAATGATGAGGGCAAGAATCTTGTTTTAGCAGTGAACTGTAAGGGAGATGCAGAGATCTAAATAGAGGCTGTTATTTGTGGTGCGACACCCCTTTTGCTTGTAATTATTTTTTGATTCAGATTTGTCATGGCCAATGGCTAGTACAATAAAGTATAATACAATATTCATCATTTATCTCTTATCCTCGGACTTCCCAGTCCATCTCTCCATAGCATTCTAGGTAGTTTTCTGTCGGCTACATATTCTATTATTCCACCCATTTTTGTCTCACATCTTCCTTTATTTAGTGTTATCTGCTGTTCATATGTTCATTCCTACTTGTAGATTAAATTGACTATTATACCCTCTAAGATACTCTTCAAAGCACTTCCACTCCTCTCTTTTCCATGACTCACCCTTATTTCTGAATTTTGCAGTCATAGTTGCTAATTCTGTGTATTCTATCTCTTTATTCTGCCAAATTTCTTTTGTGGCTATCTCTTTTTCTTTCCATTTTTTGCATATACCACTGCACACACCAACTATATCACAGGAAATGCTCACCTTACCATTATCACCCAGTTCATACTGCATGTTATGGGCATCTGCAAATGTGCATCTAGCAAAGGTTAGGACTTAAGTAAAAGAATGTAAGGACACTTTTCTGGTGGGAAACATGCTCCCCAGCTTGCCTGTGTGTGCTTTAAGTGACAGAAATTGAGTGATTCATGTAACAGGTACCTGTATCTACACAGTACAGAGACTGACACTTCTAACATCGTGTGTTACATTGGCCAAATGTTTCATTAATGCTAGCTTAAAATGCTATGCTATTCCACACACTTCCAATTTTTTTTTAAAAAAAAGACCTCTCAGAATATGCGATACAAAACCAATCTGTTACATTTGATAAGAACCTAACTGTGCTCACGCTGTGCTAAAACGGGTAGGATATTGCAAAGTGCTTGAGATAAGCCAGAAGGCCACCCAGTTATTTCATAAAAACACTTCTGCCAGGGTGATAACAATGAACAACTTCCACTCCAGCAGTTCGGCTGCCTAAAGAATTCATTGTTTATATAAACGAGACGTGAGGAAGGATTCAGGTTGAAACCTATCTGGAAACATCTTATTTTTTTAAAGTCTGGAAAACAATAAATGAACATACAGCAACATCTTTATTTTACAAAACTGAGAAAAACCGTGAGTATCACAGATGGATGATACTCTTAGTAGCGTCGAAGGAATAATCAAGCTAAAGAGATGCTAGAAATTGTGCAGAAAGATACAACCCATCATTTGATGTGAAGGTGTAAGGCTCATCTCCACACATAATGTCCTTCACAAAAACCCCAAAGGGAAAATATGTAGCTCAGTAGTGGAACACAGGCTTTGCATCCAAATATTCACCACCTAGCCCACCAATGGCCCACTAGCCCACCATGTTCTCCTATGATAACTCATTTCAAATAATGCTACAACCTAACACACCCTCATTCCAGAGGCGTTGTTGGCTGAGAGAGACAGAATTAGAGAGATGGGGGGCATATATTTTTTAACAAGGAAAGGGGGAGAGTTGCCACCACTTACCCCCAGCAAGCCCTGTCCCAGTTTGGAAAAAGGTTGTTCTTAGCTCATGAAAAAGAATGGTTTTTGCTTTTACCTTTTGGCTCTCAGCCCCACAATTTTTGGCTCAGCCCTAGATGTAAAGCAGACTTCACATTTCTCTCCAATGGGTTGCATCCAATGGATGCATAAGCAAAAGGTCAATCCATCTCTGCTACCTGTGAAGTCCTGCCTCAAATCTCTTCTCAGCGATGGTTTTAGGCAAACAGCTTTTTCTCTCAACCCCTCACCTCCAGTACAAGAATACTTCCCTACCTACTGGTTTGTTGTAATGATTACAGAAAAGTCACACTGGTATTATTAAACGAGGAGGGCGGGTTAGTGCTAAAGCAGAAGAGAATCCCCAGATGGTCTTTGCTTCTATGTTTGTGTGAAGGGCTGAGGGGTTTACGTGGTGTGTGTGTATTTGAAGGCGTCGGCTGCTTGTGAAGAATATGCAAGCAGCTTTGGTCTGAGAGCAACTGGACCCAGACTGATCAGAAAGATCTTGACAGTTAAGTAAAAAATTGAATATGACTTACACTTATCACTTTACCTATGGTAAAGGAGTAAAGCACCCCCTGCCTGCCCGCATAATAGGATCTAGACTGGGGGCCCTGGCACTGATTGTCTGTGGGGCAGGTACAGGAAGTCAAGGGAAGAACTTCTCTGTAGGAAATGACTGATGTCACAGTAAGCATGGTTTGCTGCTGCAGTTGTCTTCTCCGTTCAATGTAAAAGTGTGTTGTGAATATTCTACTACATTTATCAGCATATCTTGTGCCTCAAGTTTGATTCAAAGTTGGATTTTTCTTCAAAGTTAGCCAGAGAGCTTCTCTGAATACTGAGCCTAACTTGAACCAGCTAGGTCCAAATTTGCACACCCTCCACTACATTCTTTGACCTACTGTGCTGATTGCAGCCACAGGAAAGTTAAATGTTGCACCTTCTCCCATGAGGGCTCATGTAATTCAGTGTATCAACTTTCCAAAAAACCAAGGTGAGATGGCAGTGTGCTACAAAGAGATGCTGCACCTGGAGACTGCAGGTATTGTGGTCGGGGAGTTACCACTGCTCTGTGCTTATGGCATGTTGCTTCTCCATGCAGGAAGTGTCATGCAGGTGACAAGAAGAGGTCCCTTGCCCAGCCATTTCACAGAATTCAACCATACATGAGGTGATATGTTTTACCCATAGGGGATGTCAAAGTTTCTCATAGCTAATATTTGAGCAGGTAAATCAGACATTGCCAAGCCCAAGGTTACATTACCCAAGATATATTCTCATACAGATATATAAATGGCTAACCTATGGAGCATGGATATCAATACGATGTCAGATACAGAAATAACATGGATGCAAAAAGGGAATTATTCATAGTTTGCCAGCAGCAAATACAATATCCCTGAAAGCTAGGGAAAGCATAAGCCAAGCTCATAGATAAATGGGGAAAGGTCAGCATCCCTCATACCTCTGTTATTTAAGGCCAATTTCTGCTCCAATTAGGGCTCTGCAGTAAAACCTTGTGGACAGAAACAGAAAATGTACTGGCTCGCCATAGCCTCCTTTATTGCAGAGTCCCTAAGGAGGCATCTATAGTTACTTTTCTGGCGTGAGGGCCAGCAAATCCTGTTTATTGTCTGGCACCAGACATAAAACATTTGTCCGAAAAGTACAGGCAAGTCTTCTTCTGACAGTTAAAGACTGTTGAAAGATTTGTTATTCATGTTCTTTGTAAATGTCTGCACCCTGACTGTGGCTGGGGACTAATTATAACTTCTGCAGGAAAAACAATGCCTATATTATGCGGTGTGTTCTACTGAATTTTCTACCTAGGCAGACTGCTGCAGGGATAAGAGGTAACATTTAAATCCTTGCACTTGCAGGAGGAGGACGGTACTATTTATCTATACAGGGCCAAGCATGGTGTGAGACCAAGAGCACTGCAGAAAGAAAGGGCAGTGGATTGCGTGCAGAATATTATGCATACTAAAGCAAACCTTTTAAGATGAGGCTGAGGCTTTAGAAATGACTAGCGTACAGCAGTCACTAATAGCCTCGGGAGAACAGAATAATTCCCAAAGCATCTATACCGTGCTAATGATCTCAGCTGCCTGTGCAGATGGCCAAGGAGAGGATGGCAAGGCAGGCTCTTTATTCCACTGAATATTTTTCAGTCTTGCACACAAACAAACACACACACACTTAGGCATGCTACATCTCCAAAAAACAAGCCACAGAGAACCACAGAAACACATAGCTTTCTTCCATCCACAGAGATCACAAGTGGTACACTTTCTGATTACAAGTGTCTGATTACAAGTAATCAGCAATAGCTGCATATACTAGTCATACATGCATATACTGCATATAATTCGGAGGGGAGCAGGTGGTGCTGTGGTAGGTAGATTTGGTCCCTTTTTTCCCTGCTTGGTTCTACAAAATGGGACGCTGCGGTCTCTAAGCCTCTTGGGCTTGCCGATCAGAAGGTCGGCAGTTTGAATCCCCGCAACGGGGTGAGCTCCTGTTGCTCTGTTCCAGCTCCTGCCAACCTAGCAGTTCGAAAGCATGCCAGTGCAAGTAGATAAATAGGTACCGCTGCGGCAGGAAGGCAAACAGTGTTTCCATGTGCTCTGGTTTCCGTCACGGTGTTCCATTGCGCCAGAAGCAGTTTAGTCATGCTGGCCACATGACCTGGAAAGCTGTCTGTGGACAAACACCGGCTCCCTTGATCTGAAGCGAGATGAGCACCGAAACCCCAAAATCGCCTTTGACTGGACTTAACCATCCAGGGGTCCTTTACTTTTTTCACTAGTCATTTATAAAAGCTTAGATTTTACAAATGACTCATCTTCATTATTTATTTTGTATGCATTATTGGGCACACATCCAATCTCCTGTCCATTTTCTCTACTGTAAATATGCTAATAGGTTAAGCAGAAACTGGGTTTCTTCCACGAATCTTAAGCCTATTGTTTGAAATACATTTACTTTTATTAACCAGCTAGGTTCAAAATGAAATAATTGGTTTCACTTTCCCTGCATGCAAAGGTAAAGGCTTCTAAAATTGCCTTCATTATTTTTTTTTTAATCTTATAACTTGCAGCTCAAACAAACTGCTCTCAGTTCTAACATTTGTTTCTGGTTTCAGACTAGTAGAAATCTAATTTCCTTCTCCCCGAGAGCAAATGTCAGCACAAGCGGGATCTGAAATTTGTTGCTTGACACCTGCAGCAACGAGCTAAATTGAGAGTAATATTTCAAAGTGATTCTTGGGAGGTATGCACTTAAATTTGGTTAAGAGACAAGAGGGTATGTGTTTGTACCTCCTGCATAAGGCCTCTAAAATTTATCCCAAATGACTGATTGACATAAGGCAAAGGAAAAAGAAATGTTAGTCCTTCTGTGATTGGAAACATGCAAGCTGAATTACAAGACTCTTGGCAACTTTACAACTCTCTCTTCAAACAGAAGTATCACGGTTTCACAAGTTTCTAAAAACATAGTAACTTCTGTGGGTTTTCCAGCTGGCTTCTCCTGAGTAAGAACTTTGAACATCACGATGGATGGATGGATGGATGGGTAGATGATAGATAGATAGATAGACAGACAGACAGACAGACAGACAGACAGACACAAACAGACAGACATGGATCCTAAGTTGCACCTCCATTCAAAAAGGGGAATGTGCAATTACAAACTCCCTCCTTCATCTGTAGCTCCTGGTACCATTACTCCCAATCAAAATCTCCTAATGCAACTAAGAACCCATAACTTCAGAAAGAGACAGATCATGCACATAATAAAGTACAAACATTTTTTAAAATGATAGAAATAGGAAGGAACTTTTGCCTCTGTCAAACTAACCACAGGGACAATTCCACTATTTTTAAGTCAATTAGTGCAACTTCCCTCAAAAGTCAGACCTCTCTACCCTCATTAGCTGCAACAAACACAGCTTACCGAACTTATTATTCCTTTAGCAGCTCATTAGTACTAGAACTTGCTAACGTTACTGAAACTTACATCCATGTAACAAGACTTTATCAAGAATTCTGGCTCTTCTGTGCATGAAACAAGCTTTGAATAGGAGTCATTTGCTGCTTATTGTTGGAGTGAAGATTCACAAGTCATGTATGGATCCATTTTTCAAATTCCCTTTTATGATCTGGAAGGAAACACTGCTTCTGGAGGGACATTATTTGGGAGATTTTATATGCAAAAAAAATTTAAGTTCATAAAGGATATTGATAATCTTCAGAAGCATCTTTATTTTCAGAAAAGTCGGAAAGATTTAAGTGTTTGTGTTGGGGGTAGATTTGCAACATGAGAAAATATATAGTCTGTCACACAAAACAGAGGGGCTAGAGGCAGGCACATAGTAGTCAATGTTATGCAAGATCTGAGGCAGCAGTGTGGAAACAGAGACAGGAATGCAAGCAGAATCATAATGCTCAAAATGAAATGCTCAGACTAAGGGGGAAACTCTAACACTATTCAGGCATTATTATATTACACGATTCGCATTGTGTTAGGGACAGAGCAGGACCAAAGTTGTTTGTCCTACTCTCATCACTGTATCCCTTGCTCCATCTCTTGGAAGTTCTGAAGAACGTAGCCTGCTGTACATAAACTCCCCACCCCTTGTCATTGGGGAATGATCCCTGAATGCATCAGGGAGCTTTTAAAATTGTGAAACCTCCCCCAGACCTTCCACCTTCTAGAGCCCAGGCACAGATTTATAATCAGACTGAAGACCCAGTCCTGTAGTCCAAGAGGCTATTGCAAATATTGCAAACTTCCCACTCTGCAGAAATAGAGTTCCACTACTGAAGATTCTCACTAGAAAGCTAAGAAGCTTTCTCACCCGGTGGCTGCCCCACCATTGGTAATGCAGTATCAGATCAAAAATTGGATGGTTTTGGAGTGTTTTGATGGGACACACACAAACCACATTTTTCGCCCACTGGCTATAAACTGGCAGCTTTTGGAAATGATAGTAGTTCTGGGAGAGAACTCAGCAGCATAGGTCACCTGGGTGTGATGCACAAGTGCTGGAGATTAATTAGCACAAAGGGGTAATGGATGATATGAGAACTAGAGGCAAGCATTGAACAACAGCAGCAAGCTCTTGAAGGGATCCTTTAGGAGGTAGTTCACTATAACCATAGCACTGAAATTGGAAGATCGTTTAGTAAACTTCTCTCCACTGATGCAAAAATCATTTTAATGTTTGAACCCTTGCTTTGGAGATACCCAAAGTGGCTATTATCAATTAAAAACAAAATAAAAACAAAGCAACATCAAAACATCTGCAAATATGATCAAGGGCAGATATAACTAAAAAAGAAGATAGCCAACAGAGAGCTAATCACCCACAACCAAATGCTCCTAAAAGGTTAGGAGCTGCCTATCATAAAATTCTGTCAGAGTAACAGAGAAGAATCTACAAGCTAGGGGGAAAGGAAAGGATACATCACTGCAATATATTTTTCTTCAGCTAGCAATAGATAATCTCAATGCCATCTGAATGGCAAAAAGCACAGTATACTTTACTATGTTTATACTGTATGTTCCATAGAATTATATCAGAAATGCACCTAGATCCAAATAGATGATTTAGGGACAGCCTGGCATGCTCAATGGTGAGTTCTTAAAAAAACAAAACAAAATTCTTTCAACAATACACTCTCATGTCAGACCATGCAAACTACTTTTGAATGATCTTTCATTTGTAATATGTGGCAGGGGAGGCTGCTGCTGGATAAGCATGAGCCTAAAGCTCCCTTGGGAGCAGAGAATATTTGCATGGCCCTAGTGTTTCCTGTTCAAAATGCAACTAAGCTTCGACTCCCACCTCCAAATCATGGCTGTTTTACAAGGTACATTTTTTTAAACGTTTGTTAATATTGACTAAATTCTTTAATCATGCTGTTACTAAATAAAACATAGAAACAGCCATTCTAAAATTTAGCAGATTTATGAGGCAATCGTGAATATATTTATAAGAGATGTTAGTGCCTTAGAGCAATAAACTATTATTACTGCAACATATTCTGATTCAGCAGTTTGCTTGCAGGTATAAAAATCAATGCAAACATGAAAAAATGGGTTTGACACTTTTCTGTAAAAACGTTTTTAAAAGTTATGCTTTATTAACTCACACAAACACATAAATACATGCACAGGTTATGATTAAATGAAATACCCACACCTTAGCAGGTGCCTTCATTTAATGACGGCAATCTTTTAGAACTTTCCTGCAACCAAAATTAAGGATTCAGTAATAAAGCCATGTATGTTTGTAGTAGTTACAGGATCCTAAACAGGGCAGCCAACTTCTCTGTGTCCACTGCATCCTCAAGTAGCCATCCAACAGAGCTGTTTTATATTGCCCAGGGTCTGTTGACATTTACTCCAGGCAGAGTAAATGTCCAAACTTAAAAATGGGAAGTGTAATGCTGGTGGTCAACAAAAGAGGTTCCAAGACGCTCTGAAGGCAAACTAAAAAAATGTAGTATAAACACCAACAACTGGGAAACACTGGCCTGCGAGCACTCCAACTGGAGAACAGTCTTTCCCAAAGATATTGTGGGTTTTGAAGACGCTGGAACTCAGGACGAAAGGGAGAAACACGCTAAGAGAAAGGGACGATTGGCAAACCCTCACCATAATCAACTCCCGCCCGGAAACTTATGCCCCCACTGTGGAAGGGCGTGTGGATCCAGAATTGGCCTCCACTGTCACTTACGGACTCACTGTTAAAACCATGTTCATGGAAGACAATCTTACTCGCCTACAAGTGATCGCCAAAGAAGAAGAAGGCAATGGAGTTTTAGACCCTTTGGAAACGAGGTATTTAGAGGGTAAAGTCACTTGCCTCCATAGCAATCCACATTCACTGCAGTATTCAGTGAGGTGTTCTGTGTACCGTCTCCTGCAACACTACAGAAACAGTTTCAGCTGATGCAGGATGACGGCACGGACAAGGCGGTTGTGACAATACAGTCAATCATGTTACTTCAAAACTTGCCAAGGGGGTGTGACCAGGTGGGACAAGGGTGTGATTTTCTGTCTAGGGGTGCTTTTGAATCCATTTCTGTCATTAGAGGACTTTGGTGGCTAGGAGTGCCTTTGACCAACTTTGGTTGGTAAGACAGTTACAGCCTGTCATTTGTCATCAATGTGTTTGTAACCTCTAAATTACATAGATTACTTTAGACTATTTGGAGCTTTTGACTTCTGCAGACATAAGCTATGTTTCAAACCCATAGCTGCTTCTGTTATCCTCAGACTGTAGGCTGAACAAATACACACACCAAGTTATTACTTATTTTCTAAGCATCTAAAATTGCTAGGCTCTGTTCAACAATTTAAACCCAGGCTTTGCCTGCCAGCTTACACTCTGGGTCACATATGACAGCTAAAGGGAATCTTATATTCCAGAATGAGTAACAGGTTTGACACGGATATTTGTGGGAATTCAAAATCCAGCAACGATCTGGTTGACACACTAAGAAGATTTTATATATATGATTATTTTAAGACCTTTCTTGTGACAACCATCTCATAATACTTTTGAAGTATTCGGGACTTTAAACTTTGGTCCCAAAACACTTTATTAACCATTTGGTTAATGAGGTTTTGGCCCAACTTTTGGGGTGAAATATTTCTCCATAGATTCTTTATGGCCAGCTGTGACATATGTCACAGATTCTTTGCAGAAGGGGTAAAAAGAAAGATTAACATCAAATACAAGATACATTAACATCAAATACATCACCAACTTTCACTAGTGAATTAGAGATGAAGAAACTAAAGATTAGTACTTTAACCAATAAATATTTATTTGTTACTGAGCTTGTAAAACACAGTGGCTAAGAGTTTAATGTGCAGCTACAAATCAGGTACTGTCCGCTTTGAATCTTTTCCATGCACTCATCCAGACTAAGTGGACTCAGGGAAGATAACCCTCCTAGCATCACCTAATAAGAGTTAAGGGTAGTTGAGAGTAGTATATCAAGATAATGTATGTAGCACACTTTGCAGTCTTTAGATAAATGCTGCAGCTACTATTTTTACTAGCTTCCTTCCAGAACACACACACACACACAGGTAGGAACAGCACATTTAATTAGGGTATGCACCCAGGGAATTTTTTTATGGTAAACATTTATTGAATACATACTCATTTTGAATATTTTTCTTCATCGACCAAACTAGAGAAATTAACTAAACTTTTAAATTAAAAACTAAACTTTACTAAAAAGATACAAACCAAAAAACGAGATGCAAAATACTGTTGGTTTGTTTTTTGCTATAGTTATATCCAGTCTCTGCAAAAGGCAGTGAGAGGAGCTCAGATGGAAATAGAGGCATGAGACAGACAGACATAGGCAGGAAAAAAATGGCTGAAATGGATCTGGAAGTGTTGATGGCGTGACTGGCTCCAGAGGCAGCAGTAAAGGAGAAAGAGGGACCTCCTCCCTTATTGTTGCTGCAGGAAACAATTACCCCACTGCCTCTTCCAGAGACAGATGAAGGCAGAAGCTGCAGATTCATTCCAGCCTTTTAATTCTGCCTGCATCTCTCTGTGTCTGCTTCTATCCTCCCTTTCCATCCTCTCTCCTCCTTGCCACAATCCCCATTAAATATATATATATTAGGGTGTGCCGGCCCTTGGCACACCCACTATGCAAACCTATGACAATAGCCCTTCTCAAAATACAAATGGCAATAGTAAGTGTGCATGATCTCATTTGAATTTGCTGCATGAAAAGAACTTCTCAATACAGAGACTCCACACAGTTGTGGCCTCATTTAAAGGACAGTTTCCCCCTGTGCTTTTCCACATGAGTGCTGATGTTTGCGTGCCAAAGATCTGTGGTGCAAGCATTATGCGGTATGCATGCTTAAGGCTGGAATGCTATGCAAACCACATTGCAAGCAGATCCCGCTGAAGTTGGTAGGAGGGAGGATATTTCCAGGCAAGTTTGCATAGGATTGAGGTGTGTGCATGGCTGAACTAGGCCTCTTGAATCTCAACAATGATAAAGTTAGGTAGAGCATAGCTACATAAGAACACTTTGGGCAACACTATTGTATTTTACTGAGCACATTTTCACCCAGAATATAATAGATGGCTTAAGGTCCCTGCAAGCTAATGCAGTACAGTTAATGTAAAACAGTGATTTAATTACACACACCTTGTTATTTATTTAGCTCCTTAAACAGCTCATTAGCATGATAAATGCTTCACATAATTAATTAAGCTTTGTTGGAACACAATGAGGAATATGTTGGTGCTTTCTTCTGAGAGATATAGCCTTACACTGATGATCATTGTCCTTTGAATTATGGGGTGCTGTTTTTCCCCCCTCCCATAGCTTTTTTCCTCCCTCCAGACAATAAGGTTTCATTTTGCTGGCACACACAAATGTTAAAATGATCTAGCCACACAAAAATGTAAGTTCTTTTTATATAATCTAGATATCTGCAACATCTTTTTTCATTGATGGATGAGTTAAAATATTCTGTGATCAGGAAGGGATGTACTCCTGAATCTATGCAATGAAGTGGAAACATGAATATAAATAACCCAAAGCTGTCTATACTACAGAGGAATACTCGAAGGTTCGGGGGGCAGGGAGAGGTAAACATATTGGTAGCTAAAATTATACAATACCCTGATGATAATTACATTTTTATATTCAAGGTCGGGGGTGTTGGAGGAGACACCTTAGAAAGTAAGCATCAGATTCCTTATACCCTCTGCTTCTACTATCTCGAGTAAGCCAAGCATGGGACAAATTAATAAAAACTTCTTAGAGTTAAAAGTCTGCACTTTTAAAACAGAGTTAAGTTAAAAGATTTCCACTTTCCAACTAGTTAAAACAGGGGTAGGCAAACTAAGGCCCGGGGGCCGGATGTGGCCCAATCGCCTTCTCAGTCCGGCCCATGGACGGTCCGGGAATCAGTGTGGTTTTTACATGAGTAGAATGTGTCATTTTATTTAAAATGCATCTCTGGGTTATTTGTCAGGCATAGGAATTTGTTCTCCCCCCCCCAAAAAAAAATAGTCCTGTCCACCACATTGGTCTGAGGGACAGTGGACCGGCCCAAAGCTGAAAAAGGTTGCTGATCCCTGAGTTAAAAGATAAGTTGATTTGTGAGAAATGCATGAAATGTTTTTCCATGTATAACACACCCCCAAGTATAAGATGCCCCCTATTTGGGGGGACTCAAACTTAAGAAAATGAGGGGAGATTTCCCAGAGTTGTTGCCCATCTGACCTGCGCTGCCACACATGCGCTGCTAAACCCTCTTATTCTTATCAGCTGTTCCCTCGCCGCCAGAAGCCGCAAAGACAGAAAATCAACACCAGCCCTTCTTGCACCCACCAATGACACCCCTGGCAATCTCAGGCTAGCGGAAGCAACAAATCACACATCGCCAAAAAGCACTGCCCACTTTTTAACGTTACTTTTTTGGGGGGGGGTACCTCATCTTATACACAGAAAACTACGGTAGCTATTAGAATGATTTTTTTATTTTCAAATGTAGGGAGTGGGGTTTTTTTCCCCATAAGCCCACATAACCCACTAATTCACTCAGAACACAACATGATCTGTCTATAAATAAGCTTATACTAGTTCAGGGGTCAGCAAACTTTTTCAGCAGGGGGCCGGTCCACTGTCCCTCAGACCTTGTGGGGGACCGGACTATATTTGGAAAAAAAATATGAACGAATTCCTATGCCCCACAAATAACCCAGAGATGCATTTTAAATAAAAGCACACATTCTACTCATGTAAAAACATGCTGATTCCCAGACCGTCCGCGGGCCGGATTTAGAAGGCGATTGGGCCGGATCCAGCCCCTGGGCCTTAGGTTGCCTACCCATGTACTAGTTGTATAATTTTCAGAATAACAACTCAAGCTGCCATTCTTAATTTCTATTTTCGTTTCCCAGCTGGAAAATCATTCCAAAGCCAATCCAACCTAAATAAATTTTCATGATGTGACCACGTCTGTGGGACCATACTCAGTTCCCTGGAAGGTGACTAATGGGTGTTGAATCACTTCCTCAGTGAACGTGGACACTAAATGAGGGTTGTTGTAGTCCAACAGTTTACAGCATTTGCCAGAAAGTCCTTGGTTTAAACTTTTGTCTCACCTCTGTCATAAACACATTAGGAAGCATTGGTTAGGCTACTTTTTCTCTGCCTTGGCCTCCCATTTGCAGTATGCAGATAATTTGACGTACCATACAGGATTAAGACAAGCATTACTGACTGCTAAGAGTTTTGAGAAATTAGAGGAACTGTCATGTAAGTTGTCAAAAAATTCCCTCGGCAACGGATCAGATTCTAGGGAGATTTATTATATTTATTATTTCATTTTTTATCTCATCTTTTCCTGAGGACCTGGAGGTGGTATTACATGGCTCTCTTCCCTTTCTCTTTTATCCTCATAGCAATGCTGTGACGTAAGTTAGGTTGAGAGGCGATGACCAACCCAAGGTCACCCAGTGTGCTTAATTCTGAGTAGGAATTTGAACCCTGGTCTACCAGGTCCTTGCCTGGCATTCTGACATATACATTTATTGTAAGCTTAAAAAGGTAAAGGACCCCTGGATGGTTACGTCCAGTCAAAGGCGACTATGGGGTTGTGGCATTCATCTTGCTTTCAGGCCGAGGGAGCCGGCGTTTGTCCACAGACAGCTTTCCGGGTCATGACTAAACCGCTTCTGGCGCAACGGAACACCGTGAAAGAAACCAGAGGGCATGGAAATGCCGTTTATCTTCCTGCCACAGCAGTACCTATTTATCTACTTGCACCGGCATGCTTTCGAACTGCTAGGTTGGCAGAAGCTGGGACAGAGCAACGGGGACATCGCGGGGATTCGAACTGCTGACCTTCTGATCGGCAAGCCCAAGAGGCTCAGTGGTTTAGACCACAGCGCTACCTGTGTCTCCACATTCATTGAATAATGACCCCACATGTTCATTTGTTGTACTGCTTTCTATAAGGAATATTTTAAATCATGGTGAGAGTGATCTTCTGTTTCTTCTTTTAGTAAGATTTAGTCAAATTAGCCCAATGCATGCTCCCCTGTACCAACAGTGGCCATGAAGGATCAGTAATCCTGCAGCGAACACATGGTAAAACAAGAAGAAGTATGGGTGGGGATGTGTACTCTGGATTTTGCAAAATAAACTTCAAAACCAGCCACATTCAAATGTCTTCCTGGTGGGTTTTTTCAGCAGTTGTTTACTCAGTACAACCTCAGGGGAGTACATTATTGGGCCAATCTGCAACATCTTGACAATACACCATCATAGCATAGCACAGGTCCTGGCAAGTCTCTTTGAAATGCAAATAAGCTATATTTTTTACATCTGTATTTTCTAGTCTGAATCTGTCAGTCCAAAAACATTGCTTTGTAACAATATTAGCTGGAGCATTAATTAGAACGCTCATTCCTATTCCACATGCCATTCATGCTTATTTGCCACTTAAAATGAACCATTTTTTCCCCATTTGCGAAGTGACAACCAGATTTGATTTAAACAGGTGGAAGCAAGCCTTTTAAAGAACACCCATGATGCTTTATAGATCAACAATTCAGCACTTACCAGGAACATTATCGGCTAAATAAAGTAAAAAAAAAAAAAAAAAGCAGCTGAGCTGCTGATAACAATTTGCAATAAATCAATGCAGTGGTCTTCCCACAGGCAAGGATCAATACCAAAGCCCATGCAACTCCAATTAGCCCTCTGGGGGCGAAATGACATTTGGCAAACAGAACCATTAATTACTCATAGGTGTGATTACATACTATGAAAAGAAGCTAAAGAGTTTTACTTTGCTAGCAGCTGCACATTTTAGTTTAAAATGTGAAGTCGAATATTAGCTCCTTCACTTCTCACAATAATGGCCTGGTTCACCCAATGCAGCATGCCAAGCTAAGGTTTGTTCTTGACTACAGTTCATGGAAAGAAGAAGAGGAGGAGGAGGAGGAGTTTGGACTTGATACCCCACCTTTCACTCACTTTAAGAAGTCTCAAAGTGGCTAACAATCTCCCTTTCCTTCCTCCCCAACAAACACTCTGTGAGGTGAGTGAGGCTGAGAGACTTCAAAGAAGTGTGACTAGCCCAAGGTCACCCAGCAGCTGCATGTGGAGGAGCAGGGATGCGAACCCGGTTCACCAGATTACGAGTCTACCGCTCTTAACCACTACACCACACTGGCTCTCAGTCCTCATGTGTCATTTCCAAAGCTTAGTTAGTGCTTTTCCAGTTTTGGAAAGCAGATGGGAGGGCTCTAGGACCCTGCCAGAGCCCTCATGGCTCTTTTGCAATGCTGGGTGCCTCCTTACCCACCTTTGGGAAGGCAGCATGAGAGCTCCCCCCCCCCCACAAAATTTTGGCCAAAGTACCCAACTCTACTACTTCCAACACTATGTTTGAGCTCCAAATGACAGAAAATTGCATTACAAATTATTACTTAAAGACAGGCATTACATGTCAAACCCATTTCTGTCAGAAGACCTATGCACATTGGGGATGGTACAGAGATACAAATGCCTAAACTTGCATCTGAAGCATTATTGTAGAAATTCACTCAAGCTAAAAAGAATATCCGGTTTCCATTACGGAGGCCAGAAGTAGCACATATCTGTCAAAATGAAAACACGAGACATTTTTTTTCTGAGGGGCACATGTAAAAAACAAAATAAAGAGCATTACGCAACTTCTCAGGAACTGATATCGCTTTTGCATAATAGCCCTGTTCAGCACTTCATTTTAAGGGAGATAAATTAAATTATAAATGCATGAGTGAATAATTCAAGTTCCATTCAAGAAATGAAGGCGGTTCAGAGAAAGACGCAATATGGAGATGCAATCATCTCCTATTCAAAGAGCACTTCTGGTGACACATGAAGTCACAGATAGTATCACGCTGGGATGAGCTTTCAGCTTGATAGGGAGGCTTCTAAGGATGCCTGAAGTGCAATCATTCTTGCACTTAGGGACGTAGCAGAAAAGAAAGCTTTGCAGTGCAGATTGTAAAGAGCTTGGGTGAAATTTATGCAGGATCTGTTTTAAAGACAAATTAGGAAAATCTCCAAGTTTGAAAACCCACAAGCCCATCAAATTGGGTGATTTTAATCTTGAGTCAGGAGATATTTTTATTCTATTTTAAATTGCTTATAGGCAATTCAAAAGTGTTTTACAAATACAAGCCAGTTTCCCAACAACACTTCTGAACACCTGAAGTGCATAAATTAACATCTCTTTTTGTTCCAGAGTTACATGTAAGAACGGTGAGTGGTTGTGAAAAAATTGGGGGCCTTCAGCACATAAAAGTTAAAAAAAGAAGAAGAAGAAGAAGAAGTCCTGAGGCCATATGTGAAAGTGAGGGATGTGCCGCTTGCAGAAAGTTCCATAAAAAGTTAATTAATCTCCTACCACATACAATATTCATTTCACAAATATAATGTACATTCTGTCTGTTGAATATGGGCCATGTTAATGAGGAACAGTCAACAGCTCGACCAGCTACACAATTATATCCACTTGCAGCATCAGAATGAAAATGAATAAAGTTGTTTTAATATACTGCACCCTCAGAGACAAACACTGAATTTTCATAGCAGTTGTAAATTGATCTCCTCCCATTACCTATGATTGGCACTTTTGAAGGATAGTCAGAAGCCATAGATATCCTGCCTCTGTAGAAGAACTAAACTTTTTGTGTGTGTTATATACTAGCTCTCTCAAACAGTAGAGCATCTAATTTCCAAACTTCGGCTACATGGATCCATTTTGTAGCTTCCTCTCAGTGTAACTATGTCAGCAGCAGCCTAACTTTCAACTTTATATTTATGCCAACGTTTTGGGAGGCCAATAGCCACTTAGGAAAGGTGCTGGGAGCCAAGTTCAGAATCCCCTGCACCACTGAGGCACCTTGCTAGGAGAGGGTGACCCAACAAGCTGACAACAACATACTTTGTATATTGTACATTCGTGGGAAGAATTTAATTCTTGACAGTTAATTAAATAAATACCACCATCGGTTTATTTCCATGCCACTTTCCCATAAGATGTCCAAAGTGGTTCACAACTTATCAAATGAACAATAATAAGAATAACCAAATTTTTTTAAAAAAAATCAATCATTAGGGATAGTTAGAACTAATCATAATGTCTGTAAGTAAATACAAATAGAAGGAAGAGATTACCCCTAAAACTAGTAACATACCTTGTGCTTGGTCCCTCCCCCCCTTTTTAGTTACTATTTTGAGAAATGAATAGAACTTGGTTGGTTCAGTGTGCATTTAAATCATGACTTAGTTCAACCAGAAGACATCCAATCCCTGATCCACATTCAAAGTGCTCCACCTTAAAGAACTTGCAATTTAGTCTTAAGCGAGATGAGCACGCAACCCCAGAGTCGGTCACGACTGGCCCGTACGGGCAGGGGTACCTTTACCTTTACCTTTATAGTATATAGGGACGCAGGTGGTGCTGTGGGTAAAACCTCAGTGCCTAGGACTTGCCGATCGTATGGTCGGCGGTTCGAATCCCCGCGGCGGGGTGAGCTCCCGTCGTTCGGTCCCAGCTCCTGCCCACCTAGCAGTTCGAAAGCACCCCTAAGTGCAAGTAGATAAATAGGTACCGCTTTATAGCGGGAAGGTAAACGGCGTTTCCGTGCGCTGCGCTGGTGCTGGCTCGCCAGAGCAGCTTCGTCACGCTGGCCACATGACCCGGAAGTGTCTTCGGACAGCGCTGGCCCCCGGCCTCTTAAGCGAGATGAGCACGCAACCCCAGAGTCGGTCACGACTGGCCCGTATGGGCAGGGGTACCTTTACCTTTACCTTTACCTTTATAGTATATATCTTTGTGAAATAAACCCCAATAACAGTTTATATTCATATTTAGTTCAATGGCAGAGGGTTGTTTTTTAAAAAATGCAATAGTGAAAAACATTTTCTCCTAAGGGGATACAGCAGTGAAATACTGCCTTTGTTCAATAAATGGCTTCAACTCCCAACATGCTACTCAAATCTCTTCGCTTCTAGTTGCACTTCCCCCTGATAGCTTCAGCTGAAACATTTGCAAGCTATCCTTCTTTTGATCCACTCCTCTCATCCACCATGTGCAATCCCTGCTCTGTCTGACGGAACAAGGGGGGGAAAAACCCAAAGCAACATCTGTGTGGAATGAGCATTAAATATAGTGTATAATTATCCACCAAAAGCAGCTTTCTTGGAGTAACAGTGTTCCCTCGAGATATGCAAAGCTTTGGAATTTGAATACCCGTTAGCAGAAGCTTCCTCTTTAATGTTTCCATACAATTAAAAAAAAAGAGAGTGTGAGAAAAGAACAAGAATGGTAGTTCTGAGTGGTAGAAGCTGGCATTTAGTAAGGAAAGAACCTCACACGTTATATCATTATAGTTTGCTCAAGGCAAACACAGGAGGATATTAAGGGCTTAAGGGTCCATGAATTATTTATTCATCCATATGCAAACTGACCTTTATGCATCCATATTAGTTGTAGATCAATTTAATTTCTCCATGTCAGAAAGACAGAAGAAACCTAAACATTGATGGCCCTTGGCTCTTAAATATTAAAAACGGGTGATCTGGAAATTATTACCCAACAATGCATGCATTCTCCTCTTCCCTCATTTCCACAATTATCACTGTATTATCCGCCTCGAAGATGAACTAAAGTTTACAGATATATCACAAGGATGTGCAAATTAGAATAATCCCAACCCTGTCCCCTGTCTTCATATGGAACAGCAAATGATGGTTCATTGGTATAAGAATGAGCTGGAGCAAGTTGTGGTCTCACTTGGGGTCACCCCCAGTTGCCCCCTCCACAGTGTGCGAGGTTTGCAGTCAAAACTAGGATAATATACAACCGTTTGACCACAGCTGGGATCTGGTTTGGCTGCAAATGATGGTTCGCCCAAATCACTGTTTGTCATAATCAGTAAAAATGACAAATTATGCCTCGCTGCGAATTAGAAGCAAAAACTTCCAGTGCTTTCATGAAAGAATTTTAGTTAATTTAATAATTTAAACTGATTTTATTATGTCTGCTGTATCCTTATGGCACAGAGCTGAGAAACAGCAGTGTTAAATCATATATACATTACTAAAATAAACAAACCAATAAGTAGCAGGGGATAGGAAAGGCAGTAGGAAGTGTGCAAGCCCTTTCTCTCATGATAAACCATGATCTGTTGTTAAGTCCGAATAGCTACTACACACAGACACTTGGCCAAATTAATCTGTGCTTTTGGAAAGACAGTGATAACTTTCCGGTCAGTTTATCAACAAGACAGCCTCAAACTATGAAGCTGGCTTGTTTTAAACCTCTGTTTCAGGTTGGAACAACCTTCACCAAACACTAGTGAAGTATTTCTCCTAGCTGCAGAGGAAAAGAAGGTGGAGTTCATAAGCTCTAGGTTTTGCTTGGGTTCATACTAGCTTGTACATAATGCACCAAATAAGCAGGTCAGGTCTTCCTGAAAGTGAACTTTTTTCTCCAATACCAGAGGCAGGTGTGATGAGGCATTGACCTGTCAGGCTTTATAAAGCTCCTTCGGTGCTCTGCTTTATATTGATATGTAAAATAAATCCAGCCCTGTATTATTTGAGGTGCACATCTTTACCAGCACAGAACTGTCTAGCACTGGGTTGTAAAATTACCTATAATTTCCCCAAAGCTTCATGCTTTTTGATGTCTAGAAAAAGATTTTAAAAATAAATAAATCCCAACACTTTTTTTGACATAGTTATTTTCTAATTACTTTGTTCATTGCTATTTATGAATATTTATACATGGCCATAAATACCCGACTTGAACTTCATTGCATATCACAAAAGATAAATAAATGTTTCTCTTGTTGTTTCCCCATCTGATAAAGCAAAGCTTCCATAAAGCAACGATAAAAGTAAGATGATACATGAGTGATGGCTTCATAGATAAAAACAGAGATTCAAATTGCATCAAAAATGCTAGCCCAAACACATTTTCACTGAAGCACAATTGTTACTTCCGATGCCAGCTGGGATCATAAAGAGATTTTATTAATGCATGATTTTTTGCTTTCACTTTGTTGCATTTGCCTTTACATAGGAATAAATGAGAAACAGATTTGAAGACCCATTTACACAGCCTGAAGTAAACACATGAATTCTGCTATATGTGGTGCCCAGAGAGCAGGAGTCTCATTCATTATTTGTGTCACTTGCATTCACAAGACAGCTTTCGGCCCTCAAAACAGAGCAGAAGAACATTACTGCGCTGGCCTTCAGATAATAAGAGACAACTATTATTTTGCCATCTGTTCTATGCATAGGCCTAGAAAATAAATGGATATTTAGAACCGAACCATGAAGTTTCAAACTGTGATAAATCAATACAATTTTATTAAACACCATGCATGTCTTTCCTGGATAAAAGATTTTTCTAAGACAAGGCTCACTGATTACAAATGGAGACTGCTGTTCAGAATCACACTTGCCTTTTCATCATAACTCCTCCTAAGAGCACCTCTTTTTATAGACCTTACATATTGTGGAAATAATCTTCACAATTTGAACGGAGGCACTCTTGCCTGGCACAGTCAGAGGCCATTTATCTCCAGGCTGCTTCTCACATTACATCCCCCCCCCCCCCGAAACAGAATAACTCTCGCAACCCAACTTCCATGTCTACATATATACACACAAAAACCTGCCTGAATGAATAATACTGGCAATACATCTATGAGCAACAGAGCTTTTCCAGAGAATTGAAGTTCAAAGTTCTGTCACAAAGTTAGCCATGTGTATTACTCAGTTCGGTGGCCACAAGGTGGATTTACAAGAGACATCCCTCAGTGTCAGAAAAGGCCTAGTGCGAAAGGCAACTTTCTGTCTGGCATCTGTAGATATTTATTCTATACAACAAGCTCTTTCCTTTCTCTACAAGGTTCTAACACCTTTAATACTTCTGTTTATGCTCTTCTGTCATGTGCTGATAGTATTCTGTGAGTAGAAGTAGCAGAAATGTCCATGAAAGTTAGTTGAGTTTTTTTATATTCTGGTTCACCCCCACCCCACCCCACAATGCCCAAAGCACCTCACAATAAACATCAAATATCAAAATATGGTGTTGCGCAAACATCTCTCTCCATCCAAAACATTATTATAAATTTTTATTAAATTGATACACCACCCTTCATGCAAAGATCACAGGGCAGTTTGCAACATAAAATACAATTATAGTAAGGTCTATATCTATCAGCTTGCTGACCGTTTTTGACACCCAAATTAAGTTGCCTTGTTTTGTCTAATGGTAGGGCTAGCCTTATGCTAAGTCATCAATTCAAAATACAGTGGTACTCTGGAGATGTTAGGCACTGGACAATGTCGTTTATATACAGTGGTACCTCGGGTAACATATGCTTCAGGTTATATACGCTTCAGGTTACAGACTCCGCTAACCCAGAAATAGTGCTTCAGGTTAAGAACTTTGCTTCAGGATGAGAACAGAAATTGTGCTCCGGCATTGCGGCAGCAGCAGGAGGCCCCATTAGCTAAAGTGGTGCTTCAGGTTAAGAACAGTTTCAGGTTAAGAACGGACCTCCCGAACGAATTAAGTACTTAACCCGAGGTACCACTGTATAAGTTGAACAGTGCCGGGGCTAGGATACACCCTTGCTTGACTCCATTTGTAGCTGGTACAGATCTTTTAAGTAAGGTCCACTACTTGATTGCTCATTCAGGACCCTAAACTGTGTCTTATATAGTCGACTTTTTATTTTGTTCTGTGTACATCACAATGTTCTTTTGTTTCTATGGCCGATGGCTGACACAACTAAAGTTTCATTCTGTTCTGTTCTGCACCCAACCCTTGCTACTAGGGCCATTTGAACTTGCAATATTAGTTGACATTGTATGCAATGTGAAATATAAGCATTTCTTGCTTGAATTATGGTCCAGTGGCCCTTTAAAGTACTTAGTCAGAGGGTCGTAAAGCAGAGAAGGGCACAGTTTGGCACTTCTCACCTGCATTCATTTTCATGTTTAAACAGGAAGCCCCCTACCTCTGCTTTGTATGTGAACATGGCAGATAAATGAAAATTTAAACGTGTGTGTCTTTCCATGCCTTGTTTTGCCCTCGTCTGGCCCCATGAAGAAGACTGCTATCTCCCACAACTGGTTCAGTTAACAGCAGCAGCACCCACCATTTTCCATAAAGTAAATTGCTCTCCATTTCTCATCACTTCAGACTGAATTGCAGAGGGGAAAACCAATTTCTGAATGTATACACCACTACGGAAGCACCATTAGATTCAATGGCAGGCCACTATAGCAAAGCTTGGGCACATGCCATGCTGACTCAAAAGCCATCGTTTATAAATAATTGATATGTGTCATTAATTTATTGACAGCAATTTATCCTCTCACAGGCGCGCACCACACATAATAAACATAATACTGTAAAACGAAATAAAATAAAACTCTAGTCAGCACCTCTGGGATAAATATATTCAGAAGTGCTGAAAGATTAATGAATCAGGTCATACAGATAAATCTCTCTCTTCCCCCTTCCCCGGCTCCCGCTCTCTAAAGTGGCATGGCTGCTTAGGTCCCATGAACACTGTATCTATAAATAATGGGAATTTCATATCTTGCTCTCTCACATTGAATGTCTGACCTGTTTTCCTCACTGAAAACAAGTCCCTTAGTTGTCATACTGACAAGATGAATCACAAAATCTGAAGGCGAACATGAAATCCCTGCAGCAATAAGTACAAATTGTTGGGGAAGTAGTCAAAATATCACCCAGCTGGCCTTAAGGCTCCTAAGTTCAGGTGTTTAGAATTCTTAACAAAGTTTCATTAACCATCCTGCCTCCCATCCAACACATGCAGGCAAAATTCAGGAGCTCAGGAATGAGGCAAGATGTTCACAACAGGACAGAAGGAACAAAGATGTCCCAATAATTTCCACGCCGCACCTCCCAAGCTTTCAAAGATGAGTTGTGATGCGCTCATTTGTGAAACTCGCTCACTTTGCAAGAATGTTGGGCTTGCAAGTGTGTGCTCTTCAGGGACATGTGGGTCTGCTCCCATCTGAAGAGGCAGCACCCAATGCTGTTTGGGCTCCTAATCAGTTGCTGTTGCCTCCTGAGTTGCCGTGTCTGCCCAAAGCTCGCCTTAGATTCTGCTCTGAGGAGGTCAGGGGGAAGAGCCAGCATCCCTGCTGCTCCTTCCAAGGTGTTTCAAAATTCATAAACAGAAGACATGTAATATGTTCTGGGAGTCACAAACTAATAAGAGTCAAGTAACTATTCCATCTTCCCAGTAGTGATGTATGGAAGTGAGAGCTGGACCATAAAGATGGCTGATCGCCAAAGAATTTATGCTTTTGAATTATGGTGCTGGAGAATCTTGAGAGTCTCATGGACTGCAAGAAGATCAAACTTATCCATTCTGAAGGAAATCAGCCCTGAGTGCTCATTGGAAGGACAGATCGTGAAGCTGAGGCTCCAATACTTTGGCCACCTCATGAGAAGAGAAGACTCCCTGGAAAAGACCCTGATGTTGGGAAAGATGGAGGGCACAAGGAGAAGGGGACGACAGAGGACAAGATGGTTGGACAGTGTTCTCAAAGCTACCAGCATGGGTTTGACCAAACTGCGGGAGGCAGTGGAAGACAGGAGTGCCTGGCGTGCTCTGGTCCATGGGGTCACGAAGAGTCGGACATGACTAAATGACGAAACAGCAACAAACTATTCCATCCACTTCATGGATCACTGCCTTGTTGAGGCGAAGGGGTCTGAATAACTCTGAAAAGTTATGAGCTATGCCGTGCAGGGCCACCCAAGATGGACAGGTCATAGCCAAGTGTGTAGACTAAATGTGATCCATGTGGAGAAGGAACTGGCAAACCACTCCAGTATTTTGCCAAGAAAACTCCATGGACATAAAAAAAGAAGAAGCTTTGAGAAGAAAGTGAGTGTTTCCATGGCATGCTTTGGTTCATGGGGTCACGGAGAGTCGAACATGACTAAGATGACTAAACAACAACAACAAACTATTCCATAAGCAGAACGACTAGAATGGTATGTCACTTTAAAGAATCACTGAAATTGAGGCTGAATGCCTTTGCACAGTAAATATCAAATCCAAAATGTTGTCAAGAGTGAGCTGGAGCATGATGGAGCTATAAGAACAGCGACACATAAATGAGATGGTAGGTGCTCCAAATGTCACAAAGGGGTGCTCCGAGCACAGCAGCAGACAGAACAGTTCTTCCAGGATAATGAAATGTTTCAATGATAATTCTTCATCAACTGGCAATAATATAAAACGAAATCCATTACATTCAAACACAATACAGAGACTGAAATGACAGGCCTGCATATAAGTGGCTGAAATCAAAGCACATGGGAGGGAACACTCCCTCAAGCTCCCGTCCCCAACCATCAGCTTCCCCTTCTTGTGTTGGGGTCTGCCAAGTCAAGTCTGATCCTGACCACACTGTGGGACTCATGACAATTACAATATTGCCTAAATCGCTATGATTTTGCAACATGCATTGGTTGGTTTTAAGAACTGACATCCTGGGTTATGACTGTGGGAGTAGGAACAAAACTGCTATGTCCTGATAGGAAAAGCAACCTGGATCAATTTCATATTTGGAAGAGGTGTGAAACCTTTATTTCCATGGATATTTTTGACTTGGAAAATAAATGCAGGGCATGTTCAGCACACTTAAGGGGATATACAAGTTTTGCAACTATAGGTTTTTTCCAGTCTATTCTGCATCTTTTTACATTTATATGTATCTCAGGAAAAACAATTTTTATAAACTGCCCTTCGCAGTACCAAACTCCCAGGGTGGTGTACAATTCATAATAAAAACAAATGCAGAAGAAACTCAATGAAGGAACAATGCAAAATTGCAAAGGTAGCAACCATAAAATCAGTAAAGGTAGCCTTTCCTAAAGTGCTCCAAATGTTTCCTCATCCTGGAATTCATTCTGTATAAGAGGTTAACGCTTAACTCCTCAAACCTCATAGTAGCTATGTGAACATTAGTGGGTGGCAGCTCAAAACTTGCTTCCACATTCTGTTCAGGGTTGCAGTTGGGTCCTATTGGTGGGCTTCCCATACAAAACTGAATGGCACATCTGCTGGCATTTCTACACAGCCCCAAGCTCATTGTCTCCATGTCCTGTCCCATCCCTATCCAGGTAAACTGCAGAAACATTGGTGTTGGGAGAGCATTTCTGCCCCAGGCTGCTCTGAATGCCAACTGCTGAGGAACAAGAGTGGGGCAGGGCTATTGCTCCGGGGGCTTTCCTTTGGGGCATTTGGTTCCACACTGTGGAAAACAGGAGGCTGGATTAGGCAGGCCTTTGGTCTGATCACCAGGACTATTTTTGTGTTCTTCATCTATTTTCAGTTCCAGGATTTAGTCCTGAAGAATGCGAGTGACACTGCAGAGGGCTCTCCTAAGCAGGCGCGCCTTATATCAGGAATTGGGAGAGGCTTCCGGGAGGTACTTGAGTGCCAATTGCCTTCCTTTATTCTTCTCTCCCACTTTTTCTTTTTAAAAAAGAGATATTTGTGAGGGAAATGATAAACTTAAACCTGTTTTTTTCTCCATGCAACTTAAAACACACCTGTCAGAGGCTCAGGAGCAGAAGAGCAGGGGAGAGAGCAAACAGAGAGCGGAGGAGAGGAATCAGAGGGGAGCGTAGGGGAATATGACAGTGGACCGAGAGATTCCATGAGCTTCTCCAGCGAATCTGAAGATTCCCAGGAGGGGGCGCCTATGGTAAGGGCGAGGCGAATCCCAGAGGGGACGATCCATAAACAAGGAACCAGAGGGGAGTCCCAAGGGAGTAGCGGAGCTGTAGGGCCAGTTCCCCCACCAGAGCACAGTGGGGGGGAAGAGTCACGTGAGTCAGGACCAGCTTCTCCTCCATCGGGGAGTGGGGAGACGGAGGGAAGGCCAGGTCCAGCTAGCCTCCCCGAAAGGGGGAGCAGTGACACAAGTGTAACGGTCAGAAGGAAAGTGGGAGGCTGCGCGCGCGCGCCAAGTTCAAATGTGGAGGAGCGCGGGACAGCAGAAAACCCGGATTGGGAGCCAGGTCCTAAAGCCCGAAAGAGGGGGGGGGAGGAGTCGGGAGAATCAGCGTCAGAAGAATCTCGGAGGGCTGAGACTCCGACTAGCAGAAGGACCCAGAGAAAGAAGGAACAGAGGAAAAGGTGGAGTAAGGCTAGAATCGTAAGCTGGTGTCAGGGGGGAGGAGATTCAGATGGGAGTTCTACGGTCTGACGGACAGATGTAGCGTTGCACGCTGCGCGTCTAGAAATGAGACTGAACTTCAATAAAGACTTTTAAACTTGGGCAAGGAGCAGCGTTGGTCTTGTGTGAGCTGGGACCTTGGGCAGCGCTGACAACACCCCATTTTAATTCTTTTCATAGAATCATAGCATTGTAGAGTTTGAAGGGACCAGGGGCATCATCTATTCCAATCCCCTGCAGTGCTTTTCTTCAGAGAGAAAGGCTGGGAGAAAAAGACATCCTTTGCCGGCAGCCCAATCGCGGTGTTGTTTTTTGACTTGGAATAAGCAACGCATTTAATCAGAGAGTTTTGCCTTAAGCCAGGACTTAGCTCCCAAACCATTTCTCAGTGCCAAAGCAGAACCTGTGAACTAGTACCAGCGTGCTTGAGTGATGTCAGACAGAGCACTTTTCACACTCAGTTACTATAACACCAACTAAACGGACACTGGGTTAGGGAATATGTTACTGCTTTTGTGAGCCAAAGGCAGTATTCCAGCTGAGGATCCACATTGATTGAGGAGGAAATAAAGGTGATGCAGACCATGATGGACTTTTATGTTACTCAACCCTCTCCTAACCTGTAGCAACAGAGAGTGTACTTGCGTGCCCTGTAACATTTTAATTACAAAAAATGAACTTTGTGGCATTAGGCACACCTGAAACACGCTTTTGTTTCCCTTTCCCCTTCCCAATTAATATTAAAAATACTTTCCCCCCTGTGTTGTAAAAAGAAAAGAAAAAAGGTCCTCTCGTTTAATGGCAGAGAAGTCTATAAAGTAAGGAAGTGTTTGTTAGCACTCAAACACTTGAAACGTGTTAAGTGGTTGGAAAGTGGTGCAACTTGAGCTCTGGGTGAAAGTGCGCGAAGATAGTGAGTGTCTGACAAATGGAATTTAGACATACAAGTTTAACAAGGGTACACTAATGCAGTTCAATGTCAAAACAGAAAGGAGATATGTCACTCCAATAAAGGCAGGCTTTATTTTAAAGCACACTTCAGATCGTCTCTTGTTCAAAAAAGTGTATATTTGATTGCTCATTAGTGGAATTACTTTCTTTCCAAGTATATATATATATATATATATATATATATATATATATATATATGCATGTTACCTCATTCCCCCATATTATTTAAAAGAGCCATGTGTGTGCCATTTTACTATGTATATATTTCAGCCTTCCCAAACCCAACACAGTTGTTGTTTTTTGTTTATAACTTCCATCAGCCCCAACCAGCAAGACTGATGAGATTTGTAGTCCAAATTATCTGGAGGATTCCAGTATTATTCATGCATATTGTGTTTGACAAAAGAAAATGGAACCAAGACCCCCTGCCCCAGGCAGCTTACTTTTAAAGCAAACTGTACACATATGTCGGACTCCACTGCTGAAGTTGAAAAGGTAAAGCCACTATTAAGATTCCAATCATATTAAAATGATAAAGGCTTGACATTTACTGAAATGTAAAGAGAACCCCTTCCCTGCAAAGAGAATGTCAAGTCATGCATTTCAGTGGACCTTACAGCATACTTCTAATATTTCCCCTCTGAAGTCTGTGGACTCTGAATAGGTTGGCACATAACACAAGATAATACCAAACCACACAGACACACACAGTGAGTTCCAGTTCATAGAGTTGCATTTATGATACATAATCTTTGCACCCTTTGGCTCCCCCTCTGACCATAACTAGATTTGGTCCCTTTTTTGGCTGCTTGGTTCTACAGAATGGGACGCTGTGACGCTGTGGTCTAAACCACTGAGCCTCTTGGGCTTGCCGATCGGAAGGTTGGTGGTTTGAGTCTGCATGACGGGGTGAGCTCCCATTGCTCTGTCCCAGCTCCTGCCAACCTAGCAGTTCAAAAGCACACCAGTGCAAGTAGATAAATAGGTACCGCTGCGGTGGGAAGATAAATGGTGTTTCCATGTGCTCTGGTTTCCGTCATGGTGTCCTGTTGCGCCAGAAGTGGTTTAGTCATGCTGGCTACATGACCCAGAAAGCTGTCTGTGGCAAACGTCAGTTCCGCTGGCCTGAAAGCTAGACGAGCGCCGCAATCCCATAGTTGCCTTTGACTGGACTTAACCATCCAGGGGTCCTTTACATACTTTTACTTTACTTTTCTACAAAATGCCACAAACTGTGATGGTGGTGTATTAATGATTTGTATCTCACCCTTCCTTCAAGTAACAAGGAGAGGGTACAGCTTTCTGTTTTTACAATAACCCTGAGAAATACATTTAAGTAACTCAAAGACTGGCTGCTCTTGCTTGTACTGCTATGCTAAACTGATGTCTAGTGGTATGTTGACAAGTTGGAGTGAAGTGTCAGGCTTGCCCACTCCCTTGGAAGAATCCTGCTACCTATGTGAGTTGAACCTAGATCTCATAAATTTATACTTTATGCTAGGCACCCTGAGTAAGATGGCACTGAATTGTTACCAGGCCTTCATACTGGTCATAGTAGCCTTTGATTTTATTTGGTGTTTTTTTTTAAAGAAAAAATACATTTAACTCATGTCTTTTGTTCTTGAATTGTGTTGGTCTTATATGAAATGCTTTCTGCTTTGGGATCAAAATAGTACAGGTGTCATATCCACTGGGTTCCACAACTTGGATTAGTCACATTCCACCAATTCCTACTGGGCTCTGGATTCAACAATAGCTGCAGCACAGAGGTTCTTTCCCTGCTTACTATAATAACACACTAATTGTTCAGAGTAAGGACAAACCACACATGCAGTTCTGGGGTATGTAAAGAATTCTAGCTCAGCTGAGTTTATTGGTAACAAAGCATTATTAATGGCTACAAAATGTACACCATCCCAGTCATCCCGTTTTAACTGGAAATAACCCAGCTTTCTACTTACAGTTCTAGATATGTCATTTTCTCTAGGAAATTCTGTTTCCCTCCCACCTTTGTCTATCCAGGGCTGCTCAGTAAGGAATCTAGAACATTGGCACCACTTCCCTGAGAGCAGTTTCTGAGTCAGTAGCAAACAAAACTACCCTATACTAGGAATATGGACTCTGAATGTTGCGAGGTTTGTGAGGTTGGTTGACTATGTTCTTTGCAGTATATGGAAGACAGAAATGTGAAATGTGATCTCACTGTTGCCAGTAGGTGAGATCTTCTTGGGGTTTAATGGCACAGCAAGACCAAAGAAACTGCCCTTGCCTGAGGCATTTAATAAACTGGATTTGGTTGAGTGGGCTGCAGAACAAGGCAAGGATAAAGACCAGAGGCTTCCTTTTATCTTCGCACAGGCAGACTTAACTTTCTAAAACCTATTTAATTGAATGGGAGGGTGAGCTGTAAAGGGCCAGATTCTGGGAATGGTCAAAGACCCTATGGCTTTGACCAAAAGCAATAATTATGATCCTTGAAGATCTTAGCAGTTTGTATCAGAAAAAGGAAAGGAAATTTTGTTTGGTGCTCAATGGCTGTGGCTAGGCTTTCTTTTCATTGAAAAGTACTCAAATGGTCTTCCTTTAAGTTAATGGCTGTCACTCTCTTCCACCACCTGACAAATGTTTCCCTCTGTACTTAGAAGACAAAAGTTTGGAGCTTTATGTGGCAAAAGCTGTTGCATTCACATTTAAAAGTACACCTACAATATCAAAGAGGTAACAAAATAACTGCAAGAAGGGACAGGATTCCAGTTTTCTCTTCCCCCACATCACTGCCCCTAGTTTCTCTGCCTTTTAAGATGAAGGTAACCAAGTAGTAAGTAAACTTTTAATGGTGGTTCTTAATGCACTTTCAGCTTTTCTGAGAGACAATAAAGCATTTCTTCACTATTCTTCTTCTTCTTCTTCTTCTTACTTATTTCTTTTGATCTGGGCAAACAGAGCCTATGAGCTCATACTTCATGCTTTCTAGTTAGTTTGCTCAGCAACCAAACAACATGGCCATTTTTTTTTTTACCATCTCAAACACTCTAATGATCAACTCTTGTTTCTTACATAAAAAGCATTTAGAAAGTGCTTTCAAATGTTCAAAGTGTTTCACATACATCATTTTGTTGAAACCCAAACTACAAAGTTGTCAGTTAGTTTGCTACCATGACCCCCTACATTGCAGATATGGACTGATTCAGCCCCTACTCTAAAAATGTCATTGAATACACTCTTTTACTTGGCCCCTGATAAATGAACAGCTCACATTTGCTCCTATGAAGAAAAGTATATACCACCATGGGGAGCAATACCACCTGTTTTGACATTTGTATCCACCAAGGTAGACTCAGGAGTCCTTGCAGTATTTGGGCCTCTCCATAAACACTGTGTGTGTGTGTGCATGCGCATTATGTCAATCCATTGTCATAACAAACATTTCACAGTTATATAATAAAAGGTTCATGGGTTATATAATAAACACAATGCGAAGGAAAAGCTAGATCTACAGCTAACACATCTACAACTTACATAGTTCAAGCATGCTCCTGTATTTACTGCCAAGGTTTTTCAGTGTAAGAGAAACTTCATTTCTAGTTTGTCTTACAGTTTTGATCCACAGCCGTTTGCATATGCTGCCGAAGACTTATTCCTTATCTCGCCCCTGGGAGTTGCTGTTGAATTACTGACCTACTGTTGAGGTGTTTTTGCCAGAGGGGAAGGCTTAGCAGTCTATGGATCACAATTTAAATATCTAGGATACCTTAAGCTGAGGCCCCAGAAGACTCTCTCCTGCTTTCTATCTAAGAAAAATTTATTGAATATCCCTTCCATACAGATTTTTGCAGTCTGTTTTTTAAAGGAGCTTCCCAATATTGAGAAATTTAAAATGGTGCAACAGAAAAAAGGGCAGGAATAATGACATTATTCTAACACAGACTGTTCAGTTCTAGCACAGATCAGTAAACACAAAGGTTTTAAATATCTACTGTTCTAAACACTAATAATTATACATTATAGTTCTGCCAGTTAATATTAATCATTAATAGTGTAGAAAATAACACTGCTTTCTGGGTAATTAGTGCATATCTATTAAAATAAATTAAGTCTCTTTTAGAAATATACTTGTTCGCTCCATATTAATTCAGTTACCGCATATATTTCCCTTCATTATATCTGGCAAATTGTTAACTCTGCTATGTCGACAAAATCAATAATTATATAGCTTTATAATAATTGCTGTCAATAACTCACGTTCTTCCCACTTAAACCCACTACATCAAAGCTTCACTAGCACAGAAACAATTGCATTCCGAGCAATATGCCTTCAAGTGGAAATTCACCAAGTACAAATTTGATGTCACACAAGGTTATGAAGGATGAGGTCATTTCAAAACATAGTAACTCTAAAACATTTGCCCATGAGATGACAAAAATAATAGAGAAAAATGTTGAGAGCATTTTCCAGAGCCTGAATCAGAATGGCATCACCCCTAGACAGCATGCCTTCACTGATAAATCATCTTTGTGAAGAGTTGATTCCCCTATTCACTGCACATCAACACTTCCCCTTTCCCAAGACCCCACAATGCCTACATACATCAACCCACTGTCCTGGGGCCCCATACTTTCAATACAGCTGCATTAGAGGGCTAAGTAAATACTATTTTAATCCATTTGGGCAGTTTTCTATGTGCTGTGGGGGCAGGTCGTTCCGTTTTGCTGCCTGAAGTGAAATGGGAAGGTGCCCCCTGTGGCGATCACACAGGGTCCCCAGACGTTTCACCGTCTATTGATCCCTGTGCCACAACTTTATTTCTCGCTGCCACCACCCAGGCCCTACCTGGTACAATACTGAGTCCAGTCAGGGTTAAGTTGGAACATAAACTTCTGTTCATTTATTGCAGTTTAACAAGCGTATGGTTTCATAAATGGTCTTAGTCAATCACAATCATGGGATGCCTACCCAGACCTATAACTTCCGCTACCTGCTCTCACTCACCACCTCTCAGATATTTACTTGTCTTCCTAGCTCCTAACTGTTCCTGACTCAGCTTATCTCGCTATACTAACTCAACCTACCCACAGACTCTATCCCAATTCACTCCCACTCCAACCAACCACCCAACTCCCAATAAACTCCTCCTCTTCGCCCCTCCCAGAGCTGGTTTTATAGTCCCTCTGACTCCACCCCCGGGTTCTGATTGGGTAACCTATTTAACTATTTCACCTCCAGCATTCTCATATGTTAACGTCCCGTCCCCCCACCCTGAAGCTTACTGAAGTTGCACCGTCGTGGTGGCTTCTTGCAAGATATCACAAGATCTTGCAGAATTCTCACAAGCTCTCATGAGAGTTCTGTGAGATCTTGCCAGAAACCACCTCTGCTTCCGTCTAGACATATCTGGGTTACAAGCCAGACCTTAATTTCTCAGATATGGGGAGTAGTCATTGCTTCTTTATTCCAGAATCTTAAGTGTGTAACCCAATGCCTTTAGCATCTGGGAATGATATAGTCAGTCTTCGGTCTCCATCTTGGAACTGAGCTACTACAAGCTGACCACATGGCGATGACATCTAGCTTAATTGTTGCACTTTTTGGTGTGTGTTTTAATTCCACCGCCCCTTCCGCATTGTGTTGTGATGAAAAGCTCTGGAGAACTCAAACTTTGCCACAGTTTTGTCACATTTTGGTTGGACCTAACCAAAGTATTGCCCAGCTGTGGGTTTTGGAGTAAAAATTAGATGCTATTCGTAAAGGTATGATAAACCATGAGGCGAGTGTGATCCAGTTCTGGGTCTGGGTTTGACTTTTTAAGCAATAAATATAAAGCATCGATTTAAAATCCGGTTACACAAGCTACTATAACAAATGTGCTTTTAAAAAACCTTTCTATCAACTCAGTCCAACGCCTTAAACTAAGAGAAACAATATGGACTTTAATAGTTTCCAAACAATGCTTTGGTGAGTCTCCAGGGATGAGATAGCCACTGAGAAGTCAATTTCTCAGTATACACTAGCTTTCCTTAACGTGATATATGGGCAGTGCTGTCATTGGATTTTCAGAGTGTACGAAGGGATATAGCTCTTAGCAGACACTGAAGCTCTTAGATATGCTGAGTTGCTGAATATAAATTAATTAACTACCAGCAAATTCAGTTTTGCGATGTTATGGGGCCCTTTGCCCCACCAGCTTGATAATTTAAAAACAAAAACACAACATTAATGCAGGCAAATGTTTCTTGGGCAGTCATAAGGAGCCTATAAAGAACATCTGAATACAAAATGCAGCAGCGAGACCAGGCAGCTCCTGTTCCTCTACTCTGTGCACAGCATACTGCAGTCTGAAGTTATGCAGCACTCTGAGAACACTCTCTTGGTTAATAGATTTGGTTTCCGCAAAGAAAAGGTACTTCTGCCTGAGCCAAGTTTCACAATAAGTCCAACTACTGCTGAACCCAAGGAAAGTGTTCTATATTACAGCAACTGATCCATGAGATAATGGCATTTCAGGTTCTAAGAACAGTCTCAGCACTGTCAAGCATGGGAAAAGCTAAAGGTTTAAAATACAATGGAGAAGGAATAGACCATAATCATATTAAGGGGGCGGGAAGATATGAGTGAAGCACAGTCACCTTTGCAGAACACTGTATTATCTTCTGACACTTAACCTCACAGTCATATACCAGAAGAAGCATTTTTCCCTATGCACATTTTTGCTCATAGATATTTAATCTCCTATTCTATCTTCCTTCCATCAGTTTAGAGAAGAAGAAATTACTCACAAAAGGTTAGAGTGACTGTGGAGGAAAGTTGGGTTTTTTATATCACAAAAGGTACCATCCCTTGACCTACATTCTCATGAAGCTGTGGTAGCCAGGAAAAAGAGAGATTAAAGACCTTCCCACTAAGAGCTGTGGAATAATGCAGACTAGACCAAATTAGCTTTTCTTGCAAAGGTATATCAAAAAACAAAAAGAAATGAAGACACCAACATATTATGTACATTTGCAATCAGAATCATTCAACTCCCATTGCAAATCAGGTTTATTATAAAAATTCAGCTGTTTGAAACGAGAAAATCAAACAAAAGCAATTGAAATAGCTCAACACAACGGATACTTCAAGTGGTTGGAAGAATTTCAATTGCAACTGTTATATCATACACATTTCAGAAGTTCTAGAACAGGGATTGGGATCCTGCAGCCTGTCATATGTTTTAGACTACAGTTCCCATCCACCCCAGTATGACCAATGATCAGGAAAGGTGGGAGCTGTAAGTCCATCCACGTCTGGAGGGTTGTAGATTCACTGTCTCTCTTTAAAAATGAGGCAGGTCTCCTCTGTCCTGTATGTAACTTGGGAAGTGGGGGCTCCTATGCATATTCCAACTTGTGGAGGGCAAGTGGAAAAACTAGCAGACTTCTGCTGCTGCTTTCCTGTGCAAGTTACGCACAAAAGGAGCATAAATGCAGACTCCAGTTGCAGGAAGACAAAGCTGGAATGTGTAAAGCAGCTCTCGGCCTTTACGTTAGCCTTTCTTGAGTTCCTGTGCATTTAGTGTACTCGTTTCACCCCCAACCGTAAACGACACCAGTGGCGGACTTTGGGCTCTCAAATTTTAGCTGCCCTGTGCAACGCTAAAATTTGGCACCCCTTACACCTCTCATGCTTCATTCTACCGCACTGTTGTGGTGCAATGTCCAACGTGCTTGCACCAATCGCGCTACCCTAAAACTGCCTGACTACACATTAAGAAATAAGAATAGCCACTGAAATAAATAGTAATAGCACAATTACTGGTAACTTTATCCCAATTTGCGTTAGATCTGAAATTTTCTTTACATACGTCATTGTTTTCTATTGTTTCAATTGTTGATGTGTTTACTGTGAAATTGCGTTAGAAATATTTTAGGAGAAGCAATCCATATGTGGAATTAATTAAGTAACAAAATATTTTATATCTACTGCTTTTTTGTATTTTTACTGTTGCTACAATAATTGCTCTTGTTTCTGATGTTTTTGATCTGATTTATATTTGCTTTATGGTTCTATTTGGTAGGCTATCTTAAAAATCTAGATTAATAAAATTATGTTTTAAAAAGTAACACAAGTAGTAAATTGAATATATAAGAATGACAACTAAACTGAAGGAATTGTATACACTACAGTATTTGTATGCAATGTGTCATATACCAGTTCTATTTCTTTCTTTTTTTAAAAAAAAAACACAACCTGATTGGTGATCTGCACTTCTTTTCCACATGCCTAGAAGCAGAAAAGCCCACAAAATGTCAGATCAGCATTATACCGACAGGAGATACCCAATACATGTACTCTTATCAAAGAATTTGGCAGCAGTGTCACATCATATTGCTTACATTACATTGCTTACACTGTTTATTTTGGGTCATGGGTCCCTCATTTTACAAGAAACACAACATTTATTTTTGACAAGATAATCATTATTTAGTAAAATGGTAAGTGTTCACTTCCAAGCAGCTCCAGCAGAAATAAACTGGTGTCTCAGAAAAAGTGTCAGCAGCAGCAGTGAAATGATGATAAAATAGGGCTGCCATAAATTCACTTCACTTCATACCCAATGGAATGGATAGTTATTTTACTCACAGAGGTTCAATAATTTTTAATATTGTGGTGTACTATCATTCTCTATTTAAAATGATTCTGGTAAAACTGAAAAATTATATCACTCAAGTGGCAGGTCTCAATCATAAAAAAGGGTAATTCAGAATTCACGGAAGTAATGAACAAAGAGAATGAATACTTATTATTTATGTGCCAAATCCCTAGACGTATAAAGACAAGAACTTGAAAGATAGACTAGTGGGAATCCAGAGCACAGAATAACACCAGTTATTACACATACTAGCCAAATAAAAGACTAATAGAGAATGAGCTTGCCAAATTAATAAAGGCAGAGCAGTAGACTGCTGAATTGCTAATGATATCCATATTTACATGCTGAATTATTTGTGACCCAATGTCATAGGGTCATTTGAGAGTTCACTCTACTAGGGCTGAGATGATTATCATCTAAGAAATGTCTAAAGGAGAAAAGATAGATTTGAGAGTTAGGGGGGGGAATGGCTCCCAACATACCCTTTCTTTATGTTTACCCTCCCACCCACCTCCCCTATGATCATGGGTTTCCCATTTCTGCTCTTCCTCAGATCCAAAGTTTGGGGCATCACACAGTGGTGTGATGTTATCTTGCATGCTTATATAGCCAGATTAGCTATGCAGTACTTTCAAGATCCCACTTTTCCTGGCCCTTTAGTTGTGGGCAAGGAAACAACTAAAGCACTATAACACATCTCCTAAGCAATATGGAGAAGCATTTCCATTCTGCATATGCCAGAAGAACGCATCAACCTAGGTAAGACAGATGCTGCCTAGGCAACACAGAGATGCAGTCTCCTTCTCTTATATAATGGACAAATATTTTTTACCACTTCATGAGCTCCCTTGAAGCATTGCCAAAAGGAGGTCAGCTTTCAAAGCTCTTAACCTGGGCTGCAGTCAGGTTGGCCATTTTGGCTGAGTCCTTCTTTCAGTCCAACTATACACTGTCAATTCCCTTTTCTATGCAGATACATCAGAGGCAGACATATAATTTACTTCAGAGGGATATTCTTCCTACAGTTGTTTTTTTAAATGAAAAAGCTGTGTACGTTGCTCCTTGCTGCAAACTTTGATACCCTGGATGGACAAAGTAAACAATGCATCTCTTGCCTTGAACCATATGTGAGCAAAGCCAGTCTTCTGGAAGAAGTATGGCAAAAGAAAGAAACAGTGATATCGAAAAGGAAAAACAACCTCCTTATACAGAGTTTTACTCGTTAAAGGCCATTAGACCATTAATCGACATGAAAATGGGCATTTCTAATTTTCTAGAATAAGCTTCAGAATATAAAATGGAAATATTGTTGCAGAATCAGCCCATAAGTAATGATTCAAATAACCACTTGGGGCCTTTGGTCAATCCAGTATCTCCTTTGTATGTTTGTCATCTTGTACATAATGTGTCCATCTAATACTGAGATACCAGAATTAATTTAGTTCACATGTTCAGAATATAATTTTGTGTTTCAATTTTTAATACCACCTCAACCCCACCCCCATTTTTAAGTGGGGTGGGGAACGAAAATATAAAACACGGTACAATTTAATTTGATATGATCCAGAGACCTTTGTGTCAAAACCTTCAGCTCACTCCTTTTCAATAAAGGAAGACATCTAATGAAAAGCTTCAGTTTGCTTTTCACACACAGGAAGACCTTGTTTTGTTTCGTTCACTGTTAGCAGGGAACAGGGATGCTTCATGAGCCAATTTATTTTGCAGTACAGCAGATCTGAAATCTAACTCTTCTTGGAAGTCTACAATGTCCAGCTTCCTTCACTGTTCAGGTGGCAGACTGATTCTGTGTTTGTCTGCAGTCCTTCTTCTCATGGTAACTCTTATATTAATGAGGACTTGCTTTACAACAGCACCAGAACAATCTTCAAGATCTCACTACATCATAGATTAATTAGCATCAGGAGGGCAAAACTTTCTAGATAATCCAAGCCTTGAGCAGTTACTGCCCTGCAACTACAGTTAGCGTCAAAACCCATAACCTGTGCATAAAAAACCAAGTTCACAAATATTTAAATGGAGAGGAATTGTGTCTGCCAGCCAAACTACTAACACATGTTGATTCCACATGCATGAACAGCATTTTCCCCCATTCCTGTTTTTCCTCTATGTACATCCTACAAAGGTAAAGGACCCCTGACCATTAGGTCCAGTCGTGACCGACTCTGGGGTTGCGGCGCTCATCTCGCTTTATTGACCGAGGGAGCCGGCATACAGCTTCCGGGTCATGTGGCCAGCATGACTAAGCCGCTTCTGGCGAACCAGAGCAGCGCACGGAAACGCTGTTTATCTTCCCGCCGGAGCGGTACCTATTTATCTACTTGCACTTTGACGTGCTTTTGAACTGCTAGGTTGGCAGGAGCAGGGACCGAGCAACGGGAGCTCACCCTGTCGTGGGGATTCGAACCGCCGACCTTCTGATCGGCAAGTCCTAGGCTCTGTGGTTTAACCCACAGCACCACCCGCTTCCCTATGTACATCCTACAGAATCATTATTTTTACTGTCTTACCATGTCATAGCAATAACAGGTACAACCATTATGTAACATCTGTAATTTTTGATAACATATTTCTTTACTGATGCAGAATATGGTTCCAGCAACTCTAGCAATGATAAAATGTCAGTACACATCTGACTGGAGTCAACAGACCAACAGTATCTCGGCTCTTGATTGGTAAAGGTCTATTTTGTTGGAACTTGCATTCTTACAACCCCATTATCCAAGGAACAAATACCAAAGAGATCAATGAAAACCACTGTTTACTCAAATAGGATCTTAAAGTTCATGATTATAGAAAACGCAATGATTGCTTTTTCCACAGGGTAAAGGAGCTCCTTTAAGTCAAGAGTTGAACAGACCTAGCAATTTTTCCAAATTAAAATGTCACCCTCATCTGATGTGTGCAAATTAAAGACACATGGGGGCAAACAAGAGCTATGTCTATGCACTGGGAGCTGATTAGTTGTCTCTTCTGCTTTGACTGAAAGCTATGTCATGCCAGCAATGCATCTCATTGGCCAAAGTGCCAGCTGTGACACACATGACAATACTGCAGCATTGATGGGATTGCTGTTTTAATAACACAGCCAGCCAAACCCAGCTTAGGAGTGTGATATTGGCAATTCTGACATATCCAAGCAGGGAAGCTGGTGAGCCATTTAGTACCCTATACATCCACCTACATGTTTTTTAAGTCAAATATTAATATACTAAATCAATTTTCCACATGTTCCACATATATTGATAGCTAAATTGTAAAGCTGCTGCCAAAAAGCCTTGAAAAGTTCAAACAGCAAATAATTTTTTTAAAAAAAACTGCATCGGTCCTGACTAAATATATGCAAGAAGTTTGTGTATTTCAAAATTGCTCATGAATTTTCATGTAATTCACTATTTCGTGCCGTCATCAAAGTTAGCACACAGTGAGTGAGATTCTGTGAGAATTTGCAGGACTGCAATGCCTTGGATATGAAATTTACACAAAATGCTTTAAAAAAACACCTTTTTTCAGAATAATAAGTCCTGCTATGTTAGCTTTACGTTGGGCATTGGATACTTGTAGCACAGAAATTGTTTGCATTTGACTGCTTTAAATCAAAGCAGTAGAGCATGTTGGGAAATGCCAGCTATTTGCCTAATGTCATTGATTAATATTCATAGAGTAGATCATATGGTCTGTGTGTCCCCTCAAGATTTTCCCTTCCCTTTAAAGAGAAACCACGCTTTTGGTGGCTGCCAAAGCTCAAAGAGGCTTCTTCAAGAACTCAAACGATGATGGGAAAGATTTTATTTTTTTAACTGAAATATTAAAACCATAATTACTAGATTCTTCCCCCTTATGGGAGGGCAGTGGGGAGCGCAAGGAAGCAACTTCAGCAAGGTGGCTTTAAAAATGGCTCCTGCAAATTCACAATACAGGAATTTCCATATCAACGGATAGTCAGTGTAAGAATCCTTCTGCAGACCCTGAATCCCAGGAAGACAAGAAACAGGAGTGAGCTGTTGCATCCACCATTCCCCGTCTTGGGCACTTCTCGGAGGTATTGGTTACATGGCCAGAATTCACATTACAAAACACAGAAGGACGGTTCCATGAGCAATGATGAAATTTTACCGATGAAAGAGAAAGAGTTATGAAGGGGGATGGGCTCAATAATTCGTGAAAAGTGAAGGAAGCAAAATGACATGTTGAATGACTTCACTAGTCCGGACATCCTTTCTTAGCAGCTTTTAAAATTCAGTACATCACACTCCAATGCATGCTAGCATTGCTTTTACAGCCTTGGCTACAGAGCATAAGTTATGAAAACAGGTAGCTAGCTACCTTTCTGTTTATAAAAATGATGGTTATAATAAGCTCTTTTCTGCTGGAGACGTTTTCAAAGGAAAAAGAAAAAGAGGAGAGCCCTTTTGCACTTCCGTAGCACTTACAGCTTATACCTGTATTCCATCATTTCCCATCTATGGTTTGAAAAATGCCCTTCCCACCTAATGGCATTGCTCATGCTACTCGCCCTCCCCTTTTTGTTTTATTTGCAAAAAGTGTGAATGAACGCTATCTCTAACGTGTCTATACCTCACATACTGACAACAAAAAGCAGTTTGAAGTAACCATCAACCAGCAAAAGTTTTAAAAGCAATGTTTGCTCTGATAACCCATGCTGGATTCAAGGCAGCTTCTGTACTGAAGTAGGAATGTCACTCATTATAGGCAGAGACTGGCAATCTTACCGTGAAGCTCTTAAAGGTACAATACAGTGCAGGATCTACAAATGTTGCCATGGGGGGCAAAGGTCTGCCCTGCTGCCCACCTCTCTGGCAGGTTTGTGTCATCCCCCCCCCCTTTCGTCACCACCAACATCAAGAGAAAGACTTTGCTATCTTCCCTTTGTGTCCTATGCAGGCTTCCTTCTCTCAGTATCACCACTGCAGGAGGGGTGGAGGACAAAAAGGGGAGAAGGGGGGCATGTGCAATGGTCACCCTTCCTCCACCTTAGACCCCCTCTGCAGATTCAGCCTCTTTTAACCCTTTCTGAGGAGCCCATATGCTAAGACAAGCTGTAGGTTCCTGGGAGCAAGGAAAAAGAAATGGAAGTATATAACTATATATATGTTACGTATAGAGGGTCGCTTAACATCATGAAATGGGGTGCCTCCCTCCTGAACCCTACCAGACAAGAAAGGTATATTGGCAAAACCCATTGGTGTTTCACAACTCTATGACTAGTTGCAGGACCTTAGCCGGACATAGCAGAGTAAATGCAGAGTTCACGAAAGCAATTGGCAACTTGGCTGCAGACAGGATGGACGAAGCAGGAACCAGGAACTTGTAGTTAGCTGTTTATTATATACAGTGGACTATTTACAGGAACAGAACACGGATCTTTAGCTAGCTCTCTCATACACGACTCACAACTCTCAACCTCCAACTCCTACACTCGAACTCGTACTAACACACATTCCAGTTAGTAATCATTATTATTAATCATTATTCCCGTGAGAGAGCTTGACCAATCATGGAGCTGTCTCCATGCCTCTGTATCACCAGGCAGACTTACTCCTTCACATTGCCTTGGCTGTCTGCCAAACCCTAATTGACTCCGTGTGAGTAGCTGCACATATTCAGATTCCCAACGAGGTATACTAATTAAAGGGTCTTTATCCCCCAATTTCTACCCACCTGATCCTTCAATTTTATGCATCTGTTCCTCCTTGCACCTGCACCTGATTTCTGGGGAAAGATGGGGATGGCTGAAGCCACTCTGGGGAGGAAATGTCACCTTCAAGGCCTCTCTAGGCATCTCTGACCAAGGTTGATTCTGTCCTGAAACTGGGCCTGAATCCAGACCGAAATGGGTCAAAAGAATCCGTTTCCTCCAACAGCATCTGCAGCTGAATCACCACTACTTTATCACCTTGCCCCCCCCCAAATGTGTGCTATTGACATACTGTAAAGCTCTGAATCCAGAGAGAGTTCCTTCAAAAGCAGTCACACACCATCATGCAAGATTATTATTCATGCTGGCGGCTGGGGCTGATGGGAATTGAAAGCTGAAAAAGAAAATGTAATTATTTCCTCATTGGAACCTATCTACCTGCTTTTGTTGCAGAAAACTTTAGTTTGTTCCCCACCTCAAACTGTACGAATGAGCTGGCTTGAAACCTGCCATAAAGATGACATAAAACACTTACGGTGCCTGCTCACAACCTCATTGCCACTGGGCAATAACATTTCATGAATAGCCTCTATTTGAATTGATATTGCCCACAGTAAGACAGTCTGCGGGGAGGGGAGGGGAGCTAAAGGCTGTTTTTCTCTGAGAAATACATTTTAAACACACTATAAAGCTGCACATAAAATGGCCAGAAATACTTTCACACTGCAAATGAGGTAAGTTGGAGCAGGTGAAAGCAGGGAATGTTTATGCCTTAAGATAGGAATTTGGTTATCCAGTTGCCTAAGGAAGCACGCCATGGACTTAACATCACGTATGAGTAAACTACTGCTTTTTATGAAGGGTGGATTTGATAATGATAATATTGTGCGTTCTTCTTTTAAAGAAGCCATGCGGTGCTATGGAGGCAGCTACAGCTCAGCGATACAGCAGCTCAGCAGTTTAATCCGCAGCATCTCCCAGTAGTGTTGAGATTCCCGCATTGCAGGGAATTGGAATAGATTATCTTCAGGGTCCCTTCCAATTTTACAATGCCATGTTGCAATGATTCTATACCTAACCTGCTGTCCTGACAGGTTTCTGGGTCCTGCCCCTCTTGCTCCTTATCTGGTTTGTGCTAAGACTTGCTGCGTGAACAACAGCTTCCTTCCACCACTATCTCAGTTGTGATTTGAGGACCCGATCCCCGCTTGGAAGAATAAAGACACGTGGACACAGTGTATAAGGTTAATGGGCAAGAAAAGGCCACAACTTTATTGATTACAGCAAGTGAGAAGGTATTGGCTTAGGCATTGGACCACAGAAGATTTGACTCCACCCACTCAGAGAGGGGTGAGTCTGAATAGGGGTTAACCACCAGAAGGGGGAGCCTGTTGATGCTAATACAACTATAAGCTCTCCCCTGATGTCACCGAGGGTCGTGCCATGGCCCCCCGCCACACAGGCATTGGACAGGATCCACGACTGCCGGATTCCTTTAACGGAATACCCAAATTTGAAGGGGTAGGCGATGGCCACACCTTGCCCTTCCACACACCAACAACACATTCCAATGCCTAACCGCCAAATACCAAGAAAGTTGTGACGATTTCTACGAGGTAGGCGAAAGAAACCAAAAGGCCGGAGCCAATTTGCCAGTTGGAAAAAATTCCTACCAGGCCCCCTGGGCGACCAACCATAGGTCCATAGCAAGGTCAAGAGAAAAGCTAATCCCTAAGCTCTAAGAGAGTGGTGGGTGGGTGACTCACAGCGAAAAGGTGAGCGAATGGGCAGAATGACTGGCGCGGCTGCATTTTGAGCAGCAAACCATGCCCGCACCAAGCCACCCGGTTGGGTGCTCAACCGGGGGCACGGCGCGCCAGCGATGTGAATGGGGCAGGGTCCATAACGCCCCTGCGTGATGCGGGAATCGTCTCCTGCTCACAACACCTCCCCTCCGGAAGGAGGAGAGGCCTTCTCAAACAGAACAGCATTTTATTCCAACTGAAGAATGCTTCTCCTTTTAAACAGGGAAGTTCGGCTGAGCTAAAACTGTAAAAGCTGTGTGTGGTTATGACTATACACGTTGCTCATTTTGCTACTAGGCATGTTTGCTGGAAAGCTACAGCCAGTCTTTGATTCCTAACAAAACAAACATAGATGGAATCATCATATAATATAACTTGCACGTAGCTTCGCACTTCCTTCCCTCTTCGGGCATGACTTATAAGTGAGCTGGCTGAAAGCATGGCAGATCTGGAGTGTCCCCTAGAATTTTTAGGTCACGATTCATAACTGATGAAACCAGAACATGCAATTTAAATTGATTTGTTTTCCAGACCTTGGCAGCCTCTCTGGTGTATACACTTTGTCCCAATCTGACTGTCTTAACTCAGATGACTAATATAGGTAATGACACCAAATGCAACGTAGTCCTCACTGGAATATAACTTCTAGGACCGAATGCATTGTTCCCAATTGCCTCGCACAGTTTCTCTGATATTCATGCCTAATTAGCTCAAAATTAAATCTCTCTGTAATTTAATTTGTAGAAAGCAGAAACAAAAGCATTAGGAAAGGAGTGCTTTCTGATAAATAACTGCTTACAAAAGCAAATGCACCCTCGAAGCCTGGACGTGTAATTAAACAGCTAATTAGCAGGTCTTTTAAAATGCACTTTAAAAACTGCAAAATACAGTTGCCTGTGGCAGTAATATTCACTGAGTGGCTCACTGGGAAAATAGGTCTACTTTTTCAATGAAATAAATAATTGACTGGCCTGGATAATGGATGTGTACCATTACACATATACAGATTCTGTCAAGATTACTTTTCATACTTATTAAGCCACTTGTATCACTTCTTCTTATCTTATCTTCAGGTCACCACCATGAACATTTCACAGAAGTGCAAATCCTGATAATGGAATAGGGCTCAATAAAAGGGAAAGGTAGTCTATGCTGAGGCCCCCGTGTTACTTTTTTTTAAAGCTTTTTAAATGAACAAAATCTTTTAGAACCAATAGGTAAAAGACACATAAAACAGAAAAACACCCAGCAACAAAATCAGTATTATTAGTTCAAATAAAGTAATGGAAGAATTTTGAATAATACAGAACATGGTAAGCACTTCGGACGGTGACATTAACAGAGCTTTAGACTTGTGTAGCCAAGGGGCTCTGGTCCATGGGGTCACGAAGAGTCGGACTAAACAACAACAACAGCCGAGTGGCTTGAGAATCTATGGGGCTTTGGATCCAGTGGACCCCAAACTGCAGGTACCTTACACCCAACACACCCCTTTGGGGGGTTTTCTGCTGACAGGAGAACCACCAATGGTAGCTTTCTGCCCACTAGGGGCTTTTGTTGCGACAGAGCCATACTAATCCCAACTCACCCCCTAAATTCTGGGTGGGTTACTGTTGTACTCTGAACCACATAATTGTGTGGTCAGAACACACTAAGGTTTGTATTTTACAGACTGTAATGCTGGCCTATAAAGAGCCGCAGAATACTCTGGAACCCAGACAAACAGAAAGGCTTCTAGTTTAGCCCTATCAATACTGACATGAATTTGCTCTATAATCTTGCTAGCAAGGAGTAAATCCTATGCCAAGCTATTGAACAATAGAAAGAAGCATGCACCTTAATATCATAATAATAATAATAATAATAATAATAATAATAATAATAATAAATAAATAAATGCTCCATCCCAGTGTGGCATCTTCATCTTCCAATTGCAAAATTCCAGTATCTTTCACAGAGATCTTAACAATTTACAAAATGACCTTAATGGGTGCCTGACTATAAGAAAGATGATATTGCAGTTGCTTTTGCAATTGCTTGATATAATCATGACAAATTCCTGTTTCATTCATAATATACCACAATATCCCAGTATGTATATGGAGTTTGCTGAAAGCTTGCATGCATGAAACACGTCAGGAGGAGCTTCATCATGACAGTCTCATAGAACAACTTTAAACCACATATATTTGCCTGTGTCCATCCCTGTTCACATGCACATACGCTCTTTGAATTGTAACCCATCAGTCGTTGTTTTGTAGTTATTTGAAATACATGACATATTTGCATGATTAAACATCATTTGCTTTCTGTGCAGTGAGTGACTGACTTCTTCTGTGTCTTGTTTGTTTGTTTTGGAGATTATCTCTTCTACAGATGTATGTGATTCTCCATGAAGCATGATGGTGAAGGAAAAAGGAATTCAGGAAACCCATCTATGAAGGGGCAATAGAGGAGGTGCTAAATTGGCTAGCTGGTTTTCTTATTCTGCATAAGAGCACTGACATGTATCTCTTCATCTGGACTGAGAGACCTTGCTTTGGGATGGGAGAAAAAGAGAGGACAATGGAGTGTTGATTTACAAAAAATGTCCCTGTGACACCTAACAATGGTAGCATTTTGGCATTACTGTGCACTGGAGTAACCACAATGACTGTACGATGACCTGCATAAGGAAAATGGAGGAGTAGAATGTGGCAGTGGGGGGACAGGAATGTGGCTGGCTAACATTAAACATCTGTCACTAAACCTTTGACAGTTTGACATACGTTGTTGTTGTTAAAAATATTTTGAATTAATCTTTCTGAAGCATGCCATACGTGTGTGTGTGTGTGTGTGTGTGTGTGTGTGTGTGAAACATGAAATAATACTTTTGCCAGGACAGTGTTTTACTTTTTTGTTTTATTTTTTCTTTGCTCTCCTGGCCTAAAAACAAGTAAGTGGCATTGAAGCTCAATTAATATAATGAACATTACAGTGACAGAAAATGTGGCTCACCCTGCTATTGAGGAAGCTTTTTCAACAGCTGCCAAACTGCTCTTCATACGGTAGTGTTTTTGTTTGCTGGAACGTCGTATACCCTGTGTCATCAGCATGCAATTGCAGCAATTGACTGATTTAGCTAATTCCCAGGATTACAAGGGTAAGAAACAACATGAATAGCAGTGTGTGGCTGAGGAAGGAAGCATCAAAGCGATGATTATGGCACAAATATATTTCAGACGGCAATCTTTTTTATTCCAGATGCAGACAACTAGACATATCTGAGATACATAGTGAGGCATCTTATCTAAAATCCCACATTTACCTTAGAAAATAACGGGACGAATCCTAAGAAGTGTCAGTGACGCTTCACTTGTGGAACTTGACCTTTAAAGCTCTAAACTGCCTTGGCCCAGTATACCGGAAGGAGCATCTCCACCCCTCATCATTCAGCCCGGACACTGAGGTCCAGCTCCGAGGGCCTTCTGGCGGTTCCCACACTGTGAGAAGTGAGATTGCAGGGAACCAGGCAGAGGGCCTTCTTGGTAGTGGTGCCCACTCTGTGGAATGCCCTCCCGTCAGATGTTAAACAGATAAACAACTACATGACTTTCTGAAGACATCAGAAGGCAGCCCTGTATTGGTAAGTTTTTAATGTTTGATATAGCGTATTCTCCCTCGTGGAGAGCACGTGTTGCGGTGGGGGCTTATGAGACACCTCGCTGTTGCTGGGCAAAAGAGTTTGGCCATCTTTAAGCACGGGTGGGCTGTTACTGGGGAGATTTATATGTTGCCATTTATTGATTGACAGCCCTATTTCTTCGTGCTTCGGATCACCCGCCCTCCCTCCCTAATGTTAGGCTGTTTGCTTGACCTTGCTATGCCTGTCATGGGGTCGTCTGCTTTGGGGCAGGGGCCCGGTAGGAATTTTGTCCATTTGGCTGATTGGCTGGTGCCATCTGGTTTTTGCCTACTGCCTAGCAAATCGTCACAACTTGCAAGGTTGCGATTAGGCATTGGTTTGGGAATTGGTTGGTGGAGGGGTATGGATTTTGGCTGTGCCTGTCCCTCCAAAATGCTGCTGCTGCAAGGGTTTTCCGTTAAAGGAACCCAAGGGCTCGCCATGCTTTTGTCCGAACCCCCTGGCAAGGGGCTAGGGCCACACAAGAGCCCCTGGGAGCATCTGGGGAGGGGTGAGGCATGGTTCCCAGTCCCGTCTCTCGCCCCGGGTGACTTACCCTTTCTGACTTCGCGGGGTGTGTGAATGTCAGACTGTCCCCGTGCAGGGTCAGTTAGTCACTACCAATCAGTGGCGTAGCGTGGGTTGTCAGCACCCGGGGCAAGGCAAGTAATTTGCGCCCCCTAACCCGTGGATTTGCGCCCCCTAACCCGTGGATTTGCCCTAACCCCAGATGTTGCGCCCGGTGCGGCCGGCCCCCCTGCACCCCCCACGCTACGCCACTGCTACCAATGCCTAAGCAACCACTCACATTGCTGTAATTTTAATAAAGTTGTGGCCAAAATTATGCCAAAAACCTTAAACAAAAATCAAGTGTCATTGTGTTTTTATTTGGGGTGTCTTGGGGACCTCGACGTGTTTTGCTGTGTTTTTATTATGTTGGAAGCCGTCCAGAATAGCCGGGGCAACCCAGTCAGATGGGCATGTGTAATAAGTAAGCAAGTAAGTAAAATTATTATTATTTCCCTCCTTTGCCTCCCCACTTAAGCCCCCACTACCCCAAGTCCATCCAGAGTATTGATTGTGTGGAATATGGCAAAAATCACGCCCCCCACCTCCTTAAACAAGCTGAAGTGCCTGTCTGTTCATGCCGGACACCTTTGGATCCAAGCCGATGTTTTTTAACTTTTTATATCTTTCCACTTTGACACACCATCAGGAAAACGTGGCTCTCCTTAACTAGTATTGGACCCATCTACATTCCAGGTGCTTCTCTCACAAATGAACTGATTAGATTCTGTCGAGCGATCTATATACGGCAGCCTGTGATTAAGGACACCATACACAACACTTCACTTCTTAATTTTTCAATTGGCAGCTGTTGCCTTCCTACGTAGAAAGTAAATATGCAGCTACATTACATTCCTTTCCCTCAAACTCTCTATCTTATTTTCAATTTCCTTTTTTGCCCTTTGGAAGTAACCCCTATTTTCAAAGAGCTTGGCTCCTTCATCCTGTTTCCCTCTAATTTTGGGGATACTCTTAACTACATTTCTCAGTGACAAGGAAAAAGCAGACTCTCATGACTTGAGACAAAATCCCTTAAAGAGACTCACTGCTTAGCATGGGAGAGGAAGCTTCTTTAAATTACACATAAACCAGGGAGGCCTAATGCCATCTCTGCTAAATTCTTGCTAGTAAGGTTGTTTAGCCAACAGACTATGTCTAAATCCATTTCGGTAATACTTTTACTTGGCTCAGTTGGTTGCATTCATTTAGCAGATTCAATCCTTTTTTTGCTGACGGAAGATAGAAATCCCAGCTAAAGCATGCCAATATTATCATTCACAGTACATTTCCCCCACAAGTGCAATGCATTATTGCTCACAGTCTTTGGACAAGATTACATAGGTCATGACTAGTCCTAAGCAAACATAAGGACTGCGCCTTTCCTAAACCACTTCTGAATTCATCAAATAATACATTTTCATCGGAAAACCTATTAAAAGTTAAGCACGGAAATGCTTCCCATTTTAAGGTTTGCTTTCAATTTAAAGCATTTTGCACTTACTAAGTAACCTTTAAATGCTTCACAAATATGCCACAGTGGTGCTATTCATTCTCCTGAAATTTCATGCCAGACTTTTCATAAAAGAAATGGAACAGAGGTTTCTGAGGTTCATAAACTGTGGAGGTGACATTTCTGTATCAGGTAGATTCTACCCATATCATTTATGCTGCTGCAAAAGCATCCGTTTCCCCAGTCCCTCCGCAATGTAGGTCCATGAGCTGCCTCACCGAATTCAAATGCAACACCAAAGATTTGGATGTGCAAACGTTTTGTAGACTTGAAAGTCATACAGGACTAAACTATGGCCAGAAACGGGTGTCTTTCTAACACCTAGATGATTAACTTGAGCAGGCAGTAAATGCAAGAGTCCACTTTGGGGCAGAGAACCTATCAAATTCCAAATATATTTATTCAGTGACAATCAGTAGACCACTTACTCAGAACACTAAGCATTATACAGTGGTACATCGGGTTACATACGCTTCAGGTTACATACGCTTCAGGTTACAGACTCCGCTAACCCAGAAATAGTGCTTCAGGTTAAGCACTTTGCTTCAGGATGAGAACAGAAATCATGCTCTGGCAGCGCGGTGGCAGCAGGAGGCCCCGTTAGCGAAAGTGGTGCTTCAGGTTAAGAACAATTTCAGGTTAAGAACGGACTTCCGGAATGAATTAAGTACTTAACCCGAGGTACCACTGTATACATTTTTTAAAAAATCAATGAAACCTAGAAAAACCCAGGAAAAAAAATATATGGTTGGCTTGCTGAAAAAAAAAAGTTTTACTTCAAAACAGCATAGTGAGGGTGCTTGCCTAATATCAATAGGCAGTGAGTTCCAAAGGACAGGTGCTGCCGCCATGCTAAAAGGTCAATGGTGTTGTTCTTAATCAATTAAAGGGGTCTTTATGAGCTGGTATTGCTAATGTCCACATGACACAATATTCTGAGTAAATTTATTAAAATCTTTCATCTGAGGAGGAGTTATGGCCTATCTTGCAAAATACGGAGCAGGATTACAGCCTGAGGTCAGAAGACTGATTTGGTAAAAGTGAATAATTGACCCAAGGGCAGGGAAAACCAAAATTCAATAAGTAAACCTGCTGAGATCCTGTTATTTGTCCTGTTGTGATAATGATACATTAGGACCACTAGGAGGGACGAGCAATTTTGCCACAGAAAGCATCATGATTCATCCTGGCAAGATGCTTTTATTACCTTGCTTTTGCAACCCTTTTGTTTAAGGATTCTGCAGTCTGACCAAAGGGAGAAGACCACTTGTTCCATGGCACTCTGTATGATCAAAGGTGTAAGGCTGCATTCTAGCCTGTTTCATCAACAAAGAGCTTTGTTCGGAAAGTATCTTTTGAGTCAAAAATGAAAGAGCAGATTTCTGACAAATAGAGTCAGCCTTTGAAAGATGTGAAACCCATTGGCCAAGATCCAAAGAGGTATGGTCGAAAAGCTTGTGACTGCCTAAAGCAGGGGTTAGGAACTTTCTCTGTGCCATGGGGTGACATTCCCTTGGGGGTAGCCTGTCAGGGGCCACATGTTGTCAGCAGAGGTGGTTTTAGGCTAGTGAAACTGGGTCGCGCACTGCAGGGGGTGCTGCAAAAATGCTGTAGAATGGAGCCCCAAAGAGGTGGGAGGCACCGAATTTTAGCATCAAACAGGGTGCCACTGAAATTTGAGAGCCTAAAGTCCGCCACTCGTTGTCAGCAGGCAGGAGATGGAGCCAGTGGAACCTGGGACAAAAGGGAGGAAGGGTCCAAGCCAGGGGTCAGCAAACTTTTACATCCGTGGGCCAGTCCACCGTCCCTCAGACCATGTGGTGGGCCGGACTATATTTTGGAGAAAAAATGAACGAATTCCTATGCCCCACAAACAACCCAGAGATGCATTTTAAATAAAAGGACACATTCTACTCATGTAAAAATACCAGGCAGGCCCCACAAATTACCCAGAGATGCATTTTAAATAAAAGGACACATTCTACTCATGTAAAAACTCACAGATTCCCGGACTGTCCACAGGCCGGATTGAGAAGGCGATTGGGCTGGATTCGGCCCACGGGCCTTAGGTTGCCTACTCCTGGTCCAAGCCAAAACTGGACAAGGCACCTGTTTTTTCCTCTCTTTCTGCCACATCCCTTCTTTCTTGCACCCCTTTATTCCCATTTTCCCATCCTTGCCACCCACATGGAAATAGGCTGGGGGCTGAATGTAGCCATTAAGCTGCAGGTTCCCATCTCATGGCTTTTTGCTTCCCACTCCGCTTTTTAATAAGAGTGCTGCTGCACTCAGGTGGTATATGTTTTCCTCCCCATTGGCATCTAGTTGGCTGCTGTGAGGCTCCCGGAGGGGAGGGGTTGTGATCGGGAACCGGTTCCCGTGCTGGGCAGGGAGGGTTCCGGCCCCTGCTTCCCATTGTCGCTGACGTGCTACGCGCCCCCCCCCCCGATTGGCTTCCAATCAGGGGGAAGCTCGGGGGCGTGGTTTAGCTGCTCAAATGCGGCCACGGCAGCTCTCCCCTCCATTGTGCTGCCGGATTTCTGCCAGTCACCCACCCACCACTTCCTTTAGTGCATCACTTCTCGCTTGACCTTGCTATGGACCCATGGTTGGTCGCCATGGTTGCCCAGGGGGCCTGGTAGGATTTTTTCCCCAATTGGCAAACTGGCACCGGCCTCTTGGTTTTTTCGCCTACCTCGTAGCAATCATCACAACTTTCTCTGAATTGGCGGTTAGGCATTGGAATGTGTTGGTGTATGGAAGGGCAGGGTGTGGCCATTGCCTACCCCTTCACTTATGGGTATTCCGTTAAAGGAATCCGGTGGTTGTGGATCCTGTCCGATGCCCTGCGTGGCTGGGGGCCATGGCACGACCCCCGGTGACATCAGGGGAGAGCTTATAGTTGTATTTGCATCAACAGGCTCTCCCTACTGGTGGTTAACCCTCGTTAGACTCACCCCTCTCCGAGTGGGTGGAGTCAAGATTTGCTGTTGTCCAATGCCTAAGCCAATACCTCTCACATGCTTTAATCAATAAAGTTGTGGCCTTTTTCTAGCCCATTAACCTAATAATCTGTGTCCACGTGTCTTTATTATTCCCAAGGTCCTCGAATCACAACAGGATGTTGGGCTAAATGGGGTCTTTGATCTGACCCAGCAGGTGCTCTTCTCTGTGTTCTTAACTGTAAACCTTCATTCGGTATTAAAAAACACACACACACTGGTTTGGAAACTGACCCAGAATTCAAAGGAGGCTTGTCATACAGCAAATGGGATGTGGTGTTTGAGGTACACTAGCCCACCCAAAGCACGGGGAACTAATTGGGTGGCTCTCTGAATCCCGGGCAGCTTGCATCTAGAATATCTGAACATGAATCCCTTACCATGTCAACTTTAAAGCTGACAGTTTAACTGGCTTCAGGAAGCTGATCTCTATTCACATTTTACAGGTGAAAGGGAAGATTAATGCATCTTTTCTCCAAACCACTATCATTTTAAAGACTTAGCTACAGTATTGTATTATATATATATATAAACTGTGTTGAAAAAAACATTAAAAATGAGCAAATGTTTTATTCAAAATCAGAAGATAGGCAGCTGTCAAAATACATCTTTAGTAATGGGCTATCCTTCACTTTAAAGAGCCTTCTGGAAGTCTATATTTTTACTATCTCCTTTTCTGGTGACATTTCACAAAAACATATGATTGCAATGTTTCACGCATTCACACAAAAATGCTTCGATTTTTGACCATGAGCCTTTGCATAAACAAGTCTTGTAATCCAATTTCCTTCATGATAATGCGCACAAAATAAAAAGGCCTCCACATGGAAAGAAGGCATTTGTCTGTTTCAGGTGAGCAATTTTAAAGACAAATGGCTGGCAGTAAATCTCTCATTATGACAACAATCCGTGATAAAACAAACTTTGTTCCTAAGTGGACTTGTCTGCCAGTATAAGAGGAATTCATTAACATAAATGTATAAGCTAAGGCAAAATCAGTGGCATATATTGTCAGTAAAATTGAAACACGACAGTTCCTGACTGTAAACTACAGGCTTCATGTAACAAACAGTAAATCTAGAATAAGCACGTTCTCTGTGCTGCTAAAACTGGTAAAGAGAGCAAGAGAAGACTCACAAAAATGTGTACTGTTCATCTGAATTATAAACTCTCTGGGAAATACTGATAATTTGTCTTTTAGGGTATAATAAACACACATTTGCTATACTTTAAACTCTAAGATTAATTTCCACTAACTTCTTCAGATGGTGGCTAAGCTTGAAAATAATACAATTTGTTCCATAAAATGTTTTAAATTTTTTTTCATTAGATTAGTCATATGGGAAGAAAGGGGAGTTGTTACATACACATACACATACACATACACATACACATACACATACACATACACATACACACACACACACACACACACACCACAACACACACCCTAAATGAAATCTAGCCCACCATTGCAACTGTGTGCCCACTGAAGCGGCCTTATTGTATGAGCTTATTCCTTGTTTGCCTGCAATCTTTCCCGAGGCAATTCAATTCACCAACTCTTATCTCCAGGAGAAGAAGGAGCTGGGAATGTCAGCTGCATGTGGACCTTCTGAGCCCACCACTAGCAGCATGGAGCATCTTCCAAACCCCACATGACATTGAGCAACCATGGCTTACTCCAGAGATGCACATCTGGAAAGCCCATGGCATGGTATGTGTGAACCAGCGGCACTCTAGGGCTCCTTTGATTGCTTTTTAATTTATGCAATGTTCTCTCAGTTGAGATTTTATCTCTTCAATCCCTCCCAGTATTTAAGAAATGACTCAGGAGCTATTAATTTCATGTACTCGTAATTGTCTCCCAAAGCAGATTGTAAAGGACAGGGAGCTACAGGCAGGGGAGAAGAAGCTGAGGTCTACTTGTGTAAACAGAAGTCTGTTCTGCTTGTGTGTGGACAGATATGGCCACAATTTTATTTATTGATGGCCTCTCAGCAGAGCTGGTGGAGTGGACCTGATGAAACATTGCTGCTGCCTGATAGTTGCAGTTAAATGAAGGTTAAAATATTGTATCGATCCAGAGATTATGAAATTATCTATGTAATAAGTACATTAATTTCATCATATACAAGCAAAACATTTCTAGATATCGGCTAGTTTATTAACGTTTTCTTATCTATGATAGATACCATGTAAAAATTAGACATCTGCTCAGTGCTATTTTTCTAGGGAAAGAGGTGCTGGAACTCACCATGAACGCCTCTCTTGTTCTCTTAGAATAGCAATGGTGTCAGAACTGAGTTCTGGCGAGTTCTGGCTGAAAAAAGGCCTGCATCTGCTGTTACCTGTCCAAAACCCCTCTATGGGATTCAGTCACATATCCAGTCACATAAAATTGGTCCCATATTATTTGCCAAACACATGTGTTAATGGGAAATTCCAAAGAAAATGGACTTAAGGGCTTTTAAAGAATACTGAATGAACAACAAATGTTCAAACATTTGACAGAACAATTGACTGAAAACAAAATAACAAACTGATTTTTTTTGCACCTTCTTATGGCATTGAATACTGTGCATTCTGTTTGTGTGAAGAACTTTTATTTGTGACATCTCAAAAAAAAAATACATTCATTTTCCTCCTGTTAATATATCAATCAGCTCTGCAGGAATGTATTTTTAGCAGAATTAATATTACGAGAGAAAAATGAAACAGACTTTGGCTTGATCAAATGAGGATAATACAAATGAACTGAACACAAAGAGCAAACTAATGAGAAGAAAATTAATATCCTGGGATTGCGTTACAGAAAAAAGAAAACTGACCTTACTTCGGCTGATCAAGAAGCTGCAGATTTCATCAGTCTCAGAGAATGCTCTGTGATACCTGCTCTGGAAGTCTGAGTAAGTTTTGCTTGGCCGGTGCACTCAAATGTGTCTTTTGAAGGAAATGTGGCAAGCACAGACCGCAAGACTGTATCACTAACCCATGACCAGTTGAGCATTTGCCTAGTCTTCACTACGCAGAAGAAACAACAAGGCAATGTCTGAAGTTGAACCATAGCTGTCAGCTTACAGATTTGAAAATAAGGGACCAGCAGCCTTGAAAATAAGGGATCAGTAGCCAAAATAAGGGATTTTTGGAGCGCAGGTATGTTCAACTTCTGAGCCCCTCTGAGCCAAAGGCAGAAAGCCCAGCCAGCAGCCAAACAAAGCCTCAGGTGGTGGTTCCCACAGTGCAGCAACCCAGCATTGGGGATGCAGCAAGGAAAACCACCGTCACCTCTCTGCTGGGAAGCACTGAGCAAAGGCGAGTCCCCAGGCAACGCGGCCGATTTGACTGGCACAAGGCATGCAAGCTCCACCCCCCAGTCGTTCTTGGACTCCTTATTGGGGGAGCAACGCAGCCAAGCAACACAGTTGGAGCCTCCCTCCTCCCTGGCCGGCAGGGAGGGAGGGAGAGGAGCGGCTTCCTTTGAAACCTGGGAAATTTAAGGGACATCATCAATAAGGGACAGCAGCAGGACACGGCGCTAGGATAAGGGACTTTCCCGCCAAATAAGGGACGGTTGACAGCTATGAGTTGAACTATTGTATTTTCCTACAAGTAGATGCATGCTTTCAAATGTATGTGACCCTCACATATCTCACAGTAAGCAAGGTGCAAGAGGTCCTGCAAGGTGAAGAGGAAAATGGCACCTATCAAGAGTCTTTAGAGAGGATGAGATGTTCAGCTGTGCCAAAATAAGTTGATCAGAGAGATATAATTTGCTTTGCATTGCTGAGTTCAGGCAACAGGATTTGAATGTTTGGCAAAGGCTTTGGGCAATGCGACTGAAACATTTGGGCGTGATATGGAGCACAAGGGGAACAGACATTTCAGACCAAAACCTATCTTGCTTAGATACTGCTTTTAATTCTTTTCTCTGATGACTGAACTTTGAGAATTATGGGAAAAGAGATTCATGGGATAATCTGCATTGAAATAGTTGTGTGAATGCTGTTGGTAAACAGGGAAGAAAGAATGAAAGGGATAATGTCGGAAATGTGATATGAGGTGACTGAATAAATTATATCATCTTTTATTTATTTCACCATCCTTTTAAAAAAAGAGAGAGAATGCGCTGCTCTGTAATTTAAGGCACACTTAATATTTAAAATATTTAAATAGTAAAATATTCACAATAAAATATTTAGAGAGTTAAGCAGGATGCATGCTGTAAAGAATCCATCAAATAAAGGGACCCTGTTTACGATTATTATGATGTATTATTACACTGGGCAAGTATATTTGTGTTAAAATATTCATTTTGCAATATTATACAGAGTGTTCCACTGATCACGTAAATAGCATATTCTCCGCCACTATCTAGATGCATTTAAAATGATAATAATGTAGTTCTCTCCAGGTGAAACCTTTAATCAAGGTTCAGAGGGTTCCAGTTTGCTCTGTTCAGAGGAAAAGAAGCAACAGAAATCTCTACTATTCCTATGAGCTTGATGCAAAGAACCATGGCTGGAAGCAAATATCTACTAGTCCTGTTCTGCTAATGCTTGCACAATAGCTCACATAGTGATCCTATTACTACTACTACTACTATTTTCATCGCCACTTTCTATTTTTAAGAAAAAATCTCAAAGTGATTTACAACACATTAAAACATAAAATAAAACAAAATCCAGAATAAAGCATTATTGAAGAAAGTCAAATATCAAGTATACATTCAAAGCAGCATAACTAATAGGAAACCAAAATATTATCTTAAAGATTTCACAATAAAACATTACAAAGGAGGTCAACCACAGAATGCAGATTGAACACAGCAAAGCTAACAACAACAACAAAATTACCTTAAACATTTCAAAAGAAAACACTACCGAAGGAAGTCACGTATAAAATTCACCTGTAAAACAGCACAGTTGGCTAGAGAATAAAATATTATCAGAAGCATAGAACCTGTTTGCTGCTGTTGCTGCCCATGGTGGTTCGTGGGGGGCAACAGCTGTGGAAGCTCAGGCTCCATGACCTGTGTCTGCACTAACAGACAGCTAAGGTGGGCTGCATCTCAGGAAAAGCTTTCCTAAAGAAAAAATGTCTTCAGTAGACACCAAAATATAACCACGCTAGGCACCTGTCTGATTTTGTCTGATGATTGATTCCAGAGGGCTGGAGCTGTAACACTAAAAGTCCATTACAGGCTAATTACACTTCTGGGTCATATGGAGAAGTACCCTGAGAAGTACAGTTGCGGGGCAGGCATATGGTCCCAGTCCCAAATTGTTCAGGGCTCTAAATCAGGGGTCAGCAAACTTTTTCAGCAGGGGGCCGGTCCACTGTCCCACAGACCTTGTGGGGGGCCAGACTATATTGGGGGGAATGAACGAATTCCTATGCCCCACAAATAACTCAGAGATGCATTTTAAATAAAAGGACACATTCTACTCACGTAAAAACATGCTGATTCCCAGATCGTCCGTGGGCCGGATTTAGAAGGCGATTGGGCTGGATCCGGCCCCTGGGCCATAGTTTGCCTACCCATGCTCTCTAAATGCTAAAAATAGGAACCTGAATTGTGCCTAGCAGTATTTTGGCAGCCACTGCAGCTCTAACTTTCTCACTGCATACTTTCACTGCCATGAAGAATCGTGCAAGGGTCGTGCAAGCTATTGCACCACAGAACATTTGTTTATGTAAAACCACGATGCCTTTGCACTGTGAAACTTTAAGTGTTGTTGAACCAACTGGAAACAATGACCACTGTGCTATCAAATTCAACATATATGTAAGCAGGCAATGGCCAAGCAAGTCCAACACAGGCACATTTGACTTTTAAAAAGGGGAAAGAGTAAAAAAGCAATCTAGAAACCCCCAAAGGGTTTCTTTTAAAATGAGATAGCTCAAGACTAGATACGTGCTACATAGTGGCAACAGGACCCACATACACAAACAGAGTCTCAGATATTGCCTTCAGCTGGAACAATATGCAATAAGCACATTTTGCTTTTTTGAAAATACTAATAATTTTTCAAGGTATTGGCAGAGGTTTAATTGCAGGTGTTTGTTATGGCAACAGAGGTTTCTAAAGTGATTATAAAACAGACTTCTGCAGGTAGGCAAAATATGAAGGATCTTTGCTGCCATCCTCAAAATAATACTGGAAATAAGGGTGGTGGTATATTTCATAGACAGCAAATGGCATGTTCTTTTAAACCAGACTAGCTGCCTGGCATCCTGCAGCCTTAACTGTTACCCTGTCACAAATGATCTTACAACTGGTTAACTTCCAATTTCACCAGACAGTCTATGCCTGACATTTAATTAGTGACCCAATTATACCTTTTGCTGTTCTCAGCTTATAGGAGCAAAGGAAATCAAAATGGGCTATGAAGAGGAAGAAATTACAACCAGTTCTCTATAGCCCACACAATATATAGGGCAGTAATGAGAAAAGGCCATAACTCTCTTTCCTAAAATTAATTTCGCTGGTTGAGTGGCTAAGACATTATTTTGGGGAATGAGCTCAATCATTTTAATAAGTACAGAGCATTTTTAGAAGGTGGAATTAAGTACTACTGCATTATTTATTTATTTGGGACATTTATAGTCCACTTTTCAATAAAAAAATATACTCATCATGCACTGATTCTGACAGACTACTAGGATTTAGGCAAGTTTTTCAAACTGTCCAGAAACAAAGATGCTCACAGCATCCATTTAATTCTGCTCCCCTTTTAATATATTCTCTATAGCACACAGCGTGTTCTATCCTGATGAGATTTCACCCCTCTAGACCTACAAAAATGTATGGTCTTTAAAAAAATATTTAAAAAATTGGATTTTCCACTTAAGTCATATTCACATTTTGTTACATAATTCTATAACTTAGCATTTTACTCTTTAAGAGCATCAACCTCCTTCCCTCCCTCTTTCTGACTTCCACATACCTTTCCATATTCTTCGCATTTCTATAATCACTTCTTTACCCTTTATCAAATTATAATATTCCCCCTTATTGCCGGTAAATCAGTTCCTTATATTTACAGTACAAAACATTTCAGTTCAAGCCTAGAAAGGTTTTCAGATGTTTGCAATTTTGAAATGTATGGTCTTAAGATACATAATTTTAAAGAAGCTTAAGTTAGGATATCAATATATGCAACACATTTTGGCAGAGGAAAATTCCAAATAATTAGATCACAGCAGGGATTTTGTTTGTTTGCGTATCACTTGATATAATGCTGAGTATAGCCTATACTTGGGAAGCAGAGACAACCAATTCAGGATCTGTGTCATAGCAACAAAAGACCACTTGTCCACAGAAGAAAAAAATTACTCTCTGTATTCACCACATGCTGTTTGCTTCATGTAACTGTTAGTGCTGTTCATTTTTGATATGAAGGCTAAACAAAACAGATTGCCTTGCCTCTGTAAATTCATGTGCATTAAATAAATGACCACATAATGGTTTAGTAACCAGGCAGAAGGAAAGGGTTTCTGACAGACTATTTTTGCATTGGGTTTGGGATGGCAAACAAAATGCAAATGCTCATTAACAACTGGACTTTAATTCAACAGACTAGGCAGCTATTAAATTGTGGAAAGGCATTTAGCTATATTGATTCCAGATGACCACATAAATGCCAACTTCTAACAAAACAAGGCATTTTGAACTAAGCCATTGTGTCAGCGTTCAAGACTGAAGCAACAAAGTGTTTAAATAGAGAAACAGGAAGGTCTTCCCATATGGGAAAATCAGGTATTTTGATCCTCCAATTGCATTGTGAGGATTTTAGCTGAGAGTCAGCATAGCATAGGGGTTGGAGAATCAGATTTGGATTTAGAAGACCTGAGTTCAAATCCCTACTCCGCATGGAAGGTCACTAGGTGACTTTAGGTCATTCACTATTTCTCTGTGTCATAGTGTTGTTGGCTGGATAAAATATGGAAGCATCTTGGAAGAATGGTGAGAGAAAAGTGTTGCTAATAATAAATACTGTTGGTCAGTGCTGCAGAAATGACTTTTCTGGGCATGTTACACTTTCTGGAGTAGAATTTTAGTCTGCTAAAAGGCTCTCTTGCTCCTTGCCTTCCTTGTGGAGAGAAAACAATGAGTGAACTATGCAAGAACACATAATTTACAATGAAGATGCGTACACATAACCGTAAGGCAAACCATGGCTTGCTCTACATGCACTGACTTCCAGGGACATCACAGCTGCTTTGCTCTTCTCTGGTGCATTTACCTCAGCGTGGCAGCTAAAACAGAATTAGGCTTAGTGTCTCATCTGAATCCACAAGTCATAGTTAAGTTCTCTCCCCCTTTAACAAAATCTGTAGCCCAAGATGTTAATGAAGTCCCAGTAAGCCACAGTTTGGGTTCCCGTGACATGGGAACCAGGCCAATATTTAAAAAGAACCAAGCTCAAGTGGTATACTGGACAGAGTAGCAACTAAGATGGAGAAGACCTGCATTCAGCATTCAGCTTCAGTTGTGAAGCTGAGGTTACACTCATGCTGTATCAGCTTCACTTAAATCTTATGGCAACTGAGAGGGAAAATCAATAACCTTTACATATGACAACCTAAGCTCCTCAGGGAAAGGTGCTGTGTAAATGTAGTATATTAAAAATACATAAATGTGTTTATCCCCCAAATATGCCTAGCAACCACATTGTGTTCTGGGGATGGTGGGGAAGGTGTGTTTTTAAAAATGTGGGTTTGCAGCCTACTTTTCTGCTGTGATGCGGAGGGAGGACAACACAACATTCTTAGCTGGTTTTGCCTTGGAAAGTAACAGGTGAGCAGGACCCCTCTCTATCTTCCTCTTTAAAATAAATAAATAAATAAACGGTTCTGAAAGTGTATACATAGGCTTGCCATACATCAGGAAAATTGCTTACGTGTCCTGATTTTCGGGTGTAAAAATGGCGCCAGGGTGAATTTTGCTGAATCAGCAAAATGTCAGGGGGAACCCAGATGGAAAAAGCAGCGGAAACAGCTCAAAAAGATGAAAATTACCATTTTTTGGTTAGGTTTCCCCCAGACAGCTCAAGAATTTGGGTTTCAGGAATTTTACTTTTTGAAATATGGCAACCCTATATCTATATTCCACCCAGCTCTTTTAACACATGAGAATTTCTGTGCATTCTACTTTAGTCATAAAAGATTCTGGAACAGGACAAGAATGAAAAATGCTATGACTACTTTATTAGATATTAAAGGCAATTATCACACAACCTATTGAAACAATCAACTGGGAACTGTGTTGCTTTGCTTGGAAAAGGGCTGGTCTTCAAAAATTAAGTCAGAGCACGGTGAAACAATTGCTTGATTCCAAAGCTTCAGTCCCTACCACAAAACTAACACAACGTATGTGTTGACACCTCAGGCCACTATCAGAGCTTCCAATTGTGAATGTGAATTACTTTATTTTGAATAATTTGGAAAGACTTATGTGACTTTAATTCATTTTATTCAATATAGATATACCCTACCTTACCTGGAGTTTGAGGCATTAAATGAATGCTTAGACATGTCTGTAATACCTCAGATCTTTAACTCTCTCTCTCTCTCTCTCTCTCTCTCTCTCTCTCTCTCTCTGTGTGTGTGTGTGTGTGTGTGTTTTGAGATTTTTTTTTGTCTTCCCACATTTTTATCCTATTGTTAATTTCATATTATGCTCTTTTACTTTTCAGTCATTTCTATTTTCCCTTTATGCTTCAGTGAGCTTCTCTTCTTGCCAGTTCTGAATCATATCTACTCCTCCATATTCATTTCTAAGATTCTACCTCTTTTCTCTTTCTATGGCCTCTTAAATTGTCTACATTTTTAAATTAAAAAAAATACCTCTTACTCTAGCAGCAACTTGCCATACTCTGGGGTTTCTGTTCAAGTGGATTTCTACAGTTCTGATGTGGGTGTTTTGCTTTTGGCTTTTATTTTCAAAAAAAAGGTGGAAGATTCGCTTGCTTTAGCGTAGAATCAGACAGAAGGAACAGAGATACTAGAATCACCAAGCACCCAATGGTTGTTTTTTAAAAAGTAACGTATTTTTCTGTGTATAAGACTAGGTTTTTTCCCTAAAAAATAATGTCAAAAAATTAGGGGGCGTCTTATACACGGATACGTCTCCCCCCATTTTCTTAAATCTGAGTCCCCCAAAATAGGCGGCGTCTTATACATGGGGGCATCTTATAGATGGAATAATACGGTAGATCAGTGTAAAACAGTCCCTTGTGTATTGTTTTAAATGTGAGAATGAAACTGTGAAAATTATCAGGAAGATACCTGAGAGTAAATCCTATTGAACTCGGTGGGATTTAGTTCACAGTAAAAATGCTGAGGATTGCAATGTAAGGCTGCCCAGGCTATACCCAGTTACCTGGGAGTAAGCGCCACTGAATACAGTGCAACTTACTTCTAAGCAGACAGTTTAAGGCTCAGTTTACAATAAAGGAATAAACACTCTACACATTTCCAAAAATATTGCTGGTTGGTGAAGCATTGCAATTAATGAAGTGGATTGGTGGTGGTTGCTGTTGTTTGTATGCCACCCTATACATTTTCCTTCAAAATTATAGGAAGGCCTTCATATGCCAGCTTCACTATTTCCTTCATTTGGTGCAGGTGTTTTATTTTCAGTATAAACAGAATTCCCATTTTTACAACTGCACATACACACCTCTTTTAATTTTTATGCAAGACATGGAGAGGAGGGAAAAAAGAAAAGTGGAACATTCCAGGATCAAATCAGAAACCAGCATGGCTTCTGTAATTCCAGGACGGTCCCTGGAAAATCAGGACACTTGGAGGGTATGCACTAGGGGAGAAACATGCACTAGATTCACAGGTGTCTGCACTCCTATCAGTATAGACAGAACAGTACTGTCCTTCCTAAACTGTGCTGCTGCTGGTAATGCATGTTTTGGAGCCCCATTCCTGCTTGCTTCAAAGATGTTCAGTGGTGCACAGACACGGGCGTGTTGCCAAATGTCCAACCTGTTATGTACTGAAGTTCTCACCCTGGGCCAGCAGGGGGATACTGTAGATACCGTTAGTTTTCTCTCAGGTCCACATATGCAAATAAGGGATCAAAAGTGACGTTCAGTGATTGGATAGTTACAGAAAATGGTTACTGCTGCGCTCTAGTGGAGCTCTATATAAGCAGGCTGGCTGAACCCTTCAGTTCAGTTCTGTTCTGGCCTGTGAATAAACAAGAGCTGTTTGAAGAATCGCTGTGTCGTCTGATATGTTCACCCACAACTTAACACAACCCAGTCCTTAGATTCAGTTTTAGAATTACAATATCAAAGGACATTGTTGGGAAAGCACTGGATTTCAAGTCAAGGTGATGTATTGAAATTATTAGCATAAATAAGTGTTAACACTATAGCTTTCAGTTTAATGTTACTTAGAATTTCATCAGTTGCCATATGGTACTCTTATTTGGCACAGAGCTGGATTTTAAAAGGCAACACCACCAACTCCCCAGTGTTTATCCTTGTTATAACACACACCACACATACGGGGTTCAATAAGGTTTTTCTCTTCATTTTTGCAGAATGATAAAGAATCCTTGCAGAAATAAGTTCCAGATCAATTCAGGTTGTTTGGCAGAATGGTAGACTTAACAGCTCACCAGTGCAAAGACACTTCAAAGAACTGATCTGCCTAAACAGTTCAGAGACTCTATACCCATTTTAATTTTAGATAAAAGGCTTTAAATGTTCTGCAGATTTGTTCTTGAAATCTTCTAAGAAGAAAATTATCTTTTATAAGATTATTTGTGTTCAATTCATTCTACGGTAACGAGAAGAAGTTTTAATCAGCACACTAAAATAAATTGCCCTGAAAAGGAAGCAGAAAGGAAATAAAGAATTTTCTGTTCCTGGTTTTATCTCATTTTCTTCTCCTTAAAAAATGAATATGCATTAGTAATAAATGTCAGAGCCATGATCCGGAGACTAAAAGCTGATGTGTAGGATACGCCTCCCCATATCCCTGCCATGCTGCAACGGCAGCCAGATATAAGAGAATCAGAAAGTTTGCTATGCATTCAGGCTTAACCTTCAAATGCCCTGGATTGGGTCTAGTTATAATGTGGCACCCAGTCCTGCAGTTTGGGAATGATCTAAACACAAAATTTCCTTCAAATGCCTCATTTTAAAAAATGGCATTCATTTTCCCCCCAAAGATAAACCTACTTGGTTTATCCCACATTCCTTGAGATATTTCAACATTGTGTGTGGTGAAGAAATCCTTCCAATACACTTGAAATACGTACCCTCAATAGACTTGTTCAAAAAGCTGTGCAGTGGTACCTCGGGTTACAGACGCTTCAGGTTACAGACTCCGCTAACCCAGAAATAGTACCTCGGGTTAAGAACTTTGCTTCAGGATGATAACAGAAATTGCACAGTGGAAGCGGCACGGCGGCAGCGGGAGGCCCCATCAGCTAAAGTGGTACCTCAGGTTAAGAACAGTTTCAGGTTAAGAACGGACCCCCAGAACGAATTAAGTTCTTAACCCGAGTTACTACTTTATTCAGTATTGGACAAACACTCCGCTGAAGCCTTTAAACATAAAAGCTTAGGCAACAATGAATTTGCAACTCTTTAAGGCACCACAAGACTCTGATATTTGATGCATTTTGTACAGCATCAGATATTTGGTGAAATTTCTCTAATATGCACTGCAGATCTGTCTCAACTGAGGCATAACTCCCATGTCATCACAACACCAGCTGAGATGTTCAACTCACGTGGTATAGATGCTTTATGTCATTCACTGATATTTTTAAGCTAAGGCCCATGTTCAACTAAATACCATAGTTCCACCAGCAGAAGCCGACACAACAATTCCTGCTAATGCAACGAGTCATCCCCTCACACAAATACGTATTCCCAAAATCAGCTCCAGCAGGTCAGGAGAAGGACAGGAGAGATCATTCTGTCCTGATTTATTTTTTCTTTTAGAACTTTATTCAGCAAACAAGCTTAAATATGGACAAAACATACCACAGACAAACAGGCAGGGTCAAGTAAGAGCTGAGGGTACAATATATCTTTCTAGCTCTCCTTGTGAATTATTTGCAACTGGCAGTGGCACAACATATGAAAAATGTTTTAAAAGTTAGGGAGATAGTAAATGCTTCTAAACAGAGAAGAAATGTACCTATGTTATCAAGATTTCTGAAATCCAGTACATGGACAGAGTTCTTCAGAAGGAAGCATTCCCTATCAGTTCACTGAAAGGGAAGCCCCATGCATGCACAGAGACATGCAACTTTTCACAAAAATTGCGAGAGATCTTGTTTATCTCTACATTGACTGCACAAGAGCTGCTAGGCTGGGGCATATGAATGACTGCATCCTCAGCAGAACTCACATTCATTCGTTTATTCGAGCGATTTACCATATTTTTCGCTCTATAGGACACACTTTTCCCTCTCCAAAAATTGAGGGAAAATGTGTGTGCGTCCTATGGAGTGAATGCAGGCTCCTTGGCTTCAGCGATAGCAACGCGAAGCCTCCGAAGCACAGAGGGAGCACTCCCTCCGTGCTCCAAAGGCTTCGCTTTCACTGAAGCCTGGAGAGCGAGAGGCGTCGGTGTGCACTGACCCCTCTCACTCTCCAGGCTTCAGGGATAGCTGCGCGCAGCCCCTCCGGCATGGAGAGGCTGCATGGGGCTGTGGCTTCTTTAGCCTCGCGCAACCTCTCCTGGCAGGAAGAGGTTGCGTGGGGCTAAAGAGGAAGCCAAAACAGCCTTGGCTTGTGACATAGCCACACGCAACCCCTCTGGCAGGGAGAGGTGGCGCTCAGCCTGTACGCTGCTCTTTGGGGATGGGAAATAAGATTTTTTTTCTTGATCCCCCCCCATAAAAACTAGGTGCGCCCTATGGTCCGGTGCACCCTATGGAGCGAAAAATACGGTATATTCTGCCCTTCAATAACATTCCCAGGGCTGGTTATAAAATTAAAATAAGCACAAAACAGTAAAGCAAACAAATTAAAAGATTATACCAAAATGTATGAAAAACAGTATAATCACTAGAAACAGCATAAAAACAACAAACCGAACTGCAATAAAACGGATCAGATTGAAATAAAAGGCCTGAAAAGATTAAAATGCATCAGCCTCCTGGAAAAGAGTTTTCCAGGGCACCGATCTCAAACTGATTCCTTGGATAAAATCTTCTTGCTGCCACCACTTATAAGAACAAGCATGCTCAGCCAGCCCTCTTGTCAGGCAGAATGACGGCACTGCCTCAAACAGCTGCTGGACCTTTTACTCCCAGGGAGAGCCAATTTGGGGATTTTCTGCCAAAATAACTTGGCCAGCCTTGGTACTAGGCACCTTGACTTGGGTGGCTGGGATTTGCTGTTCTGCCTCAGGCAGCAGCATTTCTTGGGCTTGGCCCTGCAGGATTAGCATGGAGATATTTCACAGCTATAGAGAAGCCTAGAGAGAATGGAACTAAGAGAAACGTTAGTACAACTTATTCTCTGCTCTGTCAAATTTGGTTTTGAATTAAGCCTGCCTGAGAAGAATTGGCTCCTTTGAAAGCATTCTCATCATATGCTTCTACTTTTGTGCCGGAGATTTTGTGTTGATTTAAAAAAACTAAAAGGAAAGCAATGAGTGTGAATGACTAAAGTATGTGAATTAAATCCAAGGTTTTGCTTGCTCAGGGAACTCTGTGCTCACTTTAGCTTAAATTATCATTCCCATTTGCAGCAAAGAAAATAGCTACTGCAGAAATGATTATTTGAACTCCTTCTGACTGGGAAACATGGACCTATTTAAAATGACAGTAAAGAAACAACTTGTTATTTTTATGAAAACAGTTATATAATAAACATGCCTCCCTATTTCCATTATTTCTTAGCATTTTGAAAATTCTCTTCTGCCACAGAACAACAGCACGAGGAATCGAAATGATTGTAAGCTCCTGTGAATAAAGTCTTAAACCAGGTATTCTATGAAAATGAAAGCCTGAACCAGGCATAGGCAAACTCGGCCCTCCAGATGTTTTGAGACTACAATTCCCATCATCCCTGACCACTGGTCCTGCTAGTTAGGGATGATGGGAGTTGTAGTCCCAAAATATCTGGAGGGCCGAGTTTGCCTATGCCTGGCCTGAACAAACCAAGACAGCTGCTAATACGCCCAGGAACCTCACCAAAATGCTGGAGAGGGTGCACCTCCACAGGCACCTACCTCCACATGTGGTGGGAGTGCCCCAAAATCCAACTATTCTGGACAACAGCCATACGAGAAATATGTAAAATAACTAAGCAAGTATTAGACATCACTCCAGAATTGGTCCTACTAAACATCTTCCAAGACAACAATGCCCATTTACACCACAAAGAACTCATAACCCACCTACTTTCAGCAGCCAGAAACACCATAACCAGACACTGGAGAGACCTGTCAGGAGTAAGCATGGACCAATGGTACCAAATAGTATGGAAAACATCCCTACTAGAAAAATTAACCAATAAACTGAAACTGACACGGGGACAAACAGAAGAAGATGCCTTATTGTAGATGCTCTGTAGCTTTATTGGAGTTCACCGATTGGGTCTGCATTGCTCCGGGACAGGAGGAAGGAAGTCAAATGACACCAAGTTGGTTCAAAGAAAGAGTTTATTCTGCTCTCCAGATAGCAGAAGGCACTTGCGTGATCAAGTCCACAGCAAGTCCAAAGAAATGACAGGTTTCATGCAGTTTATATATCCTCCAGGCACCCTCTCACTCCTCCCCTAGGAGCCCAACCACGTCGGCCTACGTATGCAGGTTGACATCACATATGTTCCTGCTCTGGTACTTTCAACCATAAAAGGATCTTCCTTTTTGTACTTCTGACCATAAAAGGATCTTCCTCTTCCTACTCTTATCTGGGACGAGGTCACCATCTCCGGGAACATGCTTTTGGCGTTTTCCCCCAGACATCGGTCTTGCGCGTATTTTGTGGTCAGCACATAAGATAAAGTTCTGACGTGTTTTCTTTGTTCCCCTAGAGAGCCAAGGCCATCCCTTGCCGTGACTGATAAAGGAGAGAACTTGTTAATGTTTTTGCTCAACAGCTCAAGTTTTACGCATTTAAAAGTGCTCTCTTTTGAAAGAACAAAAAAGGGGGGGTTGAGTCAGTTTTAAACTTACTACACAGAAACCCATTCCTTCAGCTCCCCTTTAGCACATACACAGCCCAAAAAGACAATGACAATAATCCACCAACAGCATACAAATCAATATGGTTAACCTGATCCAAAACACCCACCCACACCACTCACACACGAAAACAAAGATCACCACAGCCAATCACAAACAAACAACCACACCCTGGGCCAACCCCAACCTCTCTCACCACTAAAGGAACACAAGTGAACAGCAGAGAACCTGCACGAGCAATGCTGACACCAAACCCTACATACGTTAAGCAAAATAGAAACATCGCCACCCCACCCCACCCTCACCCATCTTCCCCCCCTCCACCCCTTTTTTTCTCCCCCTAATGTCTCAACAAATGAAATGGACTTGTAAAAATGTTACATGGAAAAAATACAAGAGACATTACACCTACTTCTGTAAAACAAGAAAATCTTTAATAATAAAATAACAAACCAACAAACCAAGACAGCTACAGAATCAGTCCCAGCCCTACCAACCCAGCAGGGTGAGTAGGCTTGAAGGCAGCACTGTGATGAGGACTGCAGTTAGATGGAGGCATATATTGGGTGAACAAGACTTTTATAAAGGTTTGGTCCAAAGTAGGACATATTTTGCTTCAGGGGCAAAATGTCTTGAGTTGGCACTGTACTAAACGGAATGAAAGAAAACTATAACCAAGACCCTTTCAGTGGGTCAGCTTTGCAAAATGTCCTACGTCAGGACACTTCTCCCACCCCCAAATCTCCAACGTTCAAAAATGCAGCTGGCACAATACATCCATATCTCCTTTCACAGTATGCAATGCTTTTTTAACTCATATTTTTCTTTGTGCTTGAAAAGAACATCAGAAAGGATGGTATTACATCCTGATGTACAGGATAATATAAACCAGTTCTAAAGTGACTGAAACAGGATGTCTGTTAATATATCCTATATGATATATTAAGGGTGGGAGGAGGAATTAGAAGGGCAGGGGGAGAAAGATGCAGAGAAATCTAAAAATATATCCCACTTCTTGCCAAACATAAAGAAAACAGCCCACATATGTGCATGTTTACAGACACAATGCTAATGAAAAGCTTGGTCAATAATACTGACAGAAATACCTGTAAAACTATGAGCAGATATTCATTAAGCACAGTAAGTAGCTCACAGGCGGTTTAGCTTAGATTTTTCCTGTGGGAGTATACAACAGATGATCAAAGACAAGCAATGAAAAATAAAACTTGCTAATATGACAGTCAAGGACAGAGGGATTTCCAGATAGAGAATGCTTCATAGTGCTGGGCAAGTGAGCTGCTGTCAAGGTTAGCTTTCGGTACAGAGGGAAAAACCACATTGCTTGGCTCTGTCCCTCTGCCACGCCAATTCTGAGCAATTAATCTACCCACAAAATGTTGGTTGCAGCTTTTGCGTGTTTGCTTATGAGCTAATCAGAAACGCATGCTGCTGTCCTTGTGTTTTGGACAGAAACGAAAGAAGAATCAGCCGAGGAAGAATTTAACAACATGCCTGCAAAAACGGTTAACAGGTTACTAAGGATGGGGAAAAGAAACCTGAATAATGCAATGCATGTCATAATGGGATGGTGTGGGGGGGTTTAAATCCTCTAGAGCAAATTCACAAGTAGGGAGAGCACAAAATAAACAGTGAAGCAACACTGCAGAAACATGCACACCAACCCAAAATGACGTAGTCATGCTATACTAAAGAAGACTAGCTTCATGAATACTCTCTTGGCAGAACAGTAACTCCACAAGACCATCAGATATATACTACTGGGTATACAGTACAGTGGTACCTCGGGTTAAGTACTTAATTTGTTCTGGAGGTCCGTTCTTAACCTGAAACTGTTCTTAACTTGAAGCACCACTTTAGCTAATGGGGCCTCCCGCTGCCGCCACGCCACCGGAGCCTGATTTCTGTTCTTATCCTGAAGCAAAGTTCTTAACCTGAAGCACTATTTCTAGGTTAGCGGAGTGTGTAACCTGAAGCATATGTAACCTGAAGTACCGAGGTACCACTGTATTTGTCTAATTTCTGATGGCAGCTCCCATCATCTCTGACCATTGGCCATGCTGGTTGAGGCTGATGGAAGTAGACAGTCCAAATGGAGAGTAAAGAATTCACTAGCCTAGGTGTGCATTAGCTGGCAGAGACTGCTAAATTTCAGGCCCTATAACGAAAGGATAGGGATTGAAAGCGGAGCCTTTTGCATGGGAAGCAAGTGCTTTACCACTGAGCAAGACCTATTGCCACTTTTACTGTGTATATTTGTATTGTTGTGTGCAATCAAAACTGTTTGCACTTATTATTGAATGGGTTATTTAGTAGCAAAGGAAGTATCAAAACAATTCACTGAATCTTGCAGTTCTAGTAGCTGCAAGATGATAAATCAGTATAAGCCTGTATAATATTTATTTCCATTTAGAAATATGCTGTCATCTCCAGAAACATCACAATCATTCAGTACATTAACCTGGTTTCAATACGTTCACCTGGTTTCACATTTCCAAGCTTCTCACGTGTTCGGCTGACAAGAAAATTATGAGAGCTGACAACATTATTACTGTGATATGCACAGGGTTTAACAAAAGCCTGCGGATGAAGTAGACTCTAGGATGCATAAGAAACCAATCTGACAATACAGAAGTCACAGATTAAATTAGCAATGTTCTTAATAAACTGTAGGTGCTTCCATGTTACCACTTTCCTAGAAAGAACAAAAAATTGCAAGTAGGATAGAGAGGGAGCAAAACGGCAGAAGAACCACCATTTCCAAAGCCTTGCCAGCCAGGATGAGAAGGGGGAGGTGGTATGTCATTGTCTTTATTACATTATTATTATTATTATTATTATTATTATTATTATTACTACTACTACTACTACTACTACTACTACTACTACTACTACTATTATTACTTCTATACCAACTCCAAGCTGGTGTAGTTGATACAGCCTCTCAGGGGTATGGAGGGGCTTCGGAACCTGCAGATCTTTGTTCCATCCTGTTTTTAGTAAAGGGTAAAGGGGACCCCTGACCATTAGGTCCAGTCATGGCTGACTCTGGGGTTGCGGCGCTCATCTTGCTTTATTGGCCAAGGGAGCCAGCGTACAGCTTCTGGGTCATGTGGCCAGCATGACTAAGCCGCTTCTGGCGAACCAGAGCAGCACACGAAAACACCGTTTACCTTCCCGCCAGAGTGGTACCTATTGATCTACTTGACTTTGACGTACTTTCGAACTGCTAGGTTGGCAGGAGCAGGGACCAAGCAACGGGAGCTCACCCCGTGACGGGGATTTGAACCGCCGACCTTCTGATCAGCGAGTCCTAGGCTCTGTGGTTTAACCCACAGTGCCACCCACGTCCCTATCCTGTTTTTAGCCTGCTGCATATGGCTTCAGTGGCCTCTTGCTCCCTGCACATAGTTTTTCTTTAGCTGCCTCAGGAGGGAGATGTTTCAGCTAGCAGGAATTGTTCTTGTCTGCTCTCTGCTTGGACGTGGCTTGAATCAGACTCTGCTCACCTTCCCCTGCAACCCTCAAGCCCCCACAGAACCGGACAACTGCTGATGGAAACATTTATGGCAGTAGAGTTATGTCTGTGGGGCTTTGTGTAGGTGAACCAGGGGCTACCTGAATGGAGGTTCCTCCACTGGCCAAGAGGCTCTTCTCCACTGGCAGAAGATCTGGAGGTTAGGATTGTTCAGCTAGTCATATTACAGTTCATTAATTCATACTTTAAACAAGCTTTGCCAAAACGAACCAATTTCAGCTGGAGTTCAAAAACATCCAGAGGGCCACACGTTTCCTATCATCCCTGATCTAATTTGATTCTTTTTCAGGTTAAGAACGGACCTCCGGAACGAATTAAGTACTTAACCCGAGGTAGCACTGTACAAGGGTATGTCAAATTTATTTTATTATGCATCTTTGTTTGTTGGGCCAACCTCCTATTCACGCAGTGTCATATTCTTTCATGAGATTCTGTTGCGAGGCCATCCCCAGTCCAGAGCATTTCAGCCTTTTTCAAAGACAATCATCAGAGCCAGAACATATATTAGAAACATAATGGAAAGGTGTCATCATCATCACTTGCTCCCTTCCATATAAGATGTAGTACTGGCCAGCCTGCAATTGTGCAGAGTTTCATCTCCAGCACTAACCTTCCGACAGAGCTGTTCAGCAGTGGAGCAGTCTCCCTCAGGAGGTAATAATAATAATAATAATAATAATAATAATAATAATAATTTATTATTTATACCCCGCCCATCTAGCTGAGTTTCCCCAGCCACTCTGGGTGGCTCCCAATCAGGTGTTAAAAACAGTACAGCATTAAATATTAAAAACTTCCCTAAACAGGGCTGCCTTCAGATGTCTTTTAAAGATAGGATAGCTGCTTATTTCCTACACATCTGAAGGGAGGGTGTTCCACAGGGTGGGCGCCACTACCGAGAAGGCCCTCTGTCTGGTTCCCTGTAACCTCACTTCTCACAGTGAGGGAACCGCCAGAAGGCCCTCGGTGCTGGATCTCAGTGTCCGGGCTGAACGATGGGAGTGGAGACGCTCCTTCAGGTATACAGGACCGAGGCCATTTAGGGCTTTAAAGGTCAGCACCAACACTTTGAATTGTGCTCGGAAATGTACTGGGAGCCAATGCAGGACCAGTGTTATGTGGTCCCGGCGGCCACTCCCAGTCACCAGTCTAGCTGCCGCATTCTGGATTAATTGCAGTTTCCGGGTCATCTTCAAAGGTAGCCCCACGTAGAGCGCATTGCAGGTTGTGGACTCTCCTTCCTTGGAGGTTTTTAAGCAGAGGTTGGATGGCCACCTGTCATGGATGCTTTAGCTGAGATTCCTACATTGCCGTGGGTTGGACTAGTTGACCCTCGGGGTCTCTTCTAACTGTACAGTTCTTTGATTGTATGTTGACAGTCTCTTATCCCAGGTACCCAAAAGGATATGATGGCTGCCAATATATGTTACAGCCACTGCAGCAATCAATGCATTCAATAATCAATTTCCACGATCACTACTGATAACGTGGGCACCATGATCATCTTCAATATCTTCTTATTTTTAGAAAACTCAGAGCCTTTGAGGTTCTTCCAAGCAGCTGTGTCAGGCCTTTACAAACATTAAGGCTGCTAAAACATTTTTATGAACCAGCAGCTGGATGAAATGCTGTGTGTTCCATCTTTCACCATGACAGGCATGTTAACTGCAAATTCGCCTGATAATAACCAAACACCACAAGGGTTGATAAAAAGGTAAAGTCTGTAAAAAAGATATGTGGATGTAAATGCTACGTCGGGGGACCTTTTATATCAACTATATGCCTGAATTTTCTAAAGTTTAAAAACAGAATTGAGTCGGCGCAGATAGTTTACACATCTTAGCACATCCCAGGAGTAAACTACTGGCTGTTAAATATGTCTGCTTAGGAGGAAGGACTAGCAGAGAAACAAGCTATATGTCACTCAAGAACCTAACATTCTATATATCCCTTTAATAAAACTTTTAAAACAATACGGGAACAGGTTAAGCAACAAATCAGCAAGAGTCGGGGCTCGGTATTTCCATTACTAAAGAGGAGAGCAATTTGTGTAGGATAGTAGAACTAACTTAAAACCAAACCATTTAAAAATATCATCTTCCCTTACTTCCAGACTTCATTCGTCTGGTTATGAGAGTGAAGGCCTCATTCTATTTTTTATAGGCACAAAAGATAACTGGTAACACAGGAGGAGAAGTCACAGAGCTAATGAAGAGGCAAGCCATCTGAATGATTTAACACCACAATATTTTTTTTATCAGCAGAGACGTCCCTGTCACAGCTTCTTACAAAGTCCATTCTCAGTGAGTGATTTTATATACCAACTTTCTCATAATACTATATATTACATACCCCTCAACTGTTCTGGGAAAACTGGGTCATTCCGTTTTTCCATGCGAGAGCATGGCGGCCATTGGGGGTGCTGCAATCTCACGTTGCGATGTCACCCCCAAAAAAATTTTTAGGGGGCGACAATCTCACGTGGGTCACATGACTTGCCCAGGAGTACGGCCCAGACTACGCACTCCTGTTTTTGGTCTAGACATCTTGGAGGGTATGAAATTACCATCCTCTACGGTCTTTAAAATCCTTTGAAACACACTTAATCGTTAAAATAATGTACTTTTTCTTCAAAACATTTTGAATCTATTTTCTGTCAGTTTCACATACTTTATTCTGTTGCATACAGTTGTTAACACAAACAATCTCTCAACAATCTCTGTACTTTGTGACAAATGCTGAAACATTAGACTCCAGCAGTAGAAAACATTGTTCCTAGCTCAACAATTCAGTGGTAATGATGATTTTTACATGAAAGTTGCCGATTTCTTTGAGAATCCAAGCCAGTGACTTTGAAGCCTGATGCTATTATTTAACATGTTTGAAGGAAATTGTTCATTGCTTGCTGATTCTACTATTATAGTCTGAAGCAGATTAATTACCATCTTCTTAGGTCACTTATAGCAGGAAAGATTTACTGGATTAGTAATGGGGGGGTGAGATGATGGCAAGAAAGTCCTGACTTATGGCTTTTAGAAGATGAATAATGTGAATTATTACCAGCATTCAGGAAGGCTGAAGATGACAGATCTTGCAAAATTAAATACCTTTCATCTTAGATGTGCTATTTTAAACAAATGATCTCTTTTTAAAAACCCATCATGATAAGAGTGGTGGTAAGCCATCCACGACACATTGATGTAATACAAACAGAAGAGCCTGCTTAAAAGGCTTTTGACAGTAAAATATGATAAGTAAATTTTTTTCGGCTCATTGTTTAGAACAGTTCAAAACTGGCACAGAGAGTGAAGCTTCATACAACATTCATGAGGTGTCACTTTTAGGAGTGCAAATGCTAAATGGCAGACAGACAAGCCTGAACAATTATTGCTTCCACATCTAGTCATCACTGAAACGTTTAGCTGGCTGCTCACCTGGTACAGTCCTCTTCCATAGCACCTCGGAATGTGGAGGGAGGGCTGTATCTCATATCTGCATGAGAATCTTCAGCCCCATTTGCACTTTTACATTTAAAGCTGTGTCGTATCACTTCAGATAATCATGGGAAGGAATACAGTATGATGTTGTTCTGATCATTCCACCAGTGCAAGCATTTCAGTTTGCCAGATGGCATGATCTTCCCACTCCTCCTCTGTGCCCCACCCCAAATTGGTTTTTTTTTGGGGGGGGGGTTCAGGAAAACCCCCAGAGCAGCACTCAAGGGGAGAAGAGGGGGATCATTGCATCTGGCAAAGCCCCATTGCACAAGCAGAAGTCCTTGCACACCACTCATTAGTTGAATCCCAAAAAAATCCACCTCAAAATCCTGGGTACTATTAGTTTCTTAAGGGTGCAGAGAGTTGTTAGGATAAACCTGTTCCCTTCGCAAAACTACAGTTCTCTGGGAAGAGGAAATGACTGTTAATCCACCCTGGGAATGGAAGATGAGAGGGCACCCCATAGACCTAGGCATCATTGTACAGGCCTCCATGTTCCCCTTTCAATTCTCATGGGACAAATAACTGAGTAATAGCAAGCAGTGCATAGCACTATCAGTCCTGCTTCTCAGCTTGCAGATATACCCCTTTTCAATGACTATTTGCACAGAGAGGAGGGTACTCTCAGATGTTTCAAACTGGCATACTTTTCACAGTATGTAAATGGTGTGTAAGCTCTGGGGTGGGTCAATGGATGGTGATAATTACCAAACAGCCCAATACAGCTTTGCACGTCTACTTAGAAACTTTTGTTGCTGTCATATTTCTGAATTGCCTTCCAGCTTTACAGTCAAAAATTTTTGTGTTAAAACTTTCAGAAAGTATGTGGGCGGGGGTGGGGAAAGAACAGCCAAATTATCTGGGAAGCCACAAAAATACAAAATGCACCGTTCAGATTGCTACAAAATGCCTCCAGCTATTATGCTCATAAGCAAATATATTTGCTGCACAGTTAAATATTTTTCTTGCATGGAGCAGTGACACAAATTGACAGAACAGTACAACCCTTTGTCTAATAACCCCGTTATTTACTCAGCCTTAATCCATTTGCAAAGTGATCTTCAGTTTCCCCCTGGGATTAAATTAGCTCATGGTGGGGGAGCGCTATATCAAAAGAATATTCTAAAAGGTACATCACTAAAAGCGAGACAGAATGGTGGCTTTTACTTGCAGCAGAAATGCTAAATAGAAATATGAAAAAAAAACATAGCATAGTTGAATGTAAAGGTTTCAGAGTTAACATACTTGTTCAAATAAAATAAATTAATGAGATGCTAAGTGTTCTAAATATTTTGCAGATATAAAGGTTCAAGCAGCAAATGTTAGAAGACATCAACCAGTATGACAGTCATGCAGCTTTGTTTTAAAAAATGACACACACTGATGAAAGTCCATGGTGAGCTGCTTCTTGACAGTGCATTTGCACTGCAACATGCCGCCTGCTGCCTTGCCTTCCCTCTCTACATCCCAATAAGCAGCAGCAGCACAACTCAGTGGATGTCAGGTGAACATGATGACACCATTCTGCCTGCTATGGCTTATACCATGTGAGACCATTGTTCCATTAAACTGATTACTGGCTACACTGACTGGGAGAGACTTTTCTAGGGTTTCGGACACAGATCTTTCCCACCTCTCCCTGGGGATGCCAGGGAACCTGAAAGAGAAAGATGTACTTGCTGTACAACTTAAAGAAGACAATTCTGTTGGAATTAACCAAATGCCTGGGTAAATTATAACACTAATAAACTGCAAAGATTTGTACTTTTCAAAAGTAGTTACTGCTTTTCTGATTTATTAGCCGAAACTTCAGGGGTCTGTCATAAAGTTAAATAAACGAGCAGGGAGAGCAACATAAATACTCTGGCTTGACAGTTCCAAAATACACTGTTTACAGGGAACTGGAAGATAGCAGCATTTCAGCACATATTTTATATCGAGCAGAGTAAAACTTAGGAACCAATAAAGCTGATAAAACTGCTGTAAGCAGTACAAGATGAAGCCCATTTCTAGAAGATGCCATATATTATAGCTGAACCCAAGTCAAAATGATTATGTGCATACAGAGGACCACGAACTCATCTCTAAAAAGCTACATAACAGAAATGCAGAGAATCATATATGATTGTATCAAAACTTTTTTACTTTCTTGCATGTATTAAACTAATTAGCATTGCCATCTGGCCAGTTTTAAATCAGCCTGCCATTTTTAGCTCTCTGTTTATGATAGGCCTGAAGTAAATCAATATATATGAAGAAGAGCAATGGTTTTAGCTATCTTTTCTCTCATGGTCTGTTCCCAGGAAAAAACAGTGTGTTTTATGAGAAGCGTTAGGTCTGTTCATGAGAATGCATATTTATCTTTTTACACTGTTCTGAAGAGTTAATGTACTAAATAAATGAAGAGATTGGGCTTTGTACCCAAAAGGGATGTTTCCAGTGCCATATTTGATGCACGTGTAAATAAAGGCATCAGTAATGGAACCTATCTAGCTTGTGCATCAAAGATTCACAAAACATGCTTCATGAATTTATTGGGATTTTTCACAATCAAAACAAAGCTCAACATAAATCTAGTCATGCGAGTGAGCTCTGTTGACCTCTGTGGGACCTAAATTGCTACATCTGGGCTTGTGAAAGTGTCTCCTGGATAAATTGCAAATGTTCACCCGCAATATGCAGTTGGTATTGCCGGAAGTGAAATATTTCTCTGCTAAACTCTTGTTGCACTTTCCTTGAAATTCACACAGTTAAGCATTCACATATCCATAAACATCATTTATTACATTGCCTGCACCGTGTCTGATCCTTAAATAACCATGCAGCTTAAAGGCACCCAGCTTTTCAAATAATGTGCTTTCACAATGCCAAACAATTTACAAGGTATATGTTTTTAATGGGGGGGGGGGGACTTTTTAAAAAAGAAACTGCACTGTGGATTCCATGGCCAAGGCACTGCTGAAGTTCTTACACAAAGTGGTGGGGAGACAGCAATATTGATTTTACTCTGAGAGCAATGGAAATCATTAATTAAAATAAAATGGATTTCAATTTAACTTCTGTAATTATTATTATTAAGGTGACTAGATATTGACCACAGATAATGTGAAGCTACTGCATAAGGTCAACAAGGGCACTACAGATGCCCCAACTACATTTTGTCTTTTCCAAGAAAGGAAAAGGAAGAGAGAGGTTGCAGCAGAGCAGATTCCTAGCATAATAAGATAAGAAGAGCCAGCTGGATTAAGCCAATGGCCAATCTCGTCCAGCGTCTTGTTGTTACAATGGCCAAGAGGATGCCTGTGGGAATCTCTAAGGCAATAGGGAGGCCATTTCTACACTGTGAAAGAATAGGAAAGCTATAGTAATTCTTGTTATTGTTATTACCCCACCCAGCTGGCTGGGTTGCCCCAGCCACTCTGGGCAGCTTCCAACACATACAAAAACACAATAAAACATCAAACATTAAAAACGTCCCTATACAGGGCTGCCTTCAGTTATCTTCTAAATGTTGCATAGTTATTTATCTCCTTGACATCTGATGGAGGGCGTTCCAAAGGGAGAGTGCCTCTGCCGAGAAGGCCCTCTGCCTGGTTCCCTGTAGCTTCACTTCTCACACCTAGGGCCTCGGAGCTGGACCTCAGTGACTGGGCTGGATGATGGAGGTGGAGACGCCCTTTCAGGTATACAGTAGTAACTCGGGTTAAGAGCTTAATTCATTAACCTGAAACTGTTCTTAACCTGAGGTACCACTTTAGCTAATGGGGCCTCCCGCTGCTGCTGAGCCACCAGTATGAGATTTCTGTTCTCATCCTGAAGCAAAGTTCTTAACCCGAGGTACTATTTCTGGGTTAGCGGAGTCTGTAACCTGAAGCGTCTGTAACCTGAGGTATCACTGTACAGGGCTGTGACTGTTTAGGGCTTTAAAGGTCAACACCAACACTTGAATTGTGCTCAGAATATACTGGGAGCCAGTATAGATTCTTTAGGACCAGCGTTATATGGTCCCAGAGGCGGCTCCTAGTCAGCAGTCTAGTTGTCACATTCTGGATTAGTTGTAATTTCTGAGTCACTATTTTTAAAGGTAGCCCCACTTAGGAGTGCATTGCAGTAGTCCAAGCAGGAGATACCCAGAACATGTACCACTCCGGTGAGACAGTGCATGGGCAGATATGGTCTCAGCCGGCGTACCAGATGGAGCTGATAGACAGCTGCCCTGGACACAAAATTGACCTGTGCCTCCATGGACAGCTGTTAAGTCCAAAATGACTTCCAAGCTGTGCACCTGGTCCTTCTGGGGCACACACTCCCCATTCAGTACCAGGGGTTCCTCCACACCCACCTGCCATCTGACCCCCTTTGTCTTGCCAGGATCCAACCTCAATCCATTAACTGCCATCCATCCTCCAACCACCTCCAGACTCACACAGGGCATTCACTGCCTTCACTGGTTCCCATTTAAAGGAGAGGTAGAGTCTGGTATCAAATTATTATTATTATTATTATTATTATTATTATTATTATTATTATTATTATTATTTGATAATCATCAAAAGAAGGGCAGCACAGATTTGCATAAAGCTCGCATATGCTATTTAAAAGGGTATAGATGCAGGGTTAGAAACAATTGTCATGATTTAAATAGAAAAAAGTGCATCTCACCACAATTAGGAATGACTGTGTGCAGGTAACCTTAGGGCCTACTTAGTCTGCTTACTGTTGATAGTCAATTTCAAGGACCCTGATCCTGTTTGTTATGGTTCTTTATTTTTAAACTGGATTTGGATCAAGAGCCCTTCAAATAGACGGTTGTCCTCTCTAAACTAAAGCAGACTGTTGGTTAAATTTGCATTTCATCCTTCCTGCAAGAAGCTCTGTACAAGATTTCAGCAGTAACATAATTTTATAGTGCCATACTATATCTACTCAGAAATAAGTCCTGTTTGGTTCAGTGGAATTTATTGTCATGTAAGTGTGTACAGGACTGCAGCTGTAGCTATACCGTTGGTTTCAATATCGTACACTGTCTTGGGCGCCTTTCAAGAGAGAAGCAAACCATATATAAATCAGCAAGGTAGGCGAGAGTGAGAGATGCTGACTTTCTCAAGGTCATAGACTTTATTTGTTTCTTTAAAGAATCTGAAATCTCACTCTTCAGTCAGAAGAAGCTCCCAAAGAGGATTACAATGAAAGAAAGAAAAAGATAGCCCCGGCCCTCAGGTTCACAATCTAAAAATACAAAACTTAAAAGGAAAATGGGTGGGGATGGGGGAGAGAAGGAAGTACTCAAACACAGGTTCAAGTTACTTAGTTTTGGTAGTCACCAATACCTGAATAAATCCATGACCATGACCCATGATCCTAGCCCCTTTTGCCCTTTCTGTAATCCTAATTGCAATTTTCACAACAGCTGACCTGTGATGCCATTACACAGATTGTCTCCTGGAATTAAGAAATACACTCTAGAGGGCAGACTGTCCTAGAATGTTAATCTGAAATTACCTTAATACTTCATAATTGGCAACAAAAAAGGACAAGTTTTACATCCATTATCTCTTTCTGCGCTGAAGGGGAACTGTTTCTTTCCATTTAAAATCAAGGATCATAAATTATCTTGTTCTGCTGTAAAGAGGCAGCATGATCCTATTGGCACAAAATTAACTAAGGTCAAAACAGTTGGTTAAGAAAAATGGCAATTCTTGTTTGGCATAACATATTGTCATTAATTATGCCAAGATGAAGATTATGGTATTCAGGGATAAACCACCGTGCTATAACTAGATGCTAAGCTAGATGGCCACTCAATTTATCAAGTAGACTCAATTTTATGTGGTCTCCATTTTGTAATCTGCCAGCAGAGATCAGAAGGCACAGAGTGTATGTGTGTGTATGTGTGTGTGTGTGTGTACACACAAACACACACACACACACACACACACACACACACACACTGTATAGGTTCAATATTCTCAGCAGCTCTAAGACAATTGCCTGTTTTTTGTTTTTGTTTTTAAAAAGGTAAGGGGAAAATTGATATATTCAGCTCGAAGAGTTTCTGAAGTCTATATATTCTATCCAATTGTCATATGGTGCCAGGTTTTGTTTTGTTTTGTTTTGTTTTGTTTTGTTTTGTTTTGTTTTGAGTTACATACCACCTTTTCTCCCAAAAGAGCCCAGGACTGTTTTGGGAAAGTTAACTTTATTAGGGATCAAAAAAGTCCAAAAGTTCCTGAGAAAATGTCTTTTTATTTCTGTCAACAGTTCTGGAAGCTGATAATTCTTCATGTCAACTAAAATAGGTTTATTATGTTAAATTACAGGTTGAGATTGCAGTTCACAGACAATTCAAGATTACTTAAATTATATTTAGAGGAGCTAGCTTCCCATGGTTCTTGGTGTAATAACTCTTGGTTAACTCAGCTTCACAAACTATTAAGGAGAAAAGAATTTAATGAGTTTCATCTGAATTAAGGCCATTCATAGGCAAAGATACTGGCGTACATTATGGTTCAAGGATTCTTGTTTTTCTTCTTCTTTGAAGCTGTTCTCAAAGTGAGGAAATTACTTGTTGGAATGGAACTCTCATGGTTTAAAGCAAACATTTAATTCTGTTTTCAGTCACTGGAATAAATTGGGGTGGAGAACCTGTGGCCCTCCAGATACTGTTGGATAATTCCCATCAGTCCATAAATAGCTTTGAGTTTACTTTTTGTAAAATAATAATGACAATAAATAAATGATGATAACTTTCAACATGCCATAAAATTTGAATAACTGGCTTGATACTTGGAAAGCTGGCACCAACCATTTTGTTAGAGAGACAAAGAAAGTTAGCTTAACTAGGGTTGCCATATGTTCGGAATTTCCTGGACATAACTGGAATACTACAGTTGAAAACAGTGGAAATGACAGTGTTGCTTTTGCCAGTTTCCTACAAAAAGAGCTCAAAAACCTCCAATTTCTCGGCAAAACTTTTCTGCCTGGATTTTCACTTTTTAGAATATGGCAACCCTTCTTAATATAATTTGGGAATCTCAATTCTAGATTTTTTGTTTGTAACAAAAAGCAAAAACAACATTGTAAAGCGATGTTTATATTCTAAGAAGGAGAATTGACCTCTTCCTTTCGGTGTTCCTGAACCGATTTTGTGTTTAACAATCAATCAAAGGGAGAAATACTTTTCTTGGGTTGTGTGCATATAGTGATGTGAATCATAGCTAGTATCTATATATATCTCTTTCAATCTTATCAGAAATTAAATCTTTCCCCCCTTTTTGCTAAAAGCCTTTTCAAAATGGTTCTGCAATTCTGAATAAAGATTGACAGTTGCTATTCTAGTCATTCTGCTTAACATTTCTAATGAATGCCATCACATTTAATACCATTTGGTGTGCCATTACGTTGATTTAATCCCAACCCTTTTGCTCTAAATGAGGTGCAAAGACTTGAGAGTGTAGGGTTTTGTCATAATGAATAAATATTTACAAAGACCAAAACTTTTGGCAGCATTTCAGTCATTTTTAAAAATAAAATAAAAAAACCTGCTGCATTATTAGACAACACAAATATGACCAGTAAATACTACCAGACATTTATTAAAGCTGTTCAAATATATCTAAAATAATTAAAATCAGAATAAAAGATGTATCCTTCTTTTTATGAAGATATCAAGTTTTCACAAGCAGCCCTGCTAGAGACAAAATCATTTCAAACGCTTACTGAAAATCTATTCTGATGTGCATGGTTTTCCCCTGTAGAGTCCATCACAGTAATCTTTCTTGATGGAAGTAACAATGAGTTTCTTCAAGGCAAGATCACATCAAGCAAGATTCTTATCACTACGCACATTTGTATTTTACCTAGCCTTATGATAAATTGCATACTTCTGCAGCTGCTTGAGTCTATGCCACCTGAATCAGGCAACTTCACCTTTCTGCATGACAGGGCAGGGCTAGCTCTGCAAATATGCATCCAAGAATTTCCCCTTGCATGTAGGCTCCCAGGTTATAATAAGGTTCCTTCACAGGTTATAATAATAATAAGGTTCCTTCCAGAGGCATAGCTAGCTGCTGTGGCACCTGGGGGTGGTGCTAGCCGCCCATGGGGGCGGGGCTAGCCACCCACAGGGGCGAGCATCCTGGGGGGGGGAACGGTGATGTCACCCCCCTCAGGTATGACACCCAGGATAGACCGCACCTACCGCACCCCCTTCCTCTGCCAGTGGTTCCTTCCAAAATTCCGCAGTGCATCACAAATCACTGCAGAGGTACATAATGCCCAGCAATCTGGATATCACTGCACACTCATGCTTGACCTATGACTAAATCCTAACACAGAGGTGAGAAAAGAGAATTAATGAAATGTTAGCAATGAAGAAAAATCAAGGATGTAAATGTCACCAATCACAGAAAGAAGGTGTCTTATGGACCAAAATTGCCTTCACTTCAGCCAGGAAAACATGGGAGAGCTGCAAGAAATTAATACATTCTTGTATTAATGTATATGTAGCTTATCGCGCTTTTTTTGTTGTTGCTCACAGTAGAAAGTCAAAGTTAGAAAACAAATGATGAAACACAGTTAAACAATCTCAAATTTGCATTGCCATGGATCATGCGGTGAAAAGGGTAATGCCAGAAAGCTTATCAAATTTATGGTTGGGATAATGTCACTGAAGACAATATAAATAAATGTGAACTTTTTTTGCAAGAACTGCTTAAATTTGCTGGAAATGTGAAGTATTATGGCCATTGCCAACAATGTTCATGAAGAACTGTGAAGAGATTTCAGCTTTAGGGGGAAACCTAGATATGTGGATAAAAAACATTCTATTCTGCTTCGGTAGGTACTTCCTTGCTCAACAGTAAGCATGACAGTACCCTGATATTCCCTAGGCACTATGGCTGACATACACAAGCTTTGACCTGGTAAATAATGCACCTATGCACCTATGGAAAGAAACATCTTGATATTCATTTGTGAAAACATCAGTTAAATGTGGAGCTGTGTGGTTGTCTTTCAACCACATTAGTCATGTTCAAAGTCATAGAGTTTAGGAAACCACTGAGCAATCTGTCCTCGCAGCAAGGCTAATTTCGGGAGGGGGGAACTGAATGGCATGTTATTCACTTGTCAGTGAGCAACGCGTGTATCTGGAATGTTCCACGAAATCTAAAACATATTTTGATATGGTGTGCATTTCTTTGGAAGAAATCCTTCCAAATATATCTGATTACTAGTCAGAAATTCTATTACTTTCAAAGTGAATTGTAGTGGGGGGAAACAGGACCATGCTTTTTGCAGCACACAGTTATGAATACAGAGTCAGTAATATAACATGATCAATATCCTGGCTTTCCATCAGTGAGAGGTAAGTATGCGAGAAGCAGCTACATTACTTTTTGTCACTTCCTGAAAAGTCAATCTAATGTTTCATTCAGACAAACTCACTTTTTTGCCACAAGGTGACTTTCTGCAGTCATCTGAGGGAAGAAAAAAGGGTTTGGAGAATTCACCTCAAGTAAAGTCCGTAACAAACACAAATTATGGTATAGTAACTGGAATAGGTTTGCTGCCTTGTTTGAAGATGTTATAAGCTCCTCTTCAGCAAATGCTCTCACAGCAGCATACAATAAAATGGTAAAATGACAATTAAAACAATACTGCTAAACTAGCACACTAAGACACAGAAGCAGAAAGCAAAACCACAAACACACTGAAAGACCTGGGCAAATAAAAATGTTTCCATTGGGCACTGAAAAAGCAAAGACAGCAGCCAATGGGATCCCGTAATAAAAAAGCCTTGGTAGGTATTCAGAGTAGACCCATTGTAAGCTGTGGCCCTAACTTAGTCATGTTTATTAATAATTCCAGTGAGTCTACTCTGAATAAAAATTAGTTGACTACCACCCCTTGTCTCTTGCCATCACTCACTTTGCTTCAGAGGGTGGTGGGATTTGGAGCACGTCCTCCAAAGCTATTGGACAAACTGTGATTGAAATAGGGGGGGGGGGAGGTGCCACAGCTTTTCTGCTGAAGGTTTAAGAAACCTGCCCTACCCTGCCCCATTACTGTACTGTTCCAAAGCTTTACTTTTACCTCAGTAATAAAAAAAATGGCAAACTTTTGGAACTGCCCTAAGAGGGGCAATTTCCAAGAAATGCCGTATTTTTTGCTCTAGACCACAAGACGCACCTAGTTTTTGGAGGAGGAAAACAATAAAAAAAATATTCTGAATCTCAGAAGCCAGAACAGCAAGAGGGATCGCTGCACAGTGAAAGCAGCAATCCCTCTTGCTGTTCTGGCTTCTGGGATAGCTGCACAGCCTGCATTCGCTCCATAAGACGCACACACATTTCCCCTTACTTTTAAGGAGGGAAAAAGTGATTCTTATAGAGCAAATAATACGGTACTTAATAACAACAACAACAACACATGAGATCAGGGATGGGTTAGGGTTGGCTGTCCATCACCCCTGATGATTGGCCATGCTTGCTAAAGCTGATGAGAGCTGGAGCCCAACAACATTTGGAGGGTGACAGATTCCCTGTTCCTGCATTAAACAGTACTGTAAGCCAAAGGCCTAATACTTGTTTCAGCTTCAGTTGCATATTCCTTAAGCTGTGATTGTGCATTAAGAGACTTGGGTCTGAGAACTCTATCATGAAACACTTGTGTGCCATTAGGCTACCTGCAATAGGTGCTAAGCAGTAGCCATTAGGCTACCTGCAATAGGTGCTAAGCACCTTCTGGTTTTAGAGGTAGATTGCCAAGCTACTGTATTAAAAACTATCTAAATAGTAAGAAAAAAATGGGATCCTAGAGTTTCAACTTCTATACAGTGCATTAATTCCAAGAAATTCTAACTGCCATTTCAAACAGTTATCACACTCCCCATCTGTTTAGTGCAATTTAGCAGTCCCCACTGTAGCTTAGCTGGTGTGCACAACCCCCAAAGTTGCTTGACATCTGGATAAGTCTCCTCAAGAGACTTGCAAATTTAATCACTCTGCTGTACAGCAGCCGCCAGTTTAAATAGAAAGGTCACCCACTGCCAACAGTTAAATAGGCCAGAGCCGCAATGGTATGACCAACAAACAGAACAGGTCCTGAGCTGTTTGGGGACTCTCACATATCTTGAACGCAAGGGCACACCTATAATTTTGACTCCACTGGCACAAAAGAAGAAAACACCAAGAAAAAGGGGGGATTTAAATAAGACACAATACAGAAGAAGGAAAAGAAATTCAGCATTATATGAAATAATCAGGGATTGCTAGGGCAACAATTTTTCTGCTTAGTGCCATAAGCTGACCAGATTTTTCAGGAGTAGTTGTTCATATATAATTCTCTATAATTATATATTTCCACTATGTAATTCTTCTAGATCCAGTGTAGGTTCTTTCAAATCACCCTGGAGAACCTCCCTGTTTTAGATAATCAGGCCTATTCTTTCTTAGGGTCCTGAAACTGGTCCCATTAATTTGTGAGTAGCAGCATCTGGAAATAACAGCTGGAATACAAAAGGTCTTGGAATTATGTGCACTTTTGTGTGTGCTTGAGGAGCGAGTCTCTGGTTTAGGGTGGAGATGTGTCCTACTTTCCAGAGGACGGCCCTCTATCCGAGGGGATATCAAAGGCAGTCTTCATTTGAAGGACCAAATCTGGCTTAAATATAAAAGACCCTAAGAAGGGAGATAAGGGGCCTTGAACTTTCCCATCAACAGTTGGTACCTAGACAGCAGATCCCCTGTTCACAGTCTTTCCCACTGTGGCAAGACGTGTTGTATTTTTATTTATATCACTGTATTTCTCAATTAAGGAGGAACTTGCTCCTGTCAGCAACTTTGCTGCACTTACTGGGGGCGGGGGGAGAGGTGGCAGGAAGGTCAGCGCAATGCAAGTACAGCAGTGAAGCCAATCCAGTTCCCTTCCCACTGGGTCCACACTATGGCAACCTTTTCAGGAACTCCTTACCCTCTCAGTAAGTTTGGCAACACCACTGGCAGAAGGCCCGGTGTGTGGCACTATCCCAGATTGTGCTCTGAAGGATTCCCTCATTCCCAGAAGTGTGTGTTCAAGGCTGTGGGGCACTGCAGGAATAATGGGGACTGAGAAATCTCCAGTTTGCACTGATCATAGCCTATAGCCACTTGAATGGCAGGCAATAGCAGCTAGAAAGTAGCCACTCCTTGGAAGTACATCCCTCAGATGGATACTCATGGTAGTTTCATGTCTCAAAGGGGGCATATTTTGGTTTTGTTCTGCTAAAATTCTCATTTGAAGCTAATTTCGATGAGCACATTTGCAAGAGGCACCCCATAAGTTTGAATTTGTAGAAACTGGGAGAGATGGTCTTGGAGCCTGAGAGAAGTTAACTTACGGAAATTCACAATAAGTTTCTCAACCTCTCTGTCCCTTACTGTATGGCCGAAAATTATCTGCAGAGGGCTTTGAGCAATGCAGAACGGGATGTGGGGAGCTGATGGAGAAAAGGGGAACAGTTCAATGTTGGGCAATTATCCTAACTTAGGATGGAATCTATAGCTTTTATTTAGAGAGCTGATGCACTTGTTTGTTTAACTGTACAACAATTGCATACTTAGCACACCAATCACCTAAGATATTATTTTTGCCTTGGTAGATACTGAGTTTCAGTGTTGTACTTATAACATGATTGCTTCCCAAAGCTTGTCCAGATTCTTGTTCCATTAATAATTATTTTCTAAGCACTCTCCAAAAGTTGCTTTTTGTCTCTTTATAGACTGTCAGGGCTGAGTGGCAGCACTTCTTCTATATAAATGGACCACAAAAGAACAGAACAGCCAACTTTGTCACTCATGAAAGATTTTCATATGTGTTATCTTTTTGTTGGCGAAGCCCCAAACTCTTATCGTCCTTTGCAAGGGTTGTGCAGTCCAGCTAAATGTCAATTGCCAGCAAGGTCACCAGATGTTCTGGTCTGCCAATGGCTCCTCTTTGGACAGCAGGTTATGGGTATTAAAGCTGACCTACCATCCTACCATGTTCGAATCATAACTCCAGATTGCTTTTCTGGCAAATTAATGGGTTGGTGCAGCGGTTTCAAGAGTGAGACAGAAGGCTACATTTTTGTTGTTGTTACTTTTTATTTTCAAATCTTGTAGGGTAGCAGAAGTTGTTGTGTAAACATTTAAGAACCTGCCCTATTTTTGGTGATTCTAAGATGTTTTAAAATTATGCGTTAACGTTGCAACCTGCCATGGGATGTTAGGGTGAGGGGTGGGTAATTAATGAGAATAAGAATAACTTCAAAAATGGAACGTAGGTGTACAGCATAACATGCCCATCAAATATATGTTCTGTAGCTTAGAATACTTAGGACTGCAGTACTCTTTTACAAAATACGTTTCACTTTAAAGTTTCATTTCCCAACCCCCCTGGCTGTATGCATTTCACAAATCTGAAATATTTTGACCCTTTGAAACAATCAATTAGTGCTACATATTATTGATAGAAACAACAATAATAATGAGAAATTTAAAATGATGGCTCATAGGAATCTACTGCAGCTGCTAGGCCACAGCTGAAGGGATCACTCAAACCTGCATCCAGCCTGATTGGAAGCCATTATGCTGAAACAGTGCTGAAAAATCAGATTACCCCTTCTGAGGCAGTGGAGCTTTTATAGTAATCTCATGGAAAATACAAAATATGCCTACGTTAAGGCTGTTTTCAGAAACTAAACCATCTCCAGATATTTAAAACCCCTTTCGCCTGTATTTGTAGCAGGGAAAGGCTGTTTACTTCAAAGCATTTTGACATCGCCTTGGCTAAACACATGTTTAAACAGCTGCTATTCATTTACAGTAAGCTCTTTGCTTTCCATATACACAGACAGCATGCCTGAAATTACAGATTTTGGCAGATTCCGTTCTAATTGTTCATTTTCCCAATACTTGAAGATAAGAAGTTAGCCTCTTTAAAGCTGTACATAAACAAAAGCTTGATGGCAAGTAAGAAATCATTTATTTCCACATCTGCAGTATACATATGCTTTGGAAATAACAGCAAACCAGTTTATTTTTCAACATTTTTTTTTATTAGGACTAAGCTGAAAGTAGGGAATTCTCATGAACATTTTGATCAGTGTCAAAAAGCACTACACACACACACACACACACACACACAGAAACAGGGTGAATGTGTTTCCTATTCAAGAAGGATTGTCCTCACTTTGAATAGACTTCTTTTCCTCTCAGTGATATCAGCACATAGGAAAACCTTTCTGGCATTGTGACACTATAACAGTGACTTGCATTCTGCAATAGGTGCTTACCTAGGAATGTGTAGGGAGCATTGCCCTCACATTTCATTGGCTCAAAGAACAGAAAACATTAAGTATCTCGTTGCCCCATCCCAAAATGTCAGCTCAAAAATCAAAATGGGCAAAAAATCAGCACAAGTTGCCCATATTTGTGTTCCTTGTCTAATACAATTGCACAGTACGGCAATATCAAATATCATGTTGGAGAGGCGCAGCACAAATCTTTTAATCTCACATTATGGGGAGAGAGCCATTGAAAGCTGCCAAGCATTTTATTTGTGACAAGAAACGAGGCATGTTACAAAAAGCATCATTGGTGACTAAGTAATGCTCTGAGTTAACCCACTTAAATTAATGGATTTAGTCCATTGATTTCAATGGGTGTGTTCTGACATGGGATGTTACTCCATGAATGGATGTGCTATGCATACAGAAGAAAGATGACGTACCGTATATCTTTCCTCTGAGAGTGTAAAGGGCAAGACAATGTTCTTCAGATAGTTTTACGCAAGTTAATCTTCCTCTGATAAAGAGCTGCGTTAGCACGAAAGAAGTTATTTCCTGCATATGCTCCAACTGATTATTATTATTATTATTATTATTATTATTATTAGGCTATGTATTCCATTTCTATCCTCCTCCACCGCCCCCAAAAAAGCTGAAAGCAGTGTACAAGGTCCTGTCCCATCCTATCTGCCCCATTTTATCCTCACACAGTTTTGGGTTAGGCTCATAGTCCCTGACCCAAGGCCACCCAGTGAATGTACTGGCTAATCTGGCAAGTTTTCACATGATCTGTTATGTTTGTGCAAAGAAGGTGGAAATGTGTTACATTGCATTCTATGGGTTGCCCCTGTGCTAAAGATATTTTGCCTCATTGAAGCAGTGAAGACAGCAGTAACAGAAGTCTAATGCCCCTTCTTCTTCTTTGCTTGTTATCTGACTTAGCTTCCTTCCTAATTGGAACTTTTTTCTTACCCCACCCCACCCCACCCCAGGTCCCACTTTTTATTCTCATTGCATCCATGAACCTAGAAAGCTTGTTAACATTATCTGGCTAATGTCTTTCCGTAAAAGGTCCATCAGCCTGCTTCATGGTTCTGAAGCCTGGCTACTTCATCATCCACATCACCCTCATGCCAACACACAGGTTGTGGGCAAACTGTGCCAAATGTATTATGTGGGGCAGAGTTCTTCGATCTTGCATCTCCAGATGTTGCTGTATTGCAACTCCCAATGGCTGGAAATTGTAGTCTGAGAACATCTGGGCATCCAAACTTGAAGAACAACGATCTAGGGCAGGCATGGCCAAACTTGGCCCTCCAGATGTTTTGGGACTACAGTCCCATCATCCCTGACCACTGATCCTGTTAGCTAGGGATGATGGGAGTTGTACTCCCAAAACAGCTGGAAGGCCAAGTTTGGCCATGCCTGATCTAGGGTGTTTCTCTGTATATGGGTACAATTCCACACATTTACCATTTATTAAGAACTGTGTTGCGACAAGACTGCTGGCCTCAATGTATCTCCAAAAGTGGTTATCTGGAACTGGAATTGCAATTGTAGCAGCTAATAAAATTCAATTAGATTATCTGGGGATTTAATTCTACTTTACCATGGCTTCATTCCCAGTGTCTTTAAACTGGCTGAACTCCCTCATTTACAACCATTCTAAAAATGTTAGCATCAGCCACGGCACCTAAGACAGCACCCACAATTTCTAGGGCTTGGGTCTCTTATGTGTCATTGAAATCCATTCTGCTTACATACTTTTAACCCTATGCAGGGTTGTGACTGATCTATGCACCCACTGCCACAAAGATGCCATACTAAATGTGCAAACATTACTGAAATCATGTATACATTGTACAATATGTAGGCATGCATGTAGGCAAACACACACACACATACCCTACAACACACCAAACTACAGCGATAGCAAACGGCAGTGCATTACAAATACTGATATCTATATGCAGAATATATCTGCAAAAACTTTGGCAATAACACAAGGGATAATGGGCAGAAAGATCAGAAAGGATTGCAGCTATACACAGCTGCCACCAGTAACATTATCAGGTTTACCATGGTGGCTGGCTTCAGTTTAAAGGGAACTCTCTACATGCTATATACTTGGCAAGAAAAATGTTTCCCAAAAGCTTCTGGGAGCATGTGTTTTCCTGAACATATGGAGCAATAGTAAGTTGTGCCATAAAAAAGAGCATTATTCTAAAATAGGTCTATGCTGCCCCAACTCAGATTTTAGTTTCTGTAAATAATAAATGCAATATAACTTTACACCATTTAAAAATTTGAAACATAATTCATAAATACTCCTGTTCAGATCTGTGTCACAAGAGAACGAGCTCTGTGAATGTTATTCTGAAGTACCAGATAATAACTCCCAACAGCAAAGCCCAAACCACTCATGAAAATGTAGCCGTTTGAACAGAGTGATCTAGTGTTGCCAGCTGTCTGTGTTTGCCTCTAACTATCAAAGCTACAATGTCTTTTCTTTAAAAATAAAAATAAAAATCACAGATACAGCCCCTCCCCACCCAGAACAGTTTGAAGTAACTGGCACAAGTGCTTAGGAATGCAGCCCAGGCTCAACAATAAAAAGGGAAAATGGGTGTAACAGAATGTTCACAAACACACACTTTCGAACCAAAAATAACAATGATGTACAGAGCAGTCTTCCATAACTAATTTATCTTTTATGACCTACATGCAACAATCTTTGTACTGGGGTAGACAAACAGCTGAGCTGCACACTCCGTCAGTTATTCACATGTAACATTCAACAAGTGTACAGTTTGTGTACCTATGTACACAATGGTTGAGCTGCACAAATTGAAACTGTACACCTTTCACATAAACACTTGTACATGTGTGGAGGCAGCTTGTACCCATGTTCAGTGCAATCTAGGAACAAGCGTTTTGTTGTAGCCTTTTGGTATGTCAATGAATTAGTCCAGCTTGCTCCTCGTTAGAGTGTGGATGGGCATTAAGGCAGTTGATAAGGATCTTTTTTGCTTTTGCTTCGGTTCCTTCCAAATTAGTTTATAATCTGGCTCCTTTTATCAGCTAGAGACATTTCTCCTCATCCTGGCCCGCCCCGACAAGATTTTAATTCTCATCCCAAAATCAGTTTGATGCCTTGTCACTCTTCTGTACACTGTTCTGGCACAGATGCTCTTTTGAACTGTCATTCTGTGTCAAATAATTTTGCAGTTACTCATCATCTTTCCCTCTCTTGCTCTGACAATTTTTTTCATGTACACGTGGTCTGAGATAATGAAAATAATGGCAACCATAAACCCTAAAATGTCAAGATAAGGTTGAAGAAACCTCTCTCTTATGCAAATATGACATCAACGTTGAGGGGGGAGAGAGAGAGAGAGAGAGAGAGAGAGAGAGAGAGAGAGAGAGAGAGAAAGAAATAACTTGCCACCACAAGAGACCAACTTGATTCATCTGCCCCAACTCTCAGGGACTGAGGCATTGTACACATTAGCAGCTTAAAACACAGCACGGTCACCTGCATTTCAAGTCACGTTTGCACATCATTGCACACATCAGAGAGAGGGTGAGGATGTCTTTGCCCAATGTGCATTACCTGCTTGGTTTCTCCACCCCTGCAATCCTTACTGTGACTTGAATGTGGCTTAAATTTTCCATTTGGACTGAAGCTGGTTTGAGGAGAAATGCAACAAACAGCAATAGTTCTCAAGAAAATACAGGATAGGTATATATTGTGGCTAATGCCATGTGCACATGACTAAAAAAAAACACCACAGCACTGAGAGCATATCAGATGCAGAATACATGGTAATGTATAAAGGGGGGAAAGGAAGCACATCAAACATTCTATTAGGTATACATGCCTCTATTTGCTATTATGTATTAATTTAAAGGGGGACGCGGGTGGTGCTGTGGGTTAAACCACAGAGCCTAGGACTTGCTGATCAGAAGGTCAGCGGTTCGAATCCCCGCGACGGGGTGAGCCCCCGTTTCTCGGTCCCTGCTCCTGCCAACCTAGCAGTTCGAAAGCATGTCAAAGTACAAGTAGATAAAGAGGTACCGCTCCAGCGAGAAGGTAAACAGTGTTTCTGTGAGCTGCTCTGGTTCGCCAGAAGCAGCTTGGTCCTGCTGGCCACATGACCCGGAAGTTGTACGCTGGCTCCCTCGGCCAATAAAGCGAGATGAGAGCCGCAACCCCAGAGTCAGTCATGACTGAACCTAATGGTCAGGGGTCTCTTTACCTTTTTCTTTATTTAAAACATTTTTTATCCCACTCTTCAGTCAAAATAAAGCTCCCAGAGCAGCTTACAAGTATCACTGATAAGAGATTCCCTGTCCTCAGGCTTACAGTCTAATGGACACGGCTCAAAGAAAAAGGGATTGGGAGGGAAGAGGAAAACAGCAAACTCAGGTACTCTCTCTCTCATAATGCTGTGAAAATGGCTTCATGAGAAATCCAGTAAATTCTGCTTTGATTATATTGCCTTTCTCAGCCTTAAAAACAATGCAGCCCCATTAGAAGTAGAGTTATAATAATACCTGTATTGTGAAAGCATGGGGATTACTAATAACTGAATCTATGAATGTATTATTAGCTGGATCACTGACAGAAGGGCATATGAATTTCTCTCTAGCCTTATAGACATGTGAAGGGAAACAAGCTTTCTGGAGTGGAGAAACAAACATGGGCACCTGTGTTGGTCAACTAAGAAAAAATCCAAACAAGATCAGCAAGGCAATGGGTCCATTAAATTTGGTGTTAGCCACCCTGAGCCCAGCCCTGGGGTATAAATAAATTATTATTATTATTATTATTATTATTATTATTATTATTATTATTATACAATATTACCTCAGCTTAATAAGCCAATTTATGGAGTCCCCACCCCACCCCACCTCTTCATTCCTCCCTTCATGTGATCAAGAGAACAAATCAGGAGGTCTGAATCAGACCTGACTTTGGAACAAGCCAGTATATTAAGTCATGGCTTGACAATGACTTAATATCCTGGTTTGTATGGAAGCCATTGACCATAATTTCACAGTTCAGATGAAACAGGAAACTTTTTAGTTAATTGCTGAATGTCTAGCTTGTTTACTACTGTTAAGAAAGGAAGAGCCAAGAGGCTGTATGCACACCCAAAAGGCTCTTTCATATCTCAGTTCATGAATGAAGATATGGCAATTAAAAAAACGACCAGTACCTTTATTAGGACCAACTATAACCATCTTCAGACACAATGTTTTGTTTTGCTTTGCCTTGTTTGTTTTTAAGAGAAAAACGGAAGGAGGAGACTGCTCAGCTTCATTTACCTTTCATTTCACACTTTATATCCTGGATTCAGACAACTAATTATTGAATGGGGTCAACACCTGGAAATTGCATTGGAATTTTAATCTCAAGAGATTTAATGGCATAGTTGGACAGAAGAGGTCGGGAGGAAAGGAAGAACAAAAGAGAATGCTGAAGGAAGGATATGTGTTGACTGCTAAGAATGGTCACAGGATTTTAATGAAACTGATCCAGAATCTGGCAGTCAAATCTTATCACACTATGGATTGGATACAGACTTAGTCATGCTTAGAGTAGACACACTGAAATTAATCGGACCTTAAGAGTGACTAAGTCTGGATCAATCTCTTTGTTTCAATATTAATGGATGTGTGATATCTGTGACACATTCTACTGTTGTAGAATCTTTTAGAACTGTGTACAGTGGTACTCCGAGTTACAAATGCCTCAGGTTACAAATGCTTCAGGTTACAAACTCTGCTAACCTGGAAGAGTTACCTCAAGTTGAGAACTTTGCCCCAAGATGAGAACGGAAATTGTGTGCCGGTGGCGCAGCGGCAGCAAGAGGCCCCATTAGCGAAAGCACGCTTCTAGTTAAGAACAGTTTCAGGTTAAGAACGGACCTCCAGAACAAATTAAGTTTGTAACTAGAGGTACCACTGTACTAATGTATATGAATTGTGTAAATATTTTTAGAAAGGATCTGACTTCCAAATATGTCTGCTATCTGCCTCACGCAAGCTAAAATGAGTTCAGGGATTATTATTATTTTTAAAATGTATATAATGTTCCTGTTTTCAGCTCTGAGGACTCAATATCTTGAGCCCCTAATGGTAGGAATCAGAACTGTACATTGGAAAATTACAGCAAATATTTCTTAATGACCAGAACAATCTTTTGTGTTTAATAAACAGGTTTTAATTTCAACACAGCTCTGCTATCTGGAAGTATCTTTACATTCTGACTCCATCCAATCTCACAGGTCCACGGTGAATACTGTTTTTATGGAGACATATTGTGAGCAGCATCAAATATATTTAAAAGCACTGGTCCAAAGTAAAAGTTTCCCATAGAACTGGAATGACAGCAATTTGCCTTTGGAGTGTAGCTGTGGGAACTTCTACAGACTGCAGCTGAGTATCAGAAAGTACTTTTAGCATTTCAAAAATTTGTGTTCGGGCTTACATGCTGCTATCCGACACTGAATTGGACGGCTGCGGCTGCTACTGGATTTCTCTGAAGAAAATCCACTATAACCCTTTCAAAGACTCCTTTGAAACTGGTGCAGCTCACTGCAAAAGCCTACAAAAGTGGTCCAAAAGCTTATTATAAGTAGGAAGGTTCAGGGAGAAAAGAGGGAGACCTTCTCTCCAAGGATTGAGGAATAATAAGTCTTGGACAGTTACAAGTTGGATCTACAAGAAAACATTGCAATGTGGAGTGCTCTTGTTCAGAATTTCAAACAGCCAGTAATTCCTTTTTCCAGGATATTCTGTTCCATTCTACTTCTCCCTCCCATGCTTACACACACACCAGTTAGTCAGTATCTCTGTCCACGGAGAACACTCAGTCATCATCGGGCTGCTTAGGATTCCCCCCCCCCCAATACTTTTTACTTCCCTCTTGCGCTTGTTGTTGGGCATTTTGACTACATAAGGACCCACACTCAACAAAATGAGCCTGCAATTAGTATATATTCTGTTTAGAAGCACAGGTTAGATTTCTTCACAGTTATACTCAAATCATAGCTGTCAACTTACAGATTTGAAAATAAGGGACCAGCAGCCTCGAAAATAAGGGACCAGCAGCCAAAATAAGGGATTTTAGTCAACCAGCTGAAATACGAAGTTAAAAGGGACCAGATAATTTTGGAGAGCAGCGCCGGTTTTTAGCCCTTCGTTTCCAGAGGTTGCTGCTCAAGACACCAGCCGATGAAACACTGCAATTAAATAACTACAAGCAGCAACCACTTTTTGCACAAAACGAAGCCCAAGCTATGAAGATGCTGCTGCAGTTCTGTATCTTTTCTCTTGTGCTCCATCTGCAGCTCTCAGTTCCATCAGGTGGGGCGGGAGGAAGAGGGGGGAGGAAATAGTGCCCGAAGTAAACCCGCAGATCAGACCATCTATGCTAGTCTACCACTACAAATCTATGGGAGAAGTGCTTGCGGTCCTTCCCTTGTAGCCCTTGGAACACCTGCCCACGCCTCCGCCTCCTCCTCCTCCTCTTCCTCCTCTCTCTGATCTGCTTTCTCTATGGTTGCCCTCACTCTCCTCTCAAGGCTCCTCAGCAATTCATAGGCCACGCCAGGCTGCGCATCTCATCCGGGTTCTTCGGTGGCGCAGCCACAGTATAGCCTAGCGGGAGCGGGGGTGGCGGCGGGCAGAGGGGAGGCCCCAGGCAGAGACGTTCAGTTCGGTGGCTGCGAGGAGGATGGTGGCGGAAGGGCCCGAGGCTCCTGCCAGTCCCGGCGTGGAGGGGCTCCCAGGGGCCGAGGCTGGTGAGAGGAGGCCGGAGGGGGGCAGGCCGGGCAGCCAAGCAACACAGTTGGAGCCTCCTTCCTCCCTGGCCAGCAGGGAGGGAGGAAGAGGAGCTACTTCCTTTGAAACCCGGGAAATTTAAGGGACATCATCAATCCGGGACAGCAGCAGGACACGGCGCTGGGATAAGGGAGTTTCCCGCCAAATAAGGGACGGTTGACAGCTATGCCTCAAATAGGTTTTGGGTTCCTTGCAACTGAAACACTGATGGAGAACATGTTTACGGTGTACACAAACCTGAGGCACATTTGAGTCCCTTTTGGAATATCCTGTTCAGCTCACAGGCAAACAAAGAAAGAAGGGAAAGAAACCTCCAAAACCTATTGCACTTCAGAAAAACCATTCAGCAGGATGTGGTTATGAGATAAGATTCTATTTCATATTTTACTAAATCAAACCAAGCTGTGCACATACATTTGCTTCAAAGGAAAAACAAGCTGCCTGCTTTGTCACACCAAACATATTTCCTCTAGAAATACTAGAAAGCATTCTTTACACTAGAAAGTCTAATTAAAATGCTGCTTAACTGATAGATTTACCTGCCTATGGGCATTTAGCCTTGCATTCACATCATTGTTATCTTCAGCAGGAATGCCACCAAAATTTGAAAATAACAGGCCTGAAATAAGAATTTCCTCAACTCAAAATACTTTGCTTTATTGAGAAGATCTAGTGCTCTATTGTTAATTAAAGTGAAGAAGCGTTACAAGTGTATCTGCTGATTCTGTACCTGTGCAGTCAGCATCCATCAGAGCAGGCATGGTCAGAAGTTAATTACTTTTAACTCCTTAGTCTCAAACAGAAGTACCTACTTCCTACATACTGACGTGGAAAGTTTAAAATGTAAATTTATTTATAGCACAGCTGGCCTTGTACCCAGGAAAGCAAGTTGTCTTAGGGGGATCACTTATTGCCTCTGTTTAGCCATTGTGTGTGTGTGTGTGTGTGTGTGTGTGTGTGTCCTTGCAGCCTTGTGTTCTGATCTGAGCCCCATGACAGGGAGGTTTCTCTGAGATCTCCATGAAGAATGTCATGTGCTTCATGGTTATTGGTCTTCCTTATGTGTGGCGGGAGGATGAAATTTTCCTGGACCACTTGTGCTTTCAGGCTTCAGTCTCTAAAGCAGTGTTCAAAACTCCCATTGTTCTAGGTGCATTTTGCGACAGGGAATTCCATTAGCGCGAGCAGTTTCTGAGCTCTGGGCACAGTATGCGCCTAAGATTTCAGATTAAAACTGCAGAGTGGAAGGAAAGGAGGACCTTTTTCTGCCTCCCCACTTCCAGCTACTCTCTGAAGGCGGGAGAAGAGACCCTCTTAAGAATATTAGGGGGGGTAGGCAGGGGGAGGACTAGATCTTGTGAAAAATGAACATAATATTTTAGCTGCAGTTCATTCATTTTCAGCTTTGTATTCTTGTTATTAAAAAGGGCGCCTAGACATTCCGTTGTTGCGCCCATAACCTAGGTTTAAGGTGCCTTTTCGCTCCTAGCTTTCATATATCAGTTTCTAACACTGCTATAAAGTAAGCCTTCATCAACCTTGGGCCCACAGATGTTAGACTAACACTCCTGTTACCCCTGACTGCTGCTCCTGCTGACTAGGGGTGTTAGGAATTGTAATCCAACAACATCTGGGGACTCAAGATTGAGAAAAGCTTTTCTATAGCAAAGTTTCAGAGCCCAGAAGCAAAAAGGGAGGGAGGAACAAATGTGATTGTCCTTATTAACGTGATCCTGCAAATGTTGACAAATGCAGGACAATATCGAGAGAGACTAGCCCTAAGAAGGGGAAACCCCACAAAAGCAGTCAAATGATGACCAAGTCTGCTCAGTGGGACTGGAATGCTGGAATGTCTCCTAATTTCTCAGATCCTGATATTAGTTTCATTAATAACCATGACATTGGTTTTTTGCTTCAAGATTTCACAGAACCCCACCCCCTGGAGAAATCTTGCACATATTGCTAATACTAAGCCTACCACAATATGAGCAGTCTGGTCCAACAAAGGAACATTTTCACTCTTAGGAAATACCGAAAGTTCCTGCAAGCTGCAAGAAACCCAAACTCACCACCCAGAGTGCTTTCTAAATGGATGTTTACTAAAGTAGGAGAGATAATACATAGCTCTGGAATAATGCTTCTGTTGCTTTAGAAAGCAAAACAAAATAAAATGATTTTTGTAACATACAGAGAAGAGTCGTTCTACTGAAGTTGAGTGTTTATTGAACTAATGATGGTCAAGATGTTCAGAGGCTGCATTTAGCCTCCTCCACTCCACAAGGACTCTTTGCTACTAAATCTGCAGATAGCAAGAATGAAAAAAAGAGAACCCATCTTGATTATTTATTTACACAATGCCATCAATGAACCTGCCACTTGACAGAGTTGCTTAAACACGCAAACAATAAATCCCTGCTTCTGTTGTTGCTGCTTTGACAGAAGGGCAAGAACAGAAGATGGGGGGAGAGATGGGAAAGACAAGAGGAGAGAATGGAAGAGAAACAACGAGTGAATCTGAGCGAATGGATTTTACGACCATAGCCCTTTACTTTTGCATGACAGGATCGTATGGGATTTTTTCCCCCATATGCAATTGCTATGGAACATTGTATGGAACACCACACTAAATCCTTAGTTTATAATGTAATATGTCACTGAAAATACATTAAAAAGTGGTGTTTTGAAGGTTGCCCTTTTTTAAACCCAAATCTGTGCATGCACACTTCAGAAGGCATCATGCACCAACACTGGCTGCTTTCCTCCACTAACTACACCATTTTGTATCACCTCCTGAGTTTCACAAAATTATATGTAGCCCCCTTTCCTGAATCCAAGCTTGTGTGTCAGCTCTGTAAGAATAACCTGTGCTTTATATACATCTTTGCTTTATACAGCATCACAATTTCTCCTCTGTCAGTGAGCAGCAGCTAGTCTGCATTGGGCTGTGGCCCACCCCAGTCAATGGGAGCAAAATGATTGACAACAAAATACAATTCTATCCAGATCTCCTTAGAAGTAAGTTTTATTGAGTTTAATGGAACATGGGGTGCATCCAGATGGGGGGTTGACACCATAAATGGATGGTTCAGATCTGATTTTCCTGCATGAGCATTTGGTATCTGATCTGAATGCCCACACATTTTTCATAGCAATTCGGCTGTTTCCCATTTGCACCAGTGGGCAGTGCTTGATGAAACGTCCCTATGCTGGATTTCCTAGTCCCTTCCCTTAGTCTCTTCCCCCCCCCACCCTCCACTACCTTTTCCTTTTTCCCTCATGTGCTCATCATTTTTTATTAAACAAACAAACAAACAAACTTCCAAACAAGTGTGCAAGAGCTAGGGATATCAGAGAGATCCATTGAAAATGGCCTATCAAGCAGATATCCTCCCATCTGCCTGTTCAACCATCACCACAGCATGGACTCTTGCAATGAATGCTTTTTGCCTTTGTTCTCTAAAACAAAAGCTTCTAAAGAAACATGTACATATTATGTGTACACAGATATTACATTGTACCCTAAAGGAAAACCTACAAAAAATGATCTCTAGATGGTCCCTCACCCCAAGTAAATTGGTTAAAATGTACAAAAGGGGATCTAAAATGTGTTGCAAATGTGAAGAGATAGAGGGGACATCCATACATATATGGTGGAGATGCAAGAAAGCTAAGGAATATTGGGAGATGATATACTCAGAAATAAAAAAGATGTTAAGGTTGACATTTCCCCAAAAAACAGAGGTGTTCCTTTTGAGTATAGTAGAGGGTGAGACACCTAAGAATGTATCAAATCTTTTTCTTTACGCAACCACTGCAGCCAGAATAACTTACGCACAAATGTGGAAGGACAAAAATAGTCCAATAAAAGAGGACTGACAGAATAAGTGAATAGAATACATTGAGCTAGCAATGTTGACTGCAAAGATAAGAAACCAAGGTGAATACGCTATAAGAGAGGGGTGGGAAAACTTTGGAATTATTTAAGAATTATAGCAGTTATATAAATCCCCAAGTAGGACCAGACATATGAGCAGCAGCTAAATTAACTAGAAGGAGTAGAAGGATATGTAGCACAACTAAAAGTAAATAGGAACCCACAGAGGGAGATGTGTGGAAGTCGAACACTGTAGAAGGATAATGAAGAATATTGTGAAATGCATGTACTAAATTACTGTAAAATCATAAATGAATGAATGAGAAACAGGGTGTGGGGGAAGTGGCTGTGCATTTAACTTTATGGAAAACTTACAGCAACAGAGCCCCTCAAAAGCTTGGAACCCCTTGATGTGCCTTTGTTAATGGTGCAATCTGACTTGGTAATGTAAAAGGCTACTCAAAACCATCTTCTTTTTTCAAAGCCAACATACAACCTTAGTTTATGCACAAATTCTTGGTACTCTTGGAAATCCCATAATCAACAATGACCCCAAGAGAAAATCTTCAGGGAAATGAGTTAATGTAAAGTAATATTAATTAAAAAGGGCTGGCCCAAGGAGTGTTTAAAATAGAAAGAAAAGAAACGTTCAGTGCTGGAGGACTTTTCTTCTTCAGTTTGCTGTTTCGGAACTGTCCTTTCTTTGCCCTTGAATATTTTGTTCCACTCACTTTGCAATGCAAATGATAAGTGACATGCTACTTTATTGTAAGGTCAGTATTGGCATCTTCTGTCTTTAAGAGTGCTAACCAGCAATTTATTGTGCTCCAGAAATGGAAGCTAAAAGCCTACTTTAAAAAGCTTTTGTTTCCTCTCTGTTTACATTCATTCACAGATCACACACACGCTTAATTTAGTTCTTGAATATGAGTTTTTAATCATGGGGAGGAAACAGTCCCAGGAAATTCAAAATCAAATTGAGACACCCATTAGGGTCTAAACATTCTCAAGATTGTCATGCCTTCAGATTATTGCATATTTCTCAAGAGCACATTTAGCAAGTGGCAAAAGCTAGTGCAGCACAGCTAATGTAAGGCTACAATCCAGTACATACCTAATTGAGAGCAAATCCTATTAAACTCAGGGGTTTGTGAAATTCATAAGCGCTTCTGTACCCTTAGCAGTAGTGGGATTTACTACCGAGTAGACATTATATCTCTGCCTTAGTCCCCATCTGCAATATAGGTATAAAATGCTGATCTGCCTTACATAACTGTTGTAATTATTATAACAAGGTCTGTATGTGAGGCACTTTGAATTTTTTTATATATTATGAGTAGGAAGGACAGTTGAGTAGGAGAGGGGGAGAGAGAGATCTTTAAAGTAAATTGCTGGCTTGTTGCTGTTACTGATTCTCTGGAGAACCCACAATAAGCTTATGAGGAATCCCATGGTCCCCTTTAAATCACACTTTTTATAATGGATAAAGGGGAAACACATGCTTCATTCCCCTCCTTTCTCCTCTTGTACATCTTTTTCTGCCTTTACATCACTTGATCCCTTCCTTCCTTCCTTCCATATGATATAGGATCTTGTGGAACCCACCTGTCAGATAGAGGAGGGCTGAGCAGGAGAAGGAAAGGAAGTTGACTGACATACTATTTGGAGAATGACAGTAGGATGTGTTTACAAGCTTTCAAGTCTAAAATTAATAAATCACATCAGACTGAGTTGCTAGTCCCAGCATCGGTGGCATAATAGTTTTTTCCTATTTTTACTCATTGTTAAAAGCGGATTTTATAAGTTGTGAAAGGGCAAGTTTAGGCAAGCATTATGCTGGGGATGTTGGATCAAAATTTTGAAATACCTTATTTGTCTTGTTTCCAGAGGCTATTGGAGTAGTCCAAGGCACAAATCGGGCATCGTCTTTTTATTATCCAGTGCAGATGTAATGCAAGCTCCCTACAAATCATGGTGCCTGAGAGTCAGCTTCGGGAATGAGCACTCCCTCTTTCCCCAACAACTTCTCTGCTTCCAACTGCAACTACCCTTTCCCTTCCCTTGTGGTTTAGCATCATATCTACACTAGCAATACACAGAAATGCATAATGATCCTTGGCTAGAATTAGCATTACTGCAGATGTAATGCTAAATCATGCTAAATTTAAGCCAACGAAAGGAGGGAGGGGAAGCTGGCTGGTTTCAGATTTGCAAACCAATGTTTGCAGAAATCCAGGCTTAACTCTGGTACAAGACCCAAATGGGAAAGCAATGGGCAAGTAAGGGCACCAGTCCACAAGCATGCTGAAAATCAGTGTGCAAACCAATGTTTGCAAACCAACCAACCAAACAGTGTGCAAACCAACCAGCACAACAATGGAAGCTAAGAGCCTGAGTATCCCTCAGGAATGGGACGCGGGTGGCGCTGTGGGTTAAACCACAGAGCCTAGGACTTACTGATCAGAAGGTCGGTGGTTCGAATCCCCGTGACGGGGTGAGCTCCTGTTGCTCGGTCCCTGCTCCTGCCAACCAAGCAGTTCGAAAGCACGTCAAAGTGCAAGCAGATAAATAGGTACCGCTCCGGCGGGAAGGTAAACGGCGTTTCCGTGTGCTGCTCTGGTTCGCCAGAAGCAGCTTAGTCATACTGGCCACATGACATCCCTCAGCCAATAAAGCGAGATGAGCGCCGCAACCCCAGAGTTGGCCACAACTGGACCTAATGGTCAGGGGCCATTTACCTATCCCTCAGGAATAGTTTCAGCATGCTAAGGGGTGGCAGTGAGATTGGCTAGGACTGTGAATAGAGGCAGTTTTAGGACGGCATGGCCAGTTCAGACACAGGGGGTGCTGCAACCATGATGCTGAACAGAGCATGACAGGTTGGGGGTGCATGTGGAATTTTATCATTGCACAGGGCGTCGCTGAAATTTGAGAGCCCAAAGTCTACCACTGCTGTGACAGATACATCTCTCCAATCCACCCACCACCAGCAGCAGTGGTAACCAAAAGATGTACTTCTTTAGTATTGCATAAGATATGAGAAGATCAGCATAGTAGACAATTAGATCTTGCTCTCAAACTCTGGAAAGGAAAAAAAAGGGGAAAAAAGAAGGATCCTAAGTAGTTCACTACTTGCCAGAAAATGGTAAGAGTCTTAAGCGTTTAATAAAATTGTGATTAAGTATGTTGGGAAATGCAACGCGGGCATTCCCCTGCATGAATTGACAAAAGGACTGATTTGCTGTATTTTCAATGGATGGTGTTTTTAACAAGCATCACAGTCCTTCAGAAATGTGACATTTCTAATCCAAATTCCAAACTGACAAAATTTCATGACAACCTTACCAGAAATACTTGTTTCCAGAGAAAAGGCTCAATTTAATTGACTCAAATTCAGTGCTTGCTGGTACAAAGCTTCCTCAGATTGTTTCCCTGAGGCTCTTTGCTATTTCAGGAGGAATATAACAAAAAGCAAACCTTCCAGATCAGTGCTGGTTATCCCCCTCCTTAAACCTTCTTTCTAAAAACAAGCAGGTGGGTGCGAGGAGCCAGGGAGAAAACGACACAAAATAATTGGGACCAAATATGATCTCTGGCACTTTGAGCGCCACAATCTACAACTCAGCCTGCCATTAATAATGTAAAAAGTTATGGCTTGTGAAGTCAAGTTTATCTTCCGATTCACAAACTGACATTCGATGAAAAAGGCTTCTAATCCCACAGACAGTTTGATTTGACTGATCTTTACCATCTTTGACTGCTTTATGCCAAGTGACACCATTGGCCCATCCAGGGGAGTATTGCCAGCTCTGATTAGATCAGCTCTCCAAAAGTATAGGCAGGAGCTCTTCCCAGCACCGATGTCTGAATGCTTATTTGATGGAGGTGCCCAAGATTGGGCCTAATACAACACATGCCAAAGAAGAACAAAATATTTTAATAATAATAATAATAATAATAATAATAATAATAATAATAATAATTTATTTATACCCCGCCCATCTGGCTGAGTTTCCCCAGCCACTCTGGGCGGCTGCCAATCAAGTGTTAAAAACAGTACAGCATTACATATTAAAAACTTCCCTGAACAGGGCTGCTTTCAGATGTCTTTTAAAGATAGGATAGCTGCTTATTTCGTTCACATCTGAAGGGAGGGTGTTCCACAGGGCGGGTGCCACTACCTGGTCTGGTTCCCTGTAACCCACAGGGCGGGCACCCTCTGTCTGGTTCCCTGTAACCTCACTTCTCGCAATGAGGGAACCGCCAGAAGGCCCTCGGCACTGGATCTCAGTGTCCGGGCTGAATGATGGGGGTGGAGACGCTCCTTCAGATATACTGGACCGAGGCCGTTTAGGGCTTTAAAGGTCAGCACCAACACTTTGAATTGTGCTCTGAAACGTACTGGGAGCCAATGCAGATCTCTCAGAACCGGTGTTATGTGGTCCCGGCGGCCACTCCCAGTCACCAGTCTAGCTGCCGCATTCTGGATTAATTGCAGTTTCTGGGTCACCTTCAAAGGTAGCCCCACGTAGAGCGTGTTGCAGTATTGTAGGAACATAAGAAGCTGTCCTATGTCATGCCAGACCATTGGCCCATGTAGCTAAGAATTGTTTGCCAGGGTCAGCAAACATTTTCAGCAGGGGGCCGGTCCACTGTCCCTCAGACCTTGTAGGGGGCCAGACTATATTTTTTTGGGGGGGTGGGGGAATGAACAAATTCCTATGCCCCCAAAATAACCCAGGGATGCGTTTTAAATAAAAGTACACATTCTATTCATGTAAAAACACCAGGCAGACCCCACAAATAACCCAGAGGTGCATTTTAAATAAAAGGACACATTCTACTCATGTAAAAACACGCTGATTCCCGGACTGTCCATGGGCCAGATTTAGAAGGTGATTGGGCCAGATCCAATGGCTTTATAGGATTTCAGATGGGGACTCTTCCAGCCAGAACTGGAGATGCCAAGAACCAAGACATGCATTCTGAATGCATGCTCAGCAGGTACTCGATAGCTGAGTTTCAATATTACAGTATGCATCAAAATTCCTTCTTGTTGAAGATTGGTTGGGCAACCCAGCCAGATGGGCAGGGAATAATAATAATAATAATAATAATAATAATAATAATAGGTTTTTATTTCATTCAGGGGAGACTGAATACCTGTTTTCCCACCTTCCTCTCAAAACAATTGGTTGTACTGAGCATTGTAAGGAAGTAGGGCTGACAAGTGTACTTATCAATCACGTGTCAATCAAACTAATCTTTCTGTATTATGTGCAATGTAAGCGCTGTGGCAAATAGTAGACATATTTAACAGTGATTCTCACACTTGCTTTACTCTAATCTAAATGCATGTTTAATCTGAGAATGGTCATCTTGGTGCCATTCGGTAGTCACCGCTCATTGCTATTTGAGGTATTAGACACATTGCACACAATTTCATGGCCCTAATTGAAACGCAGAAGGCAAGGATTTCATTTTGGCTGGGGCGTTGCAGAAATGTGCAATTAATTTATGTTGCATATGTTTGCAGAAATATGGGAAGTACAACAAAAATGTTATTGCTAAGTGTGTTTCGCCGGAAATTGTATATCGAGTAGTCTTACTGAAGCAATTGTCCTTGCTGTGACAGGCTCTAATGGGAGATAATGATGATAATGCAATGATATATGCATCTGAAGAGGAAAGCAGAGGTGCATAACAGGGCGGGAAACATTATCATCTCTCAGATAAGCATACAAATTGTACAATTTTTACTTCTTCTGATGTGGAGCTTTAGTGCTTTGAATTAATGGTCTTTGGGGCATGTGCAGTGCCATCCCTACCTGTCCACCACTACTGGGTGATTCAAATAAATATGAAAGTCACTTGTACATCATTGGTATTGTAATATTAATAATTTGTCACTTCTCAGGTATACATCCTTCACTTGAAGTGACACTGCAATAACATGTATATACATGTCCAATGAGAAATACACATTCGACTGAACTGGTGAAAAAGCTATGATGCAGTTAGCTGAGATTACCAACTGTAGTTTGGAAGAAAGTGCAATACCTCGGGTATTGTACCTCGGGTTACATACGCTTCAGGTTACATACGCTTCAGGTTACAGACTCCGCTAACCCAGAAATATTACCTCAGGTTAAGAACTTTGCTTCAGGATGAGAACAGAAATCGTGCAGCGGCGGCACGGCGACAGCGGGACGCCCCATTAGCTAAAGTGGTGCTTCAGGTTAAGAACAGTTTCGGGTTAAGTACAGACCTCCGGAACGAATTAAGTACTTAACCCGAGGTACCACTGTATAAAAGTGCAATAAATACATAACCAGGTTAGCACATTACAAGGATAAATGTTATAATAAGAAATGCAAACCATACCTTGTTAAGTGACCACTTGGAATTCTTGTCCTGTTTGCGGCCATATCAACTGGGGAAACCAATTTCACTGAATTTCTGCAGCAGGTGGAGACATTCCCCAATATTTCCTTGGAGGCTGGGCTCCATTCCAATGGCAGGAGTGCAACCTCTCTCTTTTTATCATAATAGGGTTCCTTCCATTCTTCCCTTTCTTCCCCATCTGCTGCTGCTGTAGTGGCAACAGCAGCAATTGCACTTGCATCCTCAACAATGATCCACACCAAGCATCTTTCCAGGGCATGGGTGGAAGGAGAAAAATGTGGAGAATAGTTTGCAAAATGGCCTTTTCCTAGAAGGGTTGGGGGTGTTGTCATATCTCAAAAATGTTCTCAAAAAACTGTAGTCTGTGGAATTTTGGCTCAGCTCCAGGCACAAGCACACTAGTGTACTTCCCAGATGAATGCTAACAGGAAACTGCAGATTCTAACAAGTCTGCCAACCATTTAGAACAGTGGTGGCCAAACTTGGCCCTTCAGCTATTTTTGGACTACAGCTCCCATCACCCCTAGCTAACAGAACCAGTGGTCAGGGATGATGGGAATTGTAGTCCCAAAACAGCTGGAGGGCCAAGTTTGGCCGCCAGTGGTTTAGAAGGTTATTTTCTCCAAAACTGCCACATTTCAATTCTACTGTTAACAAAATGTGGAAGTAGAAATTTTCAGATACCAGGAGGAACTTGTAATGTTAAAGCTACAATACAGTGGTACCTCGGGTTACAGATGCTTCAGGTTACAGACGCTTCAGGTTACAGACTTCGCTAACCCAGAAATAGTACCTCAGGTTAAGAACTTTGCTTCAGGATGAGAACAGAAATCACGCGGCAGCAGCGCAGCGGCAGTGGGAGGCCCCATTAGCTAAAGTGGTGCCTCAAGTTAAGAACGGTTTCAGGTTAAGAACAGACTTTCAGAACGAATTAAGTTCTTAACCCAAGGTACCACTGTATGCAAAACACTTATAATCCCCCCCCCAATAACTCATTTATTTTCTTTTGTACTAGAAACACAGTGAATTGACCTAGGCAAGAAAAGACATGATGGGGTGGGGGCAAAACAACATATAATTTTCCAGCAATATACAAAGTGCCAGCTTTGGCAATCCAAATTATATGTTTAAAAATATTGCTAGGGCTGAAGAAAGTACAACATTTTGAGATATGCCAAGAAACATGTATTTTCATATTTTTATTATGGATGGTGTATTTTAACATTCATAGCAAGCCATAAAAAACAAAACAATGTTTTCAATGTATGTGTTCAAGATTGACAATGGATACTTGGCAACATCTCCTGAGTAATTTCTGCTGTTGTTAAATGCAGGGGAAGAAAAGAAATCAATTGTAGTAATTGAGATTTTGATAGAACTGGGTAGCAGAAGAAACATATTTTACATTGATTATCCAACACAATTTATTCTTTCATTTATTGTCTTGCCCGTAAATAAAGTGGAGCTCCAATGTCCAAGCAAACTTTCTACCATTTTCTGCACAGAGGACGAAAAATCAACTTAAAGACATAAATAAACTAAATATTATTAAAATTCTTTTAACACCAGTTAAGCTGGCAAAGATATATAAGTTGAAATCCAACCTTTGTTGGAGATGTGGTAAAGAAACAGGAACAACAATACATATGTGGTGGTGTGAGGAAATTAAGAAATTTTGGACAGTAATACATGAAGAATTAAAGACTAATTAAAAACTAACAGCTATTATAAGAAACCAATCAAATCAAAAATTTAAAAAGGAATGGGAATGTTTTGATGAATATATGGTAAAATATTGCTCAGAAAAAGATATGCTAATATGCCTAGATTAAAATGTAAAGTATCCGAGGGAAGGTAAATTAGTAAGGAAAGATAGTTAGAATATATAGAAGATTTGAGAAGATTGTAAAATGCAAAGATAAATGTAATCTCAGAATGTAGAGGAAATCAAGTGGGGGTGAAGGGAAGCGGGGGGAGGGACAAAAGAATATTAGGTTTGATTGATGGATATATGGGGAGATGGGGAAGATGTGGTGATGGCTTTGGTTTATTTATATTGTGATGTAATATGGAAAAAAACCAAAAAAAATATTGTATTGAAATTCAAAAAAATAAAAATATTTTAAAATCCCTTAAACTTTATAAATGTAGTAATTATTGCACATGAGAACACAAATACATAAAAGGTTGAATCTCTTTCCTTTCCAAAAAGGCAAATCCTTGCCTTATACCCTAGATGATACTTTACAGTCTAGGAACTGGTTACTTTATTTCTCTGCCAAAAGAGGTAAAATTGTGATCATTAACACACACATGATAACCTCATAGCTAAGAAGCATCTTTTTCTTTTTTAACAAAGATGAAAGCTGGGAGTAGTTACTTCAATAAGTTGAAGTAGGTTACTCAAAGGTAACCTGCAGGGACCTTCTTCTTTTTTTTTTTTTTTTTTGTATAAGGACCCGTTTTTCTACAGTAATTGCCACTTGCATAGGTTGCAAAATCGGTTTTCACTGTGGCACTCATTGGCTGGCCTTTGCATTCCATATATTCTACTGTGTGTCCTGCAGTGAAATTCCTCGAGGCTCTAAAATGGAAATATCAAATTCACCTTGCCTTAAACAATCCCAAATCTACCCATTTCACACAGCCAATTAACACATTATTCCTCCTGAATCATCACAAGCTGAAACAGTATAGAGTCTTGTATGCTTACATGGTGATTACAATAATCTTTGGCCACAATCCAACATCCAACCGTTGGTAAAGGTTATATATATATATATATATATATATATATATATATATATATGGGTTAAGTATGCGGACTGTGGTCCTTGTGTACAATTATAGAAGTAATTTTTCTAAAGGCACAGAATAACATGCTAAATTATTGTGATTCCTTGAGGTCAGAAGCAATCCTACTTTAAGCCCGTTTACTTTCTATTCGGTAGGCATATGCTGGATGAGACTGTTAAACTCCTGCCTCCAAAATACTCATTAGGTATGATTTATTTCATAACTGACAGAATATATTTCTATGTAGTCAGCTCTTGACAACTAGATTAAATGGTATACAGGCCCATACATATTGCTGAGTTTATCCTTCCTTTTCATTACCCAAAGTGATGACAGGAACTTCTCAGGAAATTCATAGCTTTGGTTGGGTGCCACAGGTAATGCTTTGCCATGGCTACTTAGAGCAACTTCTGCCTCTGTAGATACCAATAATACTGCTTATTCAGTGCACTGGGTTCATACATGTTTATGTTTGGCATTTTTAGAGAACATATTATTTTACTATTATTTCTCTCCACACTAAGGCGGTGATATCACCACCCTGTTTATCCCCCTAAGGGAACCTTAGCTGAAAGTCACTGACCTTCCCATACATATTCACAGTGAGTTTCAAGGGAACTCTCTTTTGTCTCATTTTAATGCACAGCTGCATACTGGCCACATTCACATGTCACGTTAAACCATGATTTAACTTCCAATTCCCTCAGCTCCTCCCATATTGCCAGGAGGATAGCTTTGGCAGCTTTTACTTACAGTTTTACTGAAATTTGGCTTCTTGTTGTGCCTGCACTGGCATCATCATCAAAAATAGCTTTGTTGTACAGAAATCATGGGCAAGGCTGTAGGCCCACCAGCTTGTAAATAGTAACCATGTCAAATTATGAAAATCATGGGCCCTAGCCCAGGGCCTTATCAGCAAACTTAGTAAATATACCCCTGGTCAAAATGGCCTTGATATCTGTTGTCAGAAAAATAATTATTCAAGTATGAGGTCAGGTACAGATAGTCTCAATTGTTCAGCAACCTTTTTGGAGAACTCATCAATGAAGCTGAACCAGAAGTGGTCTGGTGGCTATAGTTTGACAACCTCTATGCTATGGTTAGTTAATAGCACATGATTTTAAGCTTGTTTGACCAGAGACTCCCCGGGTGCAACAAACTATATTTAAAGAAAACTGAAAGTAAAAGCTTCTGGAGTGAGCCTTCTGACTACGTAAGAAGAGAAGAGGAGCAGCACACAAGCCCAAGACTCACTGCAGCTCATTGTTGCTCATGCAGAACACACTAAACCATGGTTTTGCACAGGGGTAGCCAACTTGGTGCCCTCCGAGTGTGATGAGCTACAACTCCCACCAGTTTCAACCAGCATGGCAGGTGGTGATGGGTGATGGAGTTGTAATCTACAACATCTGCAGGGCACTATGTTGGTTACCCCAGGTTTTACATAACAGTTGCCCAACAGCCATTATGTCCAGAGATGCATGCGGCTGAAGTATCAGTCTCTGCAAGCACAGGAGGCATGGCAAGCTTCCAACAGTTTGACTTCACTTCCAAAGGCTCACTCCCCGATTGTCCTCCAAGACAGACGGATGCCAACAACAACAGTTATGGTGTAAATTTCTCCTAATAAACACGTTTGTATTCAATTTTGCCAAATACAGACATTTCTGTGGTCTAAACCACTGAGCCTAGGGCTTGCTGATCAGAAGGTTGGCGGTTCGAATCCCCGTGACGGGGTGAGCTCCTGTTGCTCGGTCCCTGCTCCTGCCAACCTAGCAGTTCAAAAGCACGTCAAAGTGCAAGTAGGTAAATAGGTGTCGCTCTGACAGGAAGGTGAATGGCGTTTCCGTGCACTGCTCTGGTTCGCCAGAAGCGGCTTAGTCATGCTGGCCACATGACCTGGAAGCTGTACGCCGGCTCCCTCAGCCAATAAAGCGAGATGAGCGCCGCAACCCCAGAGTCATCCGCGACTGGACCTAATGGTCAGGGGTCCCTTTACCTTTACCTTTATCTTGACATATCTTAGTCTACTATATGCATCTTTTGTACATATTACTTGGCTGAAGAACTGTACTGCAAAATTCAAGCAGGTACAAATTTCCAGGGGTGGCTGTGTTTCGGTTTGTGCATTGTTTTAGAAAGTGCAAATTAGATGGGTTTCTTTTTAAATATAATCAGAATTAACATTCTTCCCCATTGCTACTTGGAAATCCAGGAGACTGGCTTGCAGAATTAAAGCACACACATACATGCACACAATACAGGGATACTACCTCTGAAGGAAACACCAACAGAGAATGCTGAGTTATATAGAGAAGCATGATTTTCCATGGGAGCTCAGCCTAAATTTCCTGAGTAATATAAGATACTGATTGGCATTCAGCTCCAATAAAGCAAGAACACAGAGGTAATTTTCAACCGATTGCAAATGAAGTTGATTTTAAATAAAATTGCCATTTATTCCTTAAAGCCTTGGTTTTAGTTTAAGAGGTTAAATACTGGAGCTTCACCACATTTTTAAAAGAGCTACATTTTATGTCAGGCTGTTAAATATTCATATGACTCCAGGACTGTCACACTGATATGAACTAATGTGACATCGTACATAGAGAGAAGAAGTCCTTAGCATATATTACACTTATTTATTACAAAATGGGTAATCATCTATGACAACATAATCATAAAATTGTGTTATGTTAGCATTAAAGAAATAATTAAAATGCCAAGTAACTTATAAAATAAAATGTAGTAATAATTGTAGATAATAATGCGATTTTCTGTAAACTTATGAACTCTGCAACCGTATTCTCTCTATAAAAATCAGCATTTTTTAAAAGCAATCTGCTGATTATACATATTAGCCAACAGGACTTACATCTCAAGCTTTCATCAGGGACACTTTTTGCCTCCCCAAAGCTTCGGATAGTTGTGTGCATTAAACTTCCTCTCCAGAGCTCTCATTTGAAGGTTTTGCTGGTTACTCACATAATAATGAGAGCATTCAGTTCTTTTCACAAAGATATTGCTGATTTATTTAAAGAGCCAAATAAGACTAAAGGAGTTTTGTTTTCCTATTGAACAGTACACTATTTTCTTTTAATGTGAAGAAAAACTTTGGAAATAAATGAAAACACTTATGAAAGGTCTACTCCAACTTCTTATTATGGAAGATTTTCACAAAAGGTTTATTCTGAATTTTGTAACATAATACTTTAATTTAGATCTCTAGTACCCTCACAATACCAAAAGGCTCAACTATTACAGTTTCAATACAACATTAGTTAAACTTACATTTAAACAGGTGTTCATTTCTGTCTAACAGATTTGCTTTTGACTTTCAAGTATTAATTATTTTACAGCAAACAGCAGAAAATTATTTAGCACAACTTTTTGGCATAATGGCAACTCCCGAAGATGGCCTGGAAACTGCAGCTAGCACAGAACATGCCCACAACAGTGCAGACCAATGTGCCTGCATAGAGTCACAGAACACTTAATTTGGAGAATGTGCTCTGGCCACCTATATGTTAGGTGGCCCATTTCAAGCTGTAAATGCTGTTGCATAGAGCAATCCCCCTTATTACCTGACCAAGAACCTGAGATCACTTGGGCCCCCTCTTCATTCGTTATCCAAGAGATTCATATATTCTGTTAGTAGGTTACTACATAACTGCTTCTTGGGAGAAAAGTGATGACAAACCTCGACAGCATCTTAAAAAGCAGAGACATCACCTTGCTGACAAAGGTCCATATGATTAAAGCTATGGTTTTCCCAGTAGTGATGTATGGAAGTGAGAGCTGGACCAGAAAGAAGGCTGATCGCCAAAGAATTGATGCTTTTGAATTATGGTGCTGGAGGAGACTCTTGAGAGTCCCATGGACTGCAAGAACATCAAACCTATCCATTCTGAAGGAAATCAGCCCTGAGTGCTCACTGGAAGGACAAATCCTGAAGCTGAGGCTCCAATACTTTGGCCACCTCATGAGAAGAGAAGACTCCCTGGAAAAGACCCTGATGTTGGGAAAGATTGAGGGCACAATGAGAAGGGGACGACAGAGGACGAGATGGTTGGACAGTGTTCTCGAAGCTACAGACATGAGTTTGACCAAGCTGCGGGAGGCAGTGGAAGGCAGGAGTGCCTGGCATGCTCTGGTCCATGGGATCACAAAGAATCAGACATGACTAAACGACTAAACAACAACAACAACAACAACATAACAACTTATGCTCAGTTTAGAAATAGACAGAGTTGGTTCCCCCCCCCCCCCCGAAACATAAAGGTAAAAGGACCATTAGGTCCAGTCGCAAACGACTCTGGGGTTGCAGCACTCATCTTGCTTTATTGGCCGAGGGAGCTGGCGTACAGCTTCTGGGTCATTTGGCCAGCATGATTAAGCCACTTCTGGTGAACCAGAGCAGCGCACGGAATCGCCTTTTACCTTCCCGCTGGACCGGTACCTCAAAAAGGTAACATGCAAACCTTTTCCTTTAAAACATTGAATTCAGCTGCAGCCATCTATAACCACCCTACCCTGCAGTTTGGGGAATTTGAGGCATGCTTTTTATTTACATTCCAAAATCTTTTGTGTGTCTTTCATAAGACACATAATCCCCTTCAAGTTACACAACACCCACTGCTATTTGAGAGAGTACACCTGGTTGCTTGCCAAGCAACTACTGCACTGCAGGGCACCTTGGTGATTACCACTAGCTGAAAGGCAGGCAGGCAGGGCTGGGGTGGGGGGAGCTCTGGAAGAAAGAGGCAGCACAAAAGACTTTATAAAATGAATACACCGTAATCTATCTAGAACACCTGCCTATAAAATACACTTTTGATGATGGCTGAAAAATAGCTTATGCGTTCCTGAGAGAAACATATCAGGATACATTCAGAGATTAGACAATCTAGAAATCCTGATTTTTCATCTCTCAGGTGCCCCCAGAGTTTCTAAGTGTTTATATTACTACACGGCTTGCCAGCTTGGTATCAGTCTACTCAGTTCCATTTCAGTTTAGTTGCTTTGGAAATGTATTTTCTAGGAGGTTTTCTTTGCTGACTCAATGCCAGCTGCAATCCTATAAAGGCTTATATCTTTTATAAGACAGCAATTTGATTTCACAAATGTCAAGGTCAGTATATAATGAAGAAACAGGCTGTGTGAGCTGTGGAAAGTCGGTGAAATAGAAGGTATCTGGGTGGCTTTTTCCTGCGATAGGTGCAAGGGCCTCAGGGTTTCATCCAGCTGTGTCCCTCAGTTGATGGTAAGGCAACGGAATTAGTTGCAATTTTGGGCAGTTCCCCCTTCGCCTGCATAAATCCCTATAAATCAGTTATGGTGGATCCACCAATCCTCTGGAGCAGATGCAAGGAGGAAGGGACTACAAGAAGCAGAAGAATCACCAAAAATTGCTTCCCTCCCTGTCTAACTGACAAAAGACTGACACTGTTGGATACAACCCCTGGGTTTGCAGGCATTCTTAAAATACCTTAGTATCATCAAGTTGTCCTATGCTACAGGCAAGGGGTTAACCCTGGTTACAAACAACAACAACAACAACAACAACAACAACAACAACAACAACCCATAATTTGTGCATTACTGTCTTCATGAAGAAAAAACTTTCTGTACCTAGCTTATTTGAACAGATGAAACTCAACAATAATTTCTTCTTCTTTTTCTGCATTTCTTTTAATCCTATAATTTTAATATTAGTTGATTAATATTCACTGTGGAAATTAACATTGACATAGAGACAGAACACAAGCAAGGATTCCCATTTAGAACTGCTTGTTGTTACTTAGCACTTGGCGAAGTGCATATGAACACTATATATTTATTTCTTACATTTCTATACCACCTTACTGCCAGTGCATTCAAAAGAAAATGCTCCCTTTCCATCCAACAGATGGGATTGAAAAGCAAGGGGATTGGGGAAAGTAGGCTGGGAAGAGGAAAATAAGCAGAGTTAGGCGCCAACTCTTGCATAATGAAGTTACATAACAGCGAAGTGTAGAGGCAGCTGATAGAGCCAGTTGCCTGCGAAGACACACTGATCAAAGATATTCCCTGTAGGGTCACAGGAGAAGATAATAAAAATATTCATGGGCATCAGGTGCATCAGTAATCCACCAAGCAATTGCTTCACACTTTGCCTAACTCTTTTCCCATTTGGTCTGCTGGCTCTTGTAGTGTCTTTTTGGTGTTCTTTGTATTCAAATCCAATTCTCCTAAAGCAGGTGTCCAGGCCCTAAAGCAATGGGCTAAGGGCTGAAACAGAAATCACCTAAACTTTAATTTTGGATGGGGGTGAGATGGGAAACTACCTCAAACAATGCAGGGAATTTGGAGGAGCTCAGTATCAGGAGCAGCTGTGGGTTTCTCTTTTCTCCTTTCCTCTGTTGCTGCCTATGGCAGCATCAACAAAACCAAGGCTCTTTCTTTGGGAGTCTTGCCACCTTTTTCGCCCCCTGCCCCCTGCTCCAGGCATAGGATTGTTCAGTGGCACTGTATGTGCAGGTAACAGCAGCACTTAGGAGCAAAAACAGGGAGGGAAAAGGCAAACCCACCACCTTTGCTAACCCTTGAATTTTGCCAGCACCCCCAAAGCAAAATAGATACGCCCCCTCAAATCCATGGCCTGAAAATAGCACCGTGAAAATTGAGGGGCATTTGTTCTGAGTCCTAGCAGTGCTGCTGGCTGACATACAAGTTGGAGGTCAAATGAACACACGTCTGTCAATTTTTGGAAGTCCATAGAAGTATAATGAGTCTATAGTTGAAACAAAGTAATAGATGCTATCCTGTGGGCTAAGCGGTAAAACTTTTTAGGCGTTCATGGTGCTGTAGTAGTAAGTGAATAACAACCTCCGCCTTAGACCTCTGAACTAAAAGTAACATTAAATCAAAAGAACATTTGTTGAGAATGGCAATCCATTTCTGTTTGAATTCAATATCATTGGTAAACAAAGTAGGCACCTTTTGTAGTTTCAAACCCCTGGGTATACGGTTAGACTTCAGGCATCATGCAACTGGTAGCAGTGGTTACATATCCTTATGACCACTACTCCTTGTGCATTTTTCTAATCTATGGGGTATGTACCTTTGTTCTACTTATTGTATTTGTAGCATATGGGTTGTAATGTGTGAAGTTTATATATTTTTCGTGTATACAAGTCATTGTTTCATATTTGAATTCTTTTGTAGTTGTGCTGAAGAAGATTCCAGCGAAACAGTCAGATTATCCAGGATCACTGTCCTACGTTGTTATTCACTTACTACTTCGGCACCATGAATGTCTAAAAAGTTTCACCGCTTAGCCCACAGGATAGCATCTATTACTTTGTTTCAACTAAAGACTCATTATACTTCTACGGACTTTCAAAAATTGGCAGACGTGTGTTCATTTGATTTCAAATATATTAGAGAATTTACAAGTGCACACATTTTGTTTTTGTTTTGCTAAATTATGTATATACCATGCAATAAGAATTGCAGCGCTATCTAGTATACTGGTCTTTGTGTTGCTTGTGTTGTTTGTTGTGTTAAGTTTGCAACACAGGGGTTTGTTGTTCTATATACAAGTTGGAGGGCCATGGGAGAGCACATTATATCCAATCTTCTGCATCTCAGAAAGTAGGGCTAGGGCAAAAACTGAGATCTGAAACCCTGGAAAGCCAGTAAATGCAGATGATATTGAGTAAGAGTACAATATTATCTCTGCCATTTCACTTGGACTACGTGGACCTTTTGTAAGGAACATTAACCCACCTGCCTGGCAGCTGGCACAGTGGCTCCACCCCGTCCAGGGAGCTGCTTCTGCCAACCACCCCTACTCTGCTGAAAATCACACCCCCGCTTTGTAGGAATTTCTCATGAACTGAGTTGGTTTGGGCCACCAGTTTGGACTAAGACTTTTAAAACTTAATAATTAATGTGAATATTTAAATCTGCTTCCTTCAACATATGCAGATTAAGATATACATTTTCTTATTAAATAAACCTAACCAAATTAATTGCAATCAGGTACCTGAAAGGGGGGGGGGCAGAAGTTTGTTCTAATTTCCTATCGTAGATATAATTAGAGACATCAAACTCCCCAGGGTAATTAATTCTGTAGAAGTTCTCATTAAAACATCTACAGGTTAGTCAATAGAGTGACCATGTTAAGATTACTTTGTTACTCAATACATTAATTTTTGAAATATGTTGACCCATAACTTTTAAGGCAGCAGTAGCAAATGTTGCTGGACCGCAGCTTCCCTTCAAAGAACAATAGAATAATAGAGTTGCATAGCTGAAAAGGACCTTGATCTGGTGGAAGCTTTAGAACTGCAGTTTGGGGTAGTACATCAGTTTGAGCTATCCCAGTCACAGGTCGGGAGTCACAGGAGGCAAAAAGAAGAGGCTCTTTCAGAGTTTGCCAAGGAGCTGAGGTGCCTTGCAGGGGTAGCATATTGGGATGCCAATGAGGATACACTGGCAAAGGACCAGTTCATTGATGGGCACAGCGATGCAGACTTCTGCATGAAAATAAAGGAATGGCGCCCAAAGACCTTGCAGGAAACCATAGAAGTCACCATGGAGCTAGAAGCATTCTATGCAGCGACCAGCAGAAGTGGAAGGGAGCCCCTCATGAGGAAAAACACTGCGAATAAGCACACAGCTTTTTCTACTGTGAATGGGGATCCATCAGCTCCAGCATTCTTGACAGTCAGGGATAATGGGAGTTATAATAATAATAATAATAATAATAATAATAATAATAATAATAATTTTATTTATACCTCGCCCATCTGGCTGGGTTTCCCCAGCCACACTGGGCGGCTTCCAACAAAACATTAAAATACAATAATTCATCAGATATTAAAAGCTTCCCTAAACAGGGCTGCCTTCAGATGTCTTCTAAAAGTCGGATAGTTGTTAATTTCTTTGACATCTGATGGGAGGGTGTTCCACAGGGCAGGCGCCACTACTGAGAAGGCCCTCTGCCTGCAAGGCACTACTCTAGTTAACCTTGTTCTAAGGAACCTCCTGAGATTGTTTCATAGCCTTTATTTTTAATAGTTATTTAATTTGTTGACATAAATGTCCTACAATTAGATTCACATGGCCAATCTGATCAGACACAACTCCATAAACTTAACGCTTAACAACAATCATAATAAAATAAAATTTTAAAATACACCATGGTGTTGCTAATAAAGCATGTCTGGATATTCGAGACAATTTGTAGAGGACTTTTTTCAATATCAGGAGTTGTCTAGAAGACAGCAGAGTTTTGCACAGAATTGACATTCCTCAGAGAAAGACCCATGCAGTATAGGATCTCTGACAGAGTAAGAACAAGGGCTAATTCTCATCATTTTGCTAATACAGAACACAGTCTACTAGGCACATTACAGAGGCCTAAAAGTAAGCAGGGCTCAGTTGGTTTAAACAACAAGACATGGCCTTAGAATAAGTCTTGCAATAGATTGCCTCTGATCATGTAAGTGAAGCATACCAAGGAGAAGCCACAGCCAGTGATCATACGTCTGGGTTTCATGGGAAAACTGGTGGCTCCTTTCCATTGGTCTCCACATCCAAAAACATTTCATTTTAGAAGTTTCCACTGGCTCCAGCATTAAACTGATGAGCATACTTCAGGTTTTTTTGGTGTGTGCACATGTGTGCTCCTTTATTTAATTCTGACCTAATTTCAGCCAGAGAAATAATTTGAGTTATGCTTTCTTTTTACATAACTGGAGAAGGTAAATTTAATTATTCTATATTCTGCTATAAAATGAAAGTATATAACAAGGAAGCTTCAGAAAGCTACACGAAATAGGCAGGCTACATACACATATAGACAGCCAGACAAGCGTGTATATAAAATACATACTTCCATGAAATTATTTCCAAGTAAAACATTGAACCACAGTCAACAGTTTTATGAAAAGTTCAATGATCTCAAATAAACTAATCACCATCTACTGCTGACAGATCATTTATCAGGCAGCATTGCTCATTTTATAAAAATGAATCAGCCTCCCCTCACCCACACCTCCACATATTTCTCTTTGCTGTAATATCATAAACCATTTTTATAGCTTCTTCCGTGCAATGCACCATGCAGCACTGTATATTCTATAGCTAATCAGCAAGAAAACAGCCCTGGGAGGACAGGAAGTGCATATAGACAAGCGATAAACAAGCTAGAAGCAAAATAGCAGCACTTCAGCTCAAGTACAATGAACAATGTTTAGTTCCTTAATATCTCTAGGAAGATATGGTTCTTTGCTTTCAACCACTGCTTTGCTTATAATAATAATGACCACCAAGAGAAAATAATGATGGTCTCTGGGCAGTGCATACTAGTGGTGTCATTAAAAATAAAAATAAAGTGCCATTATTACACACTGTTAGCATAGCCAGAAATAATAGTACATCAGGGAGATGAAGAAACCTTGCTGAGCGTTTTTGAGAGATGAGGTCTGGAATTTTTCCCAATACGAGACTACCATGAAATCTCAAAATCCAGGTTCATAACTTCCCTATTTTTGATAAACCCGCCATATGTCCTTTTTAAAGCACACATATCCCCCGCCCCGGTTCCAGAATTACAAGGAATCAGAAAGAAGCTGCTATTTTTATCATTCCTATCATCACATGTGAAACCATCTCCGCCTGCAAAGAACCACCCCCCACCCAGGACCATTAGTGTAGCAATCGTGATAACTGCATGGCTAGCCTAAGAGCCCAATTTAGATATAATACTGATACCAAGGCTTGGGACTGGGCTGCGGGACTTGACAAGCTGCCCCTCACAAACCCAAGTTAAAATGTAAGTTGGTGTGTTCCTAAGCTCTCTTTAGTAATTCTGATGGTTGCTGGGTTCACAAGAACTTATATCTGTGCTCTTTTTTCATCTAAACATGGTCTGGCGATGGTCTTAAGGCAGCCCTGTTTAGGGAAGTTTTTAATGTTTGATGTTTTGTTGTGTTCTTAATATTCTGTTGGAAGCCACCCAGAGTGGCTGGGGAGGCCTGGCCAGATGGACAGGATAGAAGTATTATTATTATTATTAGTAGTAGTAGTAGTATTAGTATTAGTATTATTATTATTAGGAGGGAGAACATTTGTACGCAAGTGGCAAAAGGCAAGGGGTGGTGAGGCAGATGACTTTCCATAGTGTGCTCACAATTCTTAAAACCCCTTTATTCCACCATAACTTTGAAATAGGTTGAAGAAACCAATCAGCAGATAGTGTTTTATGCTGACACCTTCACAGATACAACATCTTACTGTTTCCCTCCAAAATGATGGTGCCCCAAATGGCAAGGTAAAATGGAGGCAAGAGAATGAAGTGAACGGCAGGTCAAGGGAGGAACAGGGTTCAGACCCTCCAAGTGTCCCTATTTTCCAGGGACAGTCCCTCAAATTTACAGAAGCTGTCCCAGTTTCTGATTTCACCCTGGAATGTCCTGTTTCTCCTTAGGATATCCCTATTTTCATCAGAGAAATGTTGCACAATATGGAGTTATCTGACCCTCAAGCCATCTAAAGGCAGTCATGTATAGAGAAGTTTTTTAATGTTTAATGTTTTATTACGTTTTAATATATATTGGAAGTCTCCCAGAGTGGCTGGGGCAACCCAGTAAGATGGGTGGGGTATAAATATTTAAATTATTATTATGGAATAGGACGTCACTATTTTCATCGGATAAATGTTGGAGGGTATGAGGATTGAACCAGCACAGTACTAGATCTGACAAGTGTGGCGATATTCAAAGAAAACCAAAGAATGCTTATTTTAAATGAAAACGTGAACCAACTAAAATGAGTGGGCTGCAACTATGACTTAATCTCTGCAAACTCCTTGCAATGGTCTCCTGAAGCCACAGAGGGGTCTTTCCACCCTGCACGTTTGGGTTCCTGTGATGCTAGAGCAAAAGTTGCCCTTCAGGCCAATGTGAAATTTCTCAAGCGTCGCAATGAATCTAGCTGTTTCTCAGCATTCACATTAGGGCATGAAAGTCAAGTGGTCTCACTTCAGGTTTCCTCACTTCCTGAAGTGAAAGAAGTGGTCCGTAAAACTGTACACCTAGCCTGGCACTTAAGCCAGTGGCGTAGCGTGGGTTGTCAGCACCCGGGGCAAGGCAAGTAATTTGTGCCCCCTAACCCGTGGATTTGCGCCCCCTAACCCGTGGATTTGCGCCCCCTAACCCATGGATTTGCCCTAACCCCAGATGTTGCGCCCGGTGCGGCCCGCCCCCCCTGCACCCCCCACGCTACGCCACTGACTTAAGCCAAACGCTGCAGACATTTTATGACCGCACAGAACGGAAGTCTTTTTGTTTCCCAAGACAAAAAAGAGAGATCTAAAATGAGGTTTGAAAGAAATTGTGCTCTTCTCACAGAAACAGCACTAAGGCTCTTTTGCGACTTGCAGTTCCTTTTAGCTTGCAGCTACATATTTGATGGTGATAAAGTAAAACTCTTCCCAACAGAACAGAAAGCCTCTAGGGTAGGCATGGCCAAACTTGGCCCTCCCGCTGTTTTGGGACTACAACTCCCATCATCCCAAGGTAGCAGGACCAGTGGTCAGGGATGATGGGAAATGTAGTCCCAAAACAGCTGGAGGGCCACGTTTGGCCATGCCTGCTCTAGAGTAAAGGCATATCAGTGTTGTTTTATAGATATGCACCCCGAGAGAGCCAGATGGACACATTATGTCAACATCATCACATGTAAGGACAGGTATTTTGGCCAAAAGAGAGCTTGAGTCAGTGTGGTGTAGTGGTTATAGTGTTGGACTAAAACTGAGGAGACCAAACTCTGCTTAGTCATGAAGTTCACAGGATGATAGTGGATCAGTTGCAATCCCTCAACCTAACCTACCTCACAGGGTTGTTGTGAGGGTAAAACGGGGAGGAGGAGAACCATGTACATCATCTTGAGTTCCTTGGAAGAATATGGTGGGATATAAATGTAGGAATTCAACATGGCGCTCTTCTAATTGTTCAGCATTTCAGTTTGCCAGGTGAAATGAACACCCCTCTCTTCCCTCCGTGCATTGTTCTGTTTATTTGTCTTCCTCTCCTTGAGCCAGCTTCGAGAGGCACAAAGGCATGGGGAGGTTGTGCAAGTCCTTGCGAGGGCTTCTGCTGACAGGACTCATTAATTGAATGAGCCTATAATAAATGAATTATTATTGTCTAAAGAGAAAGTTTTACAGAAATTGTATGCAGTTTCAGCGCCTTCCTAACCTTCTCAAAGATTGGATTTTGTAGCTTTTCGGAAACACATTTAAAATCCCGAGACTCTTAGTATAAACACACACAATGTTCTATATAAAACACTGAAGAAATCGGTTCTCCAGCAGCATGGAATATAATTTTGACCTCCTTGTTCTACTGCCTTCCCAGGGCCTCTGGAACTTGTGAAGATTTATTTTATTCATTAACATTATTTATGACAGGATTCATTAGCACAGCAAGCTTTTTCCACATGAGTAACCTAGCTATTATACAAAACTGGACTTTAAAAGATTTCTTATAGAAGAAATGCCTGGAATTATTGCATGTTCCAAATTCTGGCTAGGGAGGTTTTCCCCACCACCACCAACAGTAATCTATGGTTAAAATGAAAATAAGCATCTTTTCACAGTTAATGAGGGCAGGAGGCTCCCATATTGAAGAGCTTTTTTCCCCTAACCATCATAATTATGAACATAAATCTCTTGAGATCTAAAAATACTTATTTACATTATAGTAGGATTTGCAAGTTCACAATAAGCATATTTCAGCCAGTATGCTAGAAATCCTCACAATAATATTCTTCATCTAAATCCTACTTCATGCTAGTGGATACCTGTTAAGTCACATCTGCAATAGATTATTAATTATTATTACTATTTTTAATTATCTGCCATTACCATGTATGCCAATGGGATGCGGGTGGCGCTGTGGGTAAAACTTCAGTGCCCAGGACTTGCTGATCGCAAGGTCGGCGGTTCGAATCCCCGCGGCGGGGTGAGCTCCCGTTGTTCGGTCCCAGCTCCTGCCCACCTAGCAGTTCGAAAGCACCCCTAAGTGCAAGTAGATAAATAGGTACCGCTTTATAGCGGGAAGGTAAACGGCATTTCCGTGTGCTGCGCTGGCTCGCCAGTGGCAGCTTCGTCACACTGGCCACGTGACCCGGAAGTGTCTTCGGACGGCGCCGGCTCCCGGCCTCTTGAGCGAGATGAGCTCGCAACCCTACAGTCGGTCACGACTGGCCCGTACGGGCAGGGGTACCTTTACCTTTACCTTTACCATGTATGCAAATCCATTCCACAGTATATGACTCTTAACCCAGAAAAAGACAGTATGTTGAGGGCACATTTACACCAAAAGGAGGCTTCCTTCCTGACACAAAAAGCAGCTCCAGGGCTTTTTTCCCTCCAAGACCACAGCAGGTAGAAAGGTTAAACTCTCCTTCCTCATACCAGCTGCTCAGACCCCCTTGTTGTTACTATTTTAATAGCGGGAAAAGCACACATTAATTGCATTCATGTACTTAACCTCACAGGACGCGAGTGGCACTGTGGGTTAAACCACAGAGCCTAGGACTTGCTGATCAGAAGGTCGGCGATTCAAATCCCCGTGACAGGGTGAGCTCCCGTTGCTCGGTCCCTGCTCCTGCCAACCTAGCAGTTCGAAAGCACGTCAAAGTGCAAGTAGATAAATAGGTACCGCTCTGGCGGGAAGGTAAACGACGTTTCCGTGTGCTGCTCTGGTTTGCCAGAAGCAGCTTAGGTCATGCTGGCCACATGACCTGAAAGCTGTACGCCGGCTCCCTTGGCCAATAAAGTGAGATGAGCGCCGCAACCCCAGAGTCAGTCACAACTGGACCTAATGGTCAGGGGTCCCTTTACCTTTACTTAACCTCACACAGCTCAGGACCGCAATACCTCAAGGACCGCCTCTTTCCATATGAACCTACCCGGACCCTGAGATCATCTTCTGAGGCCCTCCTTGTGTGCCGCTTCCTTGAGAGGTCCAGAGGGTGGCAACACAAAAACGGGCCTTCTCTGCAGTGGCTCCAAATCTGTGGGATGCTCTCCCCAGGGACGTTCGCCTGGTGCCTTCATTATATACCTTTACATTACAGTAATACCTCAGGTTACATACGCTTCAGGTTACATATGCTTCAGGTTACAGACTCCGCTAACCCAGAAATAGTACCTTGGGTTAAGAACTTTGCTTCAGGATGAGAACAGAAATTGTGCTCCTGCGGCGCGGTGGCAGTGGGAGGCCCCATAAGCTAAAGTGGTGCTTCAGGTTAAGAACAGTTTCAGGTTAAGAACAGACCTCTGGAACGAATTAAGTTCTTAACCCGAGGTACCACTGTATACACCTTTACATTATACATCCTATGCCCTTTTAAAATGTGGTTTTTTTGTGGGGGAGTATTGGGTTGCTGCTTTTATTTTTATTAGGTATTTTGTGGTTTTAGATCTGGTTTTTATTCTGTGAACCGCCCTGAGACCCCCAGATATAGGGAGGTATATAAATGATGATGATGATGGTGCTGATTAAATAGGTATTAATAGTACCAGTTCTTCATGTCGTATTATCAACCTGGTGGGTAGGTATTTTCATGAAAGGTTGGGCAGGAGGATAAACAAAAATTGCCTCTGGCAGGTATAACTCATGAGTTGAGTTCTACTCATGGAACTTTATCAAGTTAAGTAATTAACTTGAAAACATATTTAAACTTTCAATAAGAAGGAAGCATCCAATGCCAACGGGATCAGTATCATAGCCATGATCCAACCAGCAATTCATATTAGACACCTAACTAATAAGGTAAGTTGCCCCCTTCAAACTACCCTTCAAACAAGGCAGGCCAATGAGGCTGTTTCACTGCTATACACAAGCAAAGTCACAGTATTGACTTTGTATGAAAAGGATTGTTGGAAAGGAAATTAAGGTTGAAATAATATTGTCAGAAACACCTAGAAAGAACTCTAAACAAAAGGTTATTATTATTCATTTCATTTCATTTTATTTCTATACCACTTTATATTTTCAAGAAAAAAGATTCACTTGTATGTATGCATCAATATGAGCATACACTGACTGCCTTGAGGTAGAAGTTGCCTGTTAATGAGATTTACCTTCTGCCCTGAAGAGCAATCGAAGGTAAAAGGCTTTCTACCTACAGCCTGTTATAGACTGAACCACCATCTGCCTTGAGCACACATGCCAATCCTCCAATGATTCAGAGTAAAAAAGAAGGATTTTTGATTAAAAGGCAAGAGAAAGGATGAAGGGAGGGAGGGAGAGAAAACAGAAGATTTTCACGCAAGTTTAAGATTTAAGCACTAAAATCACCTCAATGCAATTGGGGGGAGACACATTATGGCTAAAAAACTGTTGAAATAATTTATTTAAGATATGAGCATTCAGGAGATCCTAAAGGAATACTAAAAATCCATAAAGTATGGATCATTGGCTGAGTTTTGAAGATATTGGTAATATAAAGCTAACCTGACCGGCATGTAATGAAGGAGAGCAATGGAATGACTATACAGACCTTGGAAAGAAAAGATCTGTGGTTTTGAACCAATCTTAATTTAAAAATCACCGAATAACCTTCAGCACAATGATATAATTGAAGCAATATCGCAATGATGTCATATAAACAATATTGCAAACAATATTACATTTCCCCGTTTTTTTGGACAGGGAATGGAGAGAGAGAGAGAGAGAGAGAGAGAGAGAGAGAGAAGGAAGAAGTATGCAATTCAGGTCTCAATTCAGTATGCAATTCATTAGAAATGCTGGCCAAGAGGCTCAGGCCTGGGAGCGACCTTTGGTTCAGGGAGCTCAGAAGGAAGGTGAACAGAGCAATATGTACAGGCAACACACATCTTACTCAAGGATTAGGTTCTTGGGGTCCACACATATATGCCAAAACATGTAAAGCCAGGAACCCCTGGAACTGGGCTCCCTGCAAAGTGGAGGGCTACTTACCTGACTTTGGGAAGGTGGCATGAGAGCTCTTCTGCCTTTTTCCCAAAGCCCAGGAGGTGCTTGCCCAGCTTTGGGGAGGAGGGGGAGGGCTCTTGGACCCTGCCAAAGTCCTCTCCCTTCTCAAAGCCTGGTGCCTCCCTTACCTGGTTTTGGGAAGGTGACACAAGGGCTCTGGGGTGCAGCAATTGCAGCTTTGCACAGGTGACTGGGTGGAAGTACCGTATTTTTCGCTCCATAAGATGCACCTGACCATAAGATGCACCTAGTTTTTAGAGGAGGAAAGGAGGAAAGCCCCGTTTGGGGAGAGGGATCAGCTCACAGTTGTGCAGCTTCTTTTGCAAAGGGGAAAAGCCCTTCTTTTGAGGATCAGCTCAAAGTTGTTGAGCTCACTTTGCAAAGGGAAAAAATCCTGTTTTTATGGGGTTCAACTCACAGTTCTGCAGCTTCTTTAGGAAAGGAAAGGGAGCCATTTCTACAGTTTCCAGACAGATAATCAAATCAGCCAGTCACATATCGCTGGGGAAACAAACAGCCTCCGTCTGCAGAACATTCAACAATGGAGGCCTGGGCAAGGGGGCAAGGGGCCGGAAAGGGAGCCAGCGATCGACCACACATTCGCTCCATAAGACGCACAGACATTTCCCCTTAATTTTTAGGAGGAAAAAAGTGCATCTTATGGAGCGAAAAATACGGTAAATAAAGGGAGAGTGGGCTTCCTCCGCTCTCCATTCATTTATTTCTCCCGCACCCACGCAAAGCTGCAATCGCATAAGTTAAATAAGTGTAAGATTTGAGTTGTGTGTGTGTGTGTTCTCCAGCTTTGATTAAAATCTCAGTGGAAGAATTCCAAGCTTAACCTGCTCTCACTCAACTTGGTTTTAAATTTGGAAAGGAGCATACAAATGAAATGACTGACTGATCACTACTAAAGTATGAACAGGGGTATAAAGTTTCTGAACCTTGGTGGGAATTGAAGCCCACGCTCTGCAAATGACTCTCTTGCTCCAAATGTCCTTGAGTGGGCTTCTACTCTCACAGCATCTTCTGTAGGTGCAGCCTGTATATGCCAAACACAATGCACACTGTGAGAAATCACTCCTAGCTATTTTAAACTATTATTTGACTGCCAGGCATCAGGGAGGCTTGTAACAAACTGTCCAGCTGTCAACATTTGGATAATCTCAGAAACAAGCCAAGCTACACAGTGGATTGCTTTTATGGCTCAGCTATGGAATAAAGTGGCTCACTCCTCTCTACATATATCTATTTTGAATGTCCACATCACATGGTACTCTGTTATCTCTCATGCATCCTGCCATTTCCAATGGATGATCTCAAAATTAATGGCCTTATGGTCTTATTCCAAGAAACCATCCAGTTTGCCAAGCAGAAATATCTGATGATGCCTTACACCAATTTTATCTAGCTGAGTACTGGCTTTCTAGGGTTTCAGACAGGGCACATTCCCAACCCTACCTAAAGAGATCGGGGATCAAATCTGAGACCTTTTGCACACAAAGCATTTGTGGCCACCTCATGAGAAGAGAAGACTCCCTGGAAAAGACCCTGATGTTGGGAAGGAGAAGGGGATGACAGAGGACGAGATGGTTGGACAGTGTTCTCAAAGCTACCAGAATGAGTTTGACGAAACTGTGGGAGGCAGTGGAAGACAGGAGTGCCTGGCGTGCTCTGGTCCATGGGGTCATGAAGAGTCGGACATGATTAAATGACTAAACAACAACAACAACAAACTGAGCTAAGGCCCTTTCCATGCAGACATCAAAGCTATAGCAGTATCTGAGCAGTCAGAATTAGAGTGCAAATAAAAGGGGTGGGGGTGATGCACTTGCAAAAGAGCAAGATAACTGAATACCAGCAAAAATAAATTATCTTAAAAAGTAACATTTTAAAGGTGATTTAATAAATGCTTTAAAAGAGCCAAACTTAAAAGGTAAAGGTAAAGGGACCCCTGGCCGTTAAGTCCAGTCGCAGACGACTCTGGGGTTGCGGTGCTCATCTCGCTTTACTGGCCAAGGGAGCCAGCGTTTGTCCGCAGACAGCTTCCGGGTCATGTGGCAGCATGACTAAGCCACGTCTGGCGAACCAGAGCAGTGCACGGAAATGCTGTTTACCTTCCTGCCAGAGGGGTACCTATTTATCTACTTGCACTTTGACGTGCTTTTGAACTGCTAGGTTGGCAGGAGCAGGGATCGAGAACGGGAGCTCACTCCGTCACGGGGATTCGAACAGCCAACCTTCTGATTGGCAAGCCCTAGGCTCTGTGTTTTAGACCACAGCACCACCCGCGTCCCATATAAACTTAAACATTAACAATTTGGATCGAAAGACATTTCTTCAGTCTTTGTGGGGGCTATCAGTAATCTAAAATGAATATCAAATATTTATACTTTCCTAAACTACCCTAGTTTAAAACATATGCAAAAGAAAGAGAGAGCAAGCGCAGGAAGAATTCAGTCATTGAATGGTCACTAGCAAAGAGCTCAGCAACAGTTGTAACTTGCAACAAGCCATGTTCTCTGTTGAAAGCAGATATTCAGTCTTGTAGAACTGTAACACTTTTGACAGAGAGAAAAATGTCTTTCCCGATATGAACAGACACGCTGTGACCTTTTGCAATCAAACATAAAATTACTGTACTGTGATGAAGACACTATACTCAGCTGGAGCTAACAAAAAGCTCAGGCACCAATCTCAATCATGCAGAAATCAAATCAAGGGTTAATTCTTCCAGTTACAAAGACATCAATATCTAGCTATGGAGAGACAAAGGTACAGCAGAATAAATCCCCAGATAATTCACTCCGAAAATAACATCTGATTAAGTGAACTGACAATGAACGAAAAGTTTCAAGGATACCAACAATGGAATAGGGGTAGTCGTTTTGCATAAAAACTGAGCAAATCAGATAAAACAATCAGGTTTATTGTTGGCATGATAAAAGGCAAGCTGGGAACAGATGCAACTCAAATGAGAGAGTTTAGTAAATGCATATTTTCTGAAAGGAAGAGCAGGACTTGGGTACAACAGTAAGAACATAGACATCATGGGCAGTAGCCATGGCTGGTAGCCATTGATTCCCCTCCACCAATTTGTCCAGCCATTGTTTAGAGCCATCCCAGTGGGTGCTCATCACTACTGTGAACTGTAGATAGGAGGGGCCACACATGCAAGCCCCAACCTCAATGTGGCTGTATATCAGACCTCACTATGTTGAGAAGATGTCAGAACATAAGCAGGATTTTAAGCATGTTCTGATGAGAGGACACAGAACCTCACTTCAGATATTCCCTCTCAGTATGTGAAGATATTTCTTTGTCCCATTAATTTTTATGGTGAAATTAAAGCTCTCTGCATTAGGGCCAGCATCACCATACTTTTACATCTCCACATAGGAAGCTGGGTTATACTGAGTCAATCCACCTAGTTCCATACATCTACACAACGACTGGCAGCAGCTCACTGGGGTTTCAGACAAGAGAGCAGAGATGTACCCTACCTGGATGTGCAAGAAAAGGACATCTGTCCACTCCAGAATTCAATCTGCAGGCAAAAACCTACAGAAGATAATTTACAGTGTACTTCCCTAAGTTTCCTTTGATTACTCAAAAGCTTATTGTGCATTTTTACTAGGTAACGAGTGAATGCATAATTAGATTCTAAGCCAGTGTTCTTGGCCTTTTTATCTCAGCTGGAGATAAGGAAGTTAAACATGCCTTTGTCACTGAAAGCACAGACAGATAGCTTTAACTATACTACATCAAGCACCTATGATATTATGTGCAATCATTAGAAAGTTTCCCTTAATTATGAGGCCTAGGGGTGGTTAGCCTGTATCCAGGCAACCAATTCCTGCTTTCTCATTCTGGCATTTGTGTGGCAAACAACAGATAAGTGCTCTAAGCAGGCACCTCATTATTATTTTGCATAGTCATAGTGAATCATCTCTTTCTGTGCAGCTTTCACTAGTCCTCCAGTCATATACAATCAACTACAACCATGGGCTATGCTTCCTGCCCCCAGCTTCTCCACCATAGGATGCCTCTCTACTCCCACCTTAGGACTGCTTGGCAAACTTTAGTTTGCATGATTTTAGTGTAATAACCTAACCAAGATTATTACCTAACCAAGAGCCTGAGATCACTTGGGCCCCCTCTTCATTTGTTATCCAAGAGATTCATATATTCTGTTAATAGGTTACTACATAACTGCTTCTTGGGAGAAAAGCAATGACAAACCTAGACAGCATCTTAAAAAGCAGAGACATCACCTTGCCGACAAAGGTCCATATAGTTAAAGCTATGTAGTGATGTATGGAAGTGAGAGCTGGACCATAAAGAAGGCTGATCGCCAAAGAATTGATGCTTTTGAATTATGGTGCTGGAGGAGACTCTTGACAGTCCCATGGACTGCAAGAAGATCAAACCGATCCATTCTTAAGGAAATGAGCCCTTGAGTGCTCATTGGAAGGACAGATCCTGAAGCTAATGCTCCTATACTTTGGCCACCTCATGAGAAGAGAAGACTCCCTGGAAAAGACCCTGATGTTGGGAAAGATTGAGGGCACAAGGAGAAGGGGATGACAGAGGATGAGATGGTTGGACAGTGTTCTTGAAGCTACCAACATGACTTTGACCAAACTGCGGGAGGCAGTGGAAGACAGGAGTGCCTGGCGTGCTCTGGTCCATGGGGTCACGAAGAGTCGGACTAAATGACTAAACAACAACAACAACAGTGTAATAATATTCTGCGTAAAAGCCAAGCTAAGGTCTGAACATCATAATGCACAGTAATGTTTAATAATGGTGGCCTGGGGGAGGGGGCTGCAAAATGGGATGTTTGCAAGCAAAATCATGCCACCTGCATTTTCTTTTCATGACAGTAACAACATCCCTCTGTTGGTCACTAGCTGGTAAACAGATGAAGCTTCAAGATTTAAGTTTTAAGGCAGGCTGCCCCCTTGCTTCTTAATGAAATGCATTGTGGGGGCAGGGAGAGGGAAGGAATTAGGTTTAGAGAAGACATGTGTCTGAGGCATGCATTCTCCCGATCCCATTGCCCCTTCATAGGACATCAGTGAGGCTTCCTAGATTGAAGTGGCTGCTGTGGGACAAGTCCACGATGCCTTCCACCTGAGTGGGGAGCATTCTGATTCCACTCAAGGTTTGCAGTGGCTATCTCCAGAAATGGCTCCATGTTATCTGGAAGCCTTGGTGCGCAGAGAGAAGATAATAAGTACAATTTTCTCCTCTCAGCCCTACCTCTACCTCTGCAAAAAATGCCATGGGCCCTCAGATCTTTCAGGTGTTAAAGCATACATAATCTGTTCCCTTTAGGCGTTACAGTTTGCTAAGTACTATGTACGCAATAGTAGTCTAAATGGGAAGGACTTGACGTGGGCTGAATGCAGTTCATAGGTCTTCTGGTTTCAAATGCATCCATGCTGAAAACAGCAAAGCCAATTAAAGCAACTTTCTATAGACATTTAAGCGGTCTTTAATTGATTTTTGCTGATTTCATGACTTGGAGCACAGGAAAAGAATCAATGTGAAAATGCACAGTATGTAACCCAAAACCTGGTAGCCATTATGCAAAGGGCTAATTACAAAAGCCTTTCAAGAATAAGCTCTCTATATAGAATTATTAACACTAGAGAAGAGGCTCAGAAAAGAAACCTCTGCTTTCCTTTTTTAAAAAAATGTGGGGGGCGGAGGGAGAGAGAGACTGGGGAAATTAAGGTCTTATTCGCTTTCTGCCTTTGTTGCTTCACAGGAATTCAGTACTGCTTGTCTTTGGTACCCTGGGAAAAGTAACTGTGATTATATAGTACAAAATAAGCAGCATTAGCCCGGAGGTTGGATAAAAACACCTAAAGAATTCTGAAGTCTTTCAAGGTTATGGAAATGTGCACTGAATTTAAAAGAAAAGGAAAGAAAAGAAAGATGAGTAAAACTATGCTTAACACCAATATAAATCAGAGTAGCTTAGCTATGGAGTCACAGAGATTACTCAAATGGAAAGGTTTTTTTAAAAAACAAAAACAAAAAACCACAAATGGATAGGCTAAATAAACGCATAGCCAGCCAGGGAACATTTGTGTTTATGCAAATCAGCATCAAAACCTCTTAACCATTCATTTGTTCTACAAAGGCAAATATTCATTAAAAGAAAAGAAAAAAACAACAACTCCAAGCTTAAGGCTGGCTTGCTTATGACATGCTATAAATAAAGAAAATAACACCTGACTATGGTCAGATGGAAAAGTTAGCATATGTTTTAATCCTGGGTGTACTTACTAAGATAATAAGCCCTATTCAATAAAAAGGGGGCTTCGTTTTGAACAAACATGCATAGGGCTAGACCGTGAATGTAGACAGTCCACATTAATGCCGCTATCTTTTGTGCATCACTGCTGTTGTTTTCTGAAATGGGCCATCTAGGATAATTGTCCTGATTCCATTAATAGTGAATGTATGTTTGAATATCAGCACCTACAAATCAGTCCATAGAAGTCAATGGTGGTGTCCCCACCCATTAAAACTAGCCAGTGTTCTTTTAGGGCCCCTCCGTACTGGTAATTTATTGTGGGTGTGTTCTGCAACGTGTTCTTTACACAGTTATAGTGCATTAGTGGTGGATTTATTCTGCTTTAGTTTGTTCTGTGATGCATCCCCAACACTACCACATTATAGCTGTCCAGAGGGCTATTTGTGGTTTGAAAACTTATGGGATGTGAGCAAGAAGTTATGGGATATGTACTGATTGGGAATGGTCCAGTGTGACCGCCCCAGAACATTGTGGGCAGGAGCCGTATTGAAAGAAGGATTGCATGGGACTGCCCAAGAGCATCATGAGCACAGATCAACATAAATGGGCAATAAAAAGAACATCCTGAGGCACCCTTAAAGTCATCCAGCTCATTAGACTGGAGTGGTAAAAGAATATGTGGTGTGGAACCCTCAGTATAGCATGACACAATGTCATCACTCATACCTTAGCAATATCCTAAGTCACTATTGCCAATATTTACTTACAGTGGCAATTCAAATGGGGGTTAAAAAGGCAACCCTAAACAACTGGATGCAAGCCTAATTTACATCAGTCACTTTTGCTTTTCTGTAGAATCGAAACTGTAAGATTCGGACCCACCACTCCGCACTTTCAAGCTACTTGGCCACTGTTCTTTAGAGAGTGCAAGCTAGTCTTTGAAAGCAGTCTTATCTTCCTATATACATCTTCCAGCTCCCCTTGGGAGATTTGTAGCGCTGCAGTTGGATGTGCATGACATAAGACTAGGGAAGGGGAGCAAAAGAGAAGGCAGATTTTAAAATATGGTTTTAAACAATAAAAAGGTAAAGGGACCCTTGACCATTAGGTCCAGTCGTGACTGACTGGGGTTGTGGTGCTCATCTCACTTTATTGGCCGAGGGAGCCAGCGTACAGCTTTCGGGTCATGTGGCCAGCATGACTAAGCCGCTTCTGGCGAACCAGAGCAGCGCATGGAAACGCCGTTTACCTTCCCGCCGGAGCGGTACCTATTTATGTACTTGCACTTTGACGTGCTTTCGAACTGCTAGGTTGGCAGGAGTAGAGACCGAGCAATGGGAGCTCACCCCATGGCGGGGATTCGAACCTCCGACCTTCTAATCGGCAAATCCTAGGCTCTGTGGTTTAACCCACAGCGCCAACAATAGCAAATGTTTAAACCAAGCAGGGATGGAGGGACACAGTGGAACTACAATGATGGGAAGGCTTGAAGGAGCTGTGAAGGGGTTGGGGAGAGGTGTTAACAGGAGGGGGAGGGGTTGGCAGTGGGGGAGGGGGTAAGTGAGGTTGGATTTGGGTTTGTTAATTAGTTATGGGCTCATTTCAAATGACCTTGAAAGAAAAACTGTAAAAGTTGAGATAGATTTAAATGCAAACGCTATGAGAAAGATTCAAAAGTTGATCAGCCACTGTTCAGAAATGTGGTTCATGTGTTTATAATTTACAGCTGGGTAAGCTGATTTATGTAAGGGGTTTTGGCAAACATTCATATTGTCACTTCCCAAAATGGTGCCATCTCCTCCTGCTACTTGCAATCTGAGTGTTAATACATCATCACAATGAACATTTAGAGAGCATAAAAGCCTTCAGTCCTATTGATTATACTGCCAGAAAGGGAAGTTTTCAGCAAAAAAATGTTTATGATGCTATCTCATGCAATTCTTATACCAAGCAAGGAATGCATACATTATCGGGATAATAAACATTTGCAAGTCCTGACTGTTCCTCGCAAAATAAGGCAGCTAATAATGTTGATAAACATTTGCCTGTCTCTTTTCCATATCCTAGCTACCTAACCATATATTCAAAAACACTTTACATCCGAACACTAAAATCTTAATTTGATTAAATGGGCTCAGTTCAGACATCATGATCTTGGTCCAATATATACCAAGGCTTACTGGACTTGGAATGAGCCTTATATATGTATGCTTCTCCCTTTTCCTCCTTTACTTGTGGGCTGGCTTTGCAAAAATATCCTGGTTTCTTGGACTTGTTTCCCCATGATGCTTAAACCACATGAACCAGTGGCTTAAGAGTTCCCCCAAACTAGGTATGCACTGGTCTTTGATGCAACAATATGGAAATTTATTTAGTTAATGCTGTTATATCTTGTAACCCAGGAAACCCAAAATAAAGAACTTGGCATGTCATCAACATTTGTGTCTATTATTCTGTCTGCAAGGCACATATAACATCCATGTGATGACACATTGCGATGGGTCATCCTGAGTACTCAGTGTTTGAGGGCTACTTCACACAGCTTTTATTACACCCAAATGTCAAAACACAGCAAGATTACAGCACAAGATGATCGTCCAACCAAACTTACTCATAGCCTGAAACGCAAACTAAGTCTGTGATGCAAAAATTCAAGTGTTCACTCCACATGCGGCTAAGTATGTCTCCCATTCCACATCTATTATTTTATTATTTATTAAATTTATATCCCAGCCTCCCCCCCCCCCGAGCTGTCAGGGAGTCTTGATAACAAACGAGTGTAGTTAATTAAAAGGAAGATTTATTGCAAAAAGCAAACAGAGTTCACCGGAGTGGCAATCACAGCCGTCCGTTCATAAATCAAAGATGTCCCTTCTAAGGAGGGTGTTTCCGGCAAGACCAGAAACAGCCGAACTTCCTCTTGTGACGTATTCTGTCTTGAAGACCCCCCATACGCCTAGACCTTGGGCTAAGGGGGTCAGCTCTCACCCCCTCCTCATTCTCTGAGAGTGTACTTCTGTGGTCTTTCCCACTCTCTGAGCTGCTTTCCTTTCTAGTCCCTGCATTATGTCCTTCACTAGCGCGCTGGCAGGCTGCCCGCTGACTCTCCACAACTCTGCTATCAATTGGCATGGCATTCCTAAGGGTGGGGGAGTTGGCTCTCAGCTATAATCCTCCTGTCTTGCAGTTAACCTTCTCTCTTCCTGGCTCCTTCCTTCACTGGCAGCTGGCTGCAAACTTTCCTTGGGGACTGGCTCATTCATGACAGGAGCCTAGGCTAACCAACACATCAGTGATAAAAACAATATAATTCAAATAAATAAGAATAATTAAAACACGTAAAACATGTAAAATCCAGCCATATGCAGAGCTCAGGTGACTGCGCATAGATTCTCATGCTTGCCGTTCTACCTAACTACAGATACCCAAGTAAGAAGGGTTCAGGAAGCACACAAATTGTGAAGCAAGCATATATGCAAATAAATCATTTTTTCCCATTAAAAAACATAGAAGCACTGACTAGGAAAGGATCAGGCTACATAATCACAAAAGGGGAAACAGTAATTTATAAATGTGTGAGCCCTTCACAACTGATATAAGTAATTTGGGCTAGGATATCTGTAACTGAGTACAAAATGTAGCATGTGTTAAGCTGCTTTCAGGATTAGCCTGTAAGGGTTGTTCAAATATTTAGCATGCGGTCATGCAATAATGAGTCTTTTTTTTACAATTCTGGATTTCACTAATCTCTTGAGAGTCAGATCCACATTCTGTCCCTTAAACAATAGATTGGTCATAGCCATGTCTGAATCACAGTTCAGGAGCATTTCTTAAGAAAAATGGCAATGGCAATGCAAAAAGTAACAGCTAGGATCTTAAGAAGCTTTAGAACGGAAGCAATGGAAATTTCAGCAAATAGGAAACATAGGAATCTGCATTATACTGAGCCAGACCATTGCTCCCTCTAGCTCAGTACTGAGTACAGTGTTCCTACTGGGAACTGGCTGGCACATCCGAACCCTACAGAAAGCAGGATTAACTCCTAAGCATCAGTGAATGCACAGAGAATTCAATTCTGTTCAGTTAAGACACGCCGGCCAGTTTCCCGGGGGAAGGCGGACTGGCTGCTGTATCCAAACATTTTCTCCCCATCCTCAAGGCAGCAGATGGGCAGGACAACTCACTTGTTAATGCCTTGATGTCAATGTGACATCAAATGATTGGCAGGTGGGTGTTTCCCAGAATGTTGAGTGTTGGCCAGCCAGGGTTGGGGAGCTTAAGATCTAACCATCAGACCAAAAAGGTTCCCTACCTCTTGTCCACAAATATCCGTCTCTTGTCTCCCCAAATCTGTTCTAAACAAGAACAACAACAAAAAACCTCTGCACATGGGTAGGGGAAGAAGGAAGATTGTTCCATGCTTGAGAGTGATGCTTGTACTGAACTATCTCCTTAGCATTACAACCCATGGTTAGCATTACATAACAAAGCAGTACCTGTAAAGAAAACTAAGATGTCTCATTCTTAAAGCCTGTTTCTAAAAGGTGTTCCAATAACACAATAATGTATTTCTCAAATGATAAATCAGTTACTTTCTCAAAGTGCTATAGCTTTCCCAGAAGAATCCTGTAAGGAAATGGAATACACAGAGTGGAAAAACAGCATTTTAAAAGGATTTCAATTATATCATGTTATTTTTAAGAAATAATTTGGTTTACAAAGAAATCCATGTTTAATACAAACTAACCTGCTAAATTCTACACAACACTTGGGTTATGAATCTCTATTGAACACAGCTGAATTAGGGTCTGTGTTTTATGTAAAACAAAAACAAAGAAAACCTATGGTGAAATTATCTGACTTTGTGGATAAACAATTGTATTTATTATTCATGCAACTTATGAAGACTACTGACTTAGTTAACTAAATACATGGACATTGACTTTCCATCTAATGCAGAAACACATTTTTGTTCAATTAATCTTAACAAATGGGCTTCCCTTTAGTCCAGCCCCCAGTAAGGATCCTCATGTGCAAGTTGCACAACAGTAATTGTTTGCTCCTACTGGATGAGTTGCCTGTATCCAAGACAAGACAGCACAACCTTCTCTATAGCATTTGACTAGGTAGAGTTTGTAAGATTGGGGAAGAAATCAGAACAACAAAAATCCTTCAGTATCCTGCAGGAGTACAAATCGTTGTTGTTGTTAAGTTGAGGTCCTGCATCTTGCGTACTTTGCGCAAAGCAGATTATCTGAGGTGACTGCACAAAGGACATCAATTCTTCTCTTAGCATGTTTGCCCTCGTTGGGAGCAAGCATCAGGAAGCTATAACAGTCTGCGAAGCAAATATTTCAAGTGTGTTGGTGCTTGATCAAGTATTTTCCCTTTTCCGCCACAGAAAATGAGATAAAGAGAGTCCCTCGCTTGTGAAAATATACTCAGCAGCCCTCTTTATCCAGAGAGCTCTTACAGCATGGACAAAGAGGGTAGCAGTTTAACCATGCTGCCCTGCTGCTGACTCTGTACCCTGACATGGCAGGACAGTAAGTCTTCACCATACGCCCATTCAGTTCCCCATCTCTCTTGTGACACTGCCAACAAGAATACTAATTACTGCCAATTGTGAAAGCAGTTTTTGTGCTGTGAAGTGAATACCTGCCTACTGGGCACTAGGTTGCAGATAATGAGCTCTTTTTCACACTGGCCAACAAATATCAAGTGGCAATGACATTCAGTCACAATAGACAGTTAACTCCTAACTCCTCCTTACAATGATGTGTAATGGAGTGGGGTGAAATTCGGGAGAAGGCTACAGGGCATGTAATAAGCAAGGGCTGGGATTTTAAGGCAAACCATTCAAACCTCCTCAACCACAAAACTGAAACTCTGCAGTTTGAATAAGATATGCAAAGTGGGCAACTCTGCATAAATATGCTTAATGTACATGTGTCAACACAATCTATGTAGTCGTTTTGTTTGTGCAGTGGAGTTTCCAGGGCTCCCATTTCTGAGATGGTTGTTATATTGCAAGCATGAGAAATGCAATCATCTGAAGGTAGCCCTGCCAGTTTTTTTGTGGACCATGCCAAATATGACCTCTCCTACACCCCTTTTCGCATGCAACATGTTCTTCTGATTTCTTTTCAGACTCAAACCAATCAACACAACCTGTTGTTAAGGCTAGGGAATAAAAGAGAAGCTTATGATCAGCTCCTGAACTGTAAGCATACATGCAACTTTCTCTCTGCAAACTGAAATTTCTCTTTGGTAATCTTTCTGTAAAGCACATTTAGTGGGAAAGATAATTTGCAAGCAAAGCAAAAGGAAAGATAGCTACAGCTGCCCACAATGATGGCCACTTGAAATCTGAACTCATGAGATGTACCCTAGCCCTTTTCAGGCATTTCACATCTCTCATACATGTTAGCATTGCCCACCTTGTCACTATATCTGTTACCCTTCACAAGTTGGAGGGATAACCTCTGAAGTGGGGAGCCATTTCTACTTGTGGAGGCTTCCTGCACATTTCAGAACCCTGATTTTCTAGGATTCCAGTACACAAGAAGAGAAGAAGAGGAGTTTGGATTTGATATCCCGCTTTATCACTACCCGAAGGAGTCTCAAAGTGACTAACATTCTCCTTTCCCTTCCTCCCCCACAACAAACACTCTGTGAGGTGAGTGGGGCTGAGAGACTTCAAAGAAGTGTGACTAGACCAAGGTCACCCAGCAGCTGCATGTGGAGGAGCGGAGATGCGAACCCGGTTCACCAGATTACGAGTCTACCGCTCTTAACCACTACACCACACTGGCTCTCATGCACAAATAGAGCATGCTCCCTGCTCCAGAAGTTATCTGTCCAACAACTTGTTGAGGGTGACAGGCATGGAGATGTGGGGTGGAACTGCAGCATGGTCCTTATTTTAACAAATCTCATTGTTAGAGAAATTAAGAATGCCTGAGATTTATTACACCATCTGTACATTTGGACAACATGACATAACTAATCAGAGGGACTGGTAGCAGCAATATTAAAAATATGCACCTGACATCAGGATACATGGCTTGGTCCCACATGTTCTCGTGTGCCCCTCAGTCAAACTGAGAGCAGCCATCATGTGTTTAACAGACATCCAGAGTCCTTCAAAGAGGTTTCACAAATGGGAAATGGCTTCATTGCTCATAGGAAAAAAATAGTAAGGAAGAGTAGATCACAGATGCTGTCAAATATGGAATACAATGAGAAGGAACACATGAATATTTGAAAGGCAGGGGGAAAGTGGACAAACATGTATCTGTGCTGTAACATTTTACAATCATGTGTTTCTTAAATGATTGTGTATTTGGGGCACTAATGTTAGATATTCCCATTTCTACTGTGATAGCAGGCTCACACAGCACATTCACTTATGTGAACAGGGTATATTAAACCTGTGTGTGTGTGTGTGTGTGTGTGTGTGTGTGTGTAAAAAGCTTAAAAAATGGAAAAACTTTCAAGGATCTAATCAAAGTCAAGATTTTTGGCAAATTAGTTCAATTCACATCTCATTCACTGAACATTAATAATACCCACATACACAAGGAAGCCATATTATTGTACTGGTAAATCATCACAATAATTATGTATAAAAACCTGATGAAGCTGGCTCTTTTGACTTGATTAGTGGACAAATATTGCATTCCTGTTTTATAACATTTCTCTCTAAATATTTTCATTGAGTGAGTGATCGAGTCTTGTGACGTATTCTTACGTTTTAAATGTAAAAACAAAACAAAGCCAAGAGTATACCAAGTAGCATCTTGGCTCTATTTACTATTTTGTAGCTACTTGTCCAAGAAAACACTGTTACTTGAAGCAAAAAGAATAGAAGAAGGGAAATGCATTTTTCTTATCAGTTAAATGATACTGTTTCTTACCTTTAGACTGAAGTCTACTCTTCGGGGGATTTAATTTTGTCATGATTTGACAAAAGTCTTTTGTGCACTTACTGGGTGCAATCCAGAAGAATCTAATCCCACTTAAATCCCACTGATAAAAGTAGCCTATAAATTTCACTTAAGCACAGCTCTCTCTCTCTGGTTTGGGACCTGCGTCTAGATACTTACAGTCTTATTCTGTCTCATTATATTAATATAAACACCAGCAGCAAGGGCTACATTGGAAATGCATCATGAATCAGAGGGGCATAGTTAACCTGCACATCTCCTTGCTTGCTGGTACCATAATTTATAAATACAGGATGTTTGCCAAGAGAAAATAAATCCCACCTGACAGCTTCTCAACTTGTAGCTCAGCGTTGTGTGGAAAATCTCCACATCATGCAAGCAATCCATATGCTGAGTTGCACTAAATATTATGTCTGCAGTATGGAAAACTACACAGACCCTTTCCCCCACCTAACTGCCATGCAGATCATATGTAAGCCATCTTTTGTTGGGTCTACCCTCCCACCCACCACGTCTCACATGCTACCTAGTTCCTCAAGGACTAGAAGAACTTTTGGTCTTCTAGTTCTGTGTGTAAAACATCAATGAACTTATTGTTTCTCAACAGGCCAGGTCTCACTGTGTCTTCCCCTATTCAGAGGCCATAGGCAAAAGCCTGTCACATCAGACGGATAAATAAATAAATTCAGATTTCAGAAAACAAAGCAATTGTGGAAAGAAAACAGTAGTTAAGCAGTGGCAGTTTTACTTTTACACAACTTCACTTTTACACAACTTCATGGATATTCACTGATAATAATAAGACAATGGTCCGCTATGCTAGCAGAGCATCGCTTTTAACTATACTAGCAGAGAAAGTTTTCAAAATAGTAGAAATACTAAAAGTTGAAATGTTAAAGTTCTACTTTGCAGAGAAGATGTAGTTTGGGGAAAATGTCAAATTACCTGATAAGACAAATTAATTTGTTAAAATTCAATTCAGCAGTTTGTTTTGAATGGTACAAAAATAATTATGCAAGACAACATATTGTTAAGTGTTCTGGAAGTCATGTGTATCTGTAAATTATCATGCACACCATCAAGTAATTTTTCAGCATCACTGCTTCTTCTTTTTTTGCCTTTGCTTGTTTTTGAAGTGTAACATATATTGAGATAATACCTTCCAGGAGAATCATTGCTATATTTCAGCACACCAGAAATACCAAAGGGCCTTGCAGCCACATAGTAATTAATAGCAGTGAAAAAAATCAAATGCATTTACATGTCATTTGGAGGATGTGTTCAAAAGGTTTAGGTTTTTACATTCCTATTTCTTTCAGTTGTGGCAACCCTTCAAACTTCAAAAAGTAGTTATGGGTCTTGGCACTGGAAATGCCTCAATGAAATTACCATAAAGTCTCCAGAGTCCATACACTAGAACGTAGAAGCTGTTCCTAGTCCAAAGAAGCTTACATGCCCCCCTGCTGCCCCTCAAAAAGAAGGAGGCAAGAATCCAACTGGCGCCCTTGTGCTCACAACGGAAGAGCAAGGGAGATAATGTATTATGATTCTCCTGTCATTAGCCCTCAGCACCCCTTGAAAATTAGCTCCAGGAAGTTGTGGTACTTTCCAGAACAATGTGAGGAGGCACAGCGGGGACAAGGAGGAATTGGTAAATAATCTCTCTTCTTTTCTAATTAGCCTCCGTTGGATCAAAAAACCATTGGATCATTCTGTGAGCACACTGATGACAACTGGCTTCCACTCAGAGAAACAGCAGGAGACAGAACACAAGGTATTATCGAGGTACATGCCTAAAATGTTTTTAAATGTCTCGTGAACATATGTTCATTAGGGAAACATGACTCGCTGTAGCACCTATCTGACAATGGCAAAGCTGCATAACGTGTGCAATGGCTCTAACTGAGAGTAAAGAACCATATTCATTGCTGATCAGCAGTAGATAGTGCACCTGAATTAAGCCCATTTCTACCTGTGCAAAATCTTTCAACAGATCTGCTTTCCCTCATTCCGTGCACAGTAATTTGTACACCAAGTTGTACACATGAAAGGCAAACCAGTGGAATTGCCCTTTCATCCCATACATCCCATTCCACAACTACTGTCTGAGACACGCACACTAAGAAATCTCTAGGTCAGGCCAATTATTGCAAATGTAGACTTTAACATATTTTTCACATTTCAGTAATTAAGTGCCAGAAGTTATCATCACACGCATGCATCAGTATTCAGACAAGTTTGACTTCATTTGACTCAATGAATATCAAATGTAGAATTTTAAACAGGCCTCCAGTGGTTAAAAGCTCCAGCTGTGTTAGATATTCTGCTGTCTTCACAACACGGAGAGACTCCCGCAATTGTAAATAATGTACTGTATTTAGCTGAAAACCTCAAAGAGGGTTGTACATCAAAATCTGCTATTTATGTGACACAATTTGCCCGTATTTGTTGCAAGTAAATCATCTCACTACACAGACAAAACTTTAGAAAAACAAGTGAAAATTCACAATATCACTCAAGAGAGTCCTAAATCTCAAGCTTCTAAATGGAAATGGATGACACCAGTTCACTGCTTATGTTGGATTTCCACCATCCAGGAAATATATCTTATTAGTATGTAACATTATATTACAACACTGATCACTGAAATGCCAGAACTCAGAGTCCCCAAGCACATAAAATGGACAGATGGGCAAAGCTTTTTATGATCTTCCCAGAATGGCTGTTTTCATGACATGCCTCAAAGAAAACACAGATGTGTATGGCCACTTCCTAATTTTCCTCTACTCAAACAATATGCCTCATTGAGCAAGTCACAGTTCAGTGGCAGGTCTGAAGCAGCCAAGAATCTATGAGCTGAGAATTCCATTTTAACTCCTTGTTAAGATGCAAGTTAAGAATCTACATGAAGTATCTTCAAACACTATCAGAAATAAAATGGGGCTCTTAAGTTGAAGATGAAAGAGAACTACAGCTTACATGTGCAATCTTGTGTTTGTCATGCTGTCCAAGTTTGAAATTGGGGGTGGCTTGGAAGGAAATTAATTCTCTTAGTACGAAACCTCCCGTACATACTCAGAATGGGCTCATTTCATTAAAAGCCCTCCTCCTTTGTCCCACTCAGACTTACCTGGTGGTGATGGCCACAAAGGGAAAGTTTAATGAAGGCAGTGTTGTGAGCTTGTTGTTGTTTTACAGCCTCTGCTAGTAAAGGCTTGTGGGGTGGGGAGAACAGGTCATGTGAGATGTTTGGCAGGGCTTGGGGTAGAGAGCTCCACCATACTCCTAATGATGTCATGTGGGATGTGACAGCACCCAACTTTGGAATGGGCTATTTTGAAATAAAACAAGTTTCCCTCCTTAACCCCATTCTGAATAGAGTTGAAAGTTGCTCTATCAAGATAGCATGCAATATTTTTTATTGTTCTTTGATGAGACTTACTTGATTGCCCGTAAGGGCAAAGTCCTATGTCTAAAATGCATTAGGGCTTAAGAGATTGTTAGATCTTCTCTTTCCCCCTTCAAATTTCCTGGCAGGCCTGCCTGGGTGTCCCTTCTTTCCTTGCCAACATCCAGGTAATTTAGTGCAAGCATTTATGCTGATGTTCCCATACTATGACTAAACTGCATGCTGGTATTCTGCTTCTAATGGTACCCAGCATCTTTCATCCGTGATTGGAGAGCACAAAGGCCATGCACTTAAATCAAATCAGCTTACACACTGCTCTAGGAATAGGTAGCCTCTACTAGTTAAAAGGCATCCAAAAGTAGTAAGCACATACTGCTAACCAGGGCTGGGCAATATCTGGTTTTCAACATCATGATATATCACCAGCTTAAACATCGTGACATACCAATATGTTACAATGTATGAAATAAGGATGGAGCTGTGTAGAGGCATTGGCCGGCTTCCCAGTTTCCCCCACATTGTGATTTTTGCCAGCATCTGCTCTTGTGATTCGCTTTCCCCTGCCAGAGGCAGGGAAGACATGAGCCGGCAGAGTTAACAGGGACTGGAGGAACCGAGAGAAGCATTGGCTGGCTTCATGGTTTTTTCCACATTGTGATTTTTGCATAGTGCATTTGTGTGTGTGTGTGTGTGTGTGTGTGTGTGTGTGTGTGTGCAAGAGTGTGTGCGTGCGTGCACACACACAAATCATGATTCACAATATATTGCCAGGTCAAAAATTATGAAACCGATATCACAATAGAGGCTTCAAACCAGTTTTGGATGATATATTGATATACAGTCGTACCTTGGATCCTGAACGCCTTGGTACTTGGACGTTTTGGCTCCTGAATGCCGCAAACCTGGAAGTGAGTGTTCTGGTTTGCGAACGTTCTTTGGAACCTGAACGTCCAATGGGGCTTCTGCAGCTTGTGACTGGTTGCAGGAGTCAATCAGAAGCTGTGCTTTGGTTTCTGAATGTTTTGTAAGTTGAATGGACTTCTGGAACGGCTTCCGTTTGACTTCCGAGGCACGACTGTATTGCCCAGCCCTACTGTTAACACATCCATTTATCCAGTACTCCAAAAATGGAAACCTTGGCCTCAGCTGTAGATTTTCTTCTTCATGTTTTCACATTGGCTTGGAAACTGGATGTAATTCCTGCATCCTTTCATGCAGACTAGTGAAACAACAAACTATTTTTAATTAGTAGTGTAATGGCAAGTTCAGAAGTGTGGAGTCCCTCATGATAGTAGCAGCCACAGCTCCCCACACCATCATAAGCCAGACTCCTTCCTAGGCAGTGCTTTTTAAAAGAAAAAGAAAAAAAAGGTGCTAGTACTCGCCATGAATTTGTTACAGTAAGTACCACACTTTTAACATTGGGGGGGGGGGAGTTGTCGGTACTGTGTACCCTTGAGTACCCCCAGAAAAAAAGTGCTGCTCCTAGGATTATACAACTTTCCAAGATGATACAATAATCTTATAATTATACAATAATAATAATTAGGGAGGCATTGCATTTATCCATGCAGATCTCCACGTTTCCTTTCAGCCAGATCTACTATTTTCTGTGCACATACATGGAGCATAGCTGTCAACTTTTCCCTTTTTTAAAGGGAAATTCCCTTATTCCGAATAGGATTCCTCGCAAGAAAAGGGAAAAGTTGACAGCTATGACATAGAAGCACTCCCATATCTTATTTAAGAGCGACTTCAGTTGTGTTTTCCTTGAAATTCTATTGTACATAACAGAACTTGCACACCATTCTCTTGAAACTGAAGCACTTGGTGTTTTTCAGTGCTCCTAAATGCCTAGATTTGGAGCCTACAGAACAACAGCTCCTTTTTGTTCTTCTCCAGTGACCTTAGGAGCCAATCCCTATGAGCTGACTTACCACAGTGGCTTAAAAACTCCCCTTTGCTTTCATTCAGCTCTAGGATGCGGGGGACAGGGACCCTGCTGAAGAAATAGTAGCCAGTTTTTGAACCCCTGCAACCTTTGTTTTCAATTGACATTCAGCAGATTCTACGGGTATTTTGGTTATGCAATATGCAAGCCTTTGGCTTTCCCTTAAATCAGTGTTCACAAGTGATTTCTTCTGTGGGCTAAAGTAATTGGCAAAAAGTAAATTGCCCACTTTTATTTATCTTTCCTTGAAATGCATGATTTTAACTCATGCTGTTTTGGCTGGTCTTTCAATAATCAAAGAACAAACAACATCATGTGACCTACAGAGATTAACTCATACAGCATTATTAATAGCACATGTTCACAATACACTGTTCACAGCAAGCCAATACTTATTTCCTGGAGACATTCCAAATACTTTGATTCAAACAATTTTATGTCCATTTCACACTAGCAAGGAGGTGATATTAATTGACTTTCTAGATGGAACTGTTCTAACAAAATAGAGAGACAGAACCTTTTAATATTTCATCCTTTCAAATTGTTCCTGGGCAGTTGCCCAATTACTTTTCCCACAGTGACAACCTAAGGCCAATCAAATACCAACTTCCATGCAGACTTGAGAAAAATGGGGCTATATTCGAACAATAGTTCCACATGGCTCTAGCCCGTATGTATGAAGGTGTGTCACACAGGGTCAGAACACTGGTCCATTTAGGCCAATAGTGACTATTCTGACTGGTTGTGGTACTCTTAAGAGCTCAGATACAAGTCCTCCCAATGCAGCTATTCAGACTCAGCCCCATTCATTGCCTGAGGTGGAATGGCAAATTGCCCACTGCAGTTAAAGCATTGAGTGCACAAGGTTGGCCCAGTTATTTTGACACTGGAGGCAGAAGATCCTACTAGCCTCTCTCTGGGAGTAAAAATACAATAATAATAATGTAAATAAATAATTTGTTGCCCGTACATGTCCCACGACCCACTCTGCCTTATGGTAGGGCTGGCCACAAGGCCATTATCTGAAACTACTAATATGCCAGCATGCACTCAAACAGCCACAAAGGCACTGACACAAGTACATATCTGTCATACGGATAATGGTGGAAGTTGCATGGATGTCTGTCTGCCATACTGTGCAAGCTCCACAGTACTGAGCATTCCATGACATCACAGCAGCTCATCCATGACTACAGGGAGGGGGTGCAGCAGATGACAACCATTATCTGCCTCTATATAAAAGACTCCAAAACTTGGAAAGATCAGTTGACTATCTTTCTGCCACAGTAATTGGTCATGATCCAGCAGCACTGGAGCACAAATGGGGCTCAGTTATGGGGGCTTCCATTTTCCTCTGTTAGAAGAACTGCCCTGAGACTTCTGGGTATATAAATTCAATAAACAATAATAAATAATGCTATTTGCAGGAGCATTTCCTTCCATAGAAGGGGAGGGAGCCCTAATGGCCTATTGATTGTGTCCAATGTCTGTAGGCACCATGACCCTCCCTGCTAAAAAGGAAACTTTTCCCCCAATAATATTCTGAAAAATATAACAATATAATATTATTAAAGTTGATGTGGGGAACCAGTGTTCCTTCAGAGGATAATGGATAATGGTAAGGGATAATGGTAGCTGTACCACCAAAATATCTGGAAGGCCACAGGTTCCCCAACTCTGAAGTTAAAAAAAAAAAAAAGAATTTAGCCTTTCCATTTTAGACATCATAATTTTTTTAGAGTCCTGGCACGTAACCTGGAGATGGCTTAACTGCTTTTGTCTGCCAACACAAAATGTTATCTGCATAAAGATTTTAGACCGTATAAGAATCCAGGATATATTTAAATTAGAGACAGACACTGATAAATGATGGCAACCCTATATAAATAAGGAAGTAATGGCTTGTAATACTATGCAAGATAAATTATTAATGGAGAAATGTATGAAGTATTGCTCATTCTCGCTGTGGTTAATATTTGAATTAGCTGTCAATGGAAACAACCCCCAGTTTATGCAGAGGGCCAGTTTTGGCATTTTAGCTCCATTTAAGGTCTCAAAACTTAAAAAATAATAATTGGGGTGATAATAGTGCACAGTCCTTCACGCGTTTCATCTCTGTGGGGCTGGAGGAGTTTTACCTGTGGGATATATTGATTTCATCACAACTGTTAGCCCTCTTAGATTAGATGTAAATTCATACATAATGCATACTCGAGACCAGGAAAATGATTGTACAGCTACCAGGCATTACAGCCCTTGCTGAATAAGCCACATGAAAATTTGATAGAATCCAATTTTTCATACCCGTCCTTGTAAAGACAGAATAGAGGGGCTGAACACTGTATTAACTGATGAAGTGCAGCAGCTTAAAAATAAGTCTGCATTAGCACATGCCAAAATGATAAATGTAAAAAACAAAAACAAAAAACCTGCCTAGAATTTTGCTTAGCCGCGTTTGTTTCGTCAACATACAGGAGAGGCTTCAGTCACAGTCCTAAAAATGTGCCCAGGGCGATTGCTCCTGCAGGCCCTCCCCATGCCCCTGAGCAGGACACACAGGGGCGTCTCACCCATAGAGGCTAGTAGCGCAGGGCACCAAGTTCTGGAGGGCGTCAGGGAAGAGGCGGAGGCTGGACGTGGTGCCTCCTGGCATCAGCTTGCCTCCCTTGCCCGCCTCCGCCATGCCGCGCTGAAGCAGCGCCGCGCCTGGAGCCTCCACCTGCTGTGGCCACCACGGCACGAAGAAGCCAGCTGTGCCGGGAGGTGCCGCGTCCAGCCTCTGCCCCTTCACCGCTGGAGGAGCTGCCCTCCAGCCGCTGCTGGCCAGTGTGGTGTAGTGGTTAAGAGCAGTGGACTTGTAATCTGGTGAACCGGGTTCGCGTCTCTGCTCCTCCACATGCAGCTGCTGGGTGACCTTGGGCCAGTCACACTTCTCTGAAGTCTCTCAGCCTCACTCACCTCACAGAGTGTTTGTTGTGGGGGAGGAAGGGAAAGAAGAATGTTAGCCGCTTTGAGACTCCTTCGGGTAATGATAAAGCGGGATATCAAATCCAAACTACTACTCCTCCTCTTCTTCTTCTTCTTCTTCTTCTTCTTCTTCTTCTTCTTCTCCTCCTCCTCCTCCTCCTCCTCCTCCTCCAGCCCCTCAAAGCTGGGCGCATCGCCGGCAGCGCTGTCCTCCCTAAAAAAGGTTCGCAACTCTGGGAAAGGAGGGGCGCCAGAGGGATCTTTGCACCACGTCTCTGGATATGCTCAAGACGGCCCTGAGGACACACCTAATTCTGATTTCAATACCACATAACTTGCCTGTTTTCTAATGTCTTCCATACCTGTGGTGGGATTTGGCCCCGTGGAATGTTTTTCCCTAACAATTGCAGAGGCTTCTTTAAGGCCATTCCAGATTCGCAGCCCTGGGCCTTCACATCTTTATCTGCATGTTTTTTTCTTAACTTTCACTGGCTTTTGAAAATGCTGGAGATCCCCATGCTCCTCCACTAGATGTTTCAGACTTACGGAAGACTGGATGCAAACAGCTGACACAGTATGTGTTTTGCCGTGTAGCTCTTGGTTTACGGAAGCTGTTTTCTGTAGTTTTATTTTGTTTAGACTTAGGGTGCTTGGGCTTCAAATTTTTCCACGGGGCCAAATCCCACCACAGGTACGGAAGATGTCCACAGAGAGAGCAAGTGACAAGTCTTCCAGCCATCATTTGGGTTCAAAAGAAATATCACACATAGTGTTGGGACCAGCACATCCTAAACAGGGAGAATTAGCACACCACAACCAGAAGCAGCTACTAAAACACCCCCTTCTTAAAACCAATAATTGTTTTCTAATGTCAGCAAGTAGAACTGTTTGTCCTCTAGTGTGTATTTTTGGAGCCGTGCATGAATAGACTTTCAAAATTCCCCACCCTATTTGTGTTCAGAGAAACTGGTCTGGGGGGGTGGGGGCAGACGGGACATTTCACCAAATTTCTTCAGGAGGATAAATTCTCCAATCAATTATTGAAGGCAGGGCTCACCACTGTCAGTGGCAGTAGTACAGCTTCACCTCCTCACCCCCCAAGTTTCTTTTTCTGTAGTTGTTGCTGGCACTGCCTTGGCATACTGACCACAATTTTGCATCTGTCACAATGCACCAGAATCTGCAAAGCAGCCTTCTTGTTCCAGGAGCTGAGAAAACGATCCATCTTCAATTTTGTCTTGGAAAAATGTTTTCTGAGAAATTTTGGCACAACTCTAACATAGATTGTCTTGTTTTCGGCCTAGCCTTCCATCTTATTTTGTACTGTGTCAATTTTGTGTAAGCCACTTGGTATACTTTTGTAGAAAAGTAAGGTCTGAATTCAATATTTCTACAGTGGTACCTCGGGTTAAGTACTTAATTTGTTCTGGAGGTCCATTCTTTTTTTTTTTTAATAAATGTTTATTAGGATTTTACAACACATAAAAATCAAACAAATACATATCAACACAAAAAACAAAAAATACACACTTAATAAAAAAAAGAAAAAGAAAAAGAATCCACTTTTAAATTTCAAGGTTCTATATCCCTCTTTCCTGACCTCCTCACATCTCCCTTTTTTGTGTTCCTCTTTGTTCCGTCAAATTCAGCAAATTCTAACCCTCTTTCACATCTCATTTATAATTGTGTACTCCCACTTGTTATATCTCTAATTTCCCCTCTTTTTTAGATCCTTTTTTTCATACCTCTTTTAACCATATCCCAAATGCCGTGTTACCTTTACATCCCACATCATTTTAACATTCAAACAATTTACTATATTTCTGTAGATAATCCTTGAACTTTTTCCAGTCCTCTTCCATCAACTCTTCTCCCAGGTCTCGAATTCTGCCGGTCATTTCTGCCATCTCCATATAGTCTATCACTTGCATCTGCCATTCTTCCACGGTGGGCAAATCTTGTGTCTTCCAATATTTAGCGAGAAGTATTCTTGCTGCTGTTGTTGCGTACATAAAAAATGTTCTGTCTTTCTTTGGCACCAATTGGCCGACTATGCCCAAAAGGAAGGCCTCTGGTTTCTTAGGAAAGGTAAATTTAAATACCTTCTTCAGTTCATTATAGATCATTTCCCAGTAAGCCTTAACCTTTGGGCACGTCCACCAAAGATGAAAGAATGTTCCCTCAGCTTCTTTACATTTCCAACACTTGTTATCAGGCAGGTGATAAATTTTTGCAAGCTTAACTGGGGTCATGTACCACCTGTAAATCATTTTCATAATATTCTCCTTTAAGGCATTACATGCCGTAAACTTCATACCGGTGGTCCACAACTGTTCCCAGTCAGCAAACATGATATTATGACCTACGTCTTGCGCCCATTTGATCATAGCTGATTTGACCGTTTCACTGGAGGTCCATTCTTAACCTGAAACTGTTCTTAACCTGAAGCACCACTTTCGCTAATGGGGCCTCCTGCTGCCGTCGCGCCTCCAGAGCCCGATTACTGTTCTTATCCTGAAGCAAAGTTCTTAACCTGAAGCACTATTTCTGGGTTAACGGAGTCTGTAACCTGAAGCATATGTAACCCGAGGTACCACTATACTACTACTAGTAATAACATCATTCTAAAATAATAAATATTGGCTTAAAATGTTAATTTTCATATAATCACACATTATTAAAAACTGGCTTTAATATATTACAGGAAATAAATGGCAATTAGGGCTGAGCTAAATGTTTGCAATGGAAAAAAAACACACTACGTGGTTAGTTTTGATTTGGCCCTAAAAAACGATGAATTGCACAGGAATCATCAGGGTTAAAATTTATCATCCAAGTATGGCCATAGACAAACATAACCAAAAGTACTTGATAGTTCCCCCTGCCAAAGAAATTAAATAAATAAAATTATACCCTGCTATGAATTGTAAGTACAACTGCATTTTCTTAGTACATATCAAAGCAGAGGATTTAAAAAGAATTAATACAATTAGGTTTTTAAAAGGCCCAAACCTTGCTACAGCTTGTTGCAGACTGAAAGGCTGTCATTTGAAAGCTGTCATCTAAGTGGATGGCAGTCAAGCAAGCTGACGAAAGGCAGCGACATGTTAACTCTGTGATAGATAGATGGATAAACGCGCCTGCAAACACAAAGGGAAGTTCAAAGCTACTAGAGTAATGCCTGAGGTGGGTGTCAGACAATCAGATGCCGCCGCTGGCAAAATATCTGAGAATCCTTTCATTGTCATCTGCAAGAAGGGCACAGCGTGGCAAAATATGCCGAGGATAAATTACACACCCGAAGCTGGTTCTTTATTTCTGCAAGATTAATTAAGGATGGATGTGCTGACTCTTGGATCACAATGAGAGCTGATAGAGTAGGATTTATCAGCACGGCACCTATCCAAAGCTTCCTGTTCAGCAGAACTATATTAGTTCTGGCATGTGGGAGAAGCACCAATTGTTGCAAAGACCACGTCCACCATGACATACAGCTAAGGCTGGCCAAAGATATTTTGCTGCCTGAGGAGAAGGATGTGATAGTACCCCTCATTATTTTTACCGACCCAGCACCTGCCTATTTCACCTGTGGATATTTAAAGTTGTTCATAGTTGTCCTGTCATCTGATGTGTTTGAGTTTGTGGGTGTCAGGCTGCTGCCAGCGACTCCTGGCTGGTTGCCCAGGAACATACAAAGACAAGGAAATGTTTCCTACCATCCACTTTTTATTCAGTATTTACATAGAGAGGCTATAGAACCCAGCCTCTTGGATAATGGCATTGTCCTGAGTGAATCTCCACCCGCCATCTCTCCCACTTCCTCATTCGTCATCATCACCACCTCCTCTACGGGTGCTGCTATGTGCCCTCTGTCTTTGAGCTCTTTGCTCTCCTACTTTCAAGGCTCATTGAGTTCTGGGAGGGGGGATCTGGAATGCTTTCTAATGATACTGTGTCCATTAGCTGTCATCCCCTGGTGTTTTCTCCTTCTCCTCCTCTCCCATCATATCCCAGCTTTCCCCCTTATCAGCCTCTGAGCTGCGACTTCCCTCAAACCCCTGTTGTAAATCTATACTGTCTTCCTCTTTCTTCTCCCTGGAAGGGTCAAGCTGGGGAAGCAGTCTCCACTATTCCTCCTCTGCCCAGTCCTTGACAATGGGAGAGATGTATCCTTGTGAGTCATTTTGTCAAGGGTCATGGTCAATTCTCCTTATCCTGGGATCCAAGCCCTACAGAACCCACTCATACCTAGGAAACCTTTGAGTTGCTTCTTGGTCTTTGGAAGGGGGACTCTCTCTCTCTGGCTTCTACGCTGTCAGAGGTTGGGAATCTGGTGCCAAGTCCATAGCTGTCAACTTTCCCCATTTTTTAAGGGAAATCCTATTCGGAATAAGTGAATTTCCCTTTAAAAAATGGAAACATTGACAGCTATGGCCAGGTCCCAAAAATGTGTCCTAGATATTTAACTTTTTGCTGACAATACGGGACCTTACTCGGGGACACCTTGCAGTGCTAATAACAAGTTGAACAAATGGGGGAAAGTTATGGGGGGGGGGGGGAAAGGCCACGGATAGTAATTCTCAAAATATACACATCCTTGCAAAAAGCAATGAATCTGATTATCCTTAATCAGCAACTGAATTTGCCTACTGGTCTAAGAAGGCAAGACCACAAGAATGATACCAAAATATGGAAATGCTCTGTGGAAGAAAAGTGGATGATCAGCTATGAAGATTTCCTATATATAAATAGACAAAATCATCTGCTTTGAACAGCTGCTAACATCCAGTACCAAGTTGGAAGCAAGAAGTCACATCCACAAAAGTTCTCTCTTTCAAACAGTGTACTGAGAACTGTGAAAGGTCATGTCTAATAGATGCAACCCAATGAAATAAATATACACATAAGACACACACTGTTTAATACTAATTGTTTAATTAAAAGGATGGGATTATGATACCACACAAATATTAAGCTTTAAATTACTGGTCAGCACTGCCAATTATGCAAGTTCAGTACAAAATGCCAGGTCCCTATTTTGCAGATTAGCCCAGTAACAGCATATGGCTTAGAGAATGAGAACAGAGCTCACTATCACGGACAGATTGCTAGGGAAAAGCAACCGAGATGAGAAAGTTATGAGAACAACTAGTACTGTTACATTTATAGTGCTCTGACAGCTTTGGCTATTATTTCTCTCCCTGTGCAGTTCCCCCATCTGCCCAGTTCTACTGAGAATGCTCAGGCTGCAGAAATAGGTTCTGCAAAACTGTAGATCCAGTTCTGCCTCTCTCGGTCTCATTAGTAGCACTTATGAGAAGGTGTAGAAGGACTTCCTTGAAGAATCCTTGGGCTGATTCTTTTCTAGCCAGGTTTTGGTGTGCTAGCTGTGAAGCATTCCTATGAGCCTTATGTCACCATTACAAGCCATAATGTTTTATGCCACTACTCAGTTCCATGCTTACAGTTGGGGAAAAGCCCCACACTGAATTGAATTCTATGCTACTGTGAAATCCAGCTGCAGAACTCCTCCTTCCTTACTTCTCTGGTTGTCAGAAAATGGAAGGGGAAAACGGTACTTTCCCTCTTGCTGCTGTTCTGAAAACACAATAGCAGCAGTTCTTGGGTGAGGAACCTCTAGGGATGTCTTGAGAAACCCTGTTTGAATTAATGGGAGTGGACTGAGGAGGGTCCTGCGTCTACCCTGCAGCATCACCACCCTACAGCTTCCAAGGGGCCCACCAAGCTCACATGGAGTATGAGGAAGGGCAGGCAGCAGAGACAGGTTGTGCAAGTCCCAGCATCCCCCAATGAGAATGTGATGGTATCCATATAATTTTCCATTGGGGTTGATGAGACTGAAAATCATTTCCTTTCCTTGGCAGTGATGCAGACTCTGCCTCAGCTGCTGTCCCCTCTTGCCAAAAGCAAGTTTGGTGTTCTCCCAGGAGGAGGAATGAATGGGAGAGGAGGAGCTGGTGGCAGTGAAGGCAAACCAGGGCTTGAATGGGGCATACACAAACAGTAAACCTTGGCATGCTTGTTCATCCCCCGAAAAAGGCATGGTTAGCAGAGAAAGAGAGGTTGTGTGCCCAGGTGCTGTGAACCCGCCCCCATCAGGACATCACGGTAGAACCAAGGACCCTATTTGGGAGTCTTCAGCTTCACACTCACCCTGCCCCACACCTGCCAGAAGCAGGACTCTAATGTGTTTGTAACTTCAGGAAGGAAAAGAGAACACATTCATTGGAGAAGCTCCAGGCACCCTTTGTCTCCTCATGGCTGCAGATCAGTCTCAAGAGGTACCAGCACTCACACCCTCCTAAGTGGGGCTTACTCCACAGGCTGAAGTCTTAAAAGTAACAAGAATCTGGCAATAGATAATTTAAGAGCACCTCAGACCATCCAATTCTTAAAATAAATTTCAGCCTGTGAAACATAGCTTACATGTCTGATTTGAAGGCACTTATTGACTTGCTTAAGCGTAGATGTACTACATAATTCTTTTGATGCACTGCTTGTAACTTTGCCAAAAGTCATGCATTTTCTAATATCCAAGTTGCTCCTGTAGCCAAGTGATGTATGTTTTCTCTAGAAAGAAAGCATTGTTTGATTGGATTGCCCCAGTCTCCAAGAATTATTCCTGCTTGACAACAAACATAAAACTTCTTCCCCTATATTTAGTTCTGAATGCAAAGACTCGAATGATGAGCTGTACCTAACAGAAATATGTATCTGTATATGATTCTGTAGCTTCAGGAACCAAACAATGGATTGCACTGCTTTAAAGCCAGCCAAAGGGAAACAACACAAATTATAATGCATCTAGGGCTAAAATGTTTTGCCCAGAATGTGGGACGCTGACTTACAACCAAATCATATCACTGGTCCATCTAGCTCACCACTGTCTGCATTGACTAACAAGGGCTCTACAAGGTTTCAGGCAGGGGACATTCTCAGTACTATAGGGAGATGATGGATGTTGAACCTGGGATGTTCTACATGCCAAGCAGAGTTATGGCCCTTCTCCACTATGAAGATGGGGGATTTGCCACAGCTGTCCATCAAAGAGTTGTTGTTGTACCACAC